>NW_026042348.1:665500-1331001 GCF_023856365.1 Brienomyrus brachyistius
GAGCCACTGCGCCCATGTGTGCCTGGTGGGAAAACTGCAGGGGGTCCAGCGGGTGTCCTGAGGCCTTCTTCAGATGGGCCAACACCAGACGTTCAAGCGACTTCATGAGCAGTGATGTCAGGGCGACAGCTCTGTAGTCATTCAGTCCAGTGATGAAGGCTTTCTTGCGAACCGGGATTGTGGTGGAGCGTTTGAAGCAGGTGGGAACTTCATACAGCTCCAGGGATCTGTTGAAGAGCTGAGTGAAGACTCTCATCGTTGGTATTATTCCGGATAACACTTCACTTGACATGGAGCGAATCATATACAGGGTTTCTGTGGGTCCATAAAAAGTCTGTAATCTAATCCTCTGAATTTTAGGCCTTATGTGCCAAATATGGTATTCACAGGTATTAAAATTCACTGCATTATTAATTTAGAGTTACAGTAGGGTCCATGGTTTCAATTATCTGCAGTTTACTGCAGTTTGAAAAAAAGTTACAAAATTTCAGAGCAGATCATAAGTTTAAAATCACGTGCCTCAAGTACAGGTTGTAAGTCAGTGAGTACCTACTAAAGGCTACCAGGCTATAAGCCAGTGAGTACCTATTAAAGGCTACCAGGCCGTAAGCCATTGAGTACCTACTAAAGCCTACCAGGCCGTAAGCCATTGAGTACCTACTAAAGGCTACCAAGCCGTAAGCCATTGCGTACCTACTAAAGGCTACCAGACTGTGAGCCAGTGAGTACCTACTAAAGGTTACCAGACTGTGAGCCAGTGAGTAGATATTAAAAGCTACCAGGCTGTGAGCCAGTGAGTACTTACTAAAGACTACCAGGCTGTGAGCCAGTGAGTACCTACTAAAGGTTACCAGGCTGTGAGCCAGTGAGTACCTACTAAAGACTACCAGGCCGTAAGCCAGGGAGTACCCACAGTACTAAAGGCTACTAGGCCGTGAGCCAGTGAGTACCTACTAAAAGCTACCAGGCTGTGAGCCAGTGAGTACTTACTAATTGCTACCAGGCTGTGAGCCAGTGAGTACCTACTAAAGGTTACCAGGCTGTGAGCCAGTGAGTAGCTACTAAAAGCTACCAGGCCGTATGCCAGTGAGTACCTACTAAAGGCTACGAGGCTGTGAGCCAGTGAGTAACTACTAAAGGCTATCAGGCTGTGAGCCAGTGAGTACCTACTAAAGGTTACCAGGCTGCTTTCTTATTTACAAAATCCATTCCACCTTAAATGGACATAATGCCTTATTCACAGCTGCTAAGAAAAATTTCACATTCATAAATTTACATAATGGAGCCAAAAAAATTACTTTTGCCAAATAATCTATAAAATGAGTTTTATATAATTTCAGCTTCGACGTCCTGCCAGGGTGCAGAAGGCAGGCATGGCTCCATGTTCATTGGTCTGTTTCAAGAAAGATGCTGCACTAAAAAAATACAGGTTGCACAGAGGCAGGCTGACGGTGTGGGGCTTGATCAGGGAAACATGGATCGTAGGATGGATTTGACACATGGACACTGGCACCTTCAGATGCACTGCAGTGGGGCTGACAACCTTCGTAATGGGGAATGGAACCACGAGACAGGGAGCCAGCTTGATATGACAGCAACGACTGATATGTGAAGGCAGGTTCCAAACCCACTGACCCACCCGAAAGGAGGGTTCCTGTGACAGGTCCCTGATGCAAAAGCTGCCATTTGCTGCTAAGAGAGCAGCAGTGACCTCCAAGCCAGTGTCCAGGTCCATTGATTGCAGTGCAGGAATTGATGAACTGACGGGACCATGACCTCCTCCTCCAATGCAGGGAACAATGGGGACTGGTAACCCAGACAGCACTGAAATGGGGACAGGCCTATAGAAGACACTGAGAGTGAATTATCTGCATATTCAGCCCAACGCAAGCAGAGATTCCGGGTGCTTGGAGAGTGGGAGGCCAGCCATCGTAGCATTCTCCCTAAATCCTGACTGACTCGCTCTGTTTGTCCATTAGTCTGAGGGTGCGACCCTGAAGAGAGACTGAGGGAATCACGAACAGTCTACAAGATCCCCTGCAAAACTGCGGACCCCTGTCAGAAACGACATCCGTCGGCAGACAAAGGAGTCGGAAAACATGATCAAGAAGGAGCTGAGCTGTCTCCTTACCTGAAGGTAACTTAGTTACACAAACTGTACAGCCTTTGAAGAGTGGTTCACCACTGTGAGGACCCCAATAATACCCCTGGATGGAGGCAATCCAATGATGAAATCTAGGGCAATATGGAACCACGGGAAGTGAGGTGCAGGAAGTGATTGCAGCAACCCGGCTGGAGCTCGACAGGGATTCTCATTTTGCACATAGATAGAACAGGCAGCAGCAAAGCTGCAGATAACCTGGAGCATGGTGGTCAACCAGAGACACTGTTCAAGCAGGGTTCAGGTTCACTGGATCCCGGGATGACAGGCGAAAGGGGAGGAATGTCCCCACTGGAGAGTCTGGATATGCAGGAACTCAGGAACGAAAAGCTGGTTTGGTGGGAATCCCACAGGAACCATGACAAATGCTGCACTGCCTTAACGGCTTCCTCTTTCCTCCAAGTGACATCTCCAGTGAAACAGCTGGCAGGCAAGACTGGACCTAGATCTTCTCCTCCGCCATCATCCTCAAACTGCCTGGCCATATGCATAACTTTCCATGTATGAGGGTCATTATGACTTAACAAGAGATGCAAAAGTCGAGGTTTAATGGGTTTGTCTTACTGAGTACTGTACATGCAAACTGAAAAACACAAATACGCAGATATTGACTTACATGTTTTATTTAGGAAATTGATTTGATCTGCTGTACTGGGACTGAACCTGCTCCTTTTTAAACTAATGACAACTTTTGAAAAGATACGGACACAAAGCACAGAGGTTGCTGGTAGAGCTAGATATCTATGGGCCAGTGTATGGAGATGGGGGATGTGCTTGCCAGTACACATAACCTTCATGGGCGGTTGTAAATGGAAATGCTCTCATACTGGAGACCTGGGTCTCTTGCTTACATTTTTCATATTTATGTACTGAATAGCTGTAATATCAAACACTATCGCAGTAAAAGCAACCAACGAAACAGCTGGAAGTACAAGACAGACTTATTTTTTACGTGGGAATGTAACTGAAACAATACAAAGGTGAAGGGCACTGTGTAAATAAGCACAGCATGCTTTATTATATGAGTCACCCTCCAAGGTAAAGCTCAGTGTGGGGCCTCCAAGCACTATTGCTTTGAAAACTCGACACGTGATTCAACATGGTGTATCGAGCAGCCCGTCCATAATGTACCCTCAAGTAAAATGTTACCGACTAATGTTCCTGATATACCATGCTTGATAACGGTGGGCTTCTAAATATTTAGTATAGTAAAAATCTGAGTATCAAATGAGTTCTTCTATCCCAAGCCACAGTCTAAAAGCAATGATACTGCCACCGATTACATCTGTTCTAGGGAGATGCACTCCTATTCCCACTAGGGGAGCTGTCACCTTCTCTCAGTCCTGATAAATAATGTAATGCCGTCTAGGAAACCAATTCAGTTGAATTAGATGCGAGAAAATGTGAGAAATGTTCTGTTAGACAACAAAGTTCATTTAAGAAGAATGATTCGTTTTCAAAATTTTAGGTGTGTGGAACCACTGTACATGATTCAAATGAGAAAAAATAATTTTTATTTTCAGTGTGGTTGGTTGAAACAAAATCGTCTGGATTTGTACATTGTGGACCTGCATCTTCCACCTCTGTTTGTAATGGAGTACTTTTGTGAGTATCTTCCCCAACACATAAGGTGAGTAATGAAACAGACAGGTGCAAACAATTCAAAGAACAAGGGAATTTCAAACTCAGATGAAGACAGGAGCAGTCTGGGTAATGTAGTCTGTTAATCCTGGCCTGTGACATATACAGCCCTACAGACCATATAGTTGGAAGGCTGCTATGGTTGACAGTTGGTGAACTGACTATTGAATATAAAGCTAACATTACTTTTGGTTTTTATTACAGAGTCAGATTGTGAAACAATCTGTGGAACCGGTTTATATACAACCATAATCATCTAAGCGATGGATCACCATTCCCATGGAGAGGTTTGGCTATAACATTTCAGTCTGTGATGCATGTTGTCCATGAATACCAGACACTGAAAGGCAGGAGAACTTAAGCTCAGTAACTGTTTTCAGCTGAAGGTTCTTGCAAATAACAGACAAAAAGTTCACTCTTTACAGTGCTCTTCCTCCAGCTACTTCCTTACTGCACTGCACCAAATGTTACAGATGGACTGTAACAGAACAGAATATCTTAGCAGACAAAACCTCACTCTCTACAGTGCTCTTCCTCCAGCTACTTCCTTACTGCACTGCACCAAATGTTACAGACGGATTGTAACAGAACAGAATAACTTAGCAGACAAAACCTCACTCTCTGCAGTGCTCTTCCTCCAGCTACTTCCTTACTGCACTGCACCAAATGTTACAGATGGACTGTAACAGAACAGAATATCTTAGCAGACAAAACCTCACTCTCTACAGTGCTCTTCCTCCAGCTACTTCCTTACTGCACTGCACCAAATGTTACAGATGGACTGTAACAGAACAGAATATCTTAGCAGACAAAACCTCACTGTCTACAGTGCTCTTCCTCCAGCTACTTCCTTACTGCACTGCACCAAATGTTACAGACGGATTGTAACAGAACAGAATAACTTAGCAGACAAAACCTCACTCTCTGCAGTGCTCTTCCTCCAGCTACTTCCTTACTGCACTGCACCAAATGTTACAGATGGACTGTAACAGAACAGAATATCTTAGCAGACAAAACCTCACTCTCTACAGTGCTCTTCCTCCAGCTACTTCCTTACTGCACTGCACCAAATGTTACAGACGGATTGTAACAGAACAGAATAACTTAGCAGACAAAACCTCACTCTCTGCAGTGCTCATCTTCCAGCTACTTCCTTCCTGCACTGCACCAAATGTTACAGACGGACTGTAACAGAACAGAATATCTTAGCAGACAAAACCTCACTCTCTGCAGTGCTCTTCCTCAGGCTATTTCCTTACTGCACTGCACCAAATGTTACAGACGGATTGTAACAGAACAGAATACCTTAGCAGACAAAACCTCACTCTCTGCAGTGCTCTTCCTCAGGCTACTTCCTTACTGCACTGCACCAAATGTTACAGACGTACTGTAACAGAACAGAATAACTTAGCAGACAAATAGCTCACTGCAGTGCTCTTCCTCAGGCTACTTCCTTACCATATCGCACTGCACCAAGTGTTACAGACGTACTGTAACAGAACACAATAACTTAGCAGACCAAAAGTTCACTCTCTACAGTGCTCTTCCTTCAGCTACTTCCTTACCATACCACACTGCACCAAATGTTACAGACGGATTGTAACAGAACAGAATAATTAAGCAGACAAAACCTCACTCTCTGCAGTGCTCTTCCTTCAGCTACTTCCTTACTGCACTGCAGCAAATGTTACAGACGGACTGTAACAGAACAGAATAACTTATCAGACAAAAAGCTCACTCTCAGCAGTGCTCTTCCCCAAGCTACTTCCTTAGCATACCGCACTGCACCAAATGTTACAGACATAATGTAACAGAATAACTCAATAATAAATATGTATAATAATATAGGATGCTGTGTTAGTGTATATTAGTCTATGCTGATTTTGCCATGGGGGCGGCATGGTGGTGCAGTGGTTAGCACTGTCGCCTCACACCTCTGGGACCCGGGTTCGAGTCTCCGCCTGGGTCACATGTGTGCGGAGTTTGCATGTTCTCCCCGTGTCGTCGTGGGGTTTCTTCCGGGTACTCCGGTTTCCCCCCACAGTCCAAAAACATGCTGAGGCTAATTGGAGTTGCTGACTTGCCCGTAGGTGTGCATGTGTGAGTGAATGGTGTGTGAGTGTGCCCTGCGATGGGCTGGCCCCCCATCCTGGGTTGTTCCCTGCCTCGTGCCCATTGATTCCGGGATAGGCTCCGGACCCCCCGCGACCCAATAGGATAAGCGGTTTGGAAAATGGATGGATGGATGGATGATTTTGCCATCATTGTGTTAATGTGATCTGTTGGGTCTTAAACTATTTTTCTTGCTGTCTATCTTGGACGCGTCTCTCTTTCAAAAGAGATTTTGAAAATCAGTGAGTCTAACCTGGTTAAATAAAGGTTTAATAATGATTCAGAACATAAACACACACATGTGCTTCTTATAGTGATGAATGAATCATAGCAGGTGTCTCCAGCAGCCACATAAGACTGTGAGCAGGAAACCTGCCTTCTGTTAACAGAAAGGACAGTGTATGTGTGGGAGTGACCATGTACAGGTTTGTGACATCTCACAAACACATCTCCAACTTCTGCAGACCCAGACCTCGCTCACTGACCTCTTGCTGGATTATCTAAAGGATCTCAGTGATGAAGAGTTGAAGGAGTTTAAATTGCGTCTCCCAGTGAATAAAGAGTTAAAGCCCCTTCCCAAGGGTCAGATGAAAACCTTGGGCAGAACAGACTTCGCCGAAATGATGATGAATTCCTACAGTAAAGCCGGGGCTATCAAAGTCATGCTTGAGATCCTGAAGAAGATGAACTTGAATGACCTTGCTCAGAGACTGAAGGAAGACCTGCAGAAGTGTAATGATATTTTTAACATTTCATGTAAAATGTAACATTTTTTAAGCTCTTGATAAACTAATATATTATATAGAGAAATGATGAAGAGTTTGTTTAATACTGATGTTGAAGAAAGAAATTAATTTGAAGTTCTTCCTTATTTCAGGTAAGCAAGCAGGAAGTGAGCAGAGTGACATGTTGGAGACGAGTAAGAGCTTTATGCTGTTCAGTGCGTGTATGTGGTGTTTCAGAAAGAAATATGTATGAGGTGAAGTTTCATTTATCACAGTGAAATAGTGCGTGTGTGTGTTTGTGTCTGTGTGTATGCGTGTGTGTGCGTATGTTTGTGTTTGTGTGTGTGCGTGTGTCTGTGTGTTATATATCCTTCCTCCCATTCTGGTCAAGATCGCGGTGAAAATTTGCATTTTCCTCTCATTTTTCTTCAGGGCAACTCATGTTGCACAAAATAAAATGTTCCTTGAAAGAGAAATTTGAGTGTGTGTATGAAGGGAAAGCTAAGGAAGGACAGCGAATACTTCTCAGTGAGATTTACACAGAACTCTACATAACTGAAGGTGGGACTGGAGCAGTCAATGAGGAACATGAAGTGAGACAGATTGAAACAGCATCCAAGAAAAGGCGAACAGAAGATACTACAGTCAAGTGCAATGATATATTTAAACCCTTATGTGGGCGTGAGACACCTATCAGAACTGTACTCACTAAAGGGGTGGCAGGTATCGGGAAAACAGTCTCTGTGCAGAAATTTATTCTCGACTGGGCAGAAGGAAAAGCAAACCAGGATGTTCACTTCATATTTGCTCTTCCTATCCGGGACCTGAATTTGATTAAGGGTGAATACAGTCTGATTAAACTGCTTCACCGCTTTGTCCCAGAACTGAAATCACTTGATTCCACTGAGCTGTTTAGGTACAAAGTCTTGTTCATCTTTGATGGTCTGGATGAGTGTCGCCTTCCTCTGGATTTTCGGAACAATGAGAGCTGGTTTGATGTAACAACAAAAATGTCACTGGATCTGTTGTTGACTAACCTCATTAAGGGGAATCTGCTCCCATCCGCTCTCCTCTGGATAACCTCCCGGCCAGCAGCAACCAATCAGATACCTGCTAAGTATGTCCATCAGGTGACAGAGATACGAGGGTTCAGTGATGCCCAGAAGGAGGAGTATTTCAAGAAGAGATTTAATGATCAGAGCCTGGCCAGCAGGATTATCACACATGTGAAATCATCAAGGAGCCTCTTCATCATGTGCCACATACCTGTGTTCTGTTGGATTTCAGCCACTGTGCTTAAGAGGCTTTTTACTGAGAATGACAGGGGAGAAATTCCAAGGACTCTGACTGAAATGTACACACACTTCCTGATTCATCAGGCAAGTTTTAAAAAAGACAAGTATATGAAAAACTATGAAAGCAAGCTAAATGAAAACAGCAAGGAATTCCTTTTGAAACTTGGTAAATTGGCTTTTGACAACCTTGAGAAAGGCAATCTCATATTTTATGAGCAAGATCTGACAGAGAATGACATTGATGTTACTGAAACTTCAGTTTACTCTGGAGTGTGCACAGAAGTCTTTAAAGAGGAGTATGGGTTGTACCAAGAGAAGGTGTACTGCTTTGTGCATCTGAGCATCCAGGAGTATCTCGCTGCTTTATATGTGTTTCTGTCAAACTCATCAGCTGACCTGCTGAAGACTGCAGTGGATCAGGCATTAGAGAGCAAGAATGGACACTTGGACCTCTACCTCCGCTTCCTGCTGGGCCTCTCAACAGACTCCAGTAAGACTCTGTTACAAAGGCTACTGGGGCCGACAAAAACCAGCTCACATAACATTAGGAGTACAGTGAAATACATCAGGGAGAAAATAAAGGAGAATTTATCTCCAGAAAGGACCATCAACCTGTTCCACTGTCTGACTGAACTGGGTGACAATTCTCTAGTAGAGGAAGTACAAAGATACCTGAATTCAGGAAACATTTCAGCAGATGACCTCTCACCTGCACAGTACTCAGCTCTGGCCTTTGTGATGCTGATGTCAGATGAGGAGCTGGATGTGTTTGATCTGAAGAAATACATCAGATCGGATAAACAGCACTGCAGGCTGCTGCCTGTGGTCAAGAACTCCAGGACGGCTCTGTAAGTGACATGGGGATGGGAAATCATGTCTGGTCTGGCAGTAATACATGAATATTGTTTGAAATGTGTAATATATATTATATATTTATCCTCATGGATTAATAAGTGGGTTTTATTTTGATAATCACAGCTATAGCTGTTTGTATAGCAGTAGCTAATCTTGACCACAGACTTTATAGTGACTGAAGGTAGTGATGTCACTTTTTGTTTGTTACTACATTTCCATTCCCATCCAGTCTGCCTTCTGATCACAGGCACAGCATCCTAACCTGTATAGAAACAGTGAGGGCTCTTTATCCACAGGGTGTATAAGTGGTATGTGAGTGTTATTGTCAGCAGGCGTGTTCATGTGATGGAGCCCAGAGCTGGGAGCTTCCGTATGACTGCTGTCTCTGGCTGCTCACTGGCGCCCTCTGCTGGCCTCAGCTGCACCTGGCTGAGGATGTGATGACACATCTAGTCCGGCAGACATAGAGAAACATTGTTTAAAATATAAAATTAATATGTATACATGTAATTTATTTCCCCTCTTTTATCAACAAGGTTCCTTTTTAATCTAGTTTATATTAACTGAAGGTAGTGATGTAGTAAAAACAAAAAAGACAAGATTTCCACGACCATCCTTTGTGTAACAAATAACCAAAGATACAGCATCATACAGAATGGTCCAGTTTTCATTAATAGTGGGAAAACCACTCATATTTGTTTCAGTTCTGGATGCTGTAGGAAGCATTTCTGTAAATACTGGGTGTGGTGCGTGACTCTTTGGGTTCGGACTCTGTGTCCATGAGCGGAAGGTTGCTGGTTCAGATCTCCTGGCCGGCAGAGTGATGTCATCGCTGAGTCCTTGAGCTGCAGGGGTGCTGGATGCTGGTCGATCCTGCGCTGCGACCCCCAAACTTCCTCTCACCTGAATATGTGTCGGCGTGTCTCTTGGAGAGCAAGATGGGTGGGGCGAAAAGACAATTTCCCCATGGGGGTGAATGAAGTATCAATATTCATAAATCATTCAAACAAACAATTTTTCTAAAAGCCTATTTCACAGGACTGATAGCTCTCCGATTAGTGTATTGTTGATTTGGGCTGGGCAATAAGTAAAAAAATGTGTATTTAGTTTAAACATATCGTAATAAATAATCATTTTGCCCCCCCCCCCCCCCCCGAACATTGTGGGAATGGAAATGAATGGAAATTCAGTTCAGTTCAGATTTATTTGTGTACTGTGTTTTCACAACATTGCATCACCTCAAAGCACTTTACAGCATCCCTGCCCAAAGCCCCCAGTGAACAAGTCAGGGGGGAGAGTGGTAAGGAAAAGCTCCATAGAAAGAAGAATCCTTGGGAGGAACCAGACTCAAAGGGGGAGCCCATCCTCCAGGGGGCAGCAGAGGAAGCCCTAACCCTAACCAGACTCAAAGGTGGAGCCCATCCTCCAGGGGGCAGCAGAGGAAGCCCTAACCCTAACCAGACTCAAAGGTGGAGCCCATCCTCCAGGGGGCAGCAGAGGAAGCCCTAACCCTAACCAGACTCAAAGGTGGAGCCCATCCTCCAAGGGGCAGCAGAGGAAGCCCTAACCCTAACCAGACTCAAAGGTGGAGTCCATCCTCTAGGGGGCAGCAGAGGAAGCCCTAACCCTAACCAGACTCAAAGGTGGAGCCCATCCTCCAGGGGGCAGCAGAGGAAGCCCTAACCCTAACCAGACTCAAAGGTGGAGCCCATCCTCCAGGGGGCAGCAGAGGAAGCCCTAACCCTAACCAGACTCAAAGGTGGAGCCCATCCTCCAGGGGGCAGCAGAGGAAGCCCTAACCCTAACCAGACTCAAAGGTGGAGCCCATCCTCCAGGGGGCAGCAGAGGAAGCCCTAACCCTAACCAGACTCAAAGGGGGAGCCCATCCTCCAGGGGGCAGCAGAGGAAGTCAAATGATCAAGATGGCAAAGTCCTAATTCACATTATCACTATCTTAACATTTCAGTCACGGGGGGCAGAGAGGTGATGACAGGCAAGTGCTGGAGCTGCTTCAGATGGAGGGTGAACAGTAATACGGCAGCAGGGTAAACAGGGAAGATGTCACAGGCAGAAGGGTAGGTAGGATATCTGGCAGGACATGGCAGCATAAGTAGGAGGGAGAGGCAGGTGGGAACGCAGGCATGGGGAGTCCCTGAATGTCAGCACTCCAGTTCCACAAGGGGGTGTGAAGCTAAAGTGACAGACTGACAGTTCAGTTTATCCAAAGCCAATGGCACCGATCCCCACCCAGCTCTACACCTCACACTATAGGTCTGACTGGGAGTGAGCAGTTATCTAGAGCTAGAACTAGTGTCCCTATAAGCTAAACTGAACAGGAGTGTTTTTAGTCTAGACTTGAATATTGAGAGTCAGCCTGAATCCCGCTCATCCACTGGAAGACTATTCCACAGCTGAAGAGCTCTATAAGAGAAAGCTCTGCAGCCTGCCGTAGCTCTTTCTACCCTGGGTACTAACAGATATCCTGCTCTTTATAATGTAAGAAAGCGAGGAGGGTTGTATAAGGCCAGCAGGTTACTAAGGTATTCTGGTGCAGGGCCATTCAGTGTTTTATAAGTCAATAGCAGTATTTTGTAGTTAATCTGAGACCTAACTGAAGCCAGTGAAGGGAGCATAGAACAGGGCTAATATAATCAATTTTTTTAGTGTTTGTAAGAACTCTGGCTGCTGCATTTTTTTTCAGCTGAAGTTTATGTGAGGATCCAGATGGGCACCCAGAAAGGAAGGCATTACAGTATCCAGCCTGGAAGTTATAAAGGTGTTAGTGTTTCCACTTCATGAAAGGAGAGCATCTTCCGAAGCTTGGCGAGGTTCCGTACAGGATAGAACACAGCTTTAGTGATGCTTTTTATGTGAGCATCGAAACATAAATCTGAATCAACCAGAACACCGAGATCTCTGACCACTGTGTCAGGTTGGGTAGGAAGACCACCAAGGTTGAGGTTGTCAAACTTATTTCGAGCCGCCTTTGGACCAGTTAACAGTACTTCTGTTTTTCTGTCTTTAACATAAAGAAATTATTTGCCATCCAGCACCGGATATCTAGTCGACAGTCTTCTAACCGAGAGCTGTGATGCATCATCCGGCTTAACAGATATATATAACTGTGTATCATCAGCAAAACAATGAAACCCAACACCATGATTTCTGATAATGTGACCAATATATACAGTGTACAGTAGCGGGCCCAGAACTGATCCCTGTGGGACACCATTGTAGGAATTATTAGCTCAGGTAAATTTTAATATCTCCACCAATATGTTTTGAAATCAATTACATTTGAATTAATCATTATTTAATGATGTTTATTACCTAAATGTTATGCTGAATGGTTGGTTCCTCCAAACTCAATTGTGAATCCCCGTGAGTCGGTTAATGTGAGACTTACATGGGATTCACTAGTTACCAGTATCGCTTAGTAACCTGGGTTAGAAGGTTCGTCCAGAGAGCTGCATCACCAGGTAATGTAAACGATCGGTAGCGAAGCTCCCCTCACGGCCAATGACAGGGACCCTCGCGATATTTCAGGCGAGTTAGAGGTTTTAGAGCTCAGTAGCCAAATCGCACAGAGGCAGGGACTATTGTGAGCACTCAATGAACAGAGGCTGAAGTGGTGTAAAACTGGAGTGATTTTCTATCGGTTTGATACCAAACATGCCATACCAGCCTAGTGGTTCACACCGAATACCATCTGTAATGATTAATTAATGATTACTTATATTATGTCATTATGTTATATTACTCACACCAGTCCCTGGTCTAAGTGGTCTAGGTTGCACCTCAATCAGAGGTTACCCTTTATACAGACATTATATGACATATTCTCATGTCATCAGCACATCTTACCCTTAGATAGGCATGGTAGAATACAAAGATCAGATAAGGGCTGCTGAAGAATGTGGAAAAGAAAAGGGGGGGATGGTTTGTCAGTCAAAGAAAAAGAATCTTTGAAAGTTAGGACACATCACAAACATAACCTGTCTGTATATTGAGACTAGTAGTCATGGGTAAATAAATATACAGATATACAACAGCCAAACTTAAAAGAAACTTTCTTTAGGGTGTTGGGTGAGTGGTATGTAAGGCAGGATGTCTGGGGAGGGGGTTGTGTGCCAAGTCGAGGGACCCCTGTCCTTGAGGTCCACTCTGCTGTCTATAGGTCATTAAAACTTTGAGCAATAAAAGTTGGAGTGCTGGCCTCCCTTCTTATCTGTGTGTGTTTAAGTGTGTCTGTGTGTGTGGGGTCACTAACCCCCCTTTGATGCCTAGGCCAGCGAGTACCTCTGGTACCAGGGTAGGCCTTGTCTCAGGCCACCTGGAATTTAAGCTCTGTGCTATGTGCATGTGTGATCCTACACCAGATTTAAAATGAGTAACCTTAAAAGGGAAATACTGTTCTGCAAAGCAAGCACAGTTTGTGGAAACACGACCATAAAGTCATAAAGCAGGTTAACAGAACTGCTTAGGTTGTTAGAATGAAAGGAAGTTGGTTTACTTGTTTGCAGAGTGGAGGGGGTCTTGGCAGTATTAAATAATACCTGCTTATGTTTCTAGTAGAATAAATTACTGTAATGCCCTCTTGTCTGTTTCACATCTACTGTTTCACATCTACAACGGGCCCAGAATGCCGCTGGCGGAGTGTTAACACGCACCAGTCACAGGGATCACATCTACAACGGGCCCAGAATGCCGCTGGTGGAGTGTTAACACGCACCGGTCACAGGGATCACATCTACAACGGGCCCAGAATGCCGCTGGCGGAGTGTTAACACGCACCAGTCACAGGGATCACATCTACAACGGGCCCAGAATACCGCTGGCGGAGTGTTAACACACACCAGTCACAGGGATCACATCTACAACGGGCCCAGAATGCCGCTGGCGGAGTGTTAACACGCACCAGTCACAGGGATCACATCTACAACGGGCCCAGAATGCCGCTGGTGGAGTGTTAACACGCACCGGTCACAGGGATC
Source organism: Brienomyrus brachyistius (assembly GCF_023856365.1). Taxonomy (NCBI): domain Eukaryota; kingdom Metazoa; phylum Chordata; class Actinopteri; order Osteoglossiformes; family Mormyridae; genus Brienomyrus; species Brienomyrus brachyistius. The sequence continues at coordinate 679,284 of NW_026042348.1, forward strand.
ACATCTACAACGGCCCCAGAATGCCGCTGGCGGAGTGTTAACACGCACCGGTCACAGGGATCACATCTACAACGGCCCCAGAATGCCGCTGGCGGAGTGTTAACACGCACCGGTCACAGGGATCACATCTACAACGGGCCCAGAATGCCGCTGGCGGAGTGTTAACACGCACCAGTCACAGGGATCACATCTACAACGGGCCCAGAATGCCGCTGGCGGAGTGTTAACACGCACCAGTCACAGGGATCACATCTACAACGGGCCCAGAATGCCGCCGGCGGAGTGTTGACAAGCACCAGTCACAGGGATCACATCTACAACGGGCCCAGAATGCCGCCGGCGGAGTGTTAACACGCACCAGTCACAGGGATCACATCTACAACGGGCCCAGAATGCCGCCGGCGGAGTGTTAACACGCACCAGTCACAGGGATCACATCTACAACGGGCCCAGAATGCCGCTGGCGGAGTGTTAACACGCACCAGTCACAGGGATCACATCTACAACGGGCCCAGAATGCCGCCGGCGGAGTGTTAACACGCACCAGTCATAGGGATCACATCTACAACAGGCCCAGAATGCCGCCGGCGGAGTGTTAACACGCACCGGTCACAGGGATCACATCTACAACGGGCCCAGAATGCCGCTGGTGGAGTGTTAACACGCACCGGTCACAGGGATCACATCTACAACGGGCCCAGGATGCCGCTGGCGGAGTGTTAACACGCACCAGTCACAGGGATCACATCTACAACGGGCCCAGAATGCCGCTGGCGGAGTGTTAACACGCACCGGTCACAGGGATCACATCTACAACGGGCCCAGAATGCCGCTGGCGGAGTGTTAACACGCACCGGTCACAGGGATCACATCTACAACGGGCCCAGAATGCCGCTGGCGGAGTGTTAACACGCACCGGTCACAGGGATCACATCTACAACGGGCCCAGAATACCGCTGGCGGAGTGTTAACACGCACCAGTCACAGGGATCACATCTACAACGGGCCCAGAATGCCGCTGGCGGAGTGTTAACACGCACCAGTCACAGGGATCACATCTACAACGGGCCCAGAATGCCGCCGGCGGAGTGTTGACAAGCACCAGTCACAGGGATCACATCTACAACGGGCCCAGAATGCCGCTGGCGGAGTGTTAACACGCACCAGTCACAGGGATCACATCTACAACGGGCCCAAAATGCCGCTGGCGGAGTGTTAACACGCACCAGTCACAGGGATCACATCTACAACGGGCCCAGAATGCCGCTGGCGGAGTGTTAACACGCACCAGTCACAGGGATCACATCTACAACGGGCCCAGAATGCCGCCGGCGGAGTGTTAACACGCACCGGTCACAGGGATCACATCTACAACGGGCCCAGAATGCCGCTGGCGGAGCGTTAACACGCACCAGTCACAGGGATCACATCTACAACGAGCCCAGAATGCCGCCGGCGGAGTGTTAACACGCACCGGTCGCAGGGATCACATCTACAACGGGCCCAGAATGCCGCTGGCGGAGTGTTAACACGCACCGGTCGCAGGGATCACATCTACAACGGGCCCAGAATGCCGTTGGCGGAGTGTTAACACGCACCAGTCACAGGGATCACATCTACAACGGGCCCAGAATGCCGCCGGCGGAGTGTTAACACGCACCGGTCGCAGGGATCACATCTACAACGGGCCCAGAATGCCGTTGGCGGAGTGTTAACACGCACCGGTCGCAGGGATCACATCTACAACGGGCCCAGAATGCCGCCGGCGGAGTGTTAACACGCACCGGTCGCAGGGATCACATCTACAATGGGCCCAGAATGCCGCTGGCGGAGTGTTAACACGCTCCAGTCAGAGGGATCACATCTACAACGGGCCCAGAATGCCGCTGGCGGAGTGTTAACACGCACCGGTCGCAGGGATCACATCTACAACGGGCCCAGAATGCCGCCGGCGGAGTGTTAACACGCACCGGTCGCAGGGATCACATCTACAATGGGCCCAGAATGCCGCTGGCGGAGTGTTAACACGCACCAGTCACAGGGATCACATCTACAACGGGCCCAGAATGCCACCGGCGGAGTGTTAACACGCACCAGTCACAGGGATCACATCTACAACGGGCCCAGAATGCCGCAGGCGGAGTGTTAACACGCACCAGTCACAGGGATCACATCTACAACGGGCCCAGAATGCCGCTGGCGGAGTGTTAACACGCACCAGTCACAGGGATCACATCTACTACGGGCCCAGAATGCAGAAGGCAGTAATTTACTGATTATTGCTAAAACCCGGCTGGGGAGGGAGGGGGCAGCTTTTAGTCACTATGAGCCCAAACTCTGGAACTCTCTCCCAGAAAACCTGAGAGCTACTGAATGTCTAAGTACTTTCAAAACTAGGCTGAAAAGGCATCTTTTCACCACCGCATATTATAATCTATGATAATCAGTTTTATTATTTTATGCTTTTATTAATATCAGTAATTGTGGGGGGGGCGGGCGGGCGGTCGCTTCCCCCAGAAGACATAGGGGCTAGAGGCCCCTTTGAGGAGGGGCCCTTAAAGAGGACATGGGTAAGTCCTTTATGATGGTTTTTAATTTTATTTTTTTAAAACATTTTTACTCTATTTTTATTTCTTTTGCGCTTATTGTTATTTATTCTGAGCTTATTTGAATTTCTTTTTATTCTTTTTAAATGTTTGCAAAATTCTTTATAAACGCTGTGGCTAAAATGCGCTATATAAATAATGATTGATTGATTCAGATAGATAGATGAGAGAGATAGTTTACTTTTAACCACCTTTATTAAACAGTTAGCAACCAATCCTAATCACAGCCCTGGCGGGGTCAGGGACACACTTAAAGCCGTGCCTGAGACTAAGACACGAAAAACTGAGTTGGGAAGCTCAAAATTCCCACCAGAAAGCTGCACTTGAATGACTGACATTCTGGCTGCTGACTCAGAGATAGAAGTTGGTGATGTGATAATACTGAACTTACAAGAATGGCGAACGCATGGTTACTGCAAGGGACAATGCTTGTGAAATTCTGTGCAATGTTTCTTTTTAACTGCTTCAGAATCTTTGGCTAGAAAGCTGAACTGAAAGCAAATCATGAATCTTTCTTTTATCTTGCTTTGTATGTAGCCTAAGCGCGTTTCCTCAGCAAAGATGATAATCGCCGGTTAGTCACTGTCAGATATCGACACCGGCATACTTGTCTGATTACGCTCATTACCGATAATATCGTCATATCACCCAGACGTAATTGGTGATTTGACATGTTCCCAGGTATAACAATACAGGGAGAAAAAGGATTTTACTCATGGGATCAGGAATCCAAGTGCCAGTTGCTGCTGCATTAGCTGCTGGGAATGTTCACATCTCCTCCTTTCAGTGATACGTGTCGAGTGTAGGGACACCTGGCAGAAAGATGGCTAAGGACTGCACTGGGAACACTGGTCTGACTGTTATGGGAGGTTCACGTCCATCTTGCTGTTGATGTGTTCCTGTATATTCCTGTATTTTCTGTGATTTCAGGCTGTAGCTTGTACTTAATGTTTTTACCTCTAGTTTTGAGCAAAGATGCATTGACTCACAATCAGTGATCATATGACTGCAGCAGATTGTCAGGACGCACAGAACACTCCGCAGACTATAATTCATTTTGAAGTGTAAGCTGTGCTGCTAATTATAATGAAAACAAATGCTTATTGTAATGCTTTGTATTTTACTAATGTGTCGGATGTGTATATGTCTGTGTCTTAAAGTGTTTTCTGTTTCAGGCTGAACAGCTGTGATCTTATAGATAAACACTGTGAAGTGCTGTCTTCAGCTCTCAGATCAAACTCTTCCCCCCTGAGAGAGCTGGACCTGAGTGACAATAACCTGAAGGATTCAGGAGTGAAGCTGCTCTCTGCTGCACTGGGGGATTTACACTGTAAACTGGAGATACTGAGGTCAGTATTACTGGGTATTCCACACCACAAACTGGAGATACTGAGGCCAGTATTACTGGATATTCCACACTGTAAACTGGGGATACTGAGGCCAGTATTGCTGGGTATTCCAAACCACAAACTGGAGATACTGAGGTCAGTAATATTGGGTATTCCACACTGTACGCTTTAGATACTGAGGTAAGTATTACTGTGTATTCCACACTATAAAGAGGAGATAGTGAGTAATTAGCTAAGGGAAAGGGAGGAGGGGTCCTGCCTTGTCTTAGACACTAAACTGTAATACTGGAATTATTTATTAGAGCATCACATATATTTAATAATTATAATGGTGAGGTGATATTATTTACTGGGGAGTTTCTGTCTTTCCCTGCAGGCTGTCAGGCTGTAGAGTCACAGAAGAAGGCTGTTCTTCCCTGGCTTCAGCTCAGAGGTCAAACCCCTCACATCTGAGAGAGCTGGACCTGAGCTACAATCACCCAGGAGACTCAGGAGTGAAGCTGCTCTCTGCTGTACTGGAGGATCCCAGCTGTAAACTGGAGAAGCTGCAGTGAGTACAGAATATGCATTTTACACAAAAGTAACTGGACAGCAAGAAAACCCACGATGCCTTTCAGCAGTTACATAATAAACAAACACAAACAGCTTCTGTTTTCTTCTCCTACTTCCTTATATCCCACAATCTTATCAACCATCGATCCATGTTAGAAATAATTAAGCAGTGAAGCAGGAAACATCCATTCAACCATACTGTGACGTCCACTGAGCGGAGGAGCAGGCAGACAGAGCAGTGGAGCCATGAAGATGGGCAAACGGGGTTTATTAAGGGCAGACGAGGAAACACGGCTCACAACATCAATGACAGATCTAGGGAAACAGACCTGAACACAGACTGAAATACACAAGACAAGCTGAAATAACAGGAAACAGCTGGTCAGAATCGGGGCAGCAGACGTGGTTAATGAGGGGGCGTGGCACACGAAGATCACACGAGCTGGGTGTGACACATATAATCCATGCAAAACATTTGTGTTGGTTAGCAAAGTTAACAGCACTGTCACAGATAAACATGCCGACTTTAACGTATTATGGACAAAAAAATAATGGACACCAAACAGAATCGGAATGATTGTTAAAATTATTTTTTATAATTTAATTGTTTTCTGAAAATCCATTATGTCATGGCCCTTATTCTCCTCATTTGAATACAATGCTGCAGTGTAAAAACTGGATTTGAAAGTGTTTAATCTTTTTAAGGGTGGGCCGGTGTGAACTCACAGAGAAATGCTGTGAGGCACTGGCATCAGCTCTCAGATCAAACTCCTCACCCCTGAGAGAGCTGGACCTGAGTGACAATGACCTGCAGGACTCAGGAGTGAAGCTGCTCTCTGCTGGACTGGGGGACATACACTGTAAACTGGAGATACTGAGGTCAGTTTTACTGGGTATTCCACACTGTAAACTGGGGGTAGTGAGGTGAGTATTACTGGGTATTTCACACTGTACAGTGGAAATACTAAGGTAGAAAATAACTAATGATTTCAAAATAAAGCAGGAGTATCTAAGTCTAGGGGTTGACTTAAAAAATAACATTAGACTCGCTACAGTAAGTGGAATGTCGAAAGTAAGACTGCATTGGAGGCTAAGGACCTTAAAAGTTTCTTCCAATATTTTAACTCCAAAAGAGCTCTAAAAGCTGAAATCACTAATCTGCAGGATAGTAAGGGCCTTATAATTGAAAATGAAAACTGATATAGTAAATGAGTTTAATGATTATTTTACACGGGTGTTCACAGTAGAGGACATGCTTAACTTACCACCATTTTGAACAAATACAGTGTTGTATATAAACAATATACAGTCCCTCCACAATTATTGGCCCCCTCGTAAAGATTTGTAAAAAGGATTCGAAAAAAATCCACCTTTTGGTGAAGCAGCTTCATCTCACACTGAAAAAACGAGAAAAATCCAACCTTTCATTGAAATAAATTTATTCAAAGCAAAACAAATCCTTCATCAAGAAATAATTATTTTCAACAAAAACACATGTGCCACGATTATTGGCAGCCCTGCTTTTAATACTCTGTACAGCCTCCCTTTGCCAGTATAACAGCACTGAGTCTCCTATAACGTTTTATAAGGTTGGAGAATACAGAGCAGGGCATCTGAGAATATTCCTCTTTACAGAATCTCCCCAGATCACCCAGGGTCCTCGGCCCTCTCTTGTGCACTCTCCTCTTCAGCTCAGCCCACAGGTTTTCAGTGGGGTTCAGGTCAGGGGACTGAGATGGCCATGGCAGAAGCTTGATTCTGCGGTCAGCTGGCCATTTTAATGTTGATTTGGACATGTGCTTAGGATCACCGTCCTGCTGGAAGATCCAATGAAGGCCCAGTTTTTGTTTCCTGGCAGCAGCAGCAAAATTTTGATATAAAATGTCCTGGTATTTCATGGACCCCATAGTGCCATGTACCCTAACGAGGTTTCCAGGGTTTTTGGAGGAAAAACAGCTCCACAACATCACAGAACCTCCACCATATCTTACAGCTGGGATAAGGTTCATTTCATTATAACCATCCTTCTTTTTACGCCAAACCCACCTTGAATGTTTATTGCCAAAAAGCATTTTTGTTTCATCAGACAGTTGAATTTGATTCCAGTCAAAGTTGTATAATGTTTTGCAAACTCCTGGCACTAACATTTTAAGTAACTGACAGAAAAAGCTTCTTTCTGTCATAACTTTCAAAACGTCTGTTAGCATGAAGGGGGCGTCTGATGGTTTTTTGGAGACGTGGTAACCCCAAGGTTTTACTTTGTCTGGTAATTGACTAACAGTCATCCTTGGGGATTTTTTGTCTCTCTTACGATCCTCCTCACTGTATGTGGGGGCAAAATAAACTTGGGTCCTCTTTCAGGCAGGTTTCTAACAGTTCCAGTTAATGCCCACTTTTTAATTATTGCCCTAAGAGTAGAAATTGGCATTTTAAGGTGAGTAGCTATTTTTTAATCCACATTCCCTGACTTATGAAGGTCAGCACACTTCTCCCTCATTTGGTCTGTGTGTCTCTTATCTTTCCCATGTTGATGGATGACTAAGGGAATTTGGCCTCTGTGTCTCCTCATGTTTGTACCCCAGTTACTCAGGAAGTCATGGATTACAGCTTGAAGGCTCCTACTCACTCCAATCAACTCAAATATGTATAATTTACATGGGAAACATGCTTCAGTTACATTGTGTTCACTATAATTTGCAGGGCTGCCAATAATCGTGGCTCATGTGTTTTTGTTAAAAATAATTATTTCTTGATGAAGGATTTGATTTTTCTTCAGATAAATTGATTTTAATTAAAGGTTGGATTTTTCTCATTTTTTTCCGTGTGAGATGAAGCAACTTCACCAGAAGGTGGATTTTTTCTTACCCCTTGTACAAAGGGGTGCCAATAATTGCGTAGGGCATGTATGTATAACTGAGGCTGATGTGGTACAAAGCCTATAGCTAAGCTCAAAATAAATAAATCACAGGGTCCTGATGGCATCTTACCTATAGTTTTAAAATAAATGAGGGTTATTATTAGCCAACCTTTAACTTTACTGTTTCCGAAATCCTTATTTGCACGTGAGGTACCTTATGATTGAAAGTATGCTAATATAGCACCCATATTCAAAAAAGGGGATAGATGTAATCCAGCAAACTACAGGCCAATTACTTTAACTTGCATAACTGGAAAAGTTATGGATACAAATAACCTGGATACAAATAACATTCTGAGGGGTAGCCAAACTGGATTTAGGAGAAGTAGATCCTGTTTAACTAATCTACTTGAGTTCTTTGAGGAAGCAAAAATAGAACTTGGTCACAAAATGTATTTAGATTTGCAGAAGGCCTTTGATGTTGTCCCCCTCAAACAGCTCTTGCTTAAGCTCAAAGCTGCAGGGATTTTAGGAACTGTAGCAACTTGGATTGAAAACTGGTTAACTGACAGGAAGCAGCAGGTAGTTATTAGAGGCACAATGTCACAGTGGGCCTGCGGTCATAGTGGGGTACCGCAGGGTTCAATTTTAGGATCACTATTGTTCCTAATTTACATTAATGATATTGACACCAATACATAAAGTAAACTAGTTAAATTTACAGACGACACCAAGGTGGATGATGTAGCAAATACTGATCTAGCAGCGGAGAGGCTACAACGGGATCTTTATTTAATTAGCGACTGGGCTGATACCTGGCAGATTAAATTTAATATAGATAAATGTAAGGTAATTTATGCAGGGAGCAGAAATATAAAGTACAGATTTTTTATGGGTTTCACTGAAATAAAGGTTACTAATTATGAGAAAGCCCTCAGTCAGTATGTTGATGCTTCCATGTCCCACTCTCACCAGTGTGGGGAAGCAATTAAAAAGGCCAATAGGATGTTGGGTTACATCTCTAGGTGTTTGGAGTTTAATTTAAATGAAGTGATGCTAAGATTATACAATTCCTTGGTAAGACCCCACCTAGAATATTGTTTTAATGTGAGAGGGGGATATAGGGATGTCGAAGGAACAATGAGGTTCGCTTTGGTCCGTTCAGAAATATTTCTTAAAATATACACAAAATTATGATATATTTCATAAGCATTGATAGGTAATCGGGGGCAGCATGGTGGTGCAGTGGTTAGCACTGTTGCCTCACACCTCTGGGACCTGGGTTCGAGTCTCCGCCTGGGTCACATGTGTATGGAGATTGCATGTTCTCCCCATGTCGTCGTGGGGTTTCCTCCAGGTACTCCGGTTTCCCCCCACAGTCCAAAAACATGCTGAGGCTAATTGGACTTGCTAAATTGCCCATAGGAATGCGTGCGTGAGTGCATGGTGTGTGAGTGTGCCCTACGATGGGCTGGCCCCCCATCCTGGGTTGTTCCCTGCCTCGTGCCCATTGCTTCCGGGATAGGCTCCGTACCCCCCGCGACCCAGTAGGATAAGTGGTTTGGAAAATGGATGGATGGATGGATGATAGGTAATCCCACTAATTAATAAAATGAAAAAGTAGCCACAAGCCATCTACACTCGGACGTGCTATAATCACCCACCTTCACACACGGACTGGGGAGCCCCTTTCAGTCCTGGCAGGAGACCAACACGTGATTCCTGAGAAGTGCCGGGCGATGCGCGCTCTATCCCACGGCTGATCTCTGGTCAGTGCTGAGCTCTCCCACTTCCTTTATGCTAAATCTGGAGTGCTACTCATGCGGGGAGGGGGCGAGCTGGCCAGGGTCACCCCTCCCCTCAGGGACTGTGCTCTTTATTCTCCAATTCCTGTCCAGGTGAGGCTGTTTTGCGCTTGCGGTTACGAAGCATTTTGGGCAGGGCTTTCCCTTTTCCCCTGGGAGAGAAAAGATAAGCCTCCCTTTCCGCTGGGAAAGGCAAGATAGGTGTTCTAGCTCTTTCTGTGAGAAACAAGTTATATAAGTGATCAGTGAAAAAACATGTTTGTGCAGTTCACCTGTGGCACAACAATAATGTGGGTGAATCACGGTGGACGTTGTATTTGAATCCTGGGGTGTTTAGTCCAAACACGATCAGAATCAGTCCATACCTCAATCTCCTCATAGGTATGTCTGCTAGGTGGAGTTGGAGGTGCAGTATAATCCCGTTATAATGGACTCGCTTATAACGGAATATCATCTATAACAGATGAGGTCTGCTGGTCGTGCGCCTTTAAGAACCTCCAGAAAAAGCATCGGATATAGCGGACTCACATACAATGGAATTTCGCTTATAACGGACAAACAGTTTGGTCCCGTTTGTCATTTGCCGTGTGTCTGTGGCATGATACGCGTGTGTGAGAGTGTCTGCGGCAGGGTACGTGTGTGTGAGAGTGTCTGCGGCAGAGTACGTGTGTTTGAGAGTGTCTGTGGCAGGGTACATGTGTATGAGAGTGTCTGTGGCAGAGTACGTGTGTTTGACAGTATCTGTGGCAGGGTACATGTGTATGAGAGTGTCTGTGGCAGGATACGTGTGTTTGAGAGTGTCTGTGAAAGGGTACATGTGTTTGAGAGTGTCTGTGAAAGGGTACATGTGTGTGAGAGTGTCTGTGGCAGGGTACGTGTGTATGAGAGTGTCTGTGGCAGGGTACATGTGTATGAGAGTGTCTGTGGCAGGGTACGTGTGTTTGAGAGTGTCTGTGACAGAGTACATGTGTGTGAGAGTGTCTGTGGCAGGGTACGTGTGTTTCAGAGTGTCTGTGGCAGGGTACATGTGTATGAGAGTGTCTGTGGCAGAGTACGTGTGTTTGAGAGTGTCTGTGGCAGGGTACATGTGTGTGAGAGTGTCTGCGGCAGAGTACGTGTGTTTGAGAGTGTCTGTGGCAGGGTACGTGTGTGTGAGAGTGTCTGCGGCAGAGTACGTGTGTTTCAGAGTGTCTGTGGCAGGGTACATGTGTATGAGAGTGTCTGTGGCAGGGTACGTGTGTGTGAGAGTGTCTGCGGCAGAGTACGTGTGTTTGAGAGTGTCTGTGACAGGGTACATGTGTGTGAGAGTGTCTGCGGCAGAGTACGTGTGTATGAGAGTGTCTGTGGCAGGGTACGTGTGTGTGAGAGTGTCTGTGACAGGGTACATGTGTGTGAGAGTGTCTGTGACAGTGTACGCGTGTGTGAGAGTGTCTGTGACAGTGTACGTGTGTGTGAGAGTGTCTGAGGCAGGGTACGTGTGTGTGAGAGTGTCTGTGACAGTGTACGCGTGTGTGAGAGTGTCTGTGACAGTGTACGCGTGTGTGAGAGTGTATGTGACAGTGTATGCGTGTGTGTGAGTGTCTGTGACAGGGTACGTGTGTGTGTGAGAGTGTCTGAGGCAGGGTAAGCGTGTGTGAGAGTGTCTGTGACAGTGTACGCGTCTGTGAGAGTGTATGTGACAGTGTACTCGTGTGTGTGAGTGTCTGTGACAGTGTATGCGTTTGTGAGAGTGTCTGTGACAGTACGCGTGTGTGAGAGTGTCTGAGGCAGGGTACGTGTGTGTGAGAGTGTCTGTGACAGGGTACGTGTGTGTGTGAGAGTGTCTGTGACAGGGTACGTGTCTGTGTGAGAGTGTCTGTGACAGTGTACGTGTGTGTAAGAGTGTCTGCAGTAGGATACGTGTGTGAGAGATTGTCTGCAGTAGGATACGTGTGTGTGAGATTGTCTGTGGCAGGGTACGCGTGTGCGAGAGTGTCTGTGACAGGGTACGCGTGTGCGAGAGTGTCTGTGGCAGGGTACGTGTGTGCGAGAGTGTCTGCGGCAGGGTACGCGTGTGCGAGAGTGTCTGTGGCAGGTTACGCGTGTATGAGAGTGTCTGCGGCAGGGTATGTGTGTGTTAGTGTGTCTGTGGAAGGGTACGTGTGTACGAGAGTGTCTGCGGCAGGGTACGTGTGTGTGAGAGTGTCTGGGGCAGGATACGTGTGTGTGAGAGTGTCTGTGGCAGGGTAAGTGTGTGTGAGAGTGTCTGTGACAGTGTACGCGTCTGTGAGAGTGAATGTGACAGTGTACGCGTCTGTGAGAGTGTCTGTGACAGTGTACGCGTGTGTGAGATTGTCTGTGACAGTGTACGCGTGTGTGAGAGTGTCTGTCACAGTGTACGCGTGTGTGAGAGTGTCTGTGACAGTGTACGTGTGTGTGAGAGTGTCTGAGGCAGGGTACGCGTGTGTGAGAGTGTCTGTGACAGTGTACGCGTGTGTGAGAGTGTCTGTGACAGTGTACGCGTCTGTGAGAGTGTATGTGACAGTGTACGCGTGTGTGTGAGTGTCTGTGACAGGGTACGCGTGTGTGTGAGAGTGTCTGAGGCAGTGTACGCGTGTGTGTGAGTGTCTGTGACAGGGTACGTGTGTGTGTGAGAGTGTCTGAGGCAGGGTAAGCGTGTGTGAGAGTGTCTGTGACAGTGTACGCGTGTGTGTGAGTGTCTGAGACAGGGTACGTGTGTGTGTGAGAGTGTCTGAGGCAGGGTAAGCGTTTGTGAGAGTGTCTGTGACAGTGTACGTGTGTGTGAGAGTGTCTGAGGCAGGGTACGCGTGTGTGAGAGTGTCTGAGGCAGGGTACGCGTGTGTGAGAGTGTCTGTGACAGTGTACATGTGTGTGAGAGTGTCTGTGGCAGAGTACGTGTGTTTGACAGTATCTGTGGCAGGGTACGTGTGTATGAGAGTGTCTGTGGCAGGGTACGTGTGTTTGAGAGTGTCTGTGAAAGGGTACATGTGTGTGAGAGTGTCTGTGGCAGGGTACGTGTGTTTCAGAGTGTCTGTGGCAGGGTACATGTGTATGAGAGTGTCTGTGGCAGGGTACATGTGTATGAGAGTGTCTGTGGCAGGGTACGTGTGTTTGAGAGTGTCTGTGACAGAGTACATGTGTGTGAGAGTGTCTGTGGCAGGGTACGTGTGTTTCAGAGTGTCTGTGGCAGGGTACATGTGTAAGAGAGTGTCTGTGGCAGAGTACGTGTGTTTGAGAGTGTCTGTGGCAGGGTACATGTGTGTGAGAGTGTCTGCAGCAGAGTACGTGTGTTTGAGAGTGTCTGCGGCAGGGTACGTGTGTGTGAGAGTGTCTGCGGCAGAGTACGTGTGTGTCAGAGTGTCTGTGACAGGGTACATGTGTATGCGAGTGTCTGTGACAGTGTACGCGTGTGTGAGAGTGTCTGTGACAGTGTACGTGTGTGTGAGAGTGTCTGAGGCAGGGTACGTGTGTGTGAGAGTGTCTGTGACAGTGTACGCGTGTGTGAGAGTGTCTGTGACAGTGTACGCGTGTGTGAGAGTGTATGTGACAGTGTATGCGTGTGTGTGAGTGTCTGTGACAGGGTACGTGTGTGTGTGAGAGTGTCTGAGGCAGGGTAAGCATGTGTGAGAGTGTCTGTGACAGTGAACGCGTCTGTGAGAGTGTATGTGACAGTGTACTCGTGTGTGTGAGTGTCTGTGACAGTGTACGCGTTTGTAAGAGTGTCTGTGACAGTACGCGTGTGTGAGAGTGTCTGAGGCAGGGTACGTGTGTGTGAGAGTGTCTGTGACAGGGTACGTGTGTGTGTGAGAGTGTCTGTGACTGGGTACGTGTGTGTGTGAGAGTGTCTGTGACAGTGTACGTGTGTGTAAGAGTGTCTGCAGTAGGATACGTGTGTGAGAGATTGTCTGCAGTAGGATACGTGTGTGTGAGATTGTCTGTGGCAGGGTACGCGTGTGCGAGAGTGTCTGTGGCAGGGTACGTGTGTGCGAGAGTGTCTGCGGCAGGGTACGCGTGTGCGAGAGTGTCTGTGGCAGGTTACGCGTGTATGAGAGTGTCTGCGGCAGGGTATGTGTGTGTTAGTGTGTCTGTGGAAGGGTACGTGTGTACGAGAGTGTCTGCGGCAGGGTACGTGTGTGTCAGAGTATCTGCGGCAGGATACGTGTGTGTGAGAGTGTCTGTGGCAGGGTAAGTGTGTGTGAGAGTGTCTGTGACAGTGTACGCGTCTGTGAGAGTGAATGTGACAGTGTACGCGTCTGTGGGAGTGTCTGTGACAGTGTACGCGTGTGTGAGATTGTCTGTGACAGTGTACGCGTGTGTGAGAGTGTCTGTGACAGTGTACGCGTGTGTGAGAGTGTCTGTGACAGTGTACGTGTGTGTGAGAGTGTCTGAGGCAGGGTACGTGTGTGTGAGAGTGTCTGTGACAGTGTACGCGTGTGTGAGAGTGTCTGTGACAGTGTACGCGTCTGTGAGAGTGTATGTGACAGTGTACGCGTGTGTGTGAGTGTCTGTGACAGGGTACGCGTGTGTGTGAGAGTGTCTGAGGCAGTGTACGCGTGTGTGTGAGTGTCTGTGACAGGGTACGTGTGTGTGTGAGAGTGTCTGAGGCAGGGTAAGCGTGTGTGAGAGTGTCTGTGACAGTGTACGCGTGTGTGTGAGTGTCTGAGACAGGGTACGTGTGTGTGTGAGAGTGTCTGAGGCAGGGTAAGCGTTTGTGAGAGTGTCTGTGACAGTGTACGTGTGTGTGAGAGTGTCTGAGGCAGGGTACGCGTGTGTGAGAGTGTCTGAGGCAGGGTACGCGTGTGTGAGAGTGTCTGTGACAGTGTACATGTGTGTGAGAGTGTCTGTGGCAGAGTACGTGTGTTTGACAGTATCTGTGGCAGGGTACATGTGTATGAGAGTGTCTGTGGCAGGGTACGTGTGTTTGAGAGTGTCTGTGAAAGGGTACATGTGTGTGAGAGTGTCTGTGGCAGGGTACGTGTGTTTCAGAGTGTCTGTGGCAGGGTACATGTGTATGAGAGTGTCTGTGGCAGGGTACATGTGTATGAGAGTGTCTGTGGCAGGGTACGTGTGTTTGAGAGTGTCTGTGACAGAGTACATGTGTGTGAGAGTGTCTGTGGCAGGGTACGTGTGTTTCAGAGTGTCTGTGGCAGGGTACATGTGTAAGAGAGTGTCTGTGGCAGAGTACGTGTGTTTGAGAGTGTCTGTGGCAGGGTACATGTGTGTGAGAGTGTCTGCAGCAGAGTACGTGTGTTTGAGAGTGTCTGTGGCAGGGTACGTGTGTGTGAGAGTGTCTGCATCAGAGTACGTGTGTGTCAGAGTGTCTGTGACAGGGTACATGTGTATGCGAGTGTCTGTGACAGTGTACGCGTGTGTGAGAGTGTCTGTGACAGTGTACGTGTGTGTGAGAGTGTCTGAGGCAGGGTACGTGTGTGTGAGAGTGTCTGTGACAGTGTACGCGTGTGTGAGAGTGTCTGTGACAGTGTACGCGTGTGTGAGAGTGTCTGTGACAGTGTACGCGTGTGTGAGATTGTCTGTGACAGTGTACGCGTGTGTGAGAGTGTCTGTCACAGTGTACGCGTGTGTGAGAGTGTCTGTGACAGTGTACGTGTGTGTGAGAGTGTCTGAGGCAGGGTACGCGTGTGTGAGAGTGTCTGTGACAGTGTACGCGTGTGTGAGAGTGTCTGTGACAGTGTACGCGTCTGTGAGAGTGTATGTGACAGTGTACGCGTGTGTGTGAGTGTCTGTGACAGGGTACGCGTGTGTGTGAGAGTGTCTGAGGCAGTGTACGCGTGTGTGTGAGTGTCTGTGACAGGGTACGTGTGTGTGTGAGAGTGTCTGAGGCAGGGTAAGCGTGTGTGAGAGTGTCTGTGACAGTGTACGCGTGTGTGTGAGTGTCTGAGACAGGGTACGTGTGTGTGTGAGAGTGTCTGAGGCAGGGTAAGCGTTTGTGAGAGTGTCTGTGACAGTGTACGTGTGTGTGAGAGTGTCTGAGGCAGGGTACGCGTGTGTGAGAGTGTCTGAGGCAGGGTACGCGTGTGTGAGAGTGTCTGTGACAGTGTACATGTGTGTGAGAGTGTCTGTGGCAGAGTACGTGTGTTTGACAGTATCTGTGGCAGGGTACGTGTGTATGAGAGTGTCTGTGGCAGGGTACGTGTGTTTGAGAGTGTCTGTGAAAGGGTACATGTGTGTGAGAGTGTCTGTGGCAGGGTACGTGTGTTTCAGAGTGTCTGTGGCAGGGTACATGTGTATGAGAGTGTCTGTGGCAGGGTACATGTGTATGAGAGTGTCTGTGGCAGGGTACGTGTGTTTGAGAGTGTCTGTGACAGAGTACATGTGTGTGAGAGTGTCTGTGGCAGGGTACGTGTGTTTCAGAGTGTCTGTGGCAGGGTACATGTGTAAGAGAGTGTCTGTGGCAGAGTACGTGTGTTTGAGAGTGTCTGTGGCAGGGTACATGTGTGTGAGAGTGTCTGCAGCAGAGTACGTGTGTTTGAGAGTGTCTGCGGCAGGGTACGTGTGTGTGAGAGTGTCTGCGGCAGAGTACGTGTGTGTCAGAGTGTCTGTGACAGGGTACATGTGTATGCGAGTGTCTGTGACAGTGTACGCGTGTGTGAGAGTGTCTGTGACAGTGTACGTGTGTGTGAGAGTGTCTGAGGCAGGGTACGTGTGTGTGAGAGTGTCTGTGACAGTGTACGCGTGTGTGAGAGTGTCTGTGACAGTGTACGCGTGTGTGAGAGTGTATGTGACAGTGTATGCGTGTGTGTGAGTGTCTGTGACAGGGTACGTGTGTGTGTGAGAGTGTCTGAGGCAGGGTAAGCATGTGTGAGAGTGTCTGTGACAGTGAACGCGTCTGTGAGAGTGTATGTGACAGTGTACTCGTGTGTGTGAGTGTCTGTGACAGTGTACGCGTTTGTAAGAGTGTCTGTGACAGTACGCGTGTGTGAGAGTGTCTGAGGCAGGGTACGTGTGTGTGAGAGTGTCTGTGACAGGGTACGTGTGTGTGTGAGAGTGTCTGTGACTGGGTACGTGTGTGTGTGAGAGTGTCTGTGACAGTGTACGTGTGTGTAAGAGTGTCTGCAGTAGGATACGTGTGTGAGAGATTGTCTGCAGTAGGATACGTGTGTGTGAGATTGTCTGTGGCAGGGTACGCGTGTGCGAGAGTGTGTGTGGCAGGGTACGTGTGTGCGAGAGTGTCTGCGGCAGGGTACGCGTGTGCGAGAGTGTCTGTGGCAGGTTACGCGTGTATGAGAGTGTCTGCGGCAGGGTATGTGTGTGTTAGTGTGTCTGTGGAAGGGTACGTGTGTACGAGAGTGTCTGCGGCAGGGTACGTGTGTGTGAGAGTGTCTGCGGCAGGATACGTGTGTGTGAGAGTGTCTGTGGCAGGGTAAGTGTGTGTGAGAGTGTCTGTGACAGTGTACGCGTCTGTGAGAGTGAATGTGACAGTGTACGCGTCTGTGGGAGTGTCTGTGACAGTGTACGCGTGTGTGAGATTGTCTGTGACAGTGTACGCGTGTGTGAGAGTGTCTGTGACAGTGTACGCGTGTGTGAGAGTGTCTGTGACAGTGTACGTGTGTGTGAGAGTGTCTGAGGCAGGGTACGTGTGTGTGAGAGTGTCTGTGACAGTGTACGCGTGTGTGAGAGTGTCTGTGACAGTGTACGCGTCTGTGAGAGTGTATGTGACAGTGTACGCGTGTGTGTGAGTGTCTGTGACAGGGTACGCGTGTGTGTGAGAGTGTCTGAGGCAGTGTACGCGTGTGTGTGAGTGTCTGTGACAGGGTACGTGTGTGTGTGAGAGTGTCTGAGGCAGGGTAAGCGTGTGTGAGAGTGTCTGTGACAGTGTACGCGTGTGTGTGAGTGTCTGAGACAGGGTACGTGTGTGTGTGAGAGTGTCTGAGGCAGGGTAAGCGTTTGTGAGAGTGTCTGTGACAGTGTACGTGTGTGTGAGAGTGTCTGAGGCAGGGTACGCGTGTGTGAGAGTGTCTGAGGCAGGGTACGCGTGTGTGAGAGTGTCTGTGACAGTGTACATGTGTGTGAGAGTGTCTGTGGCAGAGTACGTGTGTTTGACAGTATCTGTGGCAGGGTACATGTGTATGAGAGTGTCTGTGGCAGGGTACGTGTGTTTGAGAGTGTCTGTGAAAGGGTACATGTGTGTGAGAGTGTCTGTGGCAGGGTACGTGTGTTTCAGAGTGTCTGTGGCAGGGTACATGTGTATGAGAGTGTCTGTGGCAGGGTACATGTGTATGAGAGTGTCTGTGGCAGGGTACGTGTGTTTGAGAGTGTCTGTGACAGAGTACATGTGTGTGAGAGTGTCTGTGGCAGGGTACGTGTGTTTCAGAGTGTCTGTGGCAGGGTACATGTGTAAGAGAGTGTCTGTGGCAGAGTACGTGTGTTTGAGAGTGTCTGTGGCAGGGTACATGTGTGTGAGAGTGTCTGCAGCAGAGTACGTGTGTTTGAGAGTGTCTGTGGCAGGGTACGTGTGTGTGAGAGTGTCTGCATCAGAGTACGTGTGTGTCAGAGTGTCTGTGACAGGGTACATGTGTATGCGAGTGTCTGTGACAGTGTACGCGTGTGTGAGAGTGTCTGTGACAGTGTACGTGTGTGTGAGAGTGTCTGAGGCAGGGTACGTGTGTGTGAGAGTGTCTGTGACAGTGTACGCGTGTGTGAGAGTGTCTGTGACAGTGTACGCGTGTGTGAGAGTGTATGTGACAGTGTATGCGTGTGTGTGAGTGTCTGTGACAGGGTACGTGTGTGTGTGAGAGTGTCTGAGGCAGGGTAAGCATGTGTGAGAGTGTCTGTGACAGTGAACGCGTCTGTGAGAGTGTATGTGACAGTGTACTCGTGTGTGTGAGTGTCTGTGACAGTGTACGCGTTTGTAAGAGTGTCTGTGACAGTACGCGTGTGTGAGAGTGTCTGAGACAGGGTACGTGTGTGTGAGAGTGTCTGTGACAGGGTACGTGTGTGTGTGAGAGTGTCTGTGACTGGGTACGTGTGTGTGTGAGAGTGTCTGTGACAGTGTACGTGTGTGTAAGAGTGTCTGCAGTAGGATACGTGTGTGAGAGATTGTCTGCAGTAGGATACGTGTGTGTGAGATTGTCTGTGGCAGGGTACGCGTGTGCGAGAGTGTCTGTGGCAGGGTACGTGTGTGCGAGAGTGTCTGCGGCAGGGTACGCGTGTGCGAGAGTGTCTGTGGCAGGTTACGCGTGTATGAGAGTGTCTGCGGCAGGGTATGTGTGTGTTAGTGTGTCTGTGGAAGGGTACGTGTGTACGAGAGTGTCTGCGGCAGGGTACGTGTGTGTGAGAGTGTCTGCGGCAGGATACGTGTGTGTGAGAGTGTCTGTGGCAGGGTAAGTGTGTGTGAGAGTGTCTGTGACAGTGTACGCGTCTGTGAGAGTGAATGTGACAGTGTACGCGTCTGTGGGAGTGTCTGTGACAGTGTACGCGTGTGTGAGATTGTCTGTGACAGTGTACGCGTGTGTGAGAGTGTCTGTGACAGTGTACGCGTGTGTGAGAGTGTCTGTGACAGTGTACGTGTGTGTGAGAGTGTCTGAGGCAGGGTACGTGTGTGTGAGAGTGTCTGTGACAGTGTACGCGTGTGTGAGAGTGTCTGTGACAGTGTACGCGTCTGTGAGAGTGTATGTGACAGTGTACGCGTGTGTGTGAGTGTCTGTGACAGGGTACGTGTGTGTGTGAGAGTGTCTGAGGCAGTGTACGCGTGTGTGTGAGTGTCTGTGACAGGGTACGTGTGTGTGTGAGAGTGTCTGAGGCAGGGTAAGCGAGTGTGAGAGTGTCTGTGACAGTGTACGCGTGTGTGTGAGTGTCTGAGACAGGGTACGTGTGTGTGTGAGAGTGTCTGAGGCAGGGTAAGCGTTTGTGAGAGTGTCTGTGACAGTGTACGTGTGTGTGAGAGTGTCTGAGGCAGGGTACGCGTGTGTGAGAGTGTCTGAGGCAGGGTACGCGTGTGTGAGAGTGTCTGTGACAGTGTACGCGTGTGTGAGAGTGTCTGTGACAGTGTACGCGTCTGTGAGAGTGTATGTGAGAGTGTACGAGTGTGTGTGAGTGTCTGTGACATGGTACGTGTGTGTGTGAGAGTGTCTGAGGCAGGGTAAGCGTGTGTGAGAGTGTCTGTGACAGGGTAAGCGTGTGTGAGAGTTGCTGTGACAGTGTACGCGTGTGTGAAAGTGTATGTGACAGTGTACGTGTCTGTGAGAGTGTATGTGACAGTGTACTCGTGTGTGTGAGTGTCTGTGACAGTGTACGCGTTTGTGAGAGTGTCTGTGACAGTGTATGCGTGTGTGAGAGTGTCTGAGGCAGGGTACGTGTGTGTGAGAGTGTCTGTGACAGTGTACACGTGTGTGAGAGTGTATGTGACAGTGTACGCGTTTGTGAGAGTGTCTGTGACAGTGTACGTGTGTGTGAGAGTGTCTGAGGCAGGGTACGTGTGTGTGAGAGTGTCTGTGACAGTGTACGTGTGTGTGAGAGTGTCTGCAGTAGGATACGTGTGTGTGAGAGTTCTATGGCAGGGTACGCGTGTGCGAGAGTGTCTGTGACAGGGTACGCGTGTGCGAGAGTGTCTGTGACAGGGTACGCGTGTGCGAGAGTGTCTGTGGCATGGTACGTGTGTGCGAGAGGGTCTGCGGCAGGGTACGCGTGTGCGAGAGTGTCTGTGGCAGGTTACGCGTGTATGAGAGTGTCTGCGGCAGGGTATGTGTGTGTTAGTGTGTCTGTGGAAGGGTACGTGTGTACGAGAGTGTCTTCGGCAGGGTATGTGTGTACGATAGTGTCTGCGGCAGGATACGTGTGTGTGCGAGTGTCTGTGGCAGGGTAAGTGTGTGTGAGAGTGTCTGTGACAGTGTACGCATCTGTGAGAGTGTATGTGACAGTGTACGCGTCTGTGAGAGTGTCTGTGACAGTGTACGCGTGTGTGAGAGTGTCTGTGACAGTGTACGTGTGTGTGAGAGTGTCTGAGGCAGGGTACGTGTGTGTGAGAGTGTCTGTGACAGTGTACGCGTGTGTGAGAGTGTCTGTGACAGTGTACGCGTCTGTGAGAGTGTATGTGACAGTGTACGCGTGTGTGTGAGTGTCTGTGACAGGGTAAGCGTGTGTGAGAGTGTCTGTGACAGTGTACGTGTGTGCGAGAGTGTCTGTGGCAGGTTACGCGTGTATGAGAGTGTCTGCGGCAGGGTATGTGTGTGTTAGTGTGTCTGTGGAAGGGTACGTGTGTACGAGAGTGTCTGCGGCAGGGTACGTGTGTGTGAGAGTGTCTGCGGCAGGATACGTGTGTGTGAGAGTGTCTGTGACAGGGTACGTGTGTGTGTGAGAGTGTCTGAGGCAGGGTAAGCGTGTGTGAGAGTGTCTGTGACAGTGTACGCGTGTGTGTGAGTGTCTGAGACAGGGTACGTGTGTGTGTGAGAGTGTCTGAGGCAGGGTAAGCGTTTGTGAGAGTGTCTGTGACAGTGTACGTGTGTGTGAGAGTGTCTGAGGCAGGGTACGCGTGTGTGAGAGTGTCTGAGGCAGGGTACGCGTGTGTGAGAGTGTCTGTGACAGTGTACATGTGTGTGAGAGTGTCTGTGGCAGAGTACGTGTGTTTGACAGTATCTGTGGCAGGGTACGTGTGTATGAGAGTGTCTGTGGCAGGGTACGTGTGTTTGAGAGTGTCTGTGGCAGGGTACGTGTGTGTTAGTGTGTCTGTGGAAGGGTACGTGTGTACGAGAGTGTCTTCGGCAGGGTATGTGTGTACGATAGTGTCTGCGGCAGGATACGTGTGTGTGCGAGTGTCTGTGGCAGGGTAAGTGTGTGTGAGAGTGTCTGTGACAGTGTACGCATCTGTGAGAGTGTATGTGACAGTGTACGCGTCTGTGAGAGTGTCTGTGACAGTGTACGCGTGTGTGAGAGTGTCTGTGACAGTGTACGTGTGTGTGAGAGTGTCTGAGGCAGGGTACGTGTGTGTGAGAGTGTCTGTGACAGTGTACGCGTGTGTGAGAGTGTCTGTGACAGTGTACGCGTCTGTGAGAGTGTATGTGACAGTGTACGCGTGTGTGTGAGTGTCTGTGACAGGGTAAGCGTGTGTGAGAGTGTCTGTGACAGTGTACGTGTGTGCGAGAGTGTCTGTGGCAGGTTACGCGTGTATGAGAGTGTCTGCGGCAGGGTATGTGTGTGTTAGTGTGTCTGTGGAAGGGTACGTGTGTACGAGAGTGTCTGCGGCAGGGTACGTGTGTGTGAGAGTGTCTGCGGCAGGATACGTGTGTGTGAGAGTGTCTGTGGCAGGGTAAGTGTGTGTGAGAGTGTCTGTGACAGTGTACGCGTCTGTGAGAGTGAATGTGACAGTGTACGCGTCTGTGGGAGTGTCTGTGACAGTGTACGCGTGCGTGAGATTGTCTGTGACAGTGTACGCGTGTGTGAGAGTGTCTGTGACAGTGTACGCGTGTGTGAGAGTGTCTGTGACAGTGTACGTGTGTGTGAGAGTGTCTGAGGCAGGGTACGTGTGTGTGAGAGTGTCTGTGACAGTGTACGCGTATGTGAGAGTGTCTGTGACAGTGTACGCGTCTGTGAGAGTGTATGTGACAGTGTACGCGTGTGTGTGAGTGTCTGTGACAGGGTACGCGTGTGTGTGAGAGTGTCTGAGGCAGTGTACGCGTGTGTGTGAGTGTCTGTGACAGGGTACGTGTGTGTGTGAGAGTGTCTGAGGCAGGGTAAGCGTGTGTGAGAGTGTCTGTGACAGTGTACGCGTGTGTGTGAGTGTCTGAGACAGGGTACGTGTGTGTGTGAGAGTGTCTGAGGCAGGGTAAGCGTTTGTGAGAGTGTCTGTGACAGTGTACGTGTGTGTGAGAGTGTCTGAGGCAGGGTACGCGTGTGTGAGAGTGTCTGAGGCAGGGTACGCGTGTGTGAGAGTGTCTGTGACAGTGTACATGTGTGTGAGAGTGTCTGTGGCAGAGTACGTGTGTTTGACAGTATCTGTGGCAGGGTACATGTGTATGAGAGTGTCTGTGGCAGGGTACGTGTGTTTGAGAGTGTCTGTGAAAGGGTACATGTGTGTGAGAGTGTCTGTGGCAGGGTACGTGTGTTTCAGAGTGTCTGTGGCAGGGTACATGTGTATGAGAGTGTCTGTGGCAGGGTACATGTGTATGAGAGTGTCTGTGGCAGGGTACGTGTGTTTGAGAGTGTCTGTGACAGAGTACATGTGTGTGAGAGTGTCTGTGGCAGGGTACGTGTGTTTCAGAGTGTCTGTGGCAGGGTACATGTGTAAGAGAGTGTCTGTGGCAGAGTACGTGTGTTTGAGAGTGTCTGTGGCAGGGTACATGTGTGTGAGAGTGTCTGCAGCAGAGTACGTGTGTTTGAGAGTGTCTGTGGCAGGGTACGTGTGTGTGAGAGTGTCTGCATCAGAGTACGTGTGTGTCAGAGTGTCTGTGACAGGGTACATGTGTATGCGAGTGTCTGTGACAGTGTACGCGTGTGTGAGAGTGTCTGTGACAGTGTACGTGTGTGTGAGAGTGTCTGAGGCAGGGTACGTGTGTGTGAGAGTGTCTGTGACAGTGTACGCGTGTGTGAGAGTGTCTGTGACAGTGTACGCGTGTGTGAGAGTGTCTGTGACAGTGTACGCGTGTGTGAGATTGTCTGTGACAGTGTACGCGTGTGTGAGAGTGTCTGTCACAGTGTACGCGTGTGTGAGAGTGTCTGTGACAGTGTACGTGTGTGTGAGAGTGTCTGAGGCAGGGTACGCGTGTGTGAGAGTGTCTGTGACAGTGTACGCGTGTGTGAGAGTGTCTGTGACAGTGTACGCGTCTGTGAGAGTGTCTGTGACAGTGTACGCGTGTGTGTGAGTGTCTGTGACAGGGTACGCGTGTGTGTGAGAGTGTCTGAGGCAGTGTACGCGTGTGTGTGAGTGTCTGTGACAGGGTACGTGTGTGTGTGAGAGTGTCTGAGGCAGGGTAAGCGTGTGTGAGAGTGTCTGTGACAGTGTACGCGTGTGTGTGAGTGTCTGAGACAGGGTACGTGTGTGTGTGAGAGTGTCTGAGGCAGGGTAAGCGTTTGTGAGAGTGTCTGTGACAGTGTACGTGTGTGTGAGAGTGTCTGAGGCAGGGTACGCGTGTGTGAGAGTGTCTGAGGCAGGGTACGCGTGTGTGAGAGTGTCTGTGACAGTGTACATGTGTGTGAGAGTGTCTGTGGCAGAGTACGTGTGTTTGACAGTATCTGTGGCAGGGTACGTGTGTATGAGAGTGTCTGTGGCAGGGTACGTGTGTTTGAGAGTGTCTGTGGCAGGGTATGTGTGTGTTAGTGTGTCTGTGGAAGGGTACGTGTGTACGAGAGTGTCTTCGGCAGGGTATGTGTGTACGATAGTGTCTGCGGCAGGATACGTGTGTGTGCGAGTGTCTGTGGCAGGGTAAGTGTGTGTGAGAGTGTCTGTGACAGTGTACGCATCTGTGAGAGTGTATGTGACAGTGTACGCGTCTGTGAGAGTGTCTGTGACAGTGTACGCGTGTGTGAGAGTGTCTGTGACAGTGTACGTGTGTGTGAGAGTGTCTGAGGCAGGGTACGTGTGTGTGAGAGTGTCTGTGACAGTGTACGCGTGTGTGAGAGTGTCTGTGACAGTGTACGCGTCTGTGAGAGTGTATGTGACAGTGTACGCGTGTGTGTGAGTGTCTGTGACAGGGTAAGCGTGTGTGAGAGTGTCTGTGACAGTGTACGTGTGTGCGAGAGTGTCTGTGGCAGGTTACGCGTGTATGAGAGTGTCTGCGGCAGGGTATGTGTGTGTTAGTGTGTCTGTGGAAGGGTACGTGTGTACGAGAGTGTCTGCGGCAGGGTACGTGTGTGTGAGAGTGTCTGCGGCAGGATACGTGTGTGTGAGAGTGTCTGTGGCAGGGTAAGTGTGTGTGAGAGTGTCTGTGACAGTGTACGCGTCTGTGAGAGTGAATGTGACAGTGTACGCGTCTGTGGGAGTGTCTGTGACAGTGTACGCGTGCGTGAGATTGTCTGTGACAGTGTACGCGTGTGTGAGAGTGTCTGTGACAGTGTACGCGTGTGTGAGAGTGTCTGTGACAGTGTACGTGTGTGTGAGAGTGTCTGAGGCAGGGTACGCGTGTGTGAGAGTGTCTGTGACAGTGTACGCGTGTGTGAGAGTGTCTGTGACAGTGTACGCGTCTGTGAGAGTGTATGTGACAGTGTACGCGTGTGTGTGAGTGTCTGTGACAGGGTACGCGTGTGTGTGAGAGTGTCTGAGGCAGTGTACGCGTGTGTGTGAGTGTCTGTGACAGGGTACGTGTGTGTGTGAGAGTGTCTGAGGCAGGGTAAGCGTGTGTGAGAGTGTCTGTGACAGTGTACGCGTGTGTGTGAGTGTCTGAGACAGGGTACGTGTGTGTGTGAGAGTGTCTGAGGCAGGGTAAGCGTTTGTGAGAGTGTCTGTGACAGTGTACGTGTGTGTGAGAGTGTCTGAGGCAGGGTACGCGTGTGTGAGAGTGTCTGAGGCAGGGTACGCGTGTGTGAGAGTGTCTGTGACAGTGTACATGTGTGTGAGAGTGTCTGTGGCAGAGTACGTGTGTTTGACAGTATCTGTGGCAGGGTACGTGTGTATGAGAGTGTCTGTGGCAGGGTACGTGTGTTTGAGAGTGTCTGTGGCAGGGTATGTGTGTGTTAGTGTGTCTGTGGAAGGGTACGTGTGTACGAGAGTGTCTTCGGCAGGGTATGTGTGTACGATAGTGTCTGCGGCAGGATACGTGTGTGTGCGAGTGTCTGTGGCAGGGTAAGTGTGTGTGAGAGTGTCTGTGACAGTGTACGCATCTGTGAGAGTGTATGTGACAGTGTACGCGTCTGTGAGAGTGTCTGTGACAGTGTACGCGTGTGTGAGAGTGTCTGTGACAGTGTACGTGTGTGTGAGAGTGTCTGAGGCAGGGTACGTGTGTGTGAGAGTGTCTGTGACAGTGTACGCGTGTGTGAGAGTGTCTGTGACAGTGTACGCGTCTGTGAGAGTGTATGTGACAGTGTACGCGTGTGTGTGAGTGTCTGTGACAGGGTAAGCGTGTGTGAGAGTGTCTGTGACAGTGTACGTGTGTGCGAGAGTGTCTGTGGCAGGTTACGCGTGTATGAGAGTGTCTGCGGCAGGGTATGTGTGTGTTAGTGTGTCTGTGGAAGGGTACGTGTGTACGAGAGTGTCTGCGGCAGGGTACGTGTGTGTGAGAGTGTCTGCGGCAGGATACGTGTGTGTGAGAGTGTCTGTGGCAGGGTAAGTGTGTGTGAGAGTGTCTGTGACAGTGTACGCGTCTGTGAGAGTGAATGTGACAGTGTACGCGTCTGTGGGAGTGTCTGTGACAGTGTACGCGTGCGTGAGATTGTCTGTGACAGTGTACGCGTGTGTGAGAGTGTCTGTGACAGTGTACGCGTGTGTGAGAGTGTCTGTGACAGTGTACGTGTGTGTGAGAGTGTCTGAGGCAGGGTACGCGTGTGTGAGAGTGTCTGTGACAGTGTACGCGTGTGTGAGAGTGTCTGTGACAGTGTACGCGTCTGTGAGAGTGTATGTGACAGTGTACGCGTGTGTGTGAGTGTCTGTGACAGGGTACGCGTGTGTGTGAGAGTGTCTGAGGCAGTGTACGCGTGTGTGTGAGTGTCTGTGACAGGGTACGTGTGTGTGTGAGAGTGTCTGAGGCAGGGTAAGCGTGTGTGAGAGTGTCTGTGACAGTGTACGCGTGTGTGTGAGTGTCTGAGACAGGGTACGTGTGTGTGTGAGAGTGTCTGAGGCAGGGTAAGCGTTTGTGAGAGTGTCTGTGACAGTGTACGTGTGTGTGAGAGTGTCTGAGGCAGGGTACGCGTGTGTGAGAGTGTCTGAGGCAGGGTACGCGTGTGTGAGAGTGTCTGTGACAGTGTACATGTGTGTGAGAGTGTCTGTGGCAGAGTACGTGTGTTTGACAGTATCTGTGGCAGGGTACGTGTGTATGAGAGTGTCTGTGGCAGGGTACGTGTGTTTGAGAGTGTCTGTGGCAGGGTATGTGTGTGTTAGTGTGTCTGTGGAAGGGTACGTGTGTACGAGAGTGTCTTCGGCAGGGTATGTGTGTACGATAGTGTCTGCGGCAGGATACGTGTGTGTGCGAGTGTCTGTGGCAGGGTAAGTGTGTGTGAGAGTGTCTGTGACAGTGTACGCATCTGTGAGAGTGTATGTGACAGTGTACGCGTCTGTGAGAGTGTCTGTGACAGTGTACGCGTGTGTGAGAGTGTCTGTGACAGTGTACGTGTGTGTGAGAGTGTCTGAGGCAGGGTACGTGTGTGTGAGAGTGTCTGTGACAGTGTACGCGTGTGTGAGAGTGTCTGTGACAGTGTACGCGTCTGTGAGAGTGTATGTGACAGTGTACGCGTGTGTGTGAGTGTCTGTGACAGGGTAAGCGTGTGTGAGAGTGTCTGTGACAGTGTACGTGTGTGCGAGAGTGTCTGTGGCAGGTTACGCGTGTATGAGAGTGTCTGCGGCAGGGTATGTGTGTGTTAGTGTGTCTGTGGAAGGGTACGTGTGTACGAGAGTGTCTGCGGCAGGGTACGTGTGTGTGAGAGTGTCTGCGGCAGGATACGTGTGTGTGAGAGTGTCTGTGGCAGGGTAAGTGTGTGTGAGAGTGTCTGTGACAGTGTACGCGTCTGTGAGAGTGAATGTGACAGTGTACGCGTCTGTGGGAGTGTCTGTGACAGTGTACGCGTGCGTGAGATTGTCTGTGACAGTGTACGCGTGTGTGAGAGTGTCTGTGACAGTGTACGCGTGTGTGAGAGTGTCTGTGACAGTGTACGTGTGTGTGAGAGTGTCTGAGGCAGGGTACGTGTGTGTGAGAGTGTCTGTGACAGTGTACGCGTATGTGAGAGTGTCTGTGACAGTGTACGCGTCTGTGAGAGTGTATGTGACAGTGTACGCGTGTGTGTGAGTGTCTGTGACAGGGTACGCGTGTGTGTGAGAGTGTCTGAGGCAGTGTACGCGTGTGTGTGAGTGTCTGTGACAGGGTACGTGTGTGTGTGAGAGTGTCTGAGGCAGGGTAAGCGTGTGTGAGAGTGTCTGTGACAGTGTACGCGTGTGTGTGAGTGTCTGAGACAGGGTACGTGTGTGTGTGAGAGTGTCTGAGGCAGGGTAAGCGTTTGTGAGAGTGTCTGTGACAGTGTACGTGTGTGTGAGAGTGTCTGAGGCAGGGTACGCGTGTGTGAGAGTGTCTGAGGCAGGGTACGCGTGTGTGAGAGTGTCTGTGACAGTGTACATGTGTGTGAGAGTGTCTGTGGCAGAGTACGTGTGTTTGACAGTATCTGTGGCAGGGTACATGTGTATGAGAGTGTCTGTGGCAGGGTACGTGTGTTTGAGAGTGTCTGTGAAAGGGTACATGTGTGTGAGAGTGTCTGTGGCAGGGTACGTGTGTTTCAGAGTGTCTGTGGCAGGGTACATGTGTATGAGAGTGTCTGTGGCAGGGTACATGTGTATGAGAGTGTCTGTGGCAGGGTACGTGTGTTTGAGAGTGTCTGTGACAGAGTACATGTGTGTGAGAGTGTCTGTGGCAGGGTACGTGTGTTTCAGAGTGTCTGTGGCAGGGTACATGTGTAAGAGAGTGTCTGTGGCAGAGTACGTGTGTTTGAGAGTGTCTGTGGCAGGGTACATGTGTGTGAGAGTGTCTGCAGCAGAGTACGTGTGTTTGAGAGTGTCTGTGGCAGGGTACGTGTGTGTGAGAGTGTCTGCATCAGAGTACGTGTGTGTCAGAGTGTCTGTGACAGGGTACATGTGTATGCGAGTGTCTGTGACAGTGTACGCGTGTGTGAGAGTGTCTGTGACAGTGTACGTGTGTGTGAGAGTGTCTGAGGCAGGGTACGTGTGTGTGAGAGTGTCTGTGACAGTGTACGCGTGTGTGAGAGTGTCTGTGACAGTGTACGCGTGTGTGAGAGTGTCTGTGACAGTGTACGCGTGTGTGAGATTGTCTGTGACAGTGTACGCGTGTGTGAGAGTGTCTGTCACAGTGTACGCGTGTGTGAGAGTGTCTGTGACAGTGTACGTGTGTGTGAGAGTGTCTGAGGCAGGGTACGCGTGTGTGAGAGTGTCTGTGACAGTGTACGCGTGTGTGAGAGTGTCTGTGACAGTGTACGCGTCTGTGAGAGTGTATGTGACAGTGTACGCGTGTGTGTGAGTGTCTGTGACAGGGTACGCGTGTGTGTGAGAGTGTCTGAGGCAGTGTACGCGTGTGTGTGAGTGTCTGTGACAGGGTACGTGTGTGTGTGAGAGTGTCTGAGGCAGGGTAAGCGTGTGTGAGAGTGTCTGTGACAGTGTACGCGTGTGTGTGAGTGTCTGAGACAGGGTACGTGTGTGTGTGAGAGTGTCTGAGGCAGGGTAAGCGTTTGTGAGAGTGTCTGTGACAGTGTACGTGTGTGTGAGAGTGTCTGAGGCAGGGTACGCGTGTGTGAGAGTGTCTGAGGCAGGGTACGCGTGTGTGAGAGTGTCTGTGACAGTGTACATGTGTGTGAGAGTGTCTGTGGCAGAGTACGTGTGTTTGACAGTATCTGTGGCAGGGTACGTGTGTATGAGAGTGTCTGTGGCAGGGTACGTGTGTTTGAGAGTGTCTGTGGCAGGGTATGTGTGTGTTAGTGTGTCTGTGGAAGGGTACGTGTGTACGAGAGTGTCTTCGGCAGGGTATGTGTGTACGATAGTGTCTGCGGCAGGATACGTGTGTGTGCGAGTGTCTGTGGCAGGGTAAGTGTGTGTGAGAGTGTCTGTGACAGTGTACGCATCTGTGAGAGTGTATGTGACAGTGTACGCGTCTGTGAGAGTGTCTGTGACAGTGTACGCGTGTGTGAGAGTGTCTGTGACAGTGTACGTGTGTGTGAGAGTGTCTGAGGCAGGGTACGTGTGTGTGAGAGTGTCTGTGACAGTGTACGCGTGTGTGAGAGTGTCTGTGACAGTGTACGCGTCTGTGAGAGTGTATGTGACAGTGTACGCGTGTGTGTGAGTGTCTGTGACAGGGTAAGCGTGTGTGAGAGTGTCTGTGACAGTGTACGTGTGTGCGAGAGTGTCTGTGGCAGGTTACGCGTGTATGAGAGTGTCTGCGGCAGGGTATGTGTGTGTTAGTGTGTCTGTGGAAGGGTACGTGTGTACGAGAGTGTCTGCGGCAGGGTACGTGTGTGTGAGAGTGTCTGCGGCAGGATACGTGTGTGTGAGAGTGTCTGTGGCAGGGTAAGTGTGTGTGAGAGTGTCTGTGACAGTGTACGCGTCTGTGAGAGTGAATGTGACAGTGTACGCGTCTGTGGGAGTGTCTGTGACAGTGTACGCGTGCGTGAGATTGTCTGTGACAGTGTACGCGTGTGTGAGAGTGTCTGTGACAGTGTACGCGTGTGTGAGAGTGTCTGTGACAGTGTACGTGTGTGTGAGAGTGTCTGAGGCAGGGTACGTGTGTGTGAGAGTGTCTGTGACAGTGTACGCGTATGTGAGAGTGTCTGTGACAGTGTACGCGTCTGTGAGAGTGTATGTGACAGTGTACGCGTGTGTGTGAGTGTCTGTGACAGGGTACGCGTGTGTGTGAGAGTGTCTGAGGCAGTGTACGCGTGTGTGTGAGTGTCTGTGACAGGGTACGTGTGTGTGTGAGAGTGTCTGAGGCAGGGTAAGCGTGTGTGAGAGTGTCTGTGACAGTGTACGCGTGTGTGTGAGTGTCTGAGACAGGGTACGTGTGTGTGTGAGAGTGTCTGAGGCAGGGTAAGCGTTTGTGAGAGTGTCTGTGACAGTGTACGTGTGTGTGAGAGTGTCTGAGGCAGGGTACGCGTGTGTGAGAGTGTCTGAGGCAGGGTACGCGTGTGTGAGAGTGTCTGTGACAGTGTACATGTGTGTGAGAGTGTCTGTGGCAGAGTACGTGTGTTTGACAGTATCTGTGGCAGGGTACATGTGTATGAGAGTGTCTGTGGCAGGGTACGTGTGTTTGAGAGTGTCTGTGAAAGGGTACATGTGTGTGAGAGTGTCTGTGGCAGGGTACGTGTGTTTCAGAGTGTCTGTGGCAGGGTACATGTGTATGAGAGTGTCTGTGGCAGGGTACATGTGTATGAGAGTGTCTGTGGCAGGGTACGTGTGTTTGAGAGTGTCTGTGACAGAGTACATGTGTGTGAGAGTGTCTGTGGCAGGGTACGTGTGTTTCAGAGTGTCTGTGGCAGGGTACATGTGTAAGAGAGTGTCTGTGGCAGAGTACGTGTGTTTGAGAGTGTCTGTGGCAGGGTACATGTGTGTGAGAGTGTCTGCAGCAGAGTACGTGTGTTTGAGAGTGTCTGTGGCAGGGTACGTGTGTGTGAGAGTGTCTGCATCAGAGTACGTGTGTGTCAGAGTGTCTGTGACAGGGTACATGTGTATGCGAGTGTCTGTGACAGTGTACGCGTGTGTGAGAGTGTCTGTGACAGTGTACGTGTGTGTGAGAGTGTCTGAGGCAGGGTACGTGTGTGTGAGAGTGTCTGTGACAGTGTACGCGTGTGTGAGAGTGTCTGTGACAGTGTACGCGTGTGTGAGAGTGTCTGTGACAGTGTACGCGTGTGTGAGATTGTCTGTGACAGTGTACGCGTGTGTGAGAGTGTCTGTCACAGTGTACGCGTGTGTGAGAGTGTCTGTGACAGTGTACGTGTGTGTGAGAGTGTCTGAGGCAGGGTACGCGTGTGTGAGAGTGTCTGTGACAGTGTACGCGTGTGTGAGAGTGTCTGTGACAGTGTACGCGTCTGTGAGAGTGTATGTGACAGTGTACGCGTGTGTGTGAGTGTCTGTGACAGGGTACGCGTGTGTGTGAGAGTGTCTGAGGCAGTGTACGCGTGTGTGTGAGTGTCTGTGACAGGGTACGTGTGTGTGTGAGAGTGTCTGAGGCAGGGTAAGCGTGTGTGAGAGTGTCTGTGACAGTGTACGCGTGTGTGTGAGTGTCTGAGACAGGGTACGTGTGTGTGTGAGAGTGTCTGAGGCAGGGTAAGCGTTTGTGAGAGTGTCTGTGACAGTGTACGTGTGTGTGAGAGTGTCTGAGGCAGGGTACGCGTGTGTGAGAGTGTCTGAGGCAGGGTACGCGTGTGTGAGAGTGTCTGTGACAGTGTACATGTGTGTGAGAGTGTCTGTGGCAGAGTACGTGTGTTTGACAGTATCTGTGGCAGGGTACGTGTGTATGAGAGTGTCTGTGGCAGGGTACGTGTGTTTGAGAGTGTCTGTGGCAGGGTACATGTGTGTGAGAGTGTCTGCAGCAGAGTACGTGTGTTTGAGAGTGTCTGCGGCAGGGTACGTGTGTGTGAGAGTGTCTGCGGCAGAGTACGTGTGTGTCAGAGTGTCTGTGACAGGGTACATGTGTATGCGAGTGTCTGTGACAGTGTACGCGTGTGTGAGAGTGTCTGTGACAGTGTACGTGTGTGTGAGAGTGTCTGAGGCAGGGTACGTGTGTGTGAGAGTGTCTGTGACAGTGTACGCGTGTGTGAGAGTGTCTGTGACAGTGTACGCGTGTGTGAGAGTGTATGTGACAGTGTATGCGTGTGTGTGAGTGTCTGTGACAGGGTACGTGTGTGTGTGAGAGTGTCTGAGGCAGGGTAAGCATGTGTGAGAGTGTCTGTGACAGTGAACGCGACTGTGAGAGTGTATGTGACAGTGTACTCGTGTGTGTGAGTGTCTGTGACAGTGTACGCGTTTGTAAGAGTGTCTGTGACAGTACGCGTGTGTGAGAGTGTCTGAGGCAGGGTACGTGTGTGTGAGAGTGTCTGTGACAGGGTACGTGTGTGTGTGAGAGTGTCTGTGACTGGGTACGTGTGTGTGTGAGAGTGTCTGTGACAGTGTACGTGTGTGTAAGAGTGTCTGCAGTAGGATACGTGTGTGAGAGATTGTCTGCAGTAGGATACGTGTGTGTGAGATTGTCTGTGGCAGGGTACGCGTGTGCGAGAGTGTCTGTGGCAGGGTACGTGTGTGCGAGAGTGTCTGCGGCAGGGTACGCGTGTGCGAGAGTGTCTGTGGCAGGTTACGCGTGTATGAGAGTGTCTGCGGCAGGGTATGTGTGTGTTAGTGTGTCTGTGGAAGGGTACGTGTGTACGAGAGTGTCTGCGGCAGGGTACGTGTGTGTGAGAGTGTCTGCGGCAGGATACGTGTGTGTGAGAGTGTCTGTGGCAGGGTAAGTGTGTGTGAGAGTGTCTGTGACAGTGTACGCGTCTGTGAGAGTGAATGTGACAGTGTACGCGTCTGTGGGAGTGTCTGTGACAGTGTACGCGTGTGTGAGATTGTCTGTGACAGTGTACGCGTGTGTGAGAGTGTCTGTGACAGTGTACGCGTGTGTGAGAGTGTCTGTGACAGTGTACGTGTGTGTGAGAGTGTCTGAGGCAGGGTACGTGTGTGTGAGAGTGTCTGTGACAGTGTACGCGTGTGTGAGAGTGTCTGTGACAGTGTACGCGTCTGTGAGAGTGTATGTGACAGTGTACGCGTGTGTGTGAGTGTCTGTGACAGGGTACGCGTGTGTGTGAGAGTGTCTGAGGCAGTGTACGCGTGTGTGTGAGTGTCTGTGACAGGGTACGTGTGTGTGTGAGAGTGTCTGAGGCAGGGTAAGCGTGTGTGAGAGTGTCTGTGACAGTGTACGCGTGTGTGTGAGTGTCTGAGACAGGGTACGTGTGTGTGTGAGAGTGTCTGAGGCAGGGTAAGCGTTTGTGAGAGTGTCTGTGACAGTGTACGTGTGTGTGAGAGTGTCTGTGACAGTGTACATGTGTGTGAGAGTGTCTGTGACAGAGTACGTGTGTTTGACAGTATCTGTGGCAGGGTACATGTGTATGAGAGTGTCTGTGGCAGGGTACGTGTGTTTGAGAGTGTCTGTGAAAGGGTACATGTGTGTGAGAGTGTCTGTGGCAGGGTACGTGTGTTTCAGAGTGTCTGTGGCAGGGTACATGTGTATGAGAGTGTCTGTGGCAGGGTACATGTGTATGAGAGTGTCTGTGGCAGGGTACGTGTGTTTGAGAGTGTCTGTGACAGAGTACATGTGTGTGAGAGTGTCTGTGGCAGGGTACGTGTGTTTCAGAGTGTCTGTGGCAGGGTACATGTGTAAGAGAGTGTCTGTGGCAGAGTACGTGTGTTTGAGAGTGTCTGTGGCAGGGTACATGTGTGTGAGAGTGTCTGCAGCAGAGTACGTGTGTTTGAGAGTGTCTGTGGCAGGGTACGTGTGTGTGAGAGTGTCTGCATCAGAGTACGTGTGTGTCAGAGTGTCTGTGACAGGGTACATGTGTATGCGAGTGTCTGTGACAGTGTACGCGTGTGTGAGAGTGTCTGTGACAGTGTACGTGTGTGTGAGAGTGTCTGAGGCAGGGTACGTGTGTGTGAGAGTGTCTGTGACAGTGTACGCGTGTGTGAGAGTGTCTGTGACAGTGTACGCGTGTGTGAGAGTGTATGTGACAGTGTATGCGTGTGTGTGAGTGTCTGTGACAGGGTACGTGTGTGTGTGAGAGTGTCTGAGGCAGGGTAAGCATGTGTGAGAGTGTCTGTGACAGTGAACGCGTCTGTGAGAGTGTATGTGACAGTGTACTCGTGTGTGTGAGTGTCTGTGACAGTGTACGCGTTTGTAAGAGTGTCTGTGACAGTACGCGTGTGTGAGAGTGTCTGAGGCAGGGTACGTGTGTGTGAGAGTGTCTGTGACAGGGTACGTGTGTGTGTGAGAGTGTCTGTGACTGGGTACGTGTGTGTGTGAGAGTGTCTGTGACAGTGTACGTGTGTGTAAGAGTGTCTGCAGTAGGATACGTGTGTGAGAGATTGTCTGCAGTAGGATACGTGTGTGTGAGATTGTCTGTGGCAGGGTACGCGTGTGCGAGAGTGTCTGTGGCAGGGTACGTGTGTGCGAGAGTGTCTGCGGCAGGGTACGCGTGTGCGAGAGTGTCTGTGGCAGGTTACGCGTGTATGAGAGTGTCTGCGGCAGGGTATGTGTGTGTTAGTGTGTCTGTGGAAGGGTACGTGTGTACGAGAGTGTCTGCGGCAGGGTACGTGTGTGTGAGAGTGTCTGCGGCAGGATACGTGTGTGTGAGAGTGTCTGTGGCAGGGTAAGTGTGTGTGAGAGTGTCTGTGACAGTGTACGCGTCTGTGAGAGTGAATGTGACAGTGTACGCGTCTGTGGGAGTGTCTGTGACAGTGTACGCGTGTGTGAGATTGTCTGTGACAGTGTACGCGTGTGTGAGAGTGTCTGTGACAGTGTACGCGTGTGTGAGAGTGTCTGTGACAGTGTACGTGTGTGTGAGAGTGTCTGAGGCAGGGTACGTGTGTGTGAGAGTGTCTGTGACAGTGTACGCGTGTGTGAGAGTGTCTGTGACAGTGTACGCGTCTGTGAGAGTGTATGTGACAGTGTACGCGTGTGTGTGAGTGTCTGTGACAGGGTACGTGTGTGTGTGAGAGTGTCTGAGGCAGTGTACGCGTGTGTGTGAGTGTCTGTGACAGGGTACGTGTGTGTGTGAGAGTGTCTGAGGCAGGGTAAGCGAGTGTGAGAGTGTCTGTGACAGTGTACGCGTGTGTGTGAGTGTCTGAGACAGGGTACGTGTGTGTGTGAGAGTGTCTGAGGCAGGGTAAGCGTTTGTGAGAGTGTCTGTGACAGTGTACGTGTGTGTGAGAGTGTCTGAGGCAGGGTACGCGTGTGTGAGAGTGTCTGAGGCAGGGTACGCGTGTGTGAGAGTGTCTGTGACAGTGTACGCGTGTGTGAGAGTGTCTGTGACAGTGTACGCGTCTGTGAGAGTGTATGTGAGAGTGTACGAGTGTGTGTGAGTGTCTGTGACATGGTACGTGTGTGTGTGAGAGTGTCTGAGGCAGGGTAAGCGTGTGTGAGAGTGTCTGTGACAGGGTAAGCGTGTGTGAGAGTTGCTGTGACAGTGTACGCGTGTGTGAAAGTGTCTGTGACAGTGTACGTGTCTGTGAGAGTGTATGTGACAGTGTACTCGTGTGTGTGAGTGTCTGTGACAGTGTACGCGTTTGTGAGAGTGTCTGTGACAGTGTATGCGTGTGTGAGAGTGTCTGAGGCAGGGTACGTGTGTGTGAGAGTGTCTGTGACAGTGTACACGTGTGTGAGAGTGTATGTGACAGTGTACGCGTTTGTGAGAGTGTCTGTGACAGTGTACGTGTGTGTGAGAGTGTCTGAGGCAGGGTACGTGTGTGTGAGAGTGTCTGTGACAGTGTACGTGTGTGTGAGAGTGTCTGCAGTAGGATACGTGTGTGTGAGAGTTCTATGGCAGGGTACGCGTGATTGAGAGAGTGTCTATGGCAGGATACGTGTGTGTGAGAGTGTCTGCAGCAGGATATGTGTGTGAGTGTCTGTGACAGGGTACGCGTGTGCGAGAGTGTCTGTGACAGGGTACGCGTGTGCGAGAGTGTCTGTGACAGGGTACGCGTGTGCGAGAGTGTCTGTGGCATGGTACGTGTGTGCGAGAGGGTCTGCGGCAGGGTACGCGTGTGCGAGAGTGTCTGTGGCAGGTTACGCGTGTATGAGAGTGTCTGCGGCAGGGTATGTGTGTGTTAGTGTGTCTGTGGAAGGGTACGTGTGTACGAGAGTGTCTTCGGCAGGGTATGTGTGTACGATAGTGTCTGCGGCAGGATACGTGTGTGTGCGAGTGTCTGTGGCAGGGTAAGTGTGTGTGAGAGTGTCTGTGACAGTGTACGCATCTGTGAGAGTGTATGTGACAGTGTACGCGTCTGTGAGAGTGTCTGTGACAGTGTACGCGTGTGTGAGAGTGTCTGTGACAGTGTACGTGTGTGTGAGAGTGTCTGAGGCAGGGTACGTGTGTGTGAGAGTGTCTGTGACAGTGTACGCGTGTGTGAGAGTGTCTGTGACAGTGTACGCGTCTGTGAGAGTGTATGTGACAGTGTACGCGTGTGTGTGAGTGTCTGTGACAGGGTAAGCGTGTGTGAGAGTGTCTGTGACAGTGTACGTGTGTGTGTGAGTGTCTGTGACAGGGTACGTGTATGTGTGAGAGTGTCTGAGGCAGTGTACGCGTGTGTGAGAGTGTATGTGACAGTGTACTCGTGTGTGTGAGTGTCTTTGACAGTGTACGCGTTTGTGAGAGTGTCTGAGGCAGGGTACGTGTGTGTGAGAGTGTCTGTGACAGTGTACACGTGTGTGAGAGTGTATGTAGCAGTGTACGTGTCTGTGAGAGTGTCTGTGACAGTGTACGCGTGTGTGAGAGTGTCTGTGACAGTGTACGTGTGTGTGAGAGTGTCTGAGGCAGGGTACGTGTGTGTGAGAGTGTCTGTGACAGTGTACGCGTGTGTGAGAGTGTCTGTGACAGTGTACGCGTCTGTGAGAGTGTATGTGACAGTGTACGCGTGTGTGTGAGTGTCTGTGACAGGGTAAGCGTGTGTGAGAGTGTCTGTGACAGTGTACGCGTGTGTGTGAGTGTCTGTGACAGGGTACGTGTGTGTGTGAGAGTGTCTGAGGCAGGGTAAGCGTTTGTGAGAGTGTCTGTGACAGTGTACGTGTGTGTGAGAGTGTCTGAGGCAGGGTACGCGTGGGTGAGAGTGTCTGTGACAGTGTACGCGTGTGTGAGAGTGTCTGTGACAGTGTACGCGTCAGTGAGAGTGTATGTGACAGTGTACGCGTGTGTGTGAGTGTCTGTGACAGGGTACGTGTGTGTGTGAGAGTGTCTGAGGCAGGGTAAGTGTGTGTGAGAGTGTCTGTGACAGTGTACGCGTGTGTGAGAGTGTCTGTGACAGTGTACGCGTGTGTGAGAGTGTCTGTGACAGTGTACGCGTTTGTGAGAGTGTCTGTGACAGTGTACGCGTGTGTGAGAGTGTCTGAGGCAGGGTACATGTGTGTGAGAGTGTCTGTGACAGTGTACACGTCTGTGAGAGTGTATGTGACAGTGTACGCGTTTGTGAGAGTGTCTGTGACAGTGTACGTGTGTGTGAGAGCGTCTGAGGCAGGGTACGTGTGTGTGAGAGCGTCTGTGACAGTGTACGTGTGTGTGAGAGTGTCTGTGGCAGAGTACGTGTGTTTGACAGTATCTGTGGCAGGGTACATGTGTATGAGAGTGTCTGTGGCAGGGTACGTGTGTTTGAGAGTGTCTGTGAAAGGGTACATGTGTGTGAGAGTGTCTGTGGCAGGGTACGTGTGTTTCAGAGTGTCTGTGGCAGGGTACATGTGTATGAGAGTGTCTGTGGCAGGGTACATGTGTATGAGAGTGTCTGTGGCAGGGTACGTGTGTTTGAGAGTGTCTGTGACAGAGTACATGTGTGTGAGAGTGTCTGTGGCAGGGTACGTGTGTTTCAGAGTGTCTGTGGCAGGGTACATGTGTAAGAGAGTGTCTGTGGCAGAGTACGTGTGTTTGAGAGTGTCTGTGGCAGGGTACATGTGTGTGAGAGTGTCTGCAGCAGAGTACGTGTGTTTGAGAGTGTCTGTGGCAGGGTACGTGTGTGTGAGAGTGTCTGCATCAGAGTACGTGTGTGTCAGAGTGTCTGTGACAGGGTACATGTGTATGCGAGTGTCTGTGACAGTGTACGCGTGTGTGAGAGTGTCTGTGACAGTGTACGTGTGTGTGAGAGTGTCTGAGGCAGGGTACGTGTGTGTGAGAGTGTCTGTGACAGTGTACGCGTGTGTGAGAGTGTCTGTGACAGTGTACGCGTGTGTGAGAGTGTATGTGACAGTGTATGCGTGTGTGTGAGTGTCTGTGACAGGGTACGTGTGTGTGTGAGAGTGTCTGAGGCAGGGTAAGCATGTGTGAGAGTGTCTGTGACAGTGAACGCGTCTGTGAGAGTGTATGTGACAGTGTACTCGTGTGTGTGAGTGTCTGTGACAGTGTACGCGTTTGTAAGAGTGTCTGTGACAGTACGCGTGTGTGAGAGTGTCTGAGGCAGGGTACGTGTGTGTGAGAGTGTCTGTGACAGGGTACGTGTGTGTGTGAGAGTGTCTGTGACTGGGTACGTGTGT
Source organism: Brienomyrus brachyistius (assembly GCF_023856365.1). Taxonomy (NCBI): domain Eukaryota; kingdom Metazoa; phylum Chordata; class Actinopteri; order Osteoglossiformes; family Mormyridae; genus Brienomyrus; species Brienomyrus brachyistius. The sequence continues at coordinate 717,300 of NW_026042348.1, forward strand.
GTGTGAGAGTGTCTGTGACAGTGTACGTGTGTGTAAGAGTGTCTGCAGTAGGATACGTGTGTGAGAGATTGTCTGCAGTAGGATACGTGTGTGTGAGATTGTCTGTGGCAGGGTACGCGTGTGCGAGAGTGTCTGTGGCAGGGTACGTGTGTGCGAGAGTGTCTGCGGCAGGGTACGCGTGTGCGAGAGTGTCTGTGGCAGGTTACGCGTGTATGAGAGTGTCTGCGGCAGGGTATGTGTGTGTTAGTGTGTCTGTGGAAGGGTACGTGTGTACGAGAGTGTCTGCGGCAGGGTACGTGTGTGTGAGAGTGTCTGCGGCAGGATACGTGTGTGTGAGAGTGTCTGTGGCAGGGTAAGTGTGTGTGAGAGTGTCTGTGACAGTGTACGCGTCTGTGAGAGTGAATGTGACAGTGTACGCGTCTGTGGGAGTGTCTGTGACAGTGTACGCGTGTGTGAGATTGTCTGTGACAGTGTACGCGTGTGTGAGAGTGTCTGTGACAGTGTACGCGTGTGTGAGAGTGTCTGTGACAGTGTACGTGTGTGTGAGAGTGTCTGAGGCAGGGTACGTGTGTGTGAGAGTGTCTGTGACAGTGTACGCGTGTGTGAGAGTGTCTGTGACAGTGTACGCGTCTGTGAGAGTGTATGTGACAGTGTACGCGTGTGTGTGAGTGTCTGTGACAGGGTACGTGTGTGTGTGAGAGTGTCTGAGGCAGTGTACGCGTGTGTGTGAGTGTCTGTGACAGGGTACGTGTGTGTGTGAGAGTGTCTGAGGCAGGGTAAGCGAGTGTGAGAGTGTCTGTGACAGTGTACGCGTGTGTGTGAGTGTCTGAGACAGGGTACGTGTGTGTGTGAGAGTGTCTGAGGCAGGGTAAGCGTTTGTGAGAGTGTCTGTGACAGTGTACGTGTGTGTGAGAGTGTCTGAGGCAGGGTACGCGTGTGTGAGAGTGTCTGAGGCAGGGTACGCGTGTGTGAGAGTGTCTGTGACAGTGTACGCGTGTGTGAGAGTGTCTGTGACAGTGTACGCGTCTGTGAGAGTGTATGTGAGAGTGTACGAGTGTGTGTGAGTGTCTGTGACATGGTACGTGTGTGTGTGAGAGTGTCTGAGGCAGGGTAAGCGTGTGTGAGAGTGTCTGTGACAGGGTAAGCGTGTGTGAGAGTTGCTGTGACAGTGTACGCGTGTGTGAAAGTGTCTGTGACAGTGTACGTGTCTGTGAGAGTGTATGTGACAGTGTACTCGTGTGTGTGAGTGTCTGTGACAGTGTACGCGTTTGTGAGAGTGTCTGTGACAGTGTATGCGTGTGTGAGAGTGTCTGAGGCAGGGTACGTGTGTGTGAGAGTGTCTGTGACAGTGTACACGTGTGTGAGAGTGTATGTGACAGTGTACGCGTTTGTGAGAGTGTCTGTGACAGTGTACGTGTGTGTGAGAGTGTCTGAGGCAGGGTACGTGTGTGTGAGAGTGTCTGTGACAGTGTACGTGTGTGTGAGAGTGTCTGCAGTAGGATACGTGTGTGTGAGAGTTCTATGGCAGGGTACGCGTGATTGAGAGAGTGTCTATGGCATGATACGTGTGTGTGAGAGTGTCTGCAGCAGGATATGTGTGTGAGTGTCTGTGACAGGGTACGCGTGTGCGAGAGTGTCTGTGACAGGGTACGCGTGTGCGAGAGTGTCTGTGACAGGGTACGCGTGTGCGAGAGTGTCTGTGGCATGGTACGTGTGTGCGAGAGGGTCTGCGGCAGGGTACGCGTGTGCGAGAGTGTCTGTGGCAGGTTACGCGTGTATGAGAGTGTCTGCGGCAGGGTATGTGTGTGTTAGTGTGTCTGTGGAAGGGTACGTGTGTACGAGAGTGTCTGCGGCAGGGTATGTGTGTACGATAGTGTCTGCGGCAGGATACGTGTGTGTGCGAGTGTCTGTGGCAGGGTAAGTGTGTGTGAGAGTGTCTGTGACAGTGTACGCATCTGTGAGAGTGTATGTGACAGTGTACGCGTCTGTGAGAGTGTCTGTGACAGTGTACGCGTGTGTGAGAGTGTCTGTGACAGTGTACGTGTGTGTGAGAGTGTCTGAGGCAGGGTACGTGTGTGTGAGAGTGTCTGTGACAGTGTACGCGTGTGTGAGAGTGTCTGTGACAGTGTACGCGTCTGTGAGAGTGTATGTGACAGTGTACGCGTGTGTGTGAGTGTCTGTGACAGGGTAAGCGTGTGTGAGAGTGTCTGTGACAGTGTACGTGTGTGTGTGAGTGTCTGTGACAGGGTACGTGTATGTGTGAGAGTGTCTGAGGCAGTGTACGCGTGTGTGAGAGTGTATGTGACAGTGTACTCGTGTGTGTGAGTGTCTTTGACAGTGTACGCGTTTGTGAGAGTGTCTGAGGCAGGGTACGTGTGTGTGAGAGTGTCTGTGACAGTGTACACGTGTGTGAGAGTGTATGTGACAGTGTACGTGTCTGTGAGAGTGTCTGTGACAGTGTACGCGTGTGTGAGAGTGTCTGTGACAGTGTACGTGTGTGTGAGAGTGTCTGAGGCAGGGTACGTGTGTGTGAGAGTGTCTGTGACAGTGTACGCGTGTGTGAGAGTGTCTGTGACAGTGTACGCGTCTGTGAGAGTGTATGTGACAGTGTACGCGTGTGTGTGAGTGTCTGTGACAGGGTAAGCGTGTGTGAGAGTGTCTGTGACAGTGTACGCGTGTGTGTGAGTGTCTGTGACAGGGTACGTGTGTGTGTGAGAGTGTCTGAGGCAGGGTAAGCGTTTGTGAGAGTGTCTGTGACAGTGTACGTGTGTGTGAGAGTGTCTGAGGCAGGGTACGCGTGGGTGAGAGTGTCTGTGACAGTGTACGCGTGTGTGAGAGTGTCTGTGACAGTGTACGCGTCAGTGAGAGTGTATGTGACAGTGTACGCGTGTGTGTGAGTGTCTGTGACAGGGTACGTGTGTGTGTGAGAGTGTCTGAGGCAGGGTAAGTGTGTGTGAGAGTGTCTGTGACAGTGTACGCGTGTGTGAGAGTGTCTGTGACAGTGTACGCGTGTGTGAGAGTGTCTGTGACAGTGTACGCGTTTGTGAGAGTGTCTGTGACAGTGTACGCGTGTGTGAGAGTGTCTGAGGCAGGGTACATGTGTGTGAGAGTGTCTGTGACAGTGTACACGTCTGTGAGAGTGTATGTGACAGTGTACGCGTTTGTGAGAGTGTCTGTGACAGTGTACGTGTGTGTGAGAGCGTCTGAGGCAGGGTACGTGTGTGTGAGAGCGTCTGTGACAGTGTACGTGTGTGTGAGAGTGTCTGCAGTAGGATACGTGTGTGTGAGAGTTCTATGGCAGGGTACGCGTGTTTGAGAGAGTGTCTATGGCAGGATACGTGTGTGTGAGAGTGTCTGCAGCAGGATATGTGTGTGAGTGTCTGTGACAGGGTACGCGTGTGCAAGAGTGTCTGTGACAGGGTACGCGTGTGCGAGAGTGTCTGTGGCATGGTACGTGTGTGCGAGAGTGTCTGCGGCAGGGTACGCGTGTGCAAGAGTGTCTGTGACAGGGTACGCGTGTGCGAGAGTGTCTGTGGCATGGTACGTGTGTGCGAGAGTGTCTGCGGCAGGGTACGCGTGTGCGAGAGTGTCTGTGGCAGGTTACGCGTGTATGAGAGTGTCTGCGGCAGGGTACGTGTGTGTGAGAGTGTCTGCGGCAGGATACGTGTGTGTAAGAGTGTCTGTGGCAGGGTAAGTGTGTGTGAGAGTGTCTGTGACAGTGTATGCATCTGTGAGAGTGTATGTGACAGTGTACGCGTCTGTGAGAGTGTCTGTGACAGTGTACGCGTGTGTGAGAGTGTCTGTGAAAGTGTACGTGTGTTTGAGAGTGTCTGAGGCAGGGTACGTGTGTGTGAGAGTGTCTGTGACAGTGTACGCGTGTGTGAGAGTGTCTGTGACAGTGTACGCGTCTGTGAGAGTGTATGTGACAGTGTACGCGTGTGTGTGAGTGTCTGTGACAGGGTAAGCGTGTGTGAGAGTGTCTGTGACAGTGTACGCGTGTGTGTGAGAGTGTCTGAGGCAGGGTAAGCGTTTGTGAGAGTGTCTGTGACAGTGTACGTGTGTGTGAGAGTGTCTGAGGCAGGGTACGTGTGTGTGAGAGTGTCTGTGACAGTGTACGCGTGTGTGAGAGTGTCTGTGACAGTGTACGCGTCTGTGAGAGTGTATGTGACAGTGTACGCGTGTGTGTGAGTGTCTGTGACAGGGTACGTGTGTGTGTGAGAGTGTCTGAGGCAGGGTAAGTGTGTGTGAGAGTGTCTGTGACAGTGTACGCGTGTGTGAGAGTGTCTGTGACAGTGTACGCGTTTGTGAGAGTGTCTGTGACAGTGTACGCGTGTGTGAGAGTGTCTGAGGCAGGGTACATGTGTGTGAGAGTGTCTGTGACAGTGTACACGTGTGTGAGAGTGTATGTGACAGTGTACGCGTTTGTGAGAGTGTCTGTGACAGTGTACGTGTGTGTGAGAGTGTCTGAGGCAGGGTACGTGTGTGTGAGAGCGTCTGTGACAGTGTACGTGTGTGTGAGAGTGTCTGCAGTAGGATACGTGTGTGAGAGTGTCTGCAGCAGGATATGTGTGTGAGTGTCTGTGACAGGGTACGCGTGTGCGAGAGTGTCTGTGACAGGGTACGCGTGTACGAGAGTGTCTATGACAGGGTACGCGTGTGCGAGAGTGTCTGTGACAGGGTACGCGTGTGCGAGAGTGTCTGCGGCAGGGTACGCGTGTATGAGAGTGTCTGAGGCAGGATACGTGTGTGTTAGTGTGTCTGCGGCAGGATACGTGTGTACGAGAGTGTCGGCGGCAGGGTACGCGTGTGTGTGAGAGTGTCTGTGACAGGGTACGCGTGTGTGAGAGTGTCTGCGACAGGGTACGCGTGTGTGTGAGAGTGTCTGTGACAGGGTACGTGTGTGTGAGAGTGTCTGAGGCAGGGTACGTGTGTGTGAGAGTGTCTGCGGCAGGGTACGCGTGTATGAGAGTGTCTGAGGCAGGATATGTGTGTGTTAGTGTGTCTGCGGCAGGATACGTGTTTGTGAGAGTGTCTGTGACAGGGTAGGTGTGTGTGACAGTGTCTGTGGCAGGGTACGTGTGTGTGAGAGTGTCTGTGACAGTGTATGTGTCTGTGAGAGTGTCTGTGACAGGGTATGTGTCTGTGAGAGTGTCTGCGACTCCCCACCCCCAGTGCACTAGGTGACCTGCCCCACCCAGAGGCACAGGAGAAAAGAACCACTACCCCAAAGTAGAAGCTAGTTGAAGTGGCAGGAATGGGGGGGGCGAGTAAAGTCAGTATTTCATGTGAGGAGTCGTAGAGGGGAGAGGAAAAGAAAAAGAGATAAATGCAAAAAAGTAAAAAACGAAGGATTCTATTTATATATGATGATTCTGGATGATTGGAGCCGTAATTGTGAAAAAGAAATTAGTAAATAAAAAATTATCACACATATACACTCCTCAAAAAAATTAAAGGAACACTTTGAAAACATATCAGATATCAATGGGGAAAAAAATCATGCTGGATATCTATACTGATGTAGACTGGGTAATGTGTTAGGAATGAAAGGATGCCACATCGTTTGATGGAAATGAAATTATCAACCTACAGAGGGCTGAATTCAAAGACACCCCGAAAATCTAAGTGAAAAATGATGCGGCAGGCTAGTCCATTTTGTTGAAATTTCATTACAGTAACTCAGAATCATACTCAGTAGTTTGTATGGCCCCCACGTGGTTGTATGCATGCCTGACAATGTCGGGGCATCGTCCTAATGAGACCACAGATGGTGTCCTGGGGGATCTCCTCTCAGATCTGGACCAGGGTATCACTGAGCTTCTGGACAGTCTGAAGTGCAACCTGGTGGCATCGAATGGACGAAACATAATGTCTGTGGGGGGCAGTCAATGGTATCAATTCCTTCATCCTCCAGGAACTGCCTACATGCTCTTGCCACATGAGGCCGGGCATTGTTGTGCACCAGGAGGAACCCAGGACCCACTGGGTTACAGTTATCAAACAACTCGGACTTCTTCGCCGACCGCGTTATGTCCACAGAAGTTCCCGAAGGAAGTTCCTTTACTCACAGACTAATTCTACCATCCCGGCTCTCTGGTCGGCCACGCGAACTGTCGCTCCTCACAAACGTCATCAGAGCAGTGTCTCCTACTGGATAAGTAGTTTGGGCGTTCCTATGACAACATCTCTTCGGGAGTCAGATGGAAAACGTGGAGTGGATTCCACACTGCTTCGGCCATTGCAAAGATCTGCTGTTTTATCTAGCTCCAAAATTGAACTGTTTAATGCTCAATCTATTACTAACAAATCTTGCCTAATACACGACCATATAATCGACAAATGTTTGGATTTTATGTGCATTACAGAGACCTGGCACCAACCAGATATTTATTTTTCTCTGAATGAGAGCTGTCCCACAGGGTACAGCTACCTCCAGAAAGCCCGCAGTACTGGTCGTGGTGGCGGCCTGTCAGTCATCCACCGCAGCGAGTTGGAGTTGTCTCTATTACCACTACCTGAACTTTCTTCATTTGAATGCCTTGCATTTAAATGTAAGCTCCCTTCCCCCTTGCTATTTCTTCTGACTTACCGACCACCAAAACCAAACTCATCGTTCATCTCTGAGATGTTTAATCTCCTTACAACTTTTTGCACATCCTCTGTCAATGTCATCATTTTAGGAGATTTGAACATCCATGTTGACTCCCCCACATGTCGCCTTGCTGCTGAATTTCTTCAATTGCTCGACTGCTTTAATTTAAAACAACTTGTTGATGTCCCTACACACAACAGGGGGCACACCTTGGACCTGGTCATCACAAACTCTGCTTCTCTCATCAACTTGCAGGTGTATGACCTAGGTGTCTCCGACCACAAGGTAATTTCTATGGAATTGCCATCTCCTTCTAGCCTCACCAAGCCTGAACGCAATATCTGCTTTAGGAACCTCAAAAACATCAACCCAGAACACCTGGCAGCAGACCTTCAGCATCTTTCCACAAATTTTTCATCAGCTGATGAAGCAGTGGACTACTATAACAGCCATCTGAGTAGCCTTCTGGACCACCATGCCCCTGTTAAAACCAGAGCTGTGACCTTCTCACGCTCAGCGCCCTGGTTCACAGATGGGCTTCGGAAAATGAAGACAGCAGGTCGGGTCCTTGAGCGGCGCTATAAAGCATCTGGCCTTACCGTTCACAAGCAAGCCTACCGGGAGCACCAACAAAAATATTCAAAATCTCTCATAGAGGCAAGGTCGAAATTTTTTTCTGATGCCATCAGAAATAGTGCGGGAAATTCCAAACAGCTTTTCTCCACTGTTAACCATCTCCTCGAACTGCAACTCCTCCTCCCACTTACTGGCACCACAGCAGAGCAGTGCAACCATTTCATGGATTATTTCACATCCAAAATTGCACATATTCGCTCTGCCCTTTCCGGTCCTCAGATCCAAACCATTTCCTCAACATGTGCTATTTCTCAGCACCTAAACTGCTTTTCTCTGGCTTCATCAGAAGAGGTGCAAAACATCATCAGGAAGATGAAACCCTCCACCTGTGCCTTAGACCCTTTCCCAACTTCCCTGGTGCAGACCCATATCACTATCTTAAGTCCCCTTATCACCTCTGTTATAAATAACTCTCTTCAAACTGGTCATATCCCCTCTGTCTTAAAAAAAGCCATTATAAGACCACTTCTCAAAAAACACAACCTGGACCCAGAAGTCCTTTCCAATTATAGGCCCATCTCCAATCTCCCATTCATATCCAAAGTGATTGAGAAAGTAGTTGCCATCCAGCTGCATAACCACCTGAAACTCAACAACCAATCTGGTTTCCGGTCAAACCACAGTACAGAAACTGCACTCGTAAGAGTCACAAATGATCTCCTGATGTCATCCGATGCTGGCTCTTCCTCCTTGCTTATTCTCCTGGACATATCTGCTGCATTTAATACAGTTGACCATGACATCTTATTAAATCGACTCCATTCCACCTTTGGACTCACTGACATTGCCCTCAGCTGGATTCAATCATACCTCGCAAACCGGATAGAGTACCTTGCTATGGGTGACTCCACCTCAAAGCCACACACAGTCTCCTGTGGCGTTCCCCAGGGGTCAGTTCTTGGCCCCATGCTCTTCATTCTTTACCTTTCCCCGCTCGGTCAGGTCATCAGCCGCCATGGATTTTCCTTTCACTGTTACGCCGACGATACACAGCTTTATGTAAATGCCACAGCTGCAACGCCACTCTCATCATCCCCATTCATCCCCATCTCAACTCACCGTCTGTCTGGAGGAGATAAAGGTTTGGATGGATCACAATTTCCTTCAACTCAACAGCTCCAAAACCGAGGCCATTCTGGTTGGCACCCCTCACCAGATAAAATCATCACCCATAACCAGTATCATCTTCTCTGGCTCTAATATCTTTCTCTCATCAACAGTCACAAATCTTGGCGTAAAAATGGATCCCCAACTCACCTTTGAATCCCATATCAACCATCTCTGTAAGACCTCCTTCTACCATCTCCGGAACATTTCCAAACTCCGCCCCATTCTCTCCCTATCTGATGCCGAAAAGCTGGTCCATGCCTTTATCTCCTCTAGACTGGACTACTGCAATTCACTTCTCTTTGGGATACCTAGCAAGAGCCTTCAGAGGCTCCAATACATTCAAAACTCTGCAGCAAGGATCCTGATGAGAGTGCGAAAACATGAGCACATCACTCCCATTCTCCACTCACTTCATTGGCTTCCCGTCTCCGCCAGGATTGAGTAAAAGGTTTTGCTTCTTACACACCAATGCGTCCATGGACATGCCTCCCCCCCTACCTCAAAGAACTTATCAACCCACAACGCGCAACACGTTCTCTCCGTTCTACACAGGCTAACCTCCTCCACAAACCAAGAACCAATCTGAAGACTATGGGAGATAGGGCTTTCTGTGCTGCTGCTCCACGCCTATGGAATGCCCTCCCTGACTTCCTGAGGGCACCACAACCCACTGACTGATTTAAAAAGCATCTAAAGACTTTTCTTTTTAACAAAACCTTTGGTTCCTCCACTTAGAAGTTTTAAATTTGTTTACTTTTAAACTATTTATTTTGTCTCTCTTTATATTAACTTGTAGCCCTTTGAGATCCTGGGATGTAAAGGGCATTATAAATAAAATGTATTATTATTATTATTATTATTACTGCACCAGCATAGGGTCTGACAGTGGGTTCAAGGATTTCATCCTGATACCTAATGGCTGTCAAGGTGATGTTGTCTAGCCTGTAGAGGACTGTGCGTCCCTCCATGGATATGCCTGCCCAGACCATCACTGACCCACCACCGAACCGGTCATGCTGAGCATAACGTTCTCCATGGCTTCTCCAGACCCTTTCACGTCTGTCACATGTGCTCAGGGTGAACCTGCTCTCATCTGTGAAAAGCACAGGGCACCAGTAGCAGACCTGCAAATTCTGGTAATCTATGGCAAATGCCAATCGAGCTCCATGGTGCTGGGCAGTGAGCACAGGGTCCACTAGAGGACGTTGGGCCCTCAAGCCAATGTCATGAAGTCTGTCTCTGAGAACACAATCAGAAACATTCACACCAGTGGCCTGATGGAGGTCATTTTGTAGGGCTCCAGCAGTGTTCATCCTGTTCTTCCTTGCACAAAGGAGCAGATACTGGTCCTGCTGAAATGTTACGGACCTTCTACGGCCCTGTCAGCTCTCCTTGAGTATCTGCCTGTCTCCTGGAATCTCCTCCATGCCCTTGAGACTGTGCTGGGAGACACAGCAAACCTTCTGGCAATGGCATGTATTGATGCGCCATCCTGGAGGAGTTGGACTACCTGTGCAACCTCTGTAGGGTCCAGGCATCGCCTCATGCTACCAGTAGTGACACTGACCGTCGCCAAATGCAAAACTAGTGAAAAAACTGTTAGAAAAGTTGAGGAGGGAAAAATGCCAGTGGCCTCCACCTGTTAAACCATTCCTGATTTGGGGGTCGTCTCATTGTTGCCCCTCTAGTTCACCTGTTGATAATTCCATTAACACCAAAGCAGCTGAACCTGATTAACAACCCCCTCCGCTACTTAACTGACCTGATCAATATCCCAGAAGTTTAAAAGACTTGATGCTATACTCTGATTAAAAAGTGTTCCTTCAATTTTTTTGAGCAGTGTATATTAATACATACATATATATGTCCATACCTACACGAACACACTTTCACACATATCTGTAATGATTGAAACATACAATACATGAATCAAACAGTAATAATAATAATTAATAAAAATAACAGCAAAAAAGTTAGGGGGGGAGGGGGGGCGGGCGTTGACGTAGCTTTTATCCACAAAATAGTTTGCTGCAAACATCAGCAAGCACACATCCATCTATCCATCCATTTTACAAACCACTTATCCTACTGGGTCGCAGGGGATACAGAGCCTATCCCGGAAGCAATAGACAAGAGGTAGGGAACAACCCAGGATGGGGGGCCAGCCCATTGCAGGGCACATTCACACACCAGTCACTCACGCATGCACACCTACGGGCAATTTAGCAACTCCAATTAGCCTCAGCATGTTTTTGGACTGTGGGGGGGAAACCGGAGTACCCGGAGGAAACCCTGTGACGACATGGGGAGAACATGCAAACTCCACACACATGTGACCCAGGCGGAGACTCGAACGGGGTCCCAGAGGGGTTAGGCAACAGTGCTAACCACTGCACCACCCTCTGCAAACATACAAACAACCAGAATTCCAGAAAAGTTCTTTAAATTTGAATGAAATAACAAATAAAACACTTTCAAAACAGCCTATATTTTATTCACAACAGAACACAGATAATATAACAAATGTTCAAACTGGGAAATTGTACACCTTTATCCAGTAAATGAGCTCATTTCAAATTTGATGCCTGCTACATGTCCCAAAAAAGTCGGGAGTCGGGACTTACAGGGACAACAAATGCCTGAAAAAGCAAGAAAGTTTAAAAAGATTCAGCTGGGAAAACATCTAGCAACTAATTAAGTTAATTGATATCAGGTCTGTAACCTGATTAGCATTAAAAGGGATGTCAGAGAGGCAGAGTCTCTCAGAAGTAAAGATGGGCAGAGGCTTTCCAATCTGTGAAAGAGTGTATAAAATGATTGTGGGATACTTTAAAAACAATGTTCCTCAATGTGAAATTGCACAGGATTTGCAAATCTCATCATCTACGGTGCATAACATCATCAAAAGATTGAGAGAAACTGGAGATATCTCTGTGCGTAAGGGACAAGGCCGAAGACCTATATTGGATGCCCGTGGTCTTCGGGCCCTCAGACGACTCTGCATCACTCATCGGCATGATTGTGTCAATGACATTACTAAATGGGCCCAGGAATACTTCCAGAAAGCACAGTCGGTAAACACAATCCGCCGTGCCATCTGCAGATGGCAGCTAAAGCTCTATCATGCAAAAAGGAAGCCATATCTGAACATGGTCCAGAAGCGCCGTCGTGTCCTGTGGGCCAAGACTCATTTGAAATGGACTGTTTCAAAGTGGGAAAGTGTTCTATGGTCAGACGAGTCCAAATGTGACATTCTTGTTGGTAATGAAGGGCGCCGTGTCCTCCGGGCTAAAGAGGAGGGAGACCTTCCAGCGTGTTATCAGCGTTCAGTTCAAAAGCCAGCATCTCTGAAAGTATGGGGGTGCATAAGTGCATACGGTATGGGCAGCTTGCATGTTTTGGAAGGAACTATGAATGCTGAAAGGTATACAAAGGTTTTAGAGCAACACATGCTCCCCTCCAGAGTACGTCTGTTTCAGGGAAGGCCTTGTGTATTTCAGCAGGACAATGCATAACCACATACTGCTGATATTACATCAGCATTTCTTCGTCAGAGAAGAGTCCGGCTGCTGAATTGGCCTGTCTGCAGTCCAGATCTTTCACCTATAGAGAACATACAGTAATTACCTGTGACACCCATGGTGCACTGTGAGCAGGTATACAGGCCCACAGAGCATGCAGATAATTATCTGTGACACCCATTGTACACTGTGAGTAGGTATACAGGCCAACAGAGCATGCAGATAATTATCTGCGACACCCATTGTACACTGTGAGCGGGTATACAGGCCAACAGAGCATGCAGATAATTATCTGCGACACCCATTGTACACTGTGAGCGGGTATACAGGCCCACAGAGCATGCAGATAATTATCTGTGACACCCATGGTGCACTGTGAGCGGGTATACAGGCCCACAGAGCATGCAGATAATTATCTGTGACACCCATTGTACACTGTGAGCAGGTATGCAGGCCCACAGAGCATGCAGGTAATCATCTATGACACCCATGGTACACTGTGAGCAGGTATACAGGCCCACAGAGCATGCAGATAATTATCTGTGACACCCATGGTGCACTGTGAGCAGGTATACAGGCCAACAGAGCATGCAGGTAATTACCTGTGACACCCATTGTACACTGTGAGCAGGTATACAGGCCAACAGAGCATGCAGGTAATTACCTGTGACACCCATTGTACACTATGAGCAGGTATACAGGCCCACAGAGCATGCAGATAATTACCTGTGACACCCATTGTACACTGTGAGCAGGTATACAGGCCCACAGAGCATGCAGATAATTATCTGTGACACCCATTGTACACTGTGAGCGGGTATACAGGCCAACAGAGCATGCAGATAATTATCTGTGACACCCATGATGCACTGTGAGCGGGTATACAGGCCCACAGAGCATGCAGATAATTATCTGTGACACCCATTGTACACTGTGAGCAGGTATGCAGGCCCACAGAGCATGCAGGTAATCATCTATGACACCCATGGTACACTGTGAGCAGGTATACAGGCCCACAGAGCATGCAGATAATCATCTGTGACACCCATGGTGCACTGTGAGCTGGTATACAGGCCAACAGAGCATGCAGATAATTACCTGTGACACCCATTGTACACTGTGAGCAGGTATACAGGCCAACAGAGCATGCAGATAATTACCTGTGACACCCATTGTACACTGTGAGCAGGTATACAGGCCCACAGAGCATGCAGATAATTACCTGTGACACCCATTGTACACTGTGAGCAGGTATACAGGCCCACAGAGCATGCAGATAATTATCTGTGACACCCATTGTACACTGTGAGCAGGTATACAAGCCAACAGAGCATGCAGATAATTATCTGTGACACCCATTGTACACTGTGAGCAGGTATACAGGCCAACAGAGCATGCAGATAATTATCTATGACACCCATTGTACACTGTGAGCAGGTATACAGGCCAAAGAGGAGGGAGACCTTCCAGTGTGTTATCAGCGTTCAGTTCAAAAGCCAGCATCTCTGATGGTATGGGGGTGCATAAGTGCATACGGTATGGGCAGCTTGCATGTTTTGGAAGGAACTATGAATGCTGAAAGGTATATAAAGGTTTTAGAGCAACACATGCTCCCCTCCAGAGGACGTCTGTTTCAGGGAAGGCCTTGTGTATTTCAGCAGGACAATGCAAAACCACATACTGCAGATATTACAACAGCAGGGCTTCGTGGGAGAAGAGTCCGGCAGCTGAATTGGCCTCTCTGCAGTCCAGATCTTTCACCTATAGAGAACATACAGTAATTACCTGTGACACCCATGGTGCACTGTGAGCAGGTATACAGGCCAACAGAGCATGCAGATAATTATCTGTGACACCCATGGTGCACTGTGAGCAGGTATACAGGCCAACAGAGCATGCAGATAATTATCTGTGACACTCATTGTACACTGTGAGCAGGTATACAGGCCCACAGAGCATGCAGATAATTATCTGTGACACCCATGGTGCACTGTGAGCAGGTATACAGGCCAACAGAGCATGCAGATAATTATCTGTGACACCCATGGTGCACTGTGAGCAGGTATACAGGCCAACAGAGCATGCAGATAATTATCTGCGACACCCATTGTACACTGTGAGCAGGTATACAGGCCAACAGAGCATGCAGATAATTATCTGTGACACCCATTGTACACTGTGAGCAGGTATACAGGCCAACAGAGCATGCAGATAATTATCTGTGACACCAATTGTACACTGTGAGCAGGTATGCAGGCCCACAGAGCATGCAGGTAATCATCTATGACAACCATGGTACACTGTGAGCAGGTATACAGGCCCACAGAGCATGCAGATAATTATCTGTGACACCCATGGTACACTGTGAGCAGGTATACAGGCCCACAGAGCATGCAGATAATTATCTGTGACACCCATGGTGCACTGTGAGCAGGTATACAGGCCCACAGAGCATGCAGATAATTACCTGTGACACCCATTGTACACTGTGAGCAGGTATACAGGCCCACAGAGCATGCAGATAATTACCTGTGACACCCATTGTACACTGTGAGCAGGTATACAGGCCAACAGAGCATGCAGATAATTATCTGCGACACCCATTGTACACTGTGAGCAGGTATACAGGCCAACAGAGAATGCAGATAATTATCTGTGACACCCATGGTGCACTGTGTGCAGGTATACAGGCCAACAGAGCATGCAGATAATTACCTGTGACACCCATTGTACACTGTGAGCAGGTATACAGGCCAACAGAGCATGCAGATAATTATCTGTGACACCCATTGTACACTGTGAGCAGGTATACAGGCCAACAGAGCATGCAGATAATTATCTGTGACACCCATTGTACACTGTGAGCAGGTATACAGGCCAACAGAGCATGCAGATAATTACCTGTGACACCCATTGTACACTGTGAGCAGGTATACAGGCCCACAGAGCATGCAGATAATTATCTGTGACAACCCATTGTACACTGTGAGCAGGTATACAGGCCAACAGAGCATGCAGATAATTATCTGTGACACCCATTGTACACTGTGAGCAGATATACAGGCCAAAGAGGAGGGAGACCTTCTAGTGTGTTATCAGCGTTCAGTTCAAAAGCCAGCATCTCTGATGGTATGGGGGTGCATAAGTGCATACGGTATGGGCAGCTTGCATGTTTTGGAAGGAACTATGAATGCTGAAAGGTACATAAAGGTTTTAGAGCAACACATGCTCCCCTCCAGAGGACGTCTGTTTCAGGGAAGGCCTTGTGTATTTCAGCAGGACAATGCAAAACTACATACTGCAGATATTACAACAGCAGGGCTTCGTGGGAGAAGAGTCCGGCTGCTGAATTGGCCTGTCTGCAGTCCAGATCTTTCACCTATAGAGAACATACAGTAATTACCTGTGACACCCATGGTGCACTGTGAGCAGGTATACAGGCCAACAGAGCATGCAGATAATTATCTGTGACACCCATGGTGCACTGTGAGCAGGTATACAGGCCAACAGAGCATGCAGATAATTATCTGTGACACCCATGGTGCACTGTGAGCAGGTATACAGGCCAACAGAGCATGCAGATAATTATCTGCGACACCCATTGTACACTGTGAGCAGGTATACAGGCCAACAGAGCATGCAGATAATTATCTGCGACACCCATGGTGCACTGTGTGCAGGTATACAGGGCAACAGAGCATGCAGATAATTATCTGTGACACCCATTGTACACTGTGAGCAGGTATACAGGCCAACAGAGCATGCAGATAATTATCTGTGACACCCATTGTACACTGTGAGCAGGTATGCAGGCCCACAGAGCATGCAGGTAATCATCTATGACACCCATGGTACACTGTGAGCAGGTATACAGGCCCACAGAGCATGCAGATAATCATCTGTGACACCCATGGTGCACTGTGAGCAGGTATACAGGCCCACAGAGCATGCAGATAATTATCTGTGACACCCATGGTGCACTGTGAGCAGGTATACAGGCCAACAGAGCATGCAGATAATTACCTGTGACACCCATTGTACACTGTGAGCAGGTATACAGGCCCACAGAGCATGCAGATAATTACCTGTGACACCCTTTGTACACTGTGAGCAGGTATACAGGCCAACAGAGCATGCAGATAATTATCTGCGACACCCATGGTGCACTGTGTGCAGGTATACAGGCCAACAGAGCATGCAGATAATTACCTGTGACACCCATTGTACACTGTGAGCAGGTATACAGGCCAACAGAGCATGCAGATAATTATCTGTGACACCCATTGTCCACTGTGAGCAGGTATACAGGCCAACAGAGCATGCAGATAATTATCTGTGACACCCATTGTACACTGTGAGCAGGTATACAGGCCAACAGAGCATGCAGATAATTACCTGTGACACCCATTGTACACTGTGAGCAGGTATACAGGCCCACAGAGCATGCAGATAATTATCTGTGACACCCATTGTACACTGTGAGCAGGTATACAGGCCCACAGAGCATGCAGATAATTATCTGTGACACCCATTGTACACTGTGAGCAGGTATACAGGCCAACAGAGCATGCAGATAATTATCTGTGACACCCATTGTACACTGTGAGCAGGTATACAGGCCAACAGAGCATGCAGATAATTACCTGTGACACCCATTGTACACTGTGAGCAGGTATACAGGCCAACAGAGCATGCAGATAATTATCTGTGACACCCATTGTACACTGTGAGCAGGTATACAGGCCCACAGAGCATGCAGATAATTATCTGTGACACCCATTGTACACTGTGAGCAGGTATACAGGCCAACAGAGCATGCAGATAATTATCTGTGACACCCATTGTACACTGTGAGCAGGTATACAGGCCAACAGAGCATGCAGATAATTATCTGTGACACCCATTGTACACTGTGAGCAGGTATACAGGCCCACAGAGCATGCAGATAATTATCTGTGACACCCATTGTACACTGTGAGCAGGTATACAGGCCAACAGAGCATGCAGATAATTATCTGTGACACCCATTGTACACTGTGAGCAGGTATGCAGGCCCACAGAGCATGCAGGTAATCATCTATGACAACCATGGTACACTGTGAGCAGGTATACAGGCCCACAGAGCATGCAGATAATTATCTGTGACACCCATGGTACACTGTGAGCAGGTATACAGGCCCACAGAGCATGCAGATAATTACCTGTGACACCCATTGTACACTGTGAGCAGGTATACAGGCCCACAGAGCATGCAGATAATTACCTGTGACACCCATTGTACACTGTGAGCAGGTATACAGGCCAACAGAGCATGCAGATAATTATCTGCGACACCCATTGTACACTGTGAGCAGGTATACAGGCCAACAGAGCATGCAGATAATTATCTGTGACACCCATGGTGCACTGTGAGCAGGTATACAGGCCAAAGAGGAGGGAGACCTGATAGTGTGTTATCAGCGTTCAGTTCAGAAGCCAGCATCTCTGATGGTATGGGGGTGCATAAGTGCATACGGTATGGGCAGCTTGCATGCTTTGGAAGGAACTATGAATGCTGAAAGGTACATAAAGGTTTTAGAGCAACACATGCTCCCCTCCAGAGGACGTCTGTTTCAGGGAAGGCCTTGTGTATTTCAGCAGGAGAATGCAAAACTACATACTGCAGATATTACAACAGCAGGGCTTCGTGGGAGAAGAGTCCGGCTGCTGAATTGGCCTGTCTGCAGTCCAGATCTTTCACCTATAGAGAACATACAGTAATTACCTGTGACACCCATGGTGCACTGTGAGCAGGTATACAGGCCAACAGAGCATGCAGATAATTATCTGTGACACCCATGGTGCACTGTGAGCAGGTATACAGGCCAACAGAGCATGCAGATAATTATCTGTGACACTCATTGTACACTGTGAGCAGGTATACAGGCCCACAGAGCATGCAGATAATTATCTGTGACACCCATGGTGCACTGTGAGCAGGTATACAGGCCAACAGAGCATGCAGATAATTATCTGTGACACCCATGGTGCACTGTGAGCAGGTATACAGGCCAACAGAGCATGCAGATAATTATCTGCGACACCCATTGTACACTGTGAGCAGGTATACAGGCCAACAGAGCATGCAGATAATTATCTGTGACACCCATGGTGCACTGTGTGCAGGTATACAGGCCAACAGAGCATGCAGATAATTATCTGTGACACCCATTGTACACTGTGAGCAGGTATACAGGCCAACAGAGCATGCAGATAATTATCTGTGACACCCATTGTACACTGTGAGCAGGTATGCAGGCCCACAGAGCATGCAGGTAATCATCTATGACACCCATGGTACACTGTGAGCAGGTATACAGGCCCACAGAGCATGCAGATAATTATCTGTGACACCCATGGTACACTGTGAGCAGGTATACAGGCCAACAGAGCATGCAGATAATTACCTGTGACACCCATTGTACACTGTGAGCAGGTATGCAGGCCCACAGAGCATGCAGGTAATCATCTATGACAACCATGGTACACTGTGAGCAGGTATACAGGCCCACAGAGCATGCAGATAATTATCTGTGACACCCATGGTACACTGTGAGCAGGTATACAGGCCCACAGAGCATGCAGATAATTACCTGTGACACCCATTGTACACTGTGAGCAGGTATACAGGCCCACAGAGCATGCAGATAATTACCTGTGACACCCATTGTACACTGTGAGCAGGTATACAGGCCAACAGAGCATGCAGATAATTATCTGCGACACCCATTGTACACTGTGAGCAGGTATACAGGCCAACAGAGCATGCAGATAATTATCTGTGACACCCATGGTGCACTGTGTGCAGGTATACAGGCCAACAGAGCATGCAGATAATTACCTGTGACACCCATTGTACACTGTGAGCATGTATACAGGCCAACAGAGCATGCAGATAATTATCTGTGACACCCATTGTACACTGTGAGCAGGTATACAGGCCAACAGAGCATGCAGATAATTATCTGTGACACCCATTGTACACTGTGAGCAGGTATACAGGCCAACAGAGCATGCAGATAATTAACTGTGACACCCATTGTACACTGTGAGCAGGTATACAGGCCCACAGAGCATGCAGATAATTATCTGTGACACCCCTTGTACACTGTGAGCAGGTATACAGGCCAAAGAGGAGGGAGACCTTATAGTGTGTTATCAGCGTTCAGTTCAGAAGCCAGCATCTCTGATGGTATGGGGGTGCATAAGTGCATACGGTATGGGCAGCTTGCATGCTTTGGAAGGAACTATGAATGCTGAAAGGTACATAAAGGTTTTAGAGCAACACATGCTCCCCTCCAGAGGACGTCTGTTTCAGGGAAGGCCTTGTGTATTTCAGCAGGAGAATGCAAAACTACATACTGCAGATATTACAACAGCAGGGCTTCGTGGGAGAAGAGTCCGGCTGCTGAATTGGCCTGTCTGCAGTCCAGATCTTTCACCTATAGAGAACATACAGTAATTACCTGTGACACCCATGGTGCACTGTGAGCAGGTATACAGGCCAACAGAGCATGCAGATAATTATCTGTGACACCCATGGTGCACTGTGAGCAGGTATACAGGCCAACAGAGCATGCAGATAATTATCTGTGACACTCATTGTACACTGTGAGCAGGTATACAGGCCCACAGAGCATGCAGATAATTATCTGTGACACCCATGGTGCACTGTGAGCAGGTATACAGGCCAACAGAGCATGCAGATAATTATCTGTGACACCCATGGTGCACTGTGAGCAGGTATACAGGCCAACAGAGCATGCAGATAATCATCTGCGACACCCATTGTACACTGTGAGCAGGTATACAGGCCAACAGAGCATGCAGATAATTATCTGTGACACCCATGGTGCACTGTGTGCAGGTATACAGGCCAACAGAGCATGCAGATAATTATCTGTGACACCCATTGTACACTGTGAGCAGGTATACAGGCCAACAGAGCATGCAGATAATTATCTGTGACACCCATTGTACACTGTGAGCAGGTATGCAGGCCCACAGAGCATGCAGGTAATCATCTATGACACCCATGGTACACTGTGAGCAGGTATACAGGCCCACAGAGCATGCAGATAATTATCTGTGACACCCATGGTACACTGTGAGCAGGTATACAGGCCCACAGAGCATGCAGATAATTATCTGTGACACCCATGGTGCACTGTGAGCAGGTATACAGGCCAACAGAGCATGCAGATAATTACCTGTGACACCCATTGTACACTGTGAGCAGGTATACAGGCCCACAGAGCATGCAGATAATTACCTGTGACACCCATTGTACACTGTGAGCAGGTATACAGGCCAACAGAGCATGCAGATAATTATCTGTGACACCCATTGTACACTGTGAGCAGGTATACAGGCCAACAGAGCATGCAGATAATTATCTGTGACACCCATTGTACACTGTGAGCAGGTATACAGGCCCACAGAGCATGCAGATAATTATCTGTGACACCCATTGTACACTGTGAGCAGGTATACAGGCCAACAGAGCATGCAGATAATTATCTGTGACACCCATTGTACACTGTGAGCAGGTATCAGTACTGACTACTTTTTATATTGAGTCACATGTTTTATGTGAATTACTTTGTACTGAACTGAAGGCCAGTATTTGTCACTGCGAATATGTTGTTGCAGACGTCCATCCAGAAATCAGAGCTGGGGGAAAAGATAAGGTCCTTATTCCAATAAATTTTTGGTACAAATATCAATGTGTCTGTCGCAGATGGAGGATTATATATTCTAGAGGTTTCTTTTTATTTTTAAGTTGCAGAATGTTGTCTCATCTGAGGAGGATTCAGTGTATTATGTGTGAGGTCCATTTTGGTTTTGATGCTGGATTCAGTTAGTAAATATTAGAAAAATTGCATATTCTCAACTCGTATTTATGGATTAAGTCTTCGAATGTCATGAAATGACTGTTACTGAAAAGGAGGTGGAGATGTGTAATCCCTTTCTGTCCCCGTGAGTGATAGTGAATAGTGATATTGTGAAGTAGGAAGTCCAGATTATTCCAGATTGGCGTGTATTTACAGGGTCTGAGAGTACAGTTAGTGATTTTAATGGCTTTCCACTGGGCTGTCAGTGCTGTGGAAATGGCAGCACTGTGTTGTTAAAGCAGTTTTGTTTCTTTAATGACATTTTGAGTAAGTCTGCATGTCTGAGATTTTTACAGTACAGCTGCTCCTGCTGTAACCATGAGCTGCTGTTACTGCTGTAGTGTGACCATTTAGTTAAGTCTTGCAGTTGATTTGCTAAGTAATAATTAAGAAAAATGAGCTTGTAATCCAGGGGCGGCATGGTGGTGCATTGGTTAGCACTGTCGCCTCACACCTCTGGGACCCGGGTTCGAGTCTCCGCCTGGGTCACATGTGTGCGGAGTTTGCATGTTCTCCCCGTGTCGTCGTGGGGTTTCCTCCGGGTACTCCGGTTTCCCCCCACAGTCCAAAAACATGCTGAGGCTAATTGGAGTTGCTGAATTGCCCGTAGGTGTGCATGTGTGAGTGAATGGTGTGTGAGTGTGCCCTGCGATGGGCTGGCCCCCCATCCTGGGTTGTTCCCTACCTCGTGCCCATTGATTTCGGGATAGGCTCCGGACCCCCCGCGACCCAATAGGATAAGCGGTTTGGAAAATGGATGGATGGATGGAGCTTGTAATCCACCTTGAGATTTATTTTTCTGTAATGTGGAATGTTTGATGTTGCGCTTTTGTTTTTCCAGCAAAAATGTGACATTAATGAGTTAAGAGTTTGAAAGAATTTTTCTGAAATTATTCTGGACGAGTAATTTTATTTTTATTGATTCAAGTGGGAGACTCATCTATTGTTTTGAATAAGGGGGAGTAGTTGAGGGTAACCAAGTCAGACAGCCTGTGGGAGATGTAGATACCCAAGTACCGGATATTTCCAGTGTGAAATGGACCATCCTGATCAGCTGATTCCCAGGCATCTTCAGACAGTGAGAATATTATGGGTTTTTTTTCCAGTTTATTGTGTAGTTTGATATATTTTGAAAAGGTATTAATAAAATTAAAATTTCATATATTGAGGGTTTCGTAAAAACAGCAAGATATCATCTGCATAGAGATTAATTTTGTGTTGTTATTAGTATGAATTCCATTTATTTCACTGTTCTGTCGTATTGCTGCCACAATTGTTTCTATGAAGATGGCAAACAGTGAAGGAGAGAGTGGGCATGCAGGCCGTCTTCCCTGTCGCAGTGTGAATGCAGGTGATGTCATCCCATCTGTGACACTGTAGCTTTGGGGGAGGTGTACAGTATTTTAACCCAGTGGGTGAACGACTCTCCGAAGCCAAATCTATGCAATGTATTAAAGAGGAATGTGCAACTGACTGTCAGATGCCATTTCTGCATCTAATGATGTAATCATGGTTTTAGTATGGGTATGCTGAGCAGCATTGACTAAATTAAATAATCTATGGATGTTGTCTGAGGCATGTCTGGTCTTGATGAAATCTGTCTGATCAGGATGGATTATAGTAGGAATGACTGACTGTAACTGAGTGGCGAGAGCTTTTGGAATGATTTTCAAGTTATTCATTAATGAGAGTGGTGGGTAACTGGAGGGTTGTGTTTGGTCTTTATCAGGTCTCAATAACACTGTAATGGCCGGTAACTGGAGGGCTGTGTTTGGTCTTTATCAGGTTTCAATAACACTGTAATGGCGGGTAACTGGAGGGTTGTGTTTGGTCTTTATCAGGTTTCAATAACACTGTAATGGCCGGTAACTGGAGGGTAGTGTTTGGTCTTTATCAGGTTTCAATAACATTGTAATGGCCTATACATTTCTGCAGGGTAACCATCCGGTCTGGCGATTGGTTGTTAGGCATTTGGTTGAGGACCTTATGGAGTTCTTCTGATGTTAATGGTGCATCAAGCAGAGGTGGAGATTTCAGGTCCAGGGAGTACAAATCCAGACCAAGATTTTGTTTCAACAAACCAGTTGAGTCTCTGTGACTGTGACTCTTTATATTCATCTGGTTGGTTGAAACAAAATCTTGGTCTGGATTTGTACTCTCTGGACCTGAAATCTCCACCTCTGGCATCAAGGGCATTTGCTGTTTCATTGGTTAATATGGGTAAGTCTAGATTATTTGTAAATGATTCTATATCAACTGGATCTGGTTCTGAGAAGTATAGGTTCTTATAAAATGTTCAAAAGATGTTAATTTTGCGTGATTATTGAAATATTTATTAGAGGAGTCACTTTTGCTTAAAAGTAATGCTTGTAATGGTCAGGTGATCTTATTTATTGTGGATTTTTTTTCCATCTTTCTGCAGACTGTCAGGCTGCAGAGTCACAGAAGAAGGCTGTTCTTCCCTGGCATCAGCTCTGAGGTCAAACCCATCAAACCAGAGAGAGCTGGACCTGAGCTACAATCACCCAGGAGACTCAGGAGTGAAGCTGCTCTCTGCTGTACTGGAGGATCCCAGCTGTAAACTGGAGAAGCTGAAGTGAGTACAGAGTGTGTGTCTGACACGCTACAGATACTTATGCATGTATGTGAAGAAGAGGCACCAATTAATAAATGGATACAGCAGTACTATGTCATTCTGCTTCTCCTGTAGTGTGGATTACGGTGGAGAGTGCAGGACCAGAGCAGGCTTACAGAAATGTAAGTGTCTTTGCATGTTTTTATTAATAATACCATGAATACTACTGTATGTTATGGTTGTATTCACACAATTGTTGTGATGAGAGGCTTTTTGCACTGTGTGTAGATGGATTTCCATGTTTGTGTTTAGGTGAGTTTCATGTCATTTTAGACAAACATCCAAACGCGAAACAAAAAATCAAAATCATCACCAAAACAGTATCAATTAATTTAATCGGTTTTTAAAATACTTTTTGCAAATGCTTTATAGCTGCTTGTATTATCTTCGTGTTTGTGTGGGAGTGTAGGATGGTTAAATATATTCTGAATTAGTTATACATATTTAATTTCACAAAAAAAGAATCCTTTGCATTTGTTCTTTTTGCGCATGCCGTGAGTGTATGTGTTTTCTGTGAGAGATTCGTTAGTATTGTCCTAAGGAGGCACCTGTAGGCAGTGAGACCGGACTCTCTCCTCAAGTGCAAAATGTGAATTTGCATTTTTACAGGGTGGTTCTGGAATATTCCTTAAAATTCATGAGAGAATATTACTGATTGGTCACTGAATCCCTTAAACTAGGGGAGCCCAAATCCAGTCCTGGAGGGCCAGAGTCCTGCACATTTTTGGGTTTCCCCTCATTTAACACACCTGATACATCTCCTTGTGCTAATAACCACACAGCTCTTGAGCTGAATTATTTATGGTGGAACAGGGAAAGAACTTTGCTACACAGGGCACCGCCCCCCCAGGACTGGATTTGGACACCCCTGCTTTAGGTAGAAGAAACAGGCAGCACAAGTCGATGTTAACTGGCCAATGAAGTAGTGCCCCTCTCATAAATATTAATGAGCCAGCCAATCGTGTAGGGCTTCACTCGTGAATATTAAAAAGTTCTCCTGATCCACTGTGCTAAAAGAAATTAGCGCCCGGGACACACTGGATGTGCGGCGGAAAATATGAAATTTCATTTCGGCGCCCATGTTAACAGATTAGAGCGGCCGCGTGCGCGAGATGCGGGGCTCACGCCTCGCGGCAGCGGCGCAGGATCTACAGTCACGCGCGCGGTAAGCGGTTCTCTATGGAAGCGTATTGCATTCATCTGGGAAAAATTAATTCTGTTTTTCCGAATTAATGAGATAATAATCCCGTTTTTCAGAGCAATATTTTTCATATTTAATGAAAACCTTCCTGTTTTTTGTGATGCGCGCACGATCTGTGCCGGAATCATCGTTTATATCAGAATCCAGATCCAAATGTTTATTAAATATCACTTTAAACGTGTAATAATATTACTTACATATTCTGTTATTGATGGCCATTTTCGAGCCGGATGCGCCGGAATTAGCGGTTTGAAGGAAAGACACTGACTTTAGTATTGATCTCTGGTGCCGTTTTGTGGTAAATATGCTTGTGATGAATATGTCTGATGAATGTCGCTGCTTTGTCATTTTTTAATTAAATTAATTAAGCTGTTAGTTTAGCTCGCGCCCCATTTTGGCGGCTCTTCCCGCCGCCGTCGCGCGCCCACTTTATGTTTCATAAACTTCAGTTCCCGCTTCGTTAGGGGAAGCTGTGCTGTTTTTATATCGTACAGAAACATAAAGTACAGGCGGCCTGATGGGATTAATAATTCTTCCTCCTGCCTACAGACTCCTGCCAGCTGACGCTGGACCCCAACACAGCAAACAGACGCCTGTCTCTGTCAGGGGGGAACAGGAAGGTGACATGGGGGGCAGAGCAGCCATATCCTGATCATCCAGAGAGATTTGACAGAATCTACCAAGTTCTGTGCAGAGAGAGTCTGACTGGCCGCTGTTACTGGGAGGCTGAGTGGGATGGAGATGCAGTCCTGATAGGAGTGACTTATAAAGGGATCAGGAGGAAAGGAGGGAGTTATGACTGTGGGCTTGGATACAATGACAAGTCATGGTGTCTGTACTGTTATACTGACAGTTACTCTGTCCTGCACAATAATAAACAGACTCTCATACCCATACAGCCCTCAGGCCCCCGCAGAGTAGGAGTGTATCTGGACTGGGGGGCTGGTGCTCTGTCCTTCTACAGAGTCTCCTCTGATGGACTGACCCCCCTGCACAGATTCACCTCCTCATTCACTGAGTCCCTCTATCCAGGGTTTGGGGTTTATAGAAACTCCTCAGTGTCACTGTGACGTGTTGCTGGTTCTCCTGGCAAAAGGGTAAAATCTCTGCTTTTTAACCTTTATAATCCTTTTTACTCTGAAATGTACAGTACTGTGCAAAAGTCTTAGGCAGGCAAAGAAAATGATGTTTAGATTATCCTCCTGTTGGTGTAAAACTATGATATGATGCCTGTCAAAGTGTGTCAGCTTCGCCATTTCAGAACCTCTGCTAAAATCATCCTGGTATTTGCAGCGACCGTCCAGTGCAGCCATGTATTTTTTGACTTGGCCACTAACAGACCTCATACAGCTAGTCAATCTCTCACTGACTTTTTAAACCAATATATTTATATGTTTAATTGAGCTGTTGGGGAAATTTAACAAAATCATGGAACGGCTGAGGTGCCCCTGAGGAGAAGTTTGGGAACTGAAGCGGTGTTCATCTAGCCATCCAACTAGATATCAGTAACTTTTTAGAAAACAGAAGAAATTATTACTAGTTTTTATTGTGTTACTTATAATTTGCACACGTTCTAATGTTAAATTGTGTTTTTTGTTCTAAGCCAAAGTACACTTGCTACCCAGATAAACAGCTTTAAACATTTCTTTGGACTGCCTAAGACTTTTACACAGGACTGTATGTTTGGCAAAAAATAAATGACTGTGTTCAGTGAGCTGAATAAACATGAAAAATATAGTTTTTTATACGTTTTCTCTCTGACTAAAATGTAATTAAATGTAATCCTGATTGGGGGGGGGTATCCCCTTCTCTTGTATATGTACATTTTATATATTATATATTTATGTCCATTTACTGTATTCCCTCCCTGTACAATGACAATAAAGGCTTTCTGTTCTGTCCTATTAATGTCCTGCTTCAGCGTCACCCAAAGCATAACTGAGTAACATAATGAAACCACAGTCTGCTGGATTAAGTTAAATTCACTGTATTACTGCAGCTGAACAACACTGACATAATGACACTGAAGCAATGTGTATAATAATCATTTAACTAGAGACATAACAGACTGAAAAAAACTGGAAAATATAATTATGTCCTGGTTCAGTGGATTAAAGTAAATAAAATTATTATAAATATATTTAAATAAATAAAGAAATTTGATTTGTTAAATAATTAACACCCTTGCCACCCCCACCTCCCAGTAATAGGTCTGGTTGCTCCCCCGTTGGACAGAACAGGTGGGTGACCAGGCAGCCTTGCCACCCCCACCCCACTATAAAAGGTCTGGTTATGCCCCCGTCAGACAGAACGGGCAGGTGCCCAGACACCCTAACCCCCCCCCCCCCCCCCCCCCCCCCATCCGCACTGTAAAAGATCTGGGTACTCCTCCATAGGACAGAAGGGGCAGGTGCACAGGCACCCTTGCCACCCCCTCCCCACTGAAAAAGGTCTGGTTCTCCCCCGTCGGACAAAAAGGGCAGGTGCCCAGGCAGCCTTGCCACCCCCACCCCACTGTAAAAGGTCTGGTTATGCCCCCGTCAGACAGAACGGACAGGTGCCCAGACACCCTTGCCACCCCCACCCCACTGTAAAAGGTCTGGTTCTCCCCTGTCGGACAAAAAGGGCAGCTACCCAGACACCCTAACCCCCCCCCCCCACAACCGCACTGTAAAAGATCTGATTTCTCCCCCGTAGGACAGAAGGGGCAGGTGCCCAGGCACCCTTGCCACCCCCACCCCCCTGTAAAAGGTCTGGTTATGCCCCCGTCAGACAGAACGGGCAGGTGCCCAGACACCCTAACCCCCCCCAACCCCACTGTAAAAGGTCTGATTTCTCCCCCGTAGGACAGAAGGGGCAGGTGTCCAGGCACCCTTGCCTCCCCAACACACTGTAAAAGGTCTGGTTAAAGCCCAGTCAGACAGGACGGGCAGTTTCCCAGGCACCCTTGCGACCCCCACCCCACTGAAAACGGTGTGGTTATGCCCACGTCAGACTGAACAGGCAGGTGCCCAGGCAGCCTTGCCACCCCCAGCCCACTGTATGTCTGGATTCTCCTCCTTCAGACAGAGGGGGCATGTGCCCATGCACCTTTACTCCTCTGCCCCCACTTATCTGTCTGACTCAGATAAATTGATACATAGATAGATACTGAACCCCTCCCACGCCCTGCTGGCAAAAGCCACTAAATTTTTCTGCAAGCATTATCATTAATAATACACGTGTTAAAATATACACAGACATCCATTGACAATCCACCATTGGATTCATTTGCTTTTTCTGATTAACATTCTATAAAATGACTGTAGTCAGTTATAATGTCTCTCTATCAAACTGCTGTCATATTTCTTTCATCCACTGGTCACGTCAATTCACAGAAAAGCGATCATTCCGAAAACAATGTGTACTTTTCAGGGACGCCACTAGGGGGAGACAAAACACAGATTACTAAATAAAATTGGATCAGAATTAAATTATAAGAAAGCGGATCTATGCGCGATATGAAATACCATGATTACTCCATTTTAACGGGACATTTCTTTTTATGCAAGTTTGTAACTAGCAGTCATTTGCATTCTTTCATAATAATAAAAAAATAATAATATTATGAGCCATAAATCATCCATATATTTTGCAGGAACAGATATCGCGCCGCTGAAGTTCAGCACTTTCCCGTTTTAGATGAACGTGATGTTGCCGTTTCCTGCTGGCGACCTTTAAAACTCCATGACAGGAGCGGTTAGATGCAGCGTATGCAGCGGTCATATTTACGGACAAAATCAAGCTGCTGACTATGACTTAGTTTGTGGTTAATTAATACAAAAGTAACAGCATAATACTACATTATTTGTGCTTATAAAGTGTTACCGATGAGAGAACACTTTGAAAATCAGTAAATAACATTTTATCTTGACTGTAAATCAGACCTAGACATGTTTGAGTAGATTACCAGGTTTCCTCTGGTTATTGCACTTACCGCACACAATATGAAGAAAATTTTAGTGAACCGAAATCTCCATGCAATGAATTAGCATCCTGTGAGTATCAAGTGCTGCACCCCATACATTAGCAATGGGCATCAGATCACTGTATTCAACAGGATGAGGGGTTATTCAGGATGGACGAGTGTATTATTATAAAACTGATTGATAAATCAGATTGTTTAAGCAGTTATTACTGTATGTCTTGTTCCATAATCCAACATACTTTCCCAGCTGGCAGCTTTCAAAGAGGATTGACCTCATTGTTACTGCAAAACTCGACATTTATGAAGGCCTCTATACCTTAACAAGCTTACGATTAAATGCAGCACGGCCCCTAATGTCCTGTCTGGATGTCTGGAGGTGATTTTCTGTACTGAGTTAGATGAAATGCATGAATCCATTTCCAAAAGCTGTTTATCTGGGTCCCCGCGATGGGGCCCCTTGGATATGGTGCCAGTATCTCACAGGCCTTGGACACCGAATCACTCAGGCATTTCTGAGTCGCATCTTTATTTAGCCTGATCTTTATTTTTTGTCTGGCAAATTTAACACAAACCAGTGTGTGTCCTGAATGACACACTAATGAAAGCGAATTCAGTGGCAGGAAAAGGTTTCCCGCTTATTTACATATATTTCAGAGGTTCACAGGGCTGCCAGCTTTGGTCTCCTGGCTGCTGTGACATTTTCAATTCGAGACAAATCTGCACACGCATTTACATGTATGTAAGAGTTTTATTACCTTGTAAATAGTCTGTAGGGTTTGCAAGCTACCCAAATGCCTTTGATGTAACTAATTATAAATTTATAATAGAATAATATAGATTTGCCTATCCCAGGAACAACAGGCGCAGGCGGGAACCAACCCTGGGTGGGAACCAACCCTGTGCGGGAACCAACCCTGGGTGGGAACCAACCCCGGGGGGAACCAACCCTCGGCAGGAACCAACCCTGGCCGGGAACCAACCCTGGCTGGAAACCAACGCACCACAGGGAGCACACACTCACACAGCCACACTCACACAAGTACAGGGCCAATTCAGAGACACCGATCAGCCAACCCTGCACACCTTTGGACTGTGGGAGGAGACCGGTGCAGCACTGAAACACCTCACTCCAAACGGGCTTCAGTGCAGGTAATATATTAAGGCAGTGTTATGGCGGGGCGTCTGTGATGGGGGGGTGAGAGGTGGTGTTCAGGCTTAATCCAAAGTAGATTAGTGGGTCTCATTAGGAACAGCGACGACCTGCCCTGTAGAGAGAAGGTGAAGAGACTGGTGGGTTGGTGCAGTGACAACAGCCTGATCCTGAATGTAGAGAAGACCAAGGAGATGATCATGGACTTCAGGAGGAAACAGCCCAGTCATTCAGCACTCGTCACTGACAACAGTGCTGTGGAGGTGGTCAGCAGCATCAGATTCCTGGGGGTGCAGATAACTGACAGTCTGGACTGGTCACCAAACACAACATCACCGGTTAAACGGGCTCAGCAGCGTTTGCACTTCCTGCGCCGGATGAAGAGAGCTTTCCTCTCCCATCCTCAGCACCTTCTACCGAGGCACCATAGAGAGTGTGCTGACCAGCTGTATCTCCATCTGGTTTGGCAGCTCGAAAGCCTCAGACAGGAAATGGCTGCAGAGAGTGGTGAGGCCTGCAGAGAGGATCATCGGGACTTCTCTTCCATCCATCCAGGACATTGCGCACAAACACTGTCTCAGCAGAGCCTGTGACATCATCAGAGACTCCGCCCACCCCCACCACGGACTGTTCGCCCTGCTGCCCTCTGGGAAGAGGCTTTGCAGCATCAGGACCAGGACAGTCAGATTCTCTAAGAGTTTCATTCCTCAAGCCATTAGACTCCTGAACTCTCAATACCTCATGGCAGCCCCCCCCCCCCCCACACACACACACACACACACACACTCCGTCTCTCTCCATCCATCCACACGTCACTTTCCAGAGCTGCTTTTTTTTTAATTGTCTACTGCAATATGTCTGAAACGGCGATGTACACTGGTGTTTGCTGCTATAGTGCTGTTAATATATTTTTATGCGTATTCTATGTTAATTCCGCTTTATATTTTTTTTATACACTCTGCTGGGCCGATGCTGAGTCAATGCAACGTAATTTTGCTCTGATGTGCACTAACCGGTTTATGTTCTGAATGACAATGAAGTAGCTATTCTATTCTATTCTATTCTATTCTATTCTATGTCTGGATAAGTATGGGCTGGAATACAGAGAGAAGCTAGTGGCCAAAGCAGTGAAGGTCATGAGTGGCAGATGCTCTGGGGTCCAAACAGGCGTTAGAGAGGTTGCCAGATATGCATTTTATGTTCACTGTTGCATGCACAGAAATGTTCAGTGGGGCCCAGGGGAACTGCAAAGCCTCAGTGAGACTAGATGGACCTGCTGCCGTGCTGCGTGTAGAAACCTTACGGAGAGGCTGAGTGCTGTAATAAGGCTGCCCGATATTTGATTCACTTCCTAAGAACAGAAGGCATTGCAGACAAGTGTCCATGTTTTATACAGTCGATGGGTCAAAGTATATTCACAGACTAAAGAGGCTCACACTGAAACATAACAGAAAAGAGTTATAACTTTCTGTTAAAATTTCTCAAAGCAAAGGAAAGCTTAATTTATCATAAAATTTTGGAAATATACAGTAATATTCTGAATGTCCCAGACTGTTTAATATATCGATCACTTTAAATTTGTATTTCTGATGCACGTCACACCCAGGGTGAACCCCTGCCCTGTGCTGGCTGGGATGGGCCCAGGCTCCCCTGCAACAATGACCCGCATGTGGATGGATGGATACTGTATGTACATTAGTCAGCCACATATGCTGTATGGCTTTGTTATCCGGACAGTCTGGGCTACTCAGATATGTCATAATATGATGTGTAAATGCTGACAGTCTTGATATCATCCTTCTTATCAGGAAAAACTACTTGTGCATATAAATATTTCTCAATTTTTAGTCTCATGTAATAGAAAAATTGGGCAATAAAAAGGCTTATTTTAGTTTATGGTCCACTGGATAAACACAGACATTATAGACAGTTTTAGAGTCTAATGCTGAATGTTGTTTGCTGTCATTTTTCTGCCTGCATATGCTGTGATTGGTGCTGTGAAATTTGAGAATGTGTTTGTGGTCAGTATCATAGCCTCAGACAACAAACCAACGCTGTAGCGCGTCACTGTGTTTACATGTAGGAGGGGTTCCAGTTACATAATGGGCTCTTTCTAATTCAACTGTTTTGACGGAGCTCGACAAACCTAAAAAATAAATGCTGGTGTTATGAAAAACTATGTCATATAGCTATATTTCAGATTTATTACAGCCAAACACATCTCGGAGCTCCGAGGAACCTCCTTCTCCATGCATTTCCCTCCTTCTCACTCTTCTCATCCCTTCATCCCTCAAATACTATTACATTTGTCTTTTTTCCACACTCACACCCTGTCTTGATCATACTCTGACTGCATGGCATCCATATGCAGGGCAAACTATTTTACAGTCTTATCTAGTATAATAGGACATAAACATTGAATTTGATAGTTATCTTTTATTTACACATTAGAACACAACACATGAACATGAAGGGATCGTTTGCATTTTCAAGCAACCCCTTCACAAACCCCCCTGTGGAATAATGTCCGCGGACCAGGGTGGGAATCCCCAAGCTGGAAGACTGTACTGCGTCACGTTAACATTAGCTAGTTAGTTAGCATGGATACAGAGTGCTCTGGACTACAACTATAAAGGACGTAAGGTGCGTGATATAGTAAAACACTTACTAACAGGTAATGCACGTTAGCATTACGTTAAATGACAACTTTACCTATTACTTACCAGAATAGCCTCCTACACGTGCGACGAATGACAGCAGGCAGAAGGCGGCGCGTTTTTCAGAAACACACCGGAGTTAAACTTACGCCGCGTTATTTACCGGCACTTCTAACACCAACATTTGCAGCCATTAACTCATAGGTGGTAGTGACACTGAAATTACTTTCTCTGCGTCAAAATAAGGTAGCACTGTGATTTTGATACTTTATCATTTATACTTAACTGCACCTTCCTCCCATTCCTCCGTCACTGCTTATTGACATTTAGGAGAGTGTCAGATATAAATTAACGATTCAAAATTATCAAACACTTAAGAGACAGACAGATGACAAAGACACAGTTTGAAAAGTAAATATATGTTTTATTGCAAATCTCTTATCTTAACTTAGCCTATCTTATCATATGTTAACTTAACCTATCTTAATATATTTTAATTTAGCCTATCTAATCATATAACTTAACCTATCTTATTATATTTTAACTTAGGCTAAGACGAAATATATTAATATAAGCTATCTTATATTTTAACTTAGCATATCTTATCCTATCGTATCTTATATCTACACTAACACTTAAACAGTATCTCTATTACCCCTCCGTCCCCGGCCATAACCCACAAGTCCATCAGGAACAATGTCTCTGTCAGTCCTCCTTCTACGGCCATAACCCATGAGTCCGTGTATCCTTGTCAGGAGTTGCTGCTCCGCCGATCCCTGACGCTGCCCCTGGCCTCTCTCTGGTTGTAGATCGCAGGAGCCGTTGCTGTCTGTCCGATGGAGGAACTTCAGCTGGGGCCTCTTCCTGGTCGCTCCTGCTTCCTCCAGGGGGGGTGGCCTGTCCCTCGCGCTCCATGGACGACTCCTCTGGCCACGGAAACTTTCTTCTGTTCCAGTCTGGGACAGCCGATTGTTAAAACAAGGAAAGATGATTGATATAACACATTTTAAGCTCGAATTAACGTGTTCTAATAAGGTCTCTTAAACCAGGGCTTTACCTTCGGCATGTCAGACACCCTCCGTGTCAATTGGGACTTGTCCGTCTCTTCCATCTTCTTAATGACGCCTTCCTTCGTTGTTATTTTTACTTTAATTGTAATTTTAATTTGAATCTTAACTATGTTTATTTCTTTGCTCTCCATTTTGTAGATGGCAAGACACTTGAAAATACAACCAGCCGTAAAGATGCTTGAAAGAAGTTTGAGAAGATAAGTACATGTCACTCAAAAGTATTCAAGCTGTTGTCATGGACGCCCCTTCGTACCATAACAGACAACGCGATCCTATGCAGCTCGTCGGCGACTTTCGGCCGCGTTCGGCTCAGATTCGGCCGTAAGCCTGTTGCCAACTCTGACGCATCTGGCGCGAGATTCGGGCTTTCAGACTCAAACGCTCACAGCAAGAAGTTTTACGGCGAATCGCTATTAATCCAGTTTAAACCTAAAATTAGCTACATCAAAAGCTTTATATGCATTCGCGCTATGACAAGAAATCACTGTGTATTTTAGCCTTCATGCCGCGAAAGAAGTACAAATTAGCCAAATAAATGCAAATCCTACAGGCTATTTACAAGGTATTAAAACGGTTATATAAATGTGAATACGTGTGTAGACTTGTCTCGAATTGAAAATCTCACGCCAACCAGCTGACCAAAGTTGGCAACCCTGCGTAAGTCGCACCCCCTTATTTTATATACAAAAATGATCATATGCAGGGGGCACATAACTGGCATGAAAGCGATACGCGCGGTAATGTTTTGTAGCAGCGCAAATGCGTATTTATTTTATGTGCATTCGCGCTGTTATGACAAGAAATTACTGTGTATTTTAGCCTTCATGCCGCGAAAGAATTACAAGTTAACCACATAAATGTTAAGATGCACGGTGATTTCTTGTCATAACAGCGTGAATGCACATAAAATAAATACGCATTTGCGGTGCTACAACAAGGAATTACCGCGTTCATTCCTGCCGACAGTTGGAGCACAGACTGTCATACGCTGTTGATAACACTCACAGCCAGACGCGGCGCAACAGTGAAGCATTTACAAATGTGACAAAAGGTCTTCCTACATTCATTCCTACATAGAGTTTTAATCCCGTTTACATGAAAAGCTGTAGTTATTGTGCCCCTGACAATTCCAAATTTCATTTTGCAGCTAACTGACAAACCGAATAAGCCCAGGACACTGGAAAATACTTGAAAAACATGGTAAATTCAGCATTTTCTGTTGTTACATTTGGATTAGAATTGTAAGAAATGCCTTCGTTAGTATTATATTGTATTTCGCAGGATGTTCCTCAACAGTTCTGTGGACTGTGGTGCGTTCATGTTGATTGTTGTCACGTCACGAATCGGGGAAGCAGGAGCAGGAAGACGGAGAATCGGGAAACAGGGGATTTATTGGGGAAACCAGATAGGAACACGGGGCAATAGAGGTAGCGACTTAAATGACAGGACTGGGAAAAATTATTTTGAAGCGGAGTTAAATACATAGGACTAATGAAAACAACTGGAAACAGCGAATGACATCGGGATTCCACACGTGAGTAACGAGGGGGCGTGGCACACGGGAGCAGTGGACGAGCGCCCAAGTCAACTGTAAGATATAATACCTTGAATTGTTGGAGGTAACACTTGTGATACAGAGAATGTATTGAAGTTTTTCCCCTCCCCTCCCTTTTATCAGTATGCACTCTGCATGGCCTTGGTGTGTCTTGAGTATTACAAAATGCACCAGGAACTGTCTATATTATATATCTATATTATATTTTTATTTAGGCCATAATATGTGAATTTGATCTGTTGTTTTGCAGTGAGTTGGAGGGATTTGACAAAAACATCCTTTTAGAAATGCGTGAGGAAGTAAGTTCTTTTCTTTTTGACAAATAGTGTATCTGTCAGGTTTGCGATGCAACAGAGAAATTATTTTTTTTTGTTTAATCATTGCACGCTATATAAATTATTATAAATAGTTTATTTTCCTTGTGATGTGTGTGTGCCTAAAAGTATTAAATAGAAGTAAAAGCAACTACAGTTTCCTCAGTAATGTATTTCATGAACTGATATTTTCCCAACAAAACCCATGTTTGCATTCAAGTCTCTGTCACAGTTTGTACATAATATTTGCAACAACCATTATGAAAATTTTGCAGAATATGTCCTACAAGCCTCTCTAGTTGCAGCCACACCCATATCCAAACTCACATATAAGGTATATTTGTATATGTGTGTTTCCAAGGTACCAACATTCCTACAGAACCATGTTGCATAATATATCCACATATGGGGAATTTCAGTGTGAGTCCTGGTGCATTATGCATACTGCTTTCAAATCTGTGATCAAAGCACTGACTGCAAATAACATGGAGACCATAACGTCTCTAAAAGGTGAAAACACTACATGTCAAGCGCCCCCTACTGGCTAGCTGCAGTACCATTATTAGCACCACCCATCCCCATGTGTTTCAGTGGTAAGAGGCGATTTTCCACATCACTTTCATGTCTTTCCATCCACATAATGACAAACCATTTCTTCTCAATGTATTATTAGTTATGTAATTAATGTAATCTAAAAATGAACGTCACTAATATTATTATTACAATTAATTTGCATATTTTGAAAATCTATACTTTTCTTCAAGACAAAGTGCAGCTTCTATCCCAAGCACAATCCACATTATTACTTAAAAGCTTATTGACCCCCTGATTCTGGTATCACTTACTTTTCAGTAATTTCAAGTAAACATTATCTGTGCTGTATTTGTATGATGAAACCAATCCTTGAGTCCAATATAAAATAACTGAAATAAACACACAGTAATTCAAACTTCTGCATTTTTTAATTTTGTTTTGTCTTTCAATAAAATCTGAAAAGGCTAAAAAATAAATGCTGGTGTTATCAAAAACTATGTCATATAGCTATATTCCAGATTTATTACAGCCAAACACATCTCGGAGCTCCGAGGAACCTCCTTCTCCTTACATTTGGGGAAGATGGTGGCGCAGGAGGTAGTGCTATCGTTTAGCAACCAGAGAGTTGCAGGTTCGAGTCCTGGTTTCTCCTGACCCCATCAAAGTGTCCTTCAGCAAGATGCTGAACCTCAAATTGCTCCCGGCGTGCAGGTTGGCGCCTTGCATGGCAGCCTCCGCCCCCGGTGTGTGGATGGGTGAATGTGAGGCATGAATTGTAAAGCGCTTTCAGTTCTCGTAGGAGTAGAAGAGCACATTTACCATGTGTGTTTTGGATTTGGATTGTATTGGTGTGTAGTCAATCGCTCATGTACACATGCTCAATCGCAGTAACATTTTCACAGGAATTTGGGAGATTAAAATGCTAATTCTATGGGGGTGTACTCAGTGGGAAAGGTGTGTATGCAGGGCATGTCCCACCCCCCCCATCGTGGTGTTAGATATTCTGTTTCCCCCCCTGTGTGTTAAGTAGTGGGTTTGCTCTTGCGTGTTTAATAAAAGATTGTACTACACTGCTTGTCCTGGCATATTGCCTGTGGTTTGGGGGGAGGTTAATCTGTGTGTGTGACCGTGAGTGACGCGACATGTGTGCTACAGTATACATCCAGTATGTAACTGTATAAAGTAAAACTCACTGTGTAATATAAAATGCAAATGGATACTGTAATATGAAGCATTGCAGTAAGAGGACAATATTACAGTACAGGGCACATTGTTGGATTACATACCTGTTGGCTCTATGAAATGTTTGATGGTTGTGGACATGGTTGTTCTCCCATCATTCGGCCGACCAGCCTCAGCCATTGTAAGGCCATGATTGAGGGCCTAATTATATATATACAGTACTGTGCAAAAGTCTTAGGCAGGCAAAGAAAATGATGTTTAGATTATCCTCCTGTTGGTGTAAAACTATGATATGATGCCTGTCAAAGTGTGTCAGCTTCGCCATTTCAGAACCTCTGCTAAAATCATAGTATTTGCAACGACTGTCCAGTGCAGCCATGTATTTTTGGACTTGGCCACTAGCAGACCTCATACAGCTAGTCAATCTCTCACTGACTTTTTAAATCAATATATTTAATTATTTAATTGAGCTGTTGGTAAACTTTAACAAAATCATGGAACGGCTGAGGTGCCCCTGAGGAGAAGTTTGGGAACTGAAGCGGTGTTCATCTAGCCATCCAACTAGATATCAGTAACTTTTTAGGAAACAGAAGAAATTATTACTAGTTTTTATTGTGTTACTCTTAATTTGCAGATGTTCTAATGTTAAACTTTGTTTTGTGTTCTAAGCCAAAGTACACTTGCTACCCAGATAAACAGCTTTAAACATTTCTTTGGACTGCCTAAGACTTTTGCACAGTACTGTATATATATATACACGCACAGTTATACAGATGTATAGACAACATGCTTGAGCAAATATGACGACCATTTTGCATGTAATGACATATACAATGAACTAACAGTAGATGTTTTGGGGGGTCAGACTTTTCAACAGAGAACCAGTACAATATATTTTGACCAACATGTCATGAACAATTAAAAATGTAGGAATCAGCAGATGATTGTACATAATTATTCACAAGACTGAGCCAAAGCATTTGCATTTTGACCCAAAAGAATGTGACTTTGCATGTATGATGTGCAAAAGGGACTCGATGATGTGGAGGTTGTACAAGTAGTTATGAGAATTTCATTTCTGATCTGAGAAATGTACCAAAGTGACTGAGAAAACCTGTAATATTGTTCCGCTGTACACTAGAGTAAATGCATGCGCTGGACTATTCACAGTCCCATAGAAGAAGATA
This sequence comes from Brienomyrus brachyistius, assembly GCF_023856365.1. NCBI lineage: Eukaryota > Metazoa > Chordata > Actinopteri > Osteoglossiformes > Mormyridae > Brienomyrus > Brienomyrus brachyistius. The sequence goes on from NW_026042348.1 coordinate 755,544, forward strand.
AATCACATTTCCTCAGGTGGAATTACATCAAATAAAATACTCTGTTATTTTAGAAATCTGCTGCATGGCCACAATTCTGTGTCACATCAGCCGCCTGTCAGCTATGAGATGAATCTCTCCTATAATCAGCTCACTGTACTGTACAGACCTGTGTAGACCACAGGCTGTAAAATGTTCATGTGCTAAGGGCTCTCAAACAGAATTTCTGAAAATACTGTTCCATCCATAAAGTTTTTTGCAATTAACTTCTTTATCTTTATAATTTGCATAATTTAAAGCCTGACAGGCCAGCAGTAGTTGCTGGGGATGTTCACATCTCCTTCTTTCAGAGTTAATAGTCAGGGATGGTGTCAACCGAGCTCTCGCAGGGAAGCACAGACCCAGAGGTGCAGAACCAATTGATCTTTATTAGATCACTCAGGCAACGGACTTTCAAGGGGCGAGATGGCTGGGATGGTCGTGGTCGGAAAAGGAGGTCAGCAGCCGGGGTGGTCAGTCCTACGGGCAGGCATGGGACACGAAGACACAGGGAAGGGGAGATGAGAGATCCTGGGACTGGTAGGGAAGGCAGGGCAGGAGGTTCAGGGTCGAGGGCTGGTCTGGGGAAGGAAGGTAAACAGGGTAAGGTGCACACAATGGGCAGACGGAAGCAGTAGGAAACTAGGGAAAGACAACGGACAAGAAATCGCTCTGTACTGCTATAGAACATAGGCAAATACTTCGCAACCCAAATTGCGTGTGTCACGCTTATGTAGTCTCCCGTTTTGGACTCTAATTGGACCTCTCCGTCAGTCTACAGGGAGGCGTGACAGATGGCTTTCCCAAAGGCGATCAGTCTTAGCGAATAATAAACAAAATAATAAACAATTTAAGTAAAGAATGAGTGTGGTCTATGTGTGTTTTCTAAAAGCCTTTGTTATTCCAGAATTAACAGACAAACTTTAAGTAGGACTTTGTTGGCTCTTCCCAGCCTCCATGTGAGAAAAGCACAAACTGTCAATAACAGGAAAATCGATTCCAAGTTTGTCAATAGCAAAATGCGAGTCAAATCATTGCTACATGATGCATGTAAACATGAACAATATAACATATAATCCAAATCTAAATGTGTGAAAACGCACAGATGGAATAACAAATTAAATTATCAGTTGCAAATATACCAATAGGCTGAAAACGTGATGGGGCTCATTTGTACAAAGAAACCATGGACAGCAGCCAGAGAAAGAGGAAACATCAGCTCTGCAAGGTGGCGATACAACTAATGGAGGAGGTGGGGGAACAATGGAGGGAAATCGCTACCAGGATGAAAGGCTACTGTGGCCAGCAGTGATCTGGGACTGAAGTCTGCAGGAAATGGCAGGACTTCTCCAGCCTCACAAAGTGATAACTGGGGATAAATGGGGATTGGGGATCATGCTGACTGGGCAGGGGGTCAGGAGCTGCGTCACACACACAGGACAACACAGAGGGAGCTGCAAGCATTCGGGAAAGAAAACGGTAATTTTTCATAGAGACAATTCCTCACAACGGCTTGTGGGGACTGACCGGCTTCATATACAGTCAGAGGATGAGGGACCCGGTCACAGCGATGGCTGGCAGCTCTTAGCCCTCCAGACACGTCGATTGGTACACAGGGCGGTTGTTGTGCCAGGGAATGCAGTTGATTGCAGTTCTTCCTTTGTAGTACAAGGTGAATTTGATCATTGAAATCATTCATTGTATTCATATTGCCAACAGGTATGGTATGTACTGTGAGACCTTTTGGGCTGGGTGAATGTTAAATGGGACAGAGGTAAACTGGGACACTCATATGTCTGATACTCTGTATGGGTCTTATATCAGCAGAATTGTTACATTGCCCAAAAAAGAGCATCAGTGTGTTTTGGCCAAACTCTGTGTCTCTGTGACACGACAGCAGGCAAAAATTCAAAGGAAGAAGGATGTAATAAATAAGGAGTGGGGGGGAGAACTGGTTACTCTACCAGCATTACCCACTGATCTAATACCAACCGCCTCCTGTTGGCATTCCTCACTTCCTCACGGGTGGTTCTCTGCTCGACCGTGGGCCTTTTACGGTTTCTATGATGTCACACCATTTGATCTTGACGTCAGTCCAGGGACTCATCCTCTCTGTCCTCAGTGCTCTTCTTCTGGCAGGACTGGGGATGAGAGAGTCCAGTTGTTTGATGCAGTGGGTCGCTCTCACTGGATGGTCTAATTTAGAAGCCAATCATTTATGTCAGTCAGTGGCGCTAAAAGGTGAGCTTCAGTGAACAGTGTGTGGCAGCTGCAGGAACAGAGGCACTCAGGCAAACCCAAGCGCAGAATATTACCCCCGAATGGCAGCTCTGGGATGGGGGAAAGGGGGGGGGTGGGGGGGTGCTGAAGGGCTGTTTGCTCTGGTGGGTCCAGGCCAGTCACTGGCAACTTCAGCACTGGTGATTTGACAGGTCGCTGCTGCCTGTATTTTGTCTGAAATTTTGTGGTTTCCTTTCAATAGGCTTTCAGGCTGTAGAGTCACAGAGAGGCTGTTCTTCTCTGACTTCAGCTCTGAAGTCAAACCTTAGAAAGCTGGATCTGAGCTACAATCACCCAGGAGACTCAGGAGTGAAGCTGCTCTCTGCTGTACCGGAGGATCCCAGCTGTAAACTGGAGAAGCTGAAGTGAGTAGAGAATGAATATTTTATGTCGGTTTCAGTCAAGTTTATTTGTATAGCACATTTTCATACAAGAAGGTCAGTCAAAGTGCTTTCCAGAAAAGATGATAAGAAATAAAATTCTTAATGCACAAAGTAAAGTCGTACGACTAAATATGACAATAAAAAATTAAATTAGAAGAACATGAAACATTTAAGGACAGATATTAAAAGTAGCAAATTGCCAGTCCCATCAGACTGCCATCGGCCATCGACCTGCGGCCCAGGATGCTCCGGTGACAGGAGCACTTATGTTCCACCATGCTGTTCGTTATGGACACACTGTGGGCAGCACAGGGATTCAGATCGGCCAGGCCGTTCCTCCCAATCACACCCTTCCAGGTTTCACTGTCGCTACGCACATCAGCGTTAATGTCTCCCAGCAGGACAATGCAGTCCCCACGGGGGGCACCTCCCAGCCCCCCCTCCCAGGTCTCCAATCAGGCCAGGTACTCTGAGCTGATGTTCGGTGCATACGCATAAACAGTCAGACCCCCTCCCCCAACTCGAAGGAGACGGGAGGTAACACTCTCGCTCACTGGGGTGAACTCCAACGTTCTGGCACTGAATTGGGGGGCTATTAGCTTATTTTGCAGAGGTCACCATTTTAAAAATGAAAACGAAGCTGAGGTGGGATGAATTCCACAAAATTCGTTGATGCTAATGTGGCATATTGTTGTGAACCAGGATGTACATCTTATCAAAGACGAGAATGTGATCAAGGTTTGTCTTTCCCTTGATTTCCTTGTAACCGGGACACTTAGAAGATAAGTTCAAATTTAGAAAACACACTTTTGCAGAATCATGGATTTACAGTAGTGAGGATGTTTCATATAACCAAGCTGCCTCCTGCTATAATTCCTCACAGTGGGGCTGAAGATTTTTATTTTCTATGTGAAAACCCATGATCCATTAGAGGTGAAGTACCTGACTCTGCTTGGACCTAAAATATATTCATACCCCATTGATTAACTCTGTAATGTACCATATATGTTTAGTAATATGTATCCAGCATTTTCAGCCTCTCTCAGGATAATAGTGCTTGTTGTCTCAGAAAATTGTAAATTCAGAAAATAAATCAAGCTTGTTAATGACTAACGTTAGTCATTCACGCTGCAAACAATATTTTGATATTTGCTGATTAGCTAGTACATTAACACTTAGGCTACGCCTTTCAAAATCCTTAACTTACCTTTAATATCAGTAATGTTCCCCTCTATTCAGTCGCTGTATCCTTTTAACAGAACTGCTCTTGATATTCAACATCCCTCCTCAGCCCATTTTTCAGCATCGTTTATGGTAAAATGTGGCACCAGCTCAAAGTTTACGGTCCAAGCCGTTGTTATGTGACTGTACTTCCAGGCTTCCACTTGGGGTGACTCCCTCCTCTGCCTCGCTTTCCATTCAAAATGGCGGCCATGTGAAATCAGCACATAAGTAGACCCACACCTGCCCAGCATCTCTCACCAAGGGCAAGTCAAGAGTGGAATAGAGGGGAGTCCAGCCCCTCTCAAGCCCAACCTGTGCATATATTTAGTCGGTATCTCTCTACCTCCCCAACCAGCTCAGGTTCCTTTCCCATCAGAGAGGTTACATTCCATGTTCCTAGAACCAGAACTGGTAGCCGATGATCGGTCCGCCTAGGCCCCTGCATACACTGCCACCTGATCCACATTGCACCCAACCCCCACGGCTCGCCCTGCAGAGGAGGCCCATGTAAATTAGGCGCTCACCTGCTCCAGGGAAGGGTCCCGGTCTCCCCAATGTGGGCAGGGTCACATGATCCTTAGTGTTAGTGACTCACACTTTGTCTGGCCGCTCACCCAGGAACAATTTGCCTTAGGAGACCCAAAGAGGGGCAGCTCCCCCAACAACATAGCTGCTAACCTCACAGAGGGACACGAACCCTTCCAGCACAATAGTGTCAATACATGGAAGGGCCCAAACGTCACCCCTGACCTACCAACATACTGTCCTGGCTGACCTCCATCAAGAGTTACCCACTGATCTAATACCATACTGTCATGGATAACCTCCCAGAAGCATTACCCACTGATCTAATACCATACTGACATGGATAACCTCCCTCAAGCGTTACCCACTGATCTAATACCATATTGTCATGGATAATCTCTTTCAAGCGTTACCCACTGATCTAATACCATACTGTCATGGATAACCTCCATAGAGCATTACCCACTGATCTAATACCATACTGTCATATATAACCCCTCTCAACTGTTACCCACTGATTTAATACCATACTGTCATGGATAACCTCCCACAAGCATTACCCACTGATCTAAAACCATACTGACATGGATAACCTCACTCAGGCATTACCCACTGATCTAATACCATACTGTCATGGATAACCTCCCACAAGCATTATCCACTGATCTAATACCATACTGACATGGATCACCTCACTCAGGCGTTACCCACTGATCCAATACCATACTGTCATGGATAACCTCCCACAAGCATTACCCACTGATCTAATACCATACTGTCATGGATAACCTCCCACAAGCATTACCCACTGATCTAATACTATACTGTCATGGATAAACTCCCACAAGCATTACCCACTGATCTAATACCATACTGACATTGATAACCTCCCACAAGCATTACCCACTGATCCAATACCATACTGTCATGCATAACCTCCCACAAGCATTACCCACTGATCTAATACCATACTGACATCGATAACCTCACTCAGGCGTTACCCACTGATCTAATACCATACTGTCATGCATAACCTCCCAGAAGCATTACCCACTGATCTAATACCATACTGTCATGGATAACCTCCCAGAAGCATTACTAACTGATCTAATACCATACTGACATGGATATCCTCCCACAAGCATTACCCACTAATCTGATACCATATTGACATGGATAACCTAACTCAGGCGTTACCCACTGATCTAATACCATACTGACATCGATAACCTCACTCAGGCGTTACCCACTGATCTAATACCATACTGTCATGCATAACCTCCCAGAAGCATTACCCACTGATCCAATACCATACTGTCATGGATAAACTCACACAAATATTACCCACTGATCCAATACCATATTGTCATGGATAACCTCCCACAAGCATTACCCACTGATCTAATACCATACTGACATGGATAACCTAACTCAGGCGTTACCCACTGATTCAATACCATACTGTCATGGATAACCTCCCAGAAGCATTACCCACTGATCCAATGACATACTGTCATGGATAATCTCCCACAAGCATTACCCACTGATCTAATACCATACTGTCATGGATAACCTCCCACAAGCATTACCCACTAATCTAATACCATACAGTCATGGATAACCTCCCACAAGCATTACCCACTGATCTAAAACCATACTGTCATGGATAACCTCCCACAAGCATTACTCACTGATCCAATACCATACTGTCATGGATAAACTCACACAAATATTACCCACTGATCCAATACCATATTGTCATGGATAACCTTCCATAAGCATTACCCACTGATCTAATACCATACTGACATGGATAACCTCACTCAGGTGTTACCCACTGATTCAATACCATACTATCATGGATAACCTCCCAGAAGCATTACCCACTGATCCAATAACATACTGCCATGGATAATCTCCCACAAGCATTACCCACTGATCTAATACCATACTGACATCTATAACCTCACTCAGGCGTTAACCACTGATCTAATACCATAATGTCATGGATAACCTCCCACAAGCATTACCTACTGATCTAATACCATACTGTCATGGATAACCTCCCAGAAGCATTACCCACTGATCTAATACCATACTGTCATGGATAACCTCCCAGAAGCATTACTAACTGATCTAATACCATACTGACATGGATATCCTCCCACAAGCATTACCCACTGATGTAATACCATATTGACATGGATAACCTCACTGAGGCGTTACCCACTGATCCAATACCATACTGTCATGGATAAACTCACACAAATATTACCCACTATAAAACTTCCCGATGTCACAGTGGAAGGTGTACATGATGTTGCTCCCGGCTGTGTAGCAATACCATGTAACGCAGAGCGAACACCTGCCAAAACTGCACATTCTATGGCCTCTAAGAGAGCGGAATTCGCCATGTTGTCCCGCATCAGCCCTATCCTGCGATCTCATTGGTACCGCCCATTTTACACAAATGGGCCTGGCTAATTTGCATACATTCTCAACATTTAGAGTCTACATTTAGATTTAACATTTAGATTTAACATTTATATTTAAGTTTTATATTTAACATTTATATTTATATTTACATTTACATTTAATATTTATATATAGACAAACCATTTATATTTACATATGATAAACAATTTAGAACATAATTTACACAGCAAAAAAACCTGATGATCCACAACACCATTGACTTCTAGCTAAAAGTCAGAAAATTGCACTAAATGTTGAAAAAGTGGCAAGTACAAAAATGTTTGCTACCTTTACAAACAGCGCCCCATACCAACTAATTCCAATAACCGCTTATCCAGTACAGGGTTATGGGACACACACATCACAGGAAGCACAGGGCACAAGGCAGAGACACCCTGGATGGGATGCCAGTCCATCACAGGGCAAACACTCACTCACATGCTGAGGACAATCAAGAGACACTAATTCACCAAACTGCATGATCTTGGACAGCATGAGGAAAACTGAGGAAACCCACAGGAACACGGGGAGAACATGCAAGCTGTACATGCAGAACCAGGAGTGGGAACCACACCCACAAGCCTGGAGGCGTGAAGTGAGAGCAGCTGGTCTGAAGTCCTGAAGGGAGCTGGAGCGCCATTTCTTTGGAACAGTGTGGAGCCGTCCTGCATTACTGCTTATCCTGTACAGGGGGGTGGGGAGCCTGGAGCCTGTCCCAGGTGGCACAGGGCGGGGGACACAATGGACAGGATACTAGTTTATAGCAGAGCACAAACTCACACATACAGACTCACACTAAGGGCAGCTTAGAGATTCCAATCGGCTGATCGCAGTTTCATGTTCTCCAAAGTAGGAGGAGAAAGCCCACATTGGAAGAACATGCAGACTTCACACATACAGCAGGAGGGACAGGAAACAAGCCAAGAGACAGAGGTTACACCCCGAGACCCCACACCCCCCCACAATCACACATACTGTTAGGATTTATTTAAAATTTATATTTTAATGCTACAAAATTATGACTGACTATGAACTTCATATTCCAGAACTGTGTTGGAATCTATGCTGACTGTAAGAATGTTACCTTACAGGATTTACCCGTTTCTGTGCCCTGTACCTACAGTAAAGAGCTGGGATCTCTGCTCCTTCAAAGCAGACATACTCACTCACATATGATTACAGTTCTAGTACATAGCAGATACTGTTGCTGAAAGTGGTGAACAAGTGAGGCAAATATAACAATGCAAACATGGTAAATGGACTGCATTTATATAGCACTTTTCTACTCCTACGAGTACTCAAAGCGCTTTACATTTCATGCCTCACATTCACCCATTCACATACTCATTCACACACCGGTGGCAGAGGCTGCCATGCATGGTGCCAACCTGCTCACCGGGAGCAATTTGGGGTTCAGTGTCTTGCTCAAGGACACTTTGATGGGGTCAGGAGGAACCAGGGCTCGAACCTGCAACCCTCCAGTTGCCGAACGAAAGCATTACCTCCTGTGCCACCATCTTCCCCATGCCGCTGACAACATGCCGCTGTCAAGGTGCTGACTGGGCACTAGTGCAGCTAGGCTGGTATTTCTGGGCTCCACAGACATCACTGGTTGTTGGTGTCGTGGTCACCGGGATGAAAGACTTGTGCAGCACATGTTTCTCAGACAACAAACAGGGACTTACTGGGATCAGGATGGGAGGCTATGGAACCGGCAACACATAAGGCACAACATCAGTGATCAAATGGGGAACACAGGACCAGGAAGCACTTAAATGGAGGACTAATGATGGAAGAGACTGGAGACAGCTGGGAGTGTTTAACACAAGGGCTGGAACGAGACGTGAGACCAACAAGCAGCAAACATGGCCTGTTAGAGCCACGTCAGGGAGGAGGCGGGACATTTAATTTCATTTTTATATAGTGCCTCACAGAGTCGTCCCAAGGCACTTTACATAGATGTGTAGTCATACATTACAACATCATTAAAGACAGTAATACACAACGGGAAAAAGGAAAGAAAGATATTAAATAAAGAAAGCCAGATGACAACGGAGGAGAGGAACCAAAAAACCCCAAGTAAGGAGAAAAAAAGACCTCTGGGGGTCCATGGACAACTGGCTGCCCAACCCCCCCGGCAGACTAATATTACAGAGAACAGAAAAGAGTGGAGCTGCTTGCTAAAGGCCAGGTGTGAGGTGTGATTAAAGTCTGTCAATAAGCCTGTTCTCCACGCTGGCCTGTGTAGGGTGACACTCAAGGCTGCACCCAGGATGACACAGTTAGCAGGTCCAATTCGCAGTGTCACCCCTCCATGGGACAGAACCAGGACTCCAGCTGAGATGGTGCCCCCCCCCCCCGGGCAGCACCTGGAAATGTGGGGAGGCAGAGAGCATGGATGGTCAGAACATGCGTTGACACATAAATGGACAAGCATATTGGATAAAAATGGCATTGCTTAATGTGACAGTACCCCCCCCCCCCCCCCCCAACCCACCTAAAGCATGCGCTCCGGCCATGAAGTCCAAAGGGGTTAGACAACAGGGATGGAACCAGACTGGACTCTGGACAAGACAGGGGACGACAGAACAGATGGTAGACAGGACAAGACCAGACAAGACTAGACAGAACACTAGACAGACAGCAACACCAGACATAAGAGCAGTTGCAGGACATCACTAAGGACATGGAGCGGATAAAGGAAAAGCTAGGAGCCACAGGTACAGCAGTCCTGTCAGACCCCAAAACAGGACGGACAGGTGGAGGGTCAACAAGAACAGGGGCACAGGATGCACAAGACAAGGAGAGATACAGGTGGGACAGAGCAACAAGACAAACACTGAGGCACAAAAAGGAATAACATGGGGCATCCAGGGAAGCCAGGAGAAGACTCGGGGCTTGGGACCCTCCTAGGCCCCTTTCCAGGTGAGGCTGAACTCTGCCGAATCACAGGACCAGAGGGTCTGGGAGGGCCAGCAGGGCCGGAGGACGTGAGGGGTTGGGAGGTGATGAGAGAACCGCAGAGCAGTAGGGCAGCAAGGAGACAACAGGACAGGAACAGGAAGATGGCAAGGGACATACAGGGCAAGAGCAGAGACTGGCAAACCCTCTCTGGGAGACAGACATTCTGCCTGCCGCTTTCTTGGGCTCCTGTTGATACTGGTGACCAGAAACTGGGACCAGAGTAACCGGAGTCTGGGATGAAGGAGGGACCCACGTATCAGGACCCAGGGCACTCTAGCAGGACATCCTCTGGATCCATCTTCTCTGGGCTGGTGGCAGCCTGCAGGCATGTGCCGGTGGGACATCAGGATAGAAAGTGGGCACCAGCAGGCCGTCTGGGGACATTGAGGTGGGTGCTGGCCAGGCATCAGGGGACAGCGAGGTGGACGCTGGCCTGACATTATGGAGCAGTGTGGCAGGTGTCGGCTGGTTACCAGGGAACCGTGTCAGATTCTATGAGAAGCCTAGAGGCAACCAAGGCCTCACCTGTGTTGGACACTGTGGGTGCGGCCTGAGCGGCCCTCTGGGCCGGGAGCCTTAAGTGCGGATGTAACGACTGCAACGGCCGGCTCTCCTGGGCCAGATGCTGTAGATGCAGTGTCTTTCAATCACGAGTCCCTAACCATTACGTCACCACTGCTCACTACTATGTGTACTATTAAAAGAGGCAGTAGGGTCTTGTCCAGCCAGCTGACAAAACGTTTCCACATTTAATTGGAACGAAGGACGGTAGGAAACATCTGTATTGTGTGCAGACTTCCAATAAAACCATGTTGAAGCAAAGTCCGACCGCTACTGTGGTCCAGCACTCTGACAACCATAGAACTAGGAGTGAAGCCTGTTCTACTGTGCTGGAGAGCTTTGGGGAGCATGTTTTGGCGAACAGGGGGATCACAGTAAATCCCAGAGAAGCATCATGTTGTCAGACTTCAAGTGACAATGAGGACGCAGGTCGCCCTACGGCAAACGACATGGAGACGGCGGGCTCCTTTTCTCCAGAGCACCCCACCTCTGCGGGGTTCAGCACACTCACTCCATTCCAGAGGGCCCTGAGGATCTCCGCTATAGCTGTCACACCCTCCACCTGGGAGTCCGGGGAAAGGGCGGCTATGCCATCTGTCAGAGATGGGTCATTCTCTCTGGGGAAAGATGTACTGCGGCCTGAACCAGCGACATTAGGTATGCTTGACACAAGCAGCAGTGATCGGCTGTAGGGACCTGGGGAATCTACTGGGGCTTGTCGAGTTCCATCAGTCTGTTGGGTGCCAGGATGAACGACTCTGGGAGCAGGTGTTGTCAGACAATAAACTGGGATTTACTGGGATCAAGATGTGAAGCTAGGGAACGGGCAACATGGAGGGCACCACATCAATGGGGAACACAGGGCCAGGAAGCACTTATACAGGAATAACAAGGGAACAGACTGGAAGTAGCTGGGAGTGTTTAACATGAGGGATGGAACGAGACGCGAGACCAACGAGCAGCAGGCATGGCTTATTAGAGCCACGTCAGGGAGGTGGCAGGACATGACGTTTGGGGCTATGGTTAGGGTTAGGATTAGGCTTAGGTTTAGGGTAAAGTGTTTGTGGCAGAGAGTGGTCAGTAGTACAAGGACACGACTACGCCACCTGGGGTATTTCACCACAGGAAAAATTACTCTAAATTAAGAGCACACAAGTTCATTTACCGAATGGAGCTAGAGACGTGTTTGTACTATTAACAGGTTGTTGAAAATATAAAACAAAGAAACAAGACAAGCGCTTTAGCATCAACAACCTTAAAAAATAAACCAGCAACCAGCCTTTGGCCACTGGCTGACTAAACTCAAGCAGGAGACAGGTGTCCGGGGAAGTTGATCAAAAGGGGGAATAGAGTCCCTTAAACTAACACACACACACACACACATACACACACACACACACACACACGCACACGCACACACACACCTGTGCTCCACCACACTGATCCCCACACAAATATACTGCACAAGGTGAAAGTGTGAACACTACCACCCCAGACCAATCAAATCTTAGTCATCCAGATCAATCGAGGCAGCCACTGCTCACAGTCTCCCAGAAAATACCCCAATCTAACCAAGAATCTGAGTGTTGAAAACTATGAAGAGTGCAAACAATGAGTAGCAGAATACAGGCTATCCCTCTGTATCAGTCCCAAACAGAAAGAAAGGGCGACCCAAAGTCTGTTAAGTCGCAGAACTAGGGAATGAAACAGCTCCAAATGCAGGAAAAGGTGCAACGATCCTTAGCGCGTTCCAAGGCTCCCAGCACATCGCCGATGTCCCACCGAGGATCAGGAGTTTCAAGCAGCAGTTGTTGGGCGACATCGGACCGGCTGAGGACAAGACAAGACTGACGGAAAAGAAAAACTGACGTAGGAAACACAGCAGCCACAGTGCAGGTTCAAACTATTATTGTCTGACAAACCTGCTGGAAGAGGCATAAACTGAAGCTGACGAGCAACTGAAACTGTAATCCTGGCAACAACCGTAACTACAATTAAAACACATCAAGTAAAGCAACTGACAAGTAGCTATAGGCCTAGTCACCAGAATAACTTGCAACCACTGGAGCTGCAACACAGACACAAGAGAAACACTGCAATATAAAATATTACCATTAGCCATTTAAATCAAGCAGAGGATTAACGCTAATTAAAACAGCAAAACCTCCCACCAAGACACAGAATAAGTGTGAACCTCAGCCAGCATGCCAGCGTACCACGGCAGACCACTGCGGTGTGGAAGGGGAGTTACCGGACCAGGAAACGCCAATGACGCCTCCACACACTAGGGGTCCCCACACACACTTACCGGAAATAATCAACAAGTCCTACCCGCAAAATTCCACACTGCTACAGTTGGATGGCCCTGGGATTTTTCTCCAGAACCCCAAGGCTCAATGGAAGTACCGCGAGATTCTTAAACCCTTACCTGAGGGAGGAGGCTTCCAGCGTAAGGAGAGGTTCACCAGAATCCCCGGGCTGGATGGACATCGTTCATCCTTTACCTGGGGAATGAGGCTCCCAACTCGTGGTGACTTACCCAAGCCCTGGTGCTGGATCATCATTAAATGCTTACATGGGGAAAGAGAGACCTTACCCTTGGCCTCCAAGCCTGGAAGTACCCTGAGCTCTAGACCCAAGCTTAACCCTAACCCATAAGCATAGGTTCGCAGCATGAACGGTTCTCAAATGATAGCAGAAAACCATACATGTTCTTAATCTGAAAATCAGTTCATCGTTTTCCCAGAAGGTGGCAGCACATCAACACTGCAAGCTTGGCACATCCCTTTGGATACAATGAGCTATCCTTACATTTTGAAATTTTTTAAAACTTATTTAAATCAGTAAAACAAATTGCATCCAAAAAGGATAGAATCATGACTACCCAATACCCCTTGGCACCATGTTAGTGTGAATGGAGTTTTCACTCCAGCCCTGAGGGATTCAGAGCAGACACAAAAGATTGTGAAGCCATGTGTGATTTACAGTGAAAGGTGACTGAACACAACGCACAGCCTCTGTTATGACTCCACTGTTCACCATGGTTCAGCACCATCTATATTTCTATTATTTTTAAGGTATTTTACTTGTGGTTTTACACTTAACATGGTATCGACAGGCTTGCTCCAAAGAGATCTCATTGTATTTACAGTGACAGTAACGCTGCCTTATCTTGCGAGAGGAAGTAGCATATGGGTGCGCTGCTAACGTTAGCATTAGCAAACCTAGCTGCCTAGCAGTGTTGGTAGTAACTCGTCAGTGTAATTCCACTACTTTTGTTTGCACCATGTATTTCAACATCGACGCGATGTTAATGTGATCACTATGCAACCTTTAGCCCACTGTTATTTTCCTTGATTATGTAATTATACAGGGCAGGTCAGGCAGAGGGAGCAGACGCTGATGCAGCACATTGCCGCACCAACCACACGTCCAAACTGCTGGCGATCCTGGCCGGCGACCCCCCAGGCAGACACACGGTCGAATCCCACCCTTATTATAATTACTTTTATATACAGTAATTGGTAATTAGTAATTTTCAGTAGCTTGCACAAGGCTGCTGACTAGCAACGTTATTCGTTGGCTGAATCCGAAATAGCTGTAGTGCTACGATGCTGGATTGTTACAGGGACAGTGATAAATGCAGACCCCTTTATTCTGATTGCGTTAAAAATCAAATGTTTTTACTCAGATTTCATCCATTTGGTGGTGTGCTCTCTATAATGTGCCATGTTTTCCTAAAAGCAGATTTTTTAAAAAGAATGGCAAAATAGAGCAGCGATCTGAATTGTAATGCCTGTATCTTGAAACGTAGCGTGTTGTCAGACTCTCCGATACACAGCTCTATGGTCCATACAGAGGAGATGAGGAACATGCAGTCTGCTAAGTCACGTGGTTACCTTTCGTTAGGTGGCTACGTTTACATGCCTTAACGCAATTAAGATGTTTTCATGTAAACAGATTAATCGGGGAGCTCATTTATAAAGGCTTCGTGTGACTGAAAAAGACGAGAAGCATTCATACATACATTTATAGGAAGATTTTGGGATTTACAAAGAAAAACGTTTTGTGAAAAAGACACAAATCTTGTGAACGAGGTTGAGAGATGCTGTTTCGACAGAATCCTGTAGAGGGCACTGTGTATGCTAAATCGAAGGCTCCAGGAATGTATTCGGCATTTATAATCATAAACAATAATAATTGAAATATTTGTGGGCAAATGGCAATTGGCTCTGAGATTAAAGTTTTTTAAAATGAATTTGTTTAAATTTTTGGGCCGGCATGGTGGTGCAGTGGTTAGCACTGTTGCCTCACACCTCTGGGACCCAGGTTCGAGTCTCCGCCTGGGTTACATGTGTGTGGAGTTTGCATGTTCTCCCCATGTCGTCGTGGGGTTTCCTCCGGGTACGCCGGTTTCCCCCCACAGTCCAAAAACATGCTGAGGCTAATTGGAGTTGCTAAAAAATTGCCTGTAGGTGTGAATGGTGTGTGAGTGTGCCCTGCGATGGGCTGGCCCCCCCATCCTGGGTTGTTCCCTGCCTTGTGCCCATTGCTTCCGGGATAGGCTCCGGACCCCCCGCGACGCAGTAGGATTAGCGGTTTGGAAAATGGATGGATAGATGTATGATAGAATGATTAAGCTGTAGCACATTTCAAATAATATTTCATTTGTAACACATTTGTTCTCCAAACTTCTACATTTTTAACCTTTGGCCACAAGATCATCTTCTTCCTGCCAGTATCTTTTCTTTTCCTTTGATCCTCGGTTGTTGGAATCTGCTCTGCTGCTTGGAAGTTCCCTGGGGAGTTAGTGTTGGGGGGTTCTGGTGGAATGTGACCATCGGCAGCCATGGGCTGGATAGCGCTGTGGTGCTCAGCCTGGCTCTGTGCCCTTCTAGGGGCTCTGTGTCCTTTGTTAGCACAAACATTTTGCACACCTGACATTACCATGCATACAGTATTTCTCGTATTTTACAAAATACAAAAACACTGATCTGTAGAAAAAAACATTTTATTTCATGAACTAAGTCAAATATGAATCATAAAACACAATTAAAATACTTTTTTTGAATACATGCCTCAGAAATTGCACATCCCTGATTGTGCGTTACCTTCATGCTGCCTTGAAATTTTTGATTTCTTCACTGTAGCCCTATGTTATACAATCTTATCTTAACCTTATGTTAACTGATCCTATTTTTATTTCTTAAAATATTCCCTCCACCACCCCCCCTCTGAGGAGGACTGCTTTATTTATAATTAATCTAATCCTATGTTATACAATCTTATCTTAACCTTATCTTAATTAATCTTATTTTTATTTCTTAAATATTCCCTCCACCACCCCCCCCCCTCTAAGGAGGACTGCTTTATTTATAATTAATCTAATCCTATGTTATACAATCTTATCTTTACCTTATGTTAACTGATCCTATTTTTATTTCTTAAATATTCCCTCCACCACCCCCCCTCTAAGGAGGACTGCTTTATTTACAATTAATCTAATCCTATGTTATACAATCTTATCTTAACCTTCTGAATTAATCCTATTTTTATTTCTTAAATATTCCCTCCACCACCCCCCCTCTGAGGAGGACTGCTTTATTTATAATTAATCTAATCCTATGTTATACAATCTTATCTTAATTAATCCTATTTTTATTTCTTAAATATTCCCTCCACCACCCCCCCTCTAAGGAGGACTGCTTTATTTATAATTAATCTAATCCTATGTTATACAATCTTATCTTTACCTTATGTTAACTAACCCTATTTTTATTTTTTAAATATTCCCTCCACCACCCCCCCTCTAAGGAGGACTGCTTTATTTATAATTAATCTAATCCTATGTTATACAATCTTAAGCTTACCGTAACCTATCCTATCTTAATTTTATTCTATGTTATCTTATCCTATCTTTCTTATCTTATGCTATGCAATCCTATCTTATTCTTATACTATGTTATCTTATATAATCTTATCCTAAACTTATGGTAATTTATCATGTCTTTGTAAAACATAAAATGGCATACAAGTTAAGACTATCTTAACTTGTCCTATCTTATTATATACAATCTTAACCTTATCCTATCTTAATCTTATCCTATAGTACCTTATGCTATAGAACTACATGGTATTTTATCTTATCCTAAGTATGTATGACAACTCTTATGTAATTATGTGCTGAATCTACAGGGAAATGTAGCTATGTGCATCTGACTGATAGCCCATTTCCACACCCATCTCCTGAGCCCTGGGCATGGTACTTAGCTGCTCCAGTGCATCAATAGGAAAGATGAACTCATCTTCATCAATCCTACGCCTCTTGGTTGAATGAGTACCCTCATTATCCTCATTCTTCCCCTGTTTCGCTAAGTTAATTTCATTTAAATGTCTGTTCCAAAACTCCTGACACCAGTACTCAGTAAAGCACTTGGCGTCATAGATCATTTTAGAGTACTTGGTTACATAATAGTTATACAACCAATAGAATTTTTCCAGGTGAGATGAGGCGGCTACAGCCTGTGCTGGAGCCTGAAGCAGAGGGGTCAGATGAACCAGGCCTGGAGCTGAATATGGATGTGGAGCTGGGCTTACAGGTGTGACTAAGTGTGGGGATAAAACAGAGGAGCCCATAAAAAGAAATGGGGATGAAACAAAAGGGGAGGGGGCTGAAGACGGAAATAAAAATGAAGAGGAGGAGAAGGTTGGTGAGCTGGGCTTAGGCTCTAACCCCTTCTGTTGGTCATACCTCCTTCTTCGCCCTGACCGGCCTCCCGCCGTTTTTCTACGGCGGCCTGTGCCCTGCTGACCCCTGCTGGTTGCCACCGGGATGGCAGCAGATCCAGGAGAGGCAGACGTGGTCAGGGAGCTGGCTGCCGGCGGCCTGGTGCGGCACTTCTTCCGACGGCCAGCATCACTGGAACTGGTTTGTCCTTTGGGATTATAAAGACAGGGGACAGCATATTTAATTTAAATGAAACATTATGTCACTGTACAACAACACTACATCACAACCATCACAGATATCACACTTGGCAGTCGGTATTGCACACTAAGAAAAATTCTGCAGTCTTTATTGGATACAGGAAACACACGCTTGGGAAACTTATGCGCTGGTCTTGACTTGGGCCGTCTGCGTTTCAGCAGGGGAACCTGACCTATAAAAACAAGCCAGTTTGTGCACAGATTCCCTGATACGCAGAACAACAGCGAAAAACAACACTGGAAAGGTTCATGTGCATCAAATATAGCAGCCCACTCAATCCAAATGCTGGCATCAACAACTGACTATTAAGTCAAATCCTTTACTTATCTTACACTTTCCATAATTTGCATTATTTATTCACTCTCAAGGTACCAAACTAAGATTTATGCTTTTTCTGATTACTACCGCGTTTCCCCGCAAATAAGCCCTAACATGATTTTTCAAGAAGCTCGTAATATAAGCCCTAGTTATTGTCCCATGGATTGTACGGTAACTAGAATGAGATGCGGTTGTACTACGAGAAGGCTACATGGACAAGAGGCGCTCATTTAAGGACAGAGTTATTGCTAAACATGAGAGATTGGGGACACTGGTTCTACAGGAAATTGAGTTGCGAGATATTCAGGACGGAATTTGGAACTTGGAGATTTACGATGATGTTCCAGAAGAACATGACATTACGACTATATTTGAATAAACATATGCAGTATACAGCAGAATTTTGTTCATGAATAAATTCACCGTCAAATTGTTTACATGGAAAGATACTGTTAGAAGATGACATGATGTCTGTGTTTGAATAAATGTGGATTTTTTTCATGAATACCGGTAAATATACTGTAGCATGTTATACTTGGGAAAATACTACCTTAATATAAGCCGTAACGCGTCATTTGGAGCAAAAATTAATATAAGACCCTGTCTTATTTTCGGGGAAACACCGTATATTAGGACATATTCAGCTGTTACTTTACCACTTCATGATGATTTTCTCTGATGTTTAAATATAATATAATGCAGTAGACATGTAAAAAGACTCCCGTATATTAAAGCTAAAGGTGAACTACTTTATTATTTAGACATGTACTTCTAAAACAAGATAATAGAACAGAAGATTCAAGAAGACTAGTCAAGCATATTCTGACTTTAACTCTTTAAGTGCTGAGTTAGTCTGGGCATCATTTTGCCATCCTTACCTCGGCCAACTGGACCGGGGATGTATTCCGGGGCGATCCGCACACTGACTGCACCTTTCGGCAGCAGCCAGTCAATCCTCTGGAGATTCACGGTGGTTTTCACGATGGACATCTTTCGCGTCTTCTCTCTTGCTGATAAACTGCAAGTCTGAGCTGCTTTAAATGTTCAAATGAAAACTCTAAACGGAAAAGAATTGTTATGATTCGGTTGCTAAGCTACGGTGGCCGATTGGTGTCAGAGCGCTGCAAAGTCTTCAAACGCTTTAATCAAATGACGAAACATACGATCTACATTTACAAAAGCGCAGAAACGTAGAAGTACCACAAATTTTTAAGACAAGTTTAAAAACATATAAGCGCTGAAAATCCGCTCACAACACAGTTGTGAAGTTTCTGGGTGACAAAGAAACAAGACGGACCAATTATGGTTTAACTGTATATCGAATGTTTACGAAATGTCGATATCTTATCAAAACAGGATTTAGAATGAAACACTACATTATATCAATCAATCATTCGGTCGCCATTAAAAATATAGAATAATATTCCTTCCTTGTTATAAGTAACACGAGAGCTGCGGTCTTGAAGTTGCACAGACTCCCAGAATTCATAGCGATAATTACGCGACCCATTCAATTAGTGGGTTTTTTGATAATTGGGAATGGGGAGGAGCCATTGGGTGCGTTCGACTTCACTTCGGTCTGACTCCAGCTGACGTGAGGGGGAGCGCCATCTGCCGGCGGCTGCAGGAGTGTAATATAATAATATAAACTGTAATATAAACTGTAATATAAACTTGTAATATAAACTGACAGCAGCCAAACTAGACAACTTCTACTCCTCCTAGTGCGAGACCTGACTGAGATGGCCGCACTGCCAGAAGGGTGTAGATACATCTATACAAATATCACCTGCATGCACATTACTTCTTCTACAATAACCAACTCCTGATCCAAACTGCTAGCAGTGAAAAGATAGCTGCCAGGAAAAAGATCAAATACATTTATTTCAAGGATTCAAAGTTTTTATTGTCATGCACAGAATACAATGCAATTCTTACTTGAATGCCTTCTTCACAGACTAGACGATTAAACACATAAAGCAGCGCAAGATTACAGTAACTAACAATAAATAAACGATTAACTTATGTGTACTATTAGAGCATTTATTGAAACTTTACTTCTTTACAGGCTTTTCGGGAGAAATAGCAGATAACGCATCGGAACTTCCAGAGATACAAACGTCATGCTAAAATTGTTCAGCCAATAAGGGCAAAGTTGTGTCACGGAGGCAGTTCCAGTTTGTGCAGCCGGCTGAGAGGTTTTTTTTTATTATTTTTGTTATTGAAGCTTTAAATTACAACAGAAGTAATAGCTGACCAGTGACCATTAAGATTAACAAAACAAACAAGAACATTTACGAGACATTTACAAAATAAGCCAGGGGCACATAGTAGCGACATTTACAGTTATGCCGGCTGAAAGGTGCTGCACGATCTTACTTGCTCTCTGCACGTGCTGCACGATCTGTCACGATCGTCTTGTAGGTTTTTGTACCATGTGACTTGGTGACGTTAGGTGACGTTTTGCAGGGCCGGCTTTATGTCGGACAAAAGAAATCTAACCATGATGCAGTAATTCTAGAGGCAGCAAAGCAGACTAACCAAAGATCTCATAGTAAACAAAGGAATGTGATACTGCAGTTAAGTCTCAAAACAAAGCTTTTACAATGTTAAAAAGTACTCACAACTTTCAGAATTTGATTGAGTACAAAAAGTTGCAGGCTAACGTAAGGAGGGTAGTTAAATGAGCAAAGAGGGAGTTTTGGAGGTCCTTCTGTAATTCAGTAGGACGGGAAACTGACATTAGTAAAGTCTGGGGAATGATAAAAAAGATGCATGAGATTAAAAGGGAGTATGGATATTCAGTTCTAAATGATAATAACATAATAACAGTTACAGATGGGGAAAAAGGCAAAATGTTAGTTTTGTGGTTTTTCATTCCCTGCTAAATCAGAAGTCAGAAGCCGCTGGTGTAGATCCAAATTCAGTCTTTATTGCAAACAAGTTACAACCAAGGCCGGACACTTAAAGTGTGTCCAGTACTGTTTTATACCTATTTATATACAAGTTCTTATCATTTAACAATATCTCGTCACTTAAGCATCATCATTCCTTCAACCATTCACAATCATTGTTTTTTACATCAATCCACAGCCCTAGGTGATAAGTTTGTCCATCATTTCTTTTACTGTTTGGTCCCTCAGCCAAACATAATGGTGGTGCGACCATCTCCAATTGGTTTTTTAAAAATGCTCAGTCGTGAACTTTTGGGGAACTCGGGCGAATACCTTCCTTCAGTAGCAAACCTTGGCAGCTTCAACCTGTTGCACATTGTCTAATTAGAGGGTTGATAATATATTTGTCATTCAACATAATGATAAGGCATAACACTAATAAAGGTGGATATTCATGCATTCAGGGCTAACATAAAGTAGCTAACAGAAAGTTTGAGGCTAATACAAGGTGCAAATACATACTCAATTGATTACATTGTGTTGATTACATTATAATGTTTACATTGTAATGATTACATCACGGGTATTTGGCATGCTTTTTAATAATACCGTAATGATTATATTCTACATTGTATAGTGCTAAATAATATCCCATATATTTCCCCCCTTTGGGATTCTAAAGAGTCCCACACACAATTCTGTCCATCCAGCCTAGGAGGGAGGGCTAAAACCCTAAGATCTAGGGAAATTCCACTCCCAGCCCGCCACAGGCGCGGCCCCCCTTCGGGGTCCACGGCTGACATGGCTCACAAACTATCAACACTCAGAATCAACCAACAGCAATGAACTCCCCAGGATACATTGCATATATTATCAGGAATACATAATCTACCAGGAGTACATCACCTACCACAAGCTCATTACATAAACATATACGGCTAATGCAAAGATAACTGAAAGGTTAACTGATAACACTGTAGATTACTATAACAGGCACTCTGTCATGAGCAGGAAAGTCCCAGGTGTCGTGGGCGGCAGGCAGGCTGCAGCGTTTCCAACATGGAGTATTCACAGGCGGTACGGCCGAACTTCAGCTATGGGCAGGAGCGTATCCAAGGTGTCTATGTCGCCATCCGTTTCCGTGTTGGTCCAGGAGGTTGCCGCTCCAAACGGTCCTCCCACCACTCTAAACATTGCAGCTATAGTCGCCTGCTGAGACAGCGCTTTTCCCACTAGGGAGCGAACAAGAGGAAGTACACAACAAAAGATTAGTAGCAAAGCAAGAATGAACACAGCACGCACACAGAGTGCTTTCATAAGGGCTTACTGCTAACTACCCCACATATTATAGCACCAGTCAAACAACCCGTCATGTTGTCCCGAATTTCTCGCCATCTCATCCTGTAACCCCTGTAACTTTCTCATACCCTCAGTAAATGAAACATCCAGGGCTGTATTATTGGGAATAAATGTACAGCACTGATCCCCGAACAGCACACACACTCCCCCTTTTTCTGCCAGGAGCCAATCCAGGGCCATCCTGTTCTGTCATGCCATCAGACTGGTGGCCTGAAGCTGCTCCCCCAGAGATACGAGTGCCTCCTGAGTATAGTTGATAAACCTCTGCTGATTATAGTACAAATAATTTATCCATTCCACATTTTTGTTAACAGTAGGCCAAATTAATATCGATTCAAACCCTGCAGCTATCTCACTTCTCACCTTATATTTCTCTGGAATGCCCCTCGGCTGGCATATGGCATCTATATACACACTGGGATCATCTTCGCAGCTCGTAACAAACCTGTGGGACCTAGAGGGCTGTTTGTCAGAGTAAATATCCACCTGGCTAGCTAACATCCCCCTAGTGCAGAGGCCTCCACAATTATTGGGGAGAGGAGGCCTCAATCCTCCCTCCTGACCACACAGCCACCACGTATCTGCCAGAGGTACGCTCTGGTTCTCTAATGCATCCAGCGGAATGCTCCATACTTCTCCATTCTGCATTTGGTCGCCTTTCACATCCCAAACAGTTCCACAGTTTCCCCCGGAGATGCCTACCTCCTCTGTCCCATTATTCTTAAAACACTCACAAGGAAGTCCCTTGAAAAAACTCAATTTCTGCCCCATAATATATCGCTGTCCCCCTTCCCAAGGCCTAAACTGTCCACCCTATAAGCATATTTAATATTTCCCTGGTATATCAGGCACCAATATGGACAGTACTGCATGCGCACTTTCGGACTAGATTTAAGTTTGCGTACTTTATCAGGGGAATCAAACCATCCTGACACAGACCCTTCCAGACTCTTCTAACTCTCTCCATTCCCCAGTCTCCACACTGGTTATTAGTGTACGGGAACGGGACTCCTTGAGCTGGAGGCTCTGCACTCGCACACACCACACAATCCTCCTCCCTAATGAAGCAGCGGTGTATCAGCCCTTTTATACCACCAATTTCCACTATTATGTTTTGGTAACCAATCCTGGTTTACGTCATCTTGGGTATATCCTACAGTTTGCTCACTCTTCTCACTTCCATAGCTCCCACCTACATCTCTCCGCTTTCGCTCATTGTCACCTGAGAGGTTATTCAGCATCAGTGGACCAGGTCGAGTCAGTGAAGTCAGTTGTCCTGAACTCTCCTGTCTTGTGGTCCTGCTGCACACCCAGACCTGAAGGGCCTGGTATATCATTGGTAGAGTAGTAGTAGATATCTTTATTGCCATTTGCACAGGAACAGGTCAGTAGAAGTACATTGGAATTCTTGTGCGTATCTCCCAGAGTCATTTTTAAAAAATAGAGAGACAGAGGAGAAGAGACAGTTTTTTAAAACATTAAATAACATAATATAAAAAATGTAAATAATAAAAGCAGCCAACACACTAATTCCAGAACGTAATACAGTAAGTGGTTACACACTGTGTACAGATGCAGATACAGGATACAGAGTGCATGGCCTGGGTGTGTGAGTGAATTATTTCACAGAAATAATATCAAGACAGTATAATGTACAGAAAAGTGGAATATTGCACATGTTTGTTAGACTATTGCACTGAAAGAGTTATTTGACTACCTAAGGGAAAGAATGAAAGTGAGGCTGTAGTGCTCCGATGTGTCTGATTGCCTCTTTGGAGTGGTAACTGTCCAGGTAATGTCCACGGGGGAAGTGGGGGGCCTGTATTTCATACCCACTTTAATGTGCTTAGCCATCAGTCTAACTGTGGCTGGGATAAAGCTGTTGTAGAATCGTGTTTTGTAGGCGGTCATGCTCTCTGGCCTGCGGTGTCTTAGGTTGTATCATAAAGTTCTTCCTCCTAAACAGGCATAATGCTGGGTGATGTTGATCACTGAGTATGTTCTGAGTTTTCCTCCGACAGCATTGTGTATTTAATGTGTCCAAAGAGGGGAGGTCAGAGCCAATGATCCTTTATGCAGTTTTTACAACAACTCCTTGAAGAGATTTCCTCTCACTGCCACTGGTAAGGATACTTTCAGTGATTCCTCTATAGGTCTGTGTGAGGGGCTGACGTCTGAGTCCTCTATAAGCCTGTGTGGGGGGCCAACGTCTGAGTCCTCTATAGGCCTGTGCGAGGGGCCGACGTCCGAGTCCTCTATAGGCCTGTGCGGGGGGCCGACGTCCGAGTCCTCTATAGGCCTGTGCGGGGGGCCGGCGTCCGAGTCCTCTATAGGCCTGTGCGAGGGGCCGGCGTCCGAGTCCTCTATAGGCCTGTGCGAGGGGCGTCTGAGACCACTATAGGCCTGTGTGAGGGGCCGACGTCCGAGTCCTCTATAGGCCTGTGCGAGGGGCTGACGTCCGAGTCCTCTATAGGCCTGTGTGAGGGGCGTCTGAGTCCTCTATAGGCCTGTGCGAGGGGCTGACGTCCGAGTCCTCTATAGGCCTGTGTGAGGGGCGTCTGAGTCCTCTATAGGCCTGTGCGAGGGGCTGACGTCCGAGTCCTCTATAGGCCTGTGTGAGGGGCGTCTGAGTCCTCTATAGGCCTGTGTGAGGGGCGTCTGAGTCCTCTATAGGCCTGTGCGAGGGGCTGACGTCCGAGTCCACTATAGGCCTGTGCGAGGGGCTGACGTCCGAGTCCTCTATAGGCCTGTGTGAGGGGCGTCTGAGTCCTCTATAGGCCTGTGCGAGGGGCTGACGTCCGAGTCCACTATAGGCCTGTGCGAGGGGCTGACGTCCGAGTCTTCTATAGGCCTGTGTGAGGGGCGTCTGAGTCCTCTATAGGCCTGTGCGAGGGGCTGACGTCCGAGTCCTCTATAGGCCTGTGCGAGGGGCTGACGTCCGAGTCCTCTATTGGCCTGTGCGAGGGGCGTCTGAGTCCTCTATAAGCCTGTGCGAGGGGCTGACCTCCGAGTCCTCTATAGGGGCTAGTCCTGACGTCCGAGTCTTCTACAGGCCTGTGTGAGGGGCTGACGTCCGAGTCCACTATAGGCCCGTGTGAGGGGCTGACGTCCGAGTCCTCTATAGGCCTGTGTATACATCAAATATCATATATATCCATCCATCCATCCATTTTCCAAATCGCTTATCCTACTGGGTTGCGGGGGGTCCTTTCCCGGAGGCAATGGGCACGAGGCAGGGAACAACCCAGGATGGGGGGCCAGCCCATCACAGGGCACACTCACACACCATTCACTCACACATGCACACCTATGGGCAATTTAGTAACTCCAATTAGCTTCAGCATGTTTTTGGACTGTGGGGGGAAACCGGAGTACCCGGAGAAAACCCCACAATGACATGGGGAGAACATGCAAACTCCACACACATGTGACCCCGGCGGAGATTCGAACCTGGGTCTCAGAGGTGTGAGGCAACAGTGCTAACCACTGCACCACCATGCCACCCCAGGATAAAACATATAAAATGATAAACAATAAAAACTATACAATTAGGAAGCAATCAGTCCCGTGTACATGATCAGCCAGAAAATACTTGCATTCATCTAAACTTTTATAAACTTTAAACTGCCTTTGCTTGCTGGCCTGTGGGCTGATGGACAAACTTGAATGCCTTACAGGATAGGATAGGATGCACATTCTTTATTGTCCATTAAATCCCTCTATCAAGTGTCAATAGGCTCCAAACAACCAAATGTAATTAAAGAATATTTTAAAAAAGGGAAAAACATACAGAAATAACCAAAAATAAAAAAATAGTAAATAAATAAAGACTAACCAAAGTAACTTTACTGTCCCCGTCAGTTATCAGTCATCAGTCAGTCATCACCCTGACTAAACTGTATAATGAGCAGATAGGACTGTCTCTACATGGTTAGATTGTGTTTAATACAACAACTGGAATACCGCATACAAGGCACAACAGCACTGTGGGGAATAGAGCATTATGGGAACAGTAGTCCTATTATTACACCTCCTCCTTTTAGCTTAAGTCAAATGTGCTGTGTACCTTTTGACATTAATTTCTGTTACTGCTATCAACAACCTCCTTCTCTCTCTCTCTCTCTCTCTCTCTCTTCTACTGAACTTCCCTCTTTGTTCACAAGTCCATTCTGTCAGGTGGTTTTCCAGTCAACTTGACTTAGTAACAGTCCCTGTAGGCCAAAGATGACCTTTACAGTCTCTACAACATATGGTCTAGGAGTATCTGCAGGTCTGACGACTCCCAGCAGTCCCTTCTGTGCTAATCCAAACTGTCTGACCAGATGTCAGTTCTGCGAGAGGTCTGGAGCGGAGTCTGCGGTTGTAGTGTTTTGCCTGCTGACGCCTTCTCTCCTCATCCTGCTTGCGAAAAACTTGCAGATCTGGCCATTTAGGACCCAGCTGTCCACCATCTGGCTAATCTGTGCTGTGATACCGGGCCACCATACTGACAGTGTAGCTCTGGCTCGGCATTTTGTAATTCCCTGATAACCTTCATGCAGACGCTGAAGAACATCCGCTCTCAAGGGGGGAGGTATCACAAGTCCTTCTCCCTTCATGAGAAGGTCGTGAGCAAGGTGAAAATCCATTCTGTGCTGCCAGTATGGTTTAATGTCTGGATCTAACTTACATCTCTCTGGCCATTCTGTGAAACAGTGGTTTGTCACTTGTCTGCATACGTCGTCTTCTTTCTGCACTGTCTTTATCTCCTCCAGCCTTTTGTCTCCACGTCTTTCTCTAGCTGAAGATGCCGTTCAATCAAAATGAATATTTTACTCACTTATCTTTTGGTCTTTTATGATTCTATGTGTACCACCTCCAAATTATTTTGAAGATTTGAATTTCATTGTATCCAAATTAATTTGGAACGGCAGACAACCCAGGAAACGCTTCTCAGTTTTACAGCGCACCAAATCAGACGGTGGCCTCGCCCTCCCTGATTTTAAGCTCTAGCATTGGGCATTTCAAATTAGGGCTATGCGCACTTGGACAGACGCAGGCAGTGTAGTGTCGTGGAGAGGTATTGAATTGGCTATAGTGCATCCCCACAGACTCCAGGACTTACCTTTCCCAGGGGTAGGTCTTCGTAAATCACGACACAAACTTGGTTGTATCTTTTCATCCACCTTAGCTGCATGGTACAACGCCGAAAAAGTAATAGGTCAACAATCTCCTTTATGGAACAATTTCCACTTTCTGTCAGACTATAAAGCTTTTGTTTGTCCCCCCTGGTCATCCAAAGGGGTTTTCACATTTTCTAATACGTTTGATGCGAATGTTGTGCGCACATTCCAGGACATTCAAAAAGAATACAGTCTGCCTGGCTTCTCATTTTTCTTCTACCTCAGGCTACGATCCACAATGAAGGCCTATGTTGTGCCATGGAATTCTGTCTTAGATGATCACCCAATGTTTAGCTTTGTGACAACATTATTGTCCATAATGACAACAGAGGATAAAACTAGACAGGATACACAAAGCCCAGCAAACAAAATTTACTCAAAATAGTACCGACTCCTGAGAAACAAATGCTGCTGTTTTACTTTGCCTTTCCACTAATACACATCCATCCATCCATTTTCCAAACCGCTTATCCTATTGGGTCGCGGGGGGTCCGGAGCCTATCCCGGAAGCAATGGGCACGAGGCAGGGAACAACCCAGGATGGGGGGCCAGCCCATCGCAGGGCACACTCACACACCAGTCACTCACACATGCACACCTATGGGCAATCCAGCGACGCCAATTAGCCTCAGCATGTTTTTGGACTGTGGGGGGAAACCGGAGTACCCGGAGGAAACCCCACGACAACATGGGGAGAACATGCAAACTCCACACACATGTGACCCAGGCGGAGACTCGAACCCGGGTCCCAGAGGTGTGAGGCAGCAGTGCTAACCACTGCACCACCATGCCGCCCCTAATACACATTAAACACCAAAAAATAAAAAAACAAAAAAATCTCACCTAACCTTCCCAGGGAGCGATCAGGGAGTCACATCTCCACCATATACTGGTGAAATCCTGCCGACTGCGTCAAATCTGTAGCGGTTAGGGAGGAAGCAGAGAGGGACACAGAAATGGAGACCCGACTACGCCACTCTGGGAAATTCACCCAGAGAATTAAGTACAGGAGTTTGCAACCCACTCCGATATAAAAGGACACAGATTCGTAATCACCGCCTGGGGGACGTGAAGACCATGAACACTGCCTTTATTATTCTGCTTCCAGTTAACACTCCAAAGGAAAAACCAAACAGCAAACAAATTACTACCCACAAATGGTACAAATCAAATCATGTTAGAATAACACTCCAATCACACAAAGAAACCCAAACCCAGCAGCTATTACCTTGGGGTGGGGGGACACACTGTCAGAAGGTACTCCACAGGGTCACCACATCACATGGCGTAGATACACACACCAGGGGGGTGGGCTAAGAAGGCAGAGCGACCACGCAGCGCTATATCGCCACGACCTACCCCCCCCCCCCCCCCAAACCAGATCCTCACCACCCAACACCAAGCCTCCCCAACGGCGCCCCACGGTTTACGTACAACAAACTAAACAAAACACATAAATACTTAATACTAATTAAACAGGAAACCCGAAAACAAAATAAACGAAACAAAAGCAGAAAACACAGCAGGACAAAACAGCAGCAATTGCAGTGGCTCAGTATCCCGCCGGCTGCCTGGCTCACGCCGGTCCGGGAACACTCCACCAAATCGCCATCCACTGACTGATCACAAGCGGTATTAAAAGGGAACCTTAAAACGGGAAACAACTGCAAGTGGCTAGATTACCAAGCCCTCGCAAACTGCAGCGATGGAGATACCCACAACTTTGAAAAAGGAGATACTGGCACATGGAGAGTCGCGTCACTGGTTACAGGGTGGTCCAACAGACAACTACAACTGGATCTTATATACGTACGCTGGCCACAACAATTAATCAATCAATTTAACAAAATCACGATACCTGAAGAGATCGCACCCTCCAGCTCCATCTTACTACAATAGTTACTACTCTCGCTGCTGAAGGGTTATACAAACAAGATTAATTCAGTGAGGAACCTCCCTCAAAGGTACAACGGCAAACACCCGCCTGCTTCAGATCACAGGCCCAAGTTCTGAATCACTATTCTACCAACACACAGGTAGAAGATGAAGAACTCTCCTCAAAGTAGTGCTGTCAGTTGGACCTTGTAACATGAATAATCATAGTGGAGAGTTACAATTATTATTTTAATTTGAAGACGTGAGATTTTTATTGGGGGAGGGTCCCACTTTCAGAAACAGCCAGTGAGACTCGTTTACCTCAAACCTTCTGACCATGTGAGTCTCATTAATGAAACCGTATCTTAAGCCCAGCCGGAGCCCACCTCCCCAAGGGTACACTCTACTTTCCCAGAAAATGCCAAGATGGATTCAAATTCAACTCCGAAACCTACTGTCAGTTTTTAGAAGACACTTTCTTCAAGCAGTGGTACAGGAAACAGTCAGCATCTTTCAGCAGGACCATGATTTTTACGCAGGACAATGCTCCATCGCATGCATTGAAGTACTCCACTGCATGGCTAGCCAGTAAAGGCCTTAAGGATGACAGAATAATGACATAATCACCTGACATAATCCCTATTGAGAACTTGTGGGCCCTGCTTAAACGGGAGATTTACAGTGAAGGAAAGCAGTACAGCTCTCTGAACAGTATCTGGGAGGCTGTGGTTGCTGCTGCACAAAAAGTTTATTGTCAACAGATCAAGAAAATACCAGATTCCATGAATGGAAGACTTATTGCTGTTCAGGAGCCGGACTGCTTGGGGTAAGAAGCTATTGCACAGTCGTGCAGATCTGCTCCTGATGCTGCAGAATCTTCTTCCGGATGGAAGAGGGGTAGTAGACAGTTGGTGGGTGGGATGGTACCGGTCAGTCACAATGCTGGTGCCCTTACGGATGCAGTGGGAAGTGTAAGTGTCCTGCAGGCTGGGGAGGGAGCTGCCGATGATGCACTCAGCGGTCTGCACAGTCTTCTGAAGGGTCCGGACCGCTGAGCGCGTCATCAGAAGCTCTCCAGCCTGCAGGACACTCGGACTTCCCACTACATCCGTAAGGAGGTGGCTATATTGCTCACTAATTGATATTTCATGTCAGAATTGTTTATTTGGAAATTATGTGATGTTTGTTTATTAATCGCACTTTGAAAGATGATAATGAACAAGGGAGATGGGAAAATGTAGGTTTTCCATTTAGTTGCATAATAATTGTGCACACTAATAGTTGTGTAATAATTCTGCACACTAATAGTTGTGTAATAATTGTGCACACTAATAGTTGTGTAATAATTCTGCACAGACATGTATTCCCCTGATAATGTTCACACTCACATTTCTGGGAACATTGGGAGCAGTGTGTGGCTCTGTGGGCTAAGCCTGTGTGCTTGTAATCAGAAGGTCGCAGGTTCAAACCCAGCCTCAGCCTGTGGGTCCTTGAACAAGGCCCTTAACCCCCAGCTCCCTGGGTGCCGCTACAGGTGGCAGCCCTTCGCAGACAACTTCCTCTATGGAAAAAAAAGAGCAAGTTGTGGGAGGCGTAAAGACAATTTCCCTACAGGGACAATAAAAGTGTCGATTATTATTATTATTTCCCTTGCATAACATTCAGGCTTCAGGTTCATTAACATTTTGGACTGACTGATGACACTATATTTGTTTATTATTAAAATTAATCCCAAAAACACAACTCGCCTAATAATTGTGAACACAGTGTATTACATTGTGGGAACCAAATGTCCCCCACGATGAGATAAAAACCTTTTGCCATGTAAGGATATTTTTCACTCCCCACACCCCACAAACATAACCTCAATTTCATAAAAAAAATCTGTGAATAGAATCACAAAACTGGAAATACCTAAAATCTTGTATTTTGTTTGCTTACTTATGGTTAAGGTTGGGGCTGGGTAGACTGTCATTGTTGGGATTAGAGTTTTCACCATAGAAACAAATGGAGAGTCCCCACAAAGACATAATTACAAACCTCTGTGTGCGTGCGCGTGTGCGTGCGTGTTTGTGTGCGCATGTGCGTCTGTGTGTGTGTGCGCATTAGCGTGCATGTGTGCGCCTCTGTGTGTGTGCGTCTGTGTATACCTGGCTACAGAAGATGGATGGATGGACAGATGGAATTTGCAACCTTACTAAAGAGTAGCAGAAGCACTTCTGACACTTGAACCCTGATGATAAGTACAATTATTTATGTAAAAGTGCATCAGTTTTGTACTTAGTGGCATTTGCCAAACATGCTTGTAAAGGTGAATTCTGCCAGAGGTCAGTGCTGTGGGTTGGCGTTTGGCTCAGTGGCTTATATCACTATGCTCCTGTGACTAAGGCCCTTAACCCCAAACGCACCGGTGACTGCCTGCGTCTGCCTTCTCAAAGAAACAATTTTAAATTGTTTGACTGTGGAATTTGAGCTTCGTGGGTCCAAACCTGCTTAGTCACACCGCCTTAAGTTTGCTGCTCAACTCGCCGCTTTCTCAATTGTAAGTCGCTTTGCAAAAAAATATCTCCAAAATAAAAGTAAATGCTCTTTTTTGCAGGAGAAAAAATGATCAACATGTGTTTCAAACGGTACAAAAGTGGGTCTGACCTTCATGCAGTTTCAACAAAACGTGGGTGGGGACAAGGGACGTCGCGATATAATGTGATCATACGATTACGTTTGCAGCAAAATAAAAGGACAGCGATAATGGTTCCCAGCAGCACAAACCAAAGACAATTGGATGAAAGCAGAGTGGAATATGGGAGTATGGTAGACGATCCTTTCATAGCATCCAGATTTCTTAATGTTTGCTAGGCTGAGTTTGTTTATATGGCGAGGAGCCCAGCACCAAGTTACACAAGAAAATAAGCTGGAGGAAAGCAGCAGGCAAAAGCCTGACCCAGACGCAGCCCCGGTGCACGCCGGTTGGCGGCTGGGGAAACTTGCCGCGTATCGCCCCTACGGCGGCTGTTTCAGCTCACGGTAGGAAGCCGCCATCTAGTGGTGCGCTTTGGGAATTGCATGCAGCGATAAAGTTCCTCGAAATTATTTCAGTATCATGGACCTAAAGACTCATTGAGGTTTCACTCAAAACACAATATTGTGCAGTTTGGGGATTTGCGTTGATGTTTTTGTGCTCATCATCACAGGTCCTGAGGGCCCATACATGCTGGTGCTGAGCTCTGTTACTGATATTCTTAAGTATTATTTTTAATAATTGTTGCACTTGGACTCGATCTTTTATACAATGTTTTGTCGCTTTTAATCTTTCCAAGCACTTTGCATACCGGGGCGACGCCCAGCACCGTACAGTGTCAATCTGCTTCCTCATTTGTATGTCGTTTTGATAAAAGCTTCTGATAAATAAGTAAAATGTAAGTCAGTATAAATGTATATACAACAGTAACTATGGTAGATTTCTCTCTGGTAGGTCTCTCTGACCTTACTGCACTGGGAGAAAAGCCCAGTGTAACATGGGCTAAAATGTAAATGTGTAGTTTTTTAGATCTTAATCTGAAAATCCGTTCTTCGTTTTCCCAGAAGGTGGCAGCACATGAACACTGCAAAACTGCAAGCTTGGCTTGTCGCTTTGTATACAATAGTGCGCTATCCGTATATTAAAAATACTACATAATTACATACATCAATCAATATCAAGAACAGAAAGATGCCCACACAATATACCAAAATCTTAAAATCCCCCTTGGCAGCATGTTACGCTGTAGTTTGGTTTGTCTAAGCTCCACACTTTCCCAGAATTACCCTGGACTGCTTCCAGTACGGAAGCCCAAAGAATCAGACACGAAGCTCACATAACTTGGCAAGAGGCCCCTGAATTACCTGAAGTGGATGGAGTTTTCACCTCGGCCCATGGGGATTCAGAGCAGACACAAATGAGCGTGACCCCATGTGTGATTTACAGTAAAAGGTGACTGAACACAATACACAGCCTCTGTAGTGTCTCCACTGTCCAGCAGGGGGTGCCACATGAAAGCTGCCCAGCAGGAGTAAACAGGTTTCCGGAGATGCTGCATTGCAGTCCCACAGTCCTCTAGTCTTAAGTGCTCAAATTTTGTGGTCCCTCTATACCTTAGTCTCATAGTCCATAGTGCCCAATTCCCCTTTGCCCCACTTCCATGATCCACAAGTCCCTAGTCTCCTTGTTTCTTAGTCCCATGGTCCCTAACACTGTAGCCCCTTTTCACCTGGTCCCCTATTCCCTTAGTCCCATAGTCTCCTAGTCCTGTGGCCCCTAATCCCATAGTCCTTAGTCCCCTAGTTCCTACTCCCTATTCACCTTGTATTAAGCAGGGAGCAGGATTCTGAGGCCATCTGATATGCTTTACAATGAAGCTGTGCTAAAACCAGTATATGCATGAGGGTGTTTGCGCTGCCCTGCACTAGACTGGCTGTTCCTGTAAATCACTTATATGAAAGTGCCTGTGGAACACAGATAAAATCCACATGTCTGAGGTGGCTGGCATCTGGTCTTTCTCATGTGTCAGGCCTGCGATGCAGCATTCAAACACATGGTCTCCTTTTACAGCCAGCAGGTTACGCAAACGTACCGCTCAATCGGGGCCATGTGGACAGCTGTCTGCCATCTCTGATTGGCCGTCGAGTCCACGGTCCCCAAAGGTTAAACTGGACACTGGCAAGCGTGTCTGATTCATCAGATTCCCGTCTGCTGGGTTGGGCAGCATCACATTGAGGAAGAACCTCATTGTGTTTTCAGCTACCTGGCATTAGGAGCTGATTACTTCAAGTCATTAGGACTTTTTTCATAGAGATTCTCTAGCTGAACAAGTAGAGTGTTGCATTTATGATGCATTGGTCATGGGTTCAAATCCCCCAAGAATATGCATAAAACATAACCCTTCCCACTGCTGTAAGTCACTTTGGATAAACAAGTCTGGTAAATGCAAAAGTGTTTCTACAAGTGGTACAACAGCATGCCCTACTGGTCAGATTAAAATGCTGTTTGGATATATTCCATTTCATAATGTGGCTTCTGATTATAACGTCAATGTGTAATAGGAATTGATTGGAAACGTATTCACTACTTCTTTTACAAATGTATTTATCTGGACGAATTGGTCCAGTTGGTCTCTCTTACCTTAGACCCCTGGGAGAAAAGCTTAGTGTCCATGGGGTTAAATGTAAATGGATATTCTATGTGATGAGTAATATAATCTGGGTTAAGGACGACTCAGATGCAGTAGCTCTGGGAAAGACACAGGATTTATTAAGGGAATACAGCAAACAACACTTGGAAGAATGATGACGGAGCTGAGGAACCATGAGAGCAGGAACATTTATACACAGTAATCACCGACGGGAGATGGGTGTAGGAGGATAACAGACCAGGGTGGAGAACGTCAACGATGGGATACAGCTGGGGAGGGTTAGGAGAGTTACGGAGGGCCATTAGTGACCTCTGCTGGCTCAATTGGGAGGAGACGGGACAGATCGTCACAAGTACCAAGATGTGATGCATCCATCTTCCAAACACTTATCACAAGGGTATCCCAGAGCCAATTACAGGAAACGCAGGGTACAAAGGTGGGGTCCACCATGGATACAATGCCATTTAATCACAAGGAACACTCACAATTATGGAGTCCGGACAATTTACAGATGCCTGTCTGAGTCGCTGCAGGAAGAAACCCATGTGGGATAAAGAGAGCAAACAAACGCCACACAGACAGCATAGGAGAAGGATGGAAACATTCAACACTGCAGCTGCAAGGCAGCCCTGTTACCCACTGAGCCGCCCCTCACTGGATTCTCATGGTTAAAACAGGACATGATGCCCAATACACTCAAAATGCACATGTGGAGGATTTCAGCCATATGGTTTTGAGTAACTTTTACACCCACGTACCATGTGTGAGATGGAGCCGGCCAGTTCCTCTTATGGTCCAATTCTGCTCATGCGTTACTAAGATTATGGTACTTAGGTCCTCCATCCATCAGATCCTCTTCTCACTGTGGTCATGCTCATCCACTCTGGACACTGTATGCTTGGTAAAAGACTCTCATCTCTGTATCCTTGGTAGCAAAACAAAAAGGGGGTTTGCTGAACTAGATGGGCTGAGACTGGAAACAAAGAGGATCGTGAGGGATCACAAATGGGAGGACTAGCAACCGGGAAGGTCACAGGCAGCAGGAAGGTCTAACATCAATGGCCGAGACAAATAGATACTTAAATGCAAAGACTAACGAG
This sequence comes from Brienomyrus brachyistius, assembly GCF_023856365.1. Lineage (NCBI taxonomy): Eukaryota > Metazoa > Chordata > Actinopteri > Osteoglossiformes > Mormyridae > Brienomyrus > Brienomyrus brachyistius. Next base: position 790,838 of record NW_026042348.1, read on the forward strand.
GGGCAACAAGCAACACTCATGAGTTTTTTTTTTTTATTAATTCTGTTGAAGCATGGTTAAAAATCAATGTCTGACTTTTATTAGTTAAATTTCATAGAATTTTTATTTATTATTACTTTTGTCAGATTAAAGTTATTTCTGTGACCATTGTGAGTTTTTCTTTCATTGACTGAAGGGTACCAACAATTTTGTCCACGTGTGTAGCTAATCAATACCTCAGTGACTTTTCAAAACTAGTTTCATGAATTAATTGAGCTGGTGGTGAAATTTAACAAATACATGAAATGGCCGAGGTGAACCTGAGGAGAGGTTTAGGAACCATATTGGTGTTCATCTAGCCATCCAACAAGATATCAGTAACTTTTTGGAGAACATAAGAAATTCCTTTTAGTTTTTTTTGTTTTACTCATAATTTGCACATGTTCTAATATTAAATTTTGTTTTTAATACTGAGAAAATATAAATTTACTACCCAGATAAATAGCTTTAAACATTTCCTATGACTCCCTAAGACTTTTGCACAGTACTGTATATATCTCAGGATTCCTAATGAAACAGGATTTATGTGTTTTTTTTCTGGTAATTGGTAATCACCTACACTACTTCATTGATGATCAGGTGCCTTTCTGTTGTTGTTGTACTAACGTGACTTATTAAGATTTTATGTTATTTATGTTTACTTAGTTAATATATGATTAATTTGATTATGTTATTATCTTTACTAAGTTACCTCAGGACCGCTGTAGGTTTTGAGTTAATAAACTGTCTGCCGTCTGCCGCCCCCTGCTGGCCAAAGCGTCGCCGCTGCGATATCAGGCTGCTGCGCTCAGTGAGCAGAGAGCGCGGATTAAGTCTGTTACTCAGTTACGTTCTGGGCAGCGCGGAACCGGGACATTAATGGGATAGAATAGGAAGCCTTTATTGTCAGTGTACAGGTAGCAAATACAATATATAGACAGAAATATAAAATATACATATAGAGGGGAGGGGAAAAGCTCCCCCCACTCATCAGGCTTAGATTTCATTACATTTTATTTTATTCAGAATCAGAATTCACTCCATTAGTACAACTGCATGTACTATGAATTTGTTTAGGCAGTTTTGGTGCATTTACAGACAACATAGAACATAAGTCAGAGAAAAACAGTCATTCTACATGTTTGTTCAGCTTACAGAACCCAATTATTAACATACGTCACACTTCAGACAGAGTAAAAAGGGTTATACTGGTTATAAAGCAGAGATTTTACCTTTTTGCCACGGAGAAGCAGCGACATGTGAGACTCTGATACGGTAAAAATGATTCCTCCAGCACACAGTGAGCTATCCCAGCATGCACAGCGACACGGGGGAGTTTGGATAAACCCCAAACCCTGGATAGAGGGACTCAGTGAATGAGGAGGTGAATCTGTGCAGGGGGGTCAGTCCATCAGAGGAGACTCTGTAGAAGGACAGAGCACCAGCCCCCCAGTCCAGATACACTCCTACTCTGCGGGGAGCCTGAGGGCCGTATGGGTATGAGAGTCTGTTTATCATTGTGACAGACAGAGTGTCTGTGAGGAGAGCAGATCAGCATCCATGACTTGTCATTGTATCCAAGCTCACAGTCACTCTCTCCTTCCCTCCCGATTCCTTTATAAGTGACTCCTATCCAGGCTCCATCTCCATCCCACTCAGCCTCCCAGTAACAGCGGCCAGTCAGACTCTCTCTGCACAGAACTTGGCTCCAGCAGTCAAATCTCTCTGGATGATCAGGATATGGCTGCTCTGCCCCCCCTGTCACCTTCCTGTTCCCCCCTGACAGAGACACTTCTCTGTTTGCAGTGTTGGGGTCCAGCGTCAGCTGGCAGGAGTCTGTAGGCAAGAGGAAGAGCGATTGATCCCATGACGAAGCCCAGCATCTCCATCATTATCACTGTCACACCTCACACACTCACTCACACAGAACTCGCTCCAATACACACATTTTATTCCCAATATACTCATGTAGCCGCCCGAGTCTGCGGCGCTCCGGCTGCCCCCTGCGCTGTGAGACACGCCGCGCTGAGAGACTCGCTGGGGCCGAACTGCACTTTAGCCTGCGCTCTATTATTCTGTACGATACATAAAATATAAAAAGTCAAATATGTGAATTACCTCAGGAAATGTTGGTCGCCCGCGCGACGCCGGCGGGAAGACGCGCCGAAATGACGCGGGTGTTAAACTAATAGGCTTAATTACAGGTAAATAAAATTACAAACAGCATTCATCAAACATATTAACCATAAAATTACACAACAAAGATTACCACTAAAAGTGAGTTTGTCTTTAGGTCACAATATGAACGTCTTTTAATCCACTTTGGACACACACCTCTCTCCAGCAGCACGCCGACTCGACGCTCCCAACGCGGACGCATCTAGGCTGGTTCTCCGCAAAGCGCAGCACTCGCGTATTACACCGCGTATGCGTACATGGAAACGTTCATATTTCTCTGGTCAAGCTGTGTACTTTGCACATGCGCACGTGTCCTATTTAAGTATTATTAGTAGTAATTCTGATATTCCCTGCACACGTACCACAGCCGCGAGGTCTGTGTATGTTTCCCTACGTTTTACAAATTCAGAGCGGCAGTTCACGGGGCTGCCAACTTTGATCAACTGGCTGGCGTGAGATTTTCAATTTGGGACAAGTCTGCACACATATGCATACGCATTTAAATGTATGCAACAGTTCTATTACCTTGAAAATTGGCTGTAGGGTTTGCAAACTACCCCAATCCTCATCAAAATCATCTATGTTGGCGTTTAAAGACAAATTTGTAGTGCGGCAGGCGGTCGTCCGCGGAGGAGTAAAATGCATCATAAAAGTCTATACAAACACGTCCGCTTATACGTGCGCGGAGAGGTACCAGTCTGGCCGCCACGTTTTCTGTGTTGATTCCGGCTTCGTCTGCGCACTTACATGAGGATAACAAGACGCATGCGCGACGTGCAGTGCCACCAGAAATTGGCGTGGCAGTATGGTCACGTTTTGTCACGGAACATTGTCTTTACTAACGGTACAGATCGTATTAAAGTAGCATCTGATTTTTTTAAGAATGAGTGTCCAGAAGAGCTGTATATTTTCACAGACAAGAAAAAAATATTCCGAACACTATTGTGTCCTTCTTTGTACAGCGTCTTCAAAATTTAATGGCAGTTTAAGTTTCTAAGAAAGCAGTGTCATGCGTATAAGGTACAATGAAATTCTAACCGGAAATTCTTACTTACCTACTTTCATAAGCAGCATTATTTTTCATAAAGTTCCATCCATCCATCGATTTTTCTGCCACTTATCTAATATCCATCCATCCACTTCCCAAACCGCTTATCCTACTGGGTCACGGTGGGCCCGGAGCCTATCCCGGAAGCAATGGGCACGAGGCAGGGAACGACCCAGGATGGGGGGCCAGCCTATCACAGGGCACACTCACACACCAGTCACTCACACACCATTCACTCGCACATGCACACCTACTGAATGGGCAATTTAGTAACTCCAATTAGCCTCAGCATGTCTTTGGACTGGGGGGGAAACCGGAGTACCCAGAGGAAACCCCACGACGACATGGGGAGAACATGCAAACTCCACACACATGTAACCCAGGCGGAGACTCGAACCCAGGTCCCAGCGGTGTGAGGCAACAGTGCTAACCACTGCACCACCATGCCATCCTTAATTTTTAATTAAGAATTAAAAATGAGTATATTGGGTCCTAATTTGGTACTAAACACCTGTTTTGTTTTATAGAGAGTCCACCCCACAGCCTGCCAGACACATTCAGTAAACTGATTATGCTATTAATGATCGTATTGTGCTAATTTTGCTCAGTAAGCAATGTGCAAAATTAACTAATGTGCAAAGCTAATTAATGTCTATCATTATTTGAGATTGTTATGTTTATTACTTATTGCTGCTCACAATGATCTGCCTGATATTTTGACCAAGCAATGGACACAAATAAAATAGTGAGTTTAATATTGATTCTACAACAGCTATTAATAAAAGTGAGTTTGTCTTTAGATCACTATATGAACGTCTTTTAATCCACTTTGGACACACACCTCTCTCCAGCAGCGCGCCAATGCGACGCTCCCAACGTAGATGCATCTAGGCTGGTATATAATGTAGTATATATTATATATAATCTCTCAGGTTATATATAATATATAATCTCTGGGTCTGCCCCCAGGCCTCCTCCTGGTTGGACATGCCTTGAAACACCTCCCCAGGGCGCCGTCCAAGAGGTATCCTAGAACCATCAACTGACTCCTTTCACTGCGGAGAAGCAGTGACTCTACTTTGAGCCCGGATGTCTGAGCTCCTCACCCTCTCTAAGGCTGAGCCCAGACACCCTGCTGAGGAAACTCATTTCTGCTGCTTATACAGTATTCACAATCTCATTTATTCGGTCATCACCCAGAGCTCATAACCATAAGTGAGGGTAGGAACGTAGATCAACTGGTAAATTAAAAGCTTCACCTTCCAGCTCAGTTCCCTCTTTTTCCAAATTGCTGCACCGTGAACAAACCCCCAAGATCAAAGCCAAATTGAACTTTATTGTCATCTGCACCATATATAAGTATAGAGAGAGATGAAATGGCGAAGCTCAGGGCCCACAGTGTAAGCATAAACTTAGTCCAATATAGAGAACAAGACAAGACAATGTGCAAAGGACTTACAGGACAGTGCAACTGAGGAAGAGGAGTAGATTATGCAATATACAGTAATGTGCAATACTGGACAATGTGCAATATTGTTAGAACTATATTAAATATATGATGTATTTCTGCAGTCAGTTAGACCTGAATTCACCATCATGTACGCTGTAACAGCCTGAGTTCACAGTGTAAACAGTGTATGATAATAGTAGTAACAGCAGTAACACGTCTAACATTTCTAACAGCTGAAAATAGGAATAGAAGCAGAATAATGGGGCAGACAGAGAATAATGGGGATTCTTATTATTGCCCCCATGTCAGAGTGACAAAGTGTTAAGTGCAGTGCAGCACTTAAGGGTCAGTCTGTGGCCTTTAGTTGTGGGTTACGGGGGGGTTGAGGCAGTGAGGAGGCAAAGTGAGGGATCCTGGGAGGCAGCATGGTGTTGAGGAGCCTGACAGCCTGGGGGTAAAAACTGCCACGCAGCCTGGCAGACCCGGCTCTGATGCTGCAGTATCTTCTCTCAGGTGGCTGGAGTGTGGAATGACCATGTGAGGGATGTGATGGGTCCTGCACAATGCTGCAGGCCTTGCGGACACTGCGTTTGCAAAAAGCAGCTTGTAGGGAAGGGAGAGGCATCCCATAATGTTCTCTGCTGTCTTCACTACTCTCTGCAGGCACTTGTGGTCAGATTTGTTGCAGCTGCCATAACAGATGGTACTGCAGTTAGTCAGAACACTGTTGATGGTGCCTCTATAGAACATGGTGAGGATGGGAGGGGAAGGTTTGCTTATTTCAGCCACCTCAGGAAGTTTAGTCTTTGCTGGACTTTCTTGAATAAGGAGCTGGTGTTATTTGTCCATGTAAATTCCTCAGTTATGTCCACACCGAGGAACTTGGTTCTCCTTACAATCTCCACAGCAGTACCGTTGATGCTGAGTGGGGTGTGGGCAGGACGTGTCCTTCTGAAGTCCACAATCATCTCTTTTGCCTTGTCAGCGTTGACAGATAGATTGTAGTCTCTGCACCTTGTGGACAGACTTTCCACCTCTTCTCTGTATGCTGATTCATCTTCTCTATTTATCAGTCCCACCACAGTTGTATCATCCACAAACTTGATGATGATGGTGTTGGACGTGTTGCAGCCCATACATACTGACTGGGGCGTCTCTGTCAGGAAATCCAAGATCCAGCTGCAGAGAGTGGTGTTCAAGCTTAACCCCCTCAGTTTTTGAGGGACATGTTGAAGGTAGAGCTGAAGTCTATGAATAACATCCTGACATCTGTGACTCTCTTACCCAGATGTGTCAGGGAAAGGTGACGGGCAGAGGCTACGGTGTCCTCAGTAGACCTGTTGGACCGGTATGCAGATCAGAGAGGGTCTAGAGAGGTGGGAAGATTAGTCTTTATGTATTACTGCCATGACCAGCCTTTCCAAGCACTTCATGATGATTGACATGAGTGCTACTGGGCAGTAGTCATTCAGGCCTGTCACTGATGGCTTCTACAGCACTGGGATGATGGCGGTTAATTTGAAGCATGCTGGGACAGACCACTGGCTTAAAGAGGTGCATTCTGTGAGGACACCAGCCATGTGGTCAGTGCATTCTCTCAGCACTCAGCCAAGTATGTTGTCAGCTCCTGCTGCCTTGCGTGGGTTGACTCTGGATAGAGTACTTCTCACATCAGCTGTGGTCAGACAAAGTAGCTTCTCACTTGGGGGGTGGGGGGGGGGGGTGTCGGCTTATTCTGTACAAAACAGTTGTTTAGCTCATCTGGAAGGGAGACATCACCGCCATTGATGTGTAGGATGGGCTCGTAGATCGTGATTGGCTGAATTCCCTGCCATATACGGCGTGTGTCTTTGGTGCATTTAAAGTGTACATTGATCGTCTGTGCATGTGCCTGATTGGCTATCCTCATAGCTCGGGACAGGTTGTCTGTGGGCGTCCTGAGGGCAGCCTTGTCTTTAGATCTGAAAGCTGCATTTCTGATTCTTAGCTATGTGAGCACTTCCCTCATCATCCAGGGCCTTTGGTCGGCTCTCGTGGTCATCGATCACAGAGTTTATATACTCCTCCAGGTTGATGGCGTCACCATTTATAGCAGCCTCCTTAAAAATGTCCCAGTCAGTAGATCCAAAGCAGCCTTGGAGAGCTGAGACGGCACCAGCTGGCCACACTCTTACTGACTGGTTTGTTGTGCTTCAGCAGGGATTTATACACAGGAACCATGATCACAGTGACATGGTCTGAGTAGCCGAGGTGGGGGGGCCTTGTAGGCCTCACAAACGTTTGTGTAAACATTGTCCAGACAGATTCTCCCTCTAGCTGGGATGTTCATATATTGGAAGAATTTGGGGAAAACTGGCTTCAGATTTGCCTGATTGAAATCTCCAGCAATGATGAAAAAATTAGTCTCTGGATTAGACTGTCTGTTCCCAGCGATTTATTATTTTTTAAGCAATTTATTGCTGCACACATCTCAGTTAAACCAACTGGGACGTCACAAAGTTCACGATCCACATCAGTTATTCCCGTGATGTTTGAGAAGAAATCAAAAATTTTGGATCAAGACTCCTGACATACAAATTATTAAAGAACTCAGTGCAGAATTCGGCTATTTTCTTGATGTCATCTGCAGCATTTCCATAAATCCTCACCCGCATAATGCAGTTGTTCCTGACTTGCTGACTTTCCAGCCTAAAGAAATAGGCTGAGTTCTGCTCACCTTGTTCAAGCCATTTTTGCCACAATCTAACAAAGGCTCCTTCTGCCTTATGTTTATATATAATCATACAATTTATTCTGTAAGGCACCTCCTACATTATTTTCTGTATCAGTAAGACAACTGACTGGTTTGCAGGTTAAAGCAGTAAATCTCATTTAAAATTTAGTTTTCTTCATCTCTTCCGATTTGAGCCAAGTCACTACTAAACCTTCTGACAAATTTTGCTACATCATATTATTATTGCAATACTTTTTTCTGTATTGGGTCTGTTCCAGTGTAAGTCAGTTAATTATTCTATATTTAAAATAGCTACTTTTTTTCTCAAGATTGAACTGTTTAATATCCAGTTTGAAGATATTTTATATCCAGTAGACGATGACAAAGATTGCATGTTCTCCCCATGTCGTCGTGGGGTTTCCTCCGGGTACTCCAGTTTGCCCCCACAGTCCAAAGACATGCTGAGGCTAATTAGAGTTGCTAAATTGCCCATAGGTGTGCATGTGTGAGTGACTGGTGTGTGAGTGTGCCCTGCGATGGGCTGGCTCCCCATCCTGGGTTGTTCCCTGCCTCGTGCCCATCACTTCTGGGATAGGCTCCGGACCCCCCGCGACCCAAGCGGTTTGGAAAATGGATGGATAGATGGATAGACGATGACGTTATGGATATATGGATGTCAATGGCTCGGTGGTCAGAAAATGGTGAAGCTATAATGTTTGTTTAAATATTTCCTAATTCATTAGAAATAAGCCAAAAATCAGTTTGTGACTGATTTGAAAAGGTCCAACACATTTGGTTGGAAAATCTCTTGTTTAATCTCTTCCATCATTTTTTCTTTTTTCAGAGCCTATCATGACTATGTATAGTTATTGCCGTCACTGGATGATAAATCCAGACAGTAGTAAATCTGCATATAGTTCACACTACACGGTAAACAAAACAAGTTGGCTTGCAGCTCTAATCAAAGCGTGTTCTTCAGAGTGCCATCTTGACTCCCTCCTCCTTCTACATTTAATGCCACAACCACATGCTCACAAGTGAGACTGGAAACGAAGGAACCGACCAAGATGGTTTTCTCGCACTGCCCCCTGGTGGACATGACCTTCAATCCTCCAGATAGATGTAAACTACGCACGCAAGTTTAGTCGGGTCGTGTGAAGTCATGGCCCTAAAGCACAGACTTAGGAGATGTTCAGTGTCACAGCCAGTTTGGGTAAGACTGCAGGTGCCGTCTTAGGACAATATTAAAGAATCTGAAAAAAGTACACTCAGCGAATGCACAAAAAGAGCAAACGTGAAGGAAGGACTTCAGGGGGAACAAAGTGCATCAAAGCCCACAGCTACTCTCTCTCATCTGACTCCAGTTGTGTGTCACCTACACACTGGGTCAGACAATGTGTTTAATACATTAAACTGATCTTTACTGAATATCAAGCCTTTGGTTGGAAAATCTTTATTAATGACTGATTGTATTATCAGGATAAACTTTGATTTTTATGCGTTAAACTGAAATGGGGTCAAATGAAAACTATGCAGCAGCCCTGATCAAACCAGCTACTCCTACCTTCCCTTAATCAGTGAGACTAGAGCACTTAGGGAAGGAGGTGGAGCAGCCGCCTTATTTAATGGGTTTGAATTATTTTTACAAGTCAGGCACTACTTTCTGTCAGAAGGGTAATTATGAATCTGAATGAACAGAAATTACATGTGGAGTTCCTCAAGGGTCCGTTATTGGCAGTGGGCAGTGGTGGCTTAATGGTTGTTGGATTGAATCCCCGACCAGCAAGGCACCGCTGAGGGACCCTAAGCAAAACACTGCTCTCTGGGCACTGAATTAGCTGCCCCTTGCTATGTCACAATGTCACATATGGGTTAAAAGCAGAGGACACATTTCGGTGTTGTGCACTGTGTGCTGTGGTGTGTCAACACTGATCACCAATTAGAATTATAATCCTCACTGAGCCTCTTTGTTCAACATCTACATGCTTCCATTTGCTCAGATTACGGAACACTATAAAATCTCTGGAACACTTAAGGCCATGTTGTTAGTAATTAAAAAAAAATTCACAACAAATAATAATCCATTGTTATGCATTATAATCATGGCTTTAAATATTTATCAAAAGGCATAACACATTATAGGCATGCTTATTATGCATAATGAATGACATATGAAGCTCTCTTCTTTAGTGCACTATAAATACCTTCATAATGCATTATAATGATCAGTATAAGCATTAAGGATGCTTTGTATTGCATTATGAAGGTATCTATAGTGCCTTATAGTTGAGTGTGTCATAAAGCATTCATAAAGCGTTATAATGATGGATATAATGTGTTATGCTTTTTATAAATATTTATAGCTGTGTTTAGAATGCTTTATGAGTGCAGTATAATTAAGCAATAACACACTGTATAAGAAGATACTCCGGTATATCATGGCTGTAATTCGGTCAAAGGCACAAGGCTATAGGCCACCACAAAAAAAAAAATAGTTCTCATAACATCAGTGAAAGTGGGAGGGGCCATCGTGTCCAAACCATCCGCATACCTGGATAATTCAGTGAATAACCAATATAGTTTTGTCTAATATTTCCGGTGGCAGCAGTAAAACAACTAGCCAGCTTATTATCGGAGTAACTTTGCATTGTAAATGAAAACCATGCCGCAGATTATGAGGCAGATTGCAAAGTTCAGTTATTGGCATCTTTAATAGTGCGACTGTTAAAAGGACAGTTGGCAGCTTATAAAAACATATTCTGGAACAGAAAAGAACAAATCCCACAAAACGGAATACATATGAACCTTTACTTTCACTGTCACCTATGTTAATTTTTTAAACTGGTGGAAACACAGGCAGGTTCTGAAAAGGCATCAAGTGACAACCAGCCCAGCACCGGCTCCATGTTGGTGGAAATGAGGCATCAGTACAGTGTTCCCAGGTCCTGCCCAAGGTCTGCTTAAGATCCACCCAACGGAAGCTGAAACCAGCCCAATAAGAGTGAGAGAGAGAAGGATTTCTCTCTAAACCAGATACGGAAAAGCTTGTTCATGTGTTTATTTCCAGCAGGCTAGACTATTGAAATGGTGTCTTTGCAGGTCTTGGTAATAAATCAGTCAGACAGCTGCAGCTCATCCAGGATGCTGCCACCAGAGTCCTCACTAACACCAAGGAAGTGGAGCATATCACACAGCTCCTTAATCACTGCACTGGCTTCCTGAGCATCACAGGATTAATAATTAAATATTACTTGTGTACAAGGCACTAAATGGCACTAACTTCCTTGAACCTTGTGAAGCATCCAGACCCCTGAAACTTTACTCAGTGTCCCAGAATGAAGACCAAGCAGGCTGAAGCAGCTTTTAGTGTCTATGCTCCCTGTCTGTGGAACAAGCTTCCTGAAGACCTGAGGTCTGCTAACACTGTCAGCTCATTATAATCAGGGCTTAAAACATTTCTGTTGCTGCTTTGTTTCAATAAATTAAATCAGCAGGAGTTTAGTTGTACGCTGCCTCTACAATCTCACTTCTTTTTAGTTAACTGTTTATTTGTGTTTTGGGCTTTTAGACTTTTTAAAATTGTTTTTTAAATTGACAATGAACGTGTTTGTAAGTCCCACACCAAAGTTCCGAAGTATCGAAAAAGTACCACAGCTGCAATGATGCTTTTGGTACTGGAACTTCTGGTATTGGTACTCGACCGGAAGTTAATGGAAAAGGGAAAGAACCAAAAGTACCGAACCTGGTGCAGTGGAAAAGCACCCTGAATAAACTTACCTTACTTAGCAATTGGATTCAAAGTCCACTGAGATAAAAAGCTCATGTAAATGTGAAAGACCAGGAGGCAGCGGGAGAGAGAAAGAGAAGCTCCACTAGCAGTAGAAAACGAAACACAGTAAAACACAGTAAAACACACTCCACCTCATACAGGGAGAGAGAAGCGTGTGTGTGAACAGACTCACAGTGTAAGAATTCTGCTCTGGTCCTGGGCACTAATACTGGTAGGACGGTGTCTTTGGTAACTAGAAGGAGACAGAGAGAAACAGGGATGTGAGTAAAAGGAATTTACTTGTGGGAGATGGACTTCACTCACTGTGGAGATAACAGCAGTGGGGTATTATTATTATGAGGGACAATCACAGGCATTTTAACAAACTGCAAATCATGGTAAGTTACACATAATACAGATTTTTGGTTTCTATAATGTAGAAGAAACATGTTTCATGTGATCTGGGTTTTGCAGCCAGTAGAATGTGAAGCTCTTTCACCAGTTATCACAAAGATTTAAACTTATTGTAAACAAACTGACTTGGTCACACAAATGTGAGGCTGACTGTACTGCATACTCTCTCTGCACGGTCCACATCAGGGGGGGCCAATCTTACCCGCAAAGTCCAGTGTGTACGCAGGTCTTTGGGGTAACCTTTAGGTCAGCTGTTCAACCCCAGGTGTGAGACCCTTCAGCCAATCAGTCCTCTAATTAGTAATCCAGCAAAAGCAGCCCTTTCTGGGTAAGATTGGTCAGCCCTGGTCTATATTAACATGAACAGACTAGAAAATGTATTAACCTGGGTGATGGATCTCTGCCATTTTCATTCTGCAAAAATTCTCCAGTTGATCTTTCAGCTCAGAAACCGCCTTCCTCAAATTCCCAAAATCAGATCTGGGACTGACAGAGATTCTGGGTCCAAATCCAGCTTCAGGAGTGACAGGAAGAGCCTGGCGCCTCTACAGACACACAGTCTGATTAAACAGCTTCATCAATACAAATGTGTATTGCAATCTAATTAACAGAACCTTTAACATCTGACCAATGACAGACTAGTTGAAATACAAATGAGAACATGCATCCATTTGAATACTCTGGTTTTTTTATTGCCAAAGTAGCTGTTCTGTTACCTGGAGGAAATGGATGTGATCCTCTGTGTGTGAAAGCTGCTCCAGCTCAGAGTGTCTCCTCTTCAGTTCATCAATCTCCTGCTTCAGTCTCTCCATGTCTCCTTCAGCCTGACTCACTGCAGCCTTCTCCTGATCTCTGATCAGCTTTGTCACCTCAGAGCGTCTTCTCTCAATGCAGCGGATCATCTCAGTGAAGATCCTCTCGCTGTCCTCCACTGCTGACTGTGCTGAGCTCTGTTGGTGACACAGGGAGCAGAGGACAGTAAATTACAATTGGCCCCTTTTGAGACTCCAGAGAGCCTCATTGTACAATAGAGATGTGAGCTGACAGGAGGTATAAAAACAGCACAGGGCTGAGGTTTGGAGCGACACCATGCTGGACGCCTCAGGTACTGAAACCCAGCCAGCATTGATTGGAAATGATCCCTCATTAAGCTCATACACTGTCAGCTGCAGGGATTTGGCAGAGACTGGTGGCTGTATGGGGCAGGTTGGTTGTCACCATTAGGTCTCAGTTTAATAGGTGACTTTTTTAGTGTTTATTTGCATTACGCTGGGTTGTAAAAAGTTGCATTTTTCTCAAATGGGCATTTATGGTATTTTTTTAAATAAATAAGCTACTACTGCTGCAACACTTGGTTAAACTCTGTAATCCAGCAACTCTATCCCACTGACCCAGAATAACCCAGAGCAGCATTAATTTGATTAATCCGCACAAGTCTGTAAATCTGCAATCTGTTGAATCTGAAAGAAGATACAATATGATCACAAGCCAGCTGTTATCTTCTCCTCAGGTTCATACTCACTGTGAATGAGGCCACAGCCTCTCTCAGCTCCTGCAGCTCCTTCTCTCTCATCTGAATTCTCTGCTGAAATTCCCTCTGTGTTTCACCCATTTGTTTCTACAGATAGGAAACAAGATGACAAAACAAGTTTGTTTCATTAGCTGAGATTACATTCATTTATCATCCTGTCCAAGGTGGACCCCAGCCTTGGGCCCTATGCTGCCTGGGAAAGGCTCCAGGCACTCCCCCTGACCCTGACCTGGATTACCGGCTAGGAGATGGATGGATGGATGGATGGATGGATGGATAGATGGATGGATGATAGATGGATGGATGGATGGATGGATAGATGGATGGATGTTCATTAATGATTTATTGACTGTAGGTAGGATACAATGGACATAGACCCTTTGGTCCTGTTTCCACCTGGTATTAACATGCGTCCTGGGTGATCCAATCACAAGTGGACAGCGCTAATTACCCAGGACGCATTGAAGATACATTGAGATCCGATCACACAACCCACATTGGGAGGTGGTCTGGGCTGCATATGGCCACATTCTTATAGCAATGTGAAGGCGAATGTGTCCTGGGCTGCACTGCAGGACCGGCTACTCAACTGGCGTCCTATTAGATTGATGTCAGATCGCATGTGTGTTGATAATGGGCCACTGTGTATAAACTGCGCTGTGAACAACAATAATGCATCTTTTCTCCTGCGACCCTAAAAACTCTGAATCTGCAGGGAAGTTGGTTTAATATTGGACTGTTGTGACCCATTCATATGGAAACTGTGACAAAGTCTGCATCACTGATGTTCCACGCAAATTCAGAAAGGAAAATGTGTAAAATGGGATTCATTAAAGATTCTTCAGAATTTGAACATATCATATATTTAATGTGCATGTTGGGGCGCAGCCTGGTGCAGGCAGGGAAACAAGGTGAGGATCCACTTAAAAGCTCCAAGACAAAGGGAATTAAGGAGACTGAACCAAACTGGAAAGACACACAATAAAGGAACAATAAGGGGTCAAAACTCACCAGGGAAAAAGTAGCTAAGAAAATGACACGTGGACTAACAGAGGGAATGGGGCAGCTAGTGATGTTAAGCTTGACAATAAAAAAGCGATTCACTACATTCTGAAGCACAGCTTCAGTTTCCTTCGTTCCACCCTGAACACGTGACCATGGTTATCTGAAGCTTCATTCTACACTCAACCATGTGACTGCTTTGGAAACTGAAAATGTGGCACAATCCTCATTACCGGTTTCAAACCTGTTGTACAGCACATAAGTTGTAATCATCATAATTTTATAATAATTCATTTTCAATAATTAATTTAATAATAATAATTATTATTATTATTAGTCATTATTGTGTCCAAGGTTCAGTTTACTTGTATGAATAGATAATATCAGATTTGGGTGAGGGTATTACCCAATAATCTGTATAATTTTCCCAGTATAGAGACCAAGAAACAAATGATTGATGAGGCTTTGGTCAATATGCACAACCCTTCACCATAGTGGATAACGCAGGATTTAGGGAGGTTGTGGGGATCCTGGATCCAACCTACATTCTCCCATCCAGGCAAACATGAAAGGGTTTGGTGACAGAAACATTTAAGATAGAAAAAGAGAAAGCAAAGGAAGAGGTGAGAAAGGCCAAAGCAGTAAGACTAACATCTGACATGTGGACATTCATACATATGGAAGCTTATTTAGCAGTCAAATGCCATTTTATAAATGATAAGACTGAGCTGTCGACCTTATTATTGGGAGCAGGAAAATTCCCAGAGTCTCATTCTGCAGAAAACATGGCTGCAGGCGAGGCAGCCTGATGGAGGAGTGGGGAATACAGAATAAAGTCCGATGGCTCACACTGACGCTGCACAAAATGTGATTGTCTGTGTCAGACACACAACCTGCATTGCAGGTTTCTGTAGCCAATCTAATGCTCAGGCTGCTGTAGCGAAATAACATAGACAGATGTGAGATAATTAACCAATAACAACAGTGCAGGGAAAACAGGCAACAAGTGCAGTAACTTATATTAATGAACACAAGACTAGGAAAACTCCCACAAACACTGAAAGTAAGAAACACACACAAGGAATTCAATACTTAGAAAGTACAGAAACATGTGGAACATAATAAAACAAGGCACAAGCTTCACAAGCAGAACAGAGAACTAACAAACACTGGGAAGAATAGAAAAGCAATAATTAAATGAAAGAGGTGAGGTTGGTTCCTGACCTGCCTCAAACCCATAACCAGCTGGTCCCAGCCTCTGTGTCACACACTCATCCCAATGAGCCAAATGCAGCCATGTGGGGAAAAGGAAGAACACACTAGGGCCAAAGACGATGAGAGGACAAAGGGGATGGATAGCGATGGCTGCTGGCCACACGGGGAAGAGACACAAGGACAGGCACTGAGACGAAGCTTCATTATTTATGTCAAAGCTGCTCCACGCGTTATTAATATTAGTGAAATGTGCCGGTAAAAATGACATGAAGGTAAAATTAAAGCATGTAGGTAAGAATGTGTGTTCAGTAGCCAAGCAAATGGATGTGTGAATAGAAACATATAATAACAGTGTAATTGTTTATATAGTTTTATATTGGGCTGTCCGGGGGCTTGAATTCCTGGTTAGATATTCAGTCCCACTCCAGCCCTGACTACTTTTACTGTATTTGTTCCAAGTCAGACATAATTCGGCATATTAGACAAAACAATGAACCTCTTTGTTAATATTGTCATAAATTTTGAGCTTCACTGGTTATCATTGAAAGCCAAAATATTATCCTATGGCAACCAACACAATGCTTTAAAGGCTGAACCCTTTAACCTTGAATAGAAAAGTATTAATCTACGTATATCTTGGTACCGAAAGACCTTTTTTAACATGTACATTTGTACTGTGTTGATGTAGTTAAGGTAAGGTAAGGTAAGGTAAGGTAAGGTACGGAGGTAAGGAGCACACACTGAGTACAGTGCCTTACCGCACCCACCACACGACGAACCACCTCAGGGATGAGAACCTGAGTGCAGCCGTGCAGTGGGTGATACCTCAGCACCACACCAGTCCCAGTGGAACAGTGTGAGTTTTATCCAGTGGCTGCAGTGCCAATCCTGCAAAACACCTCCTGATGCAGTATAAATATGCATGTGGATAATGTGAAAAGTTAAACTCTATTGTGAAAATATTATTTTATAATAATAATAATTGTCTAATGAAAATCGCGACATTATTACGAAACAATAAATTGTAAAATTTTAAAATTATACATAGAAGACAAGTGTTATTATGAAATATAATTTTATGAAATTTATGAAATTTTATTAAATTATTTAAAAATAAAAGGATACATTATTGAAATATTTATCATTTTATTTATATTTTTTGATATAGTTATTATTTTATTTTGAGTGTCATGGCGTCCCGTACAAACATTTTCGGCGGGCACGGCCTTACTGTACTGTGGCTCTAGTGAGTTCTTCTGTACTATGAAGGGTTACTGGCTTGTCGGATGTAAGGTACCACAGTTTAAATGGACTTCATATTCGTTTACTTACATTTTGCCCAGACTACCTTAAATCCGACAAGCTAGTAACCCCGCTAGTAAGACCGGACAAGTAGGTCATGACAACTTTACCGAACCAGACTTGATCTGAGTGTTTCGTAGCAATTACACGAACAAGTGTTAAGACAAAATCCATTTATTTAAAATTAACTTTTAGATAATAACAATAATTGATACTTTCACTGATCCCTTTGGGGAAATTCTTTTAGATAGAAAGGGGAAATTCTTTTAAATTAGCCTGACCTGTATCTCCGCCCTTCCTGTAGCAGCTGAGACTGTATCATGGCCTCTGTGTTCATCCATCGTAGAGAGATAACAGATACACTGCTGGTCGGTACGGCAGTAGACCTCCAGGGGTTTGTCATGGTGGGAACAGACCTTGTCCTTCAGATGGCCGATGGCATCAATGAGCTTGTGCTGTTTTGCATGGTGGAGTTTGTTGTGAAGCTGCAGGTCAGTTTCACAGTAAGAGGCCAGACACACCAGGCAGGACTTGACAGCTTTGTGTTTTCTCCCAGTACAGACGTCACACTCCACATCTCCAGGTCCAGCATACTGGTCAGCAGGAGCAGCTGCTTGTAGTCCAGTCTTCTTCAGTTTCTCCACCACTTCAGCCAGCATGGTGTTTCTGCCCAGAACAGGTCTGGGTATGAAGGTCTGTCTGCACTGGGGGCAGCTGTAAACTCCAGCATGATCTTCCTGATCCCAGCAGCTCTTAATGCAGCTCATACAGTAACTATGTCCACAGGGAATAGCCACTGGATCCTTTAGTAGATCTAGACAGATTGCACAACTTAACTCATTTACATCCACTGCAACTCTGGCTTCTGCCATTTTACCACGAACACTGATAGGATTCAGTATCGTTTTCTCTCACAGTCGTCTGTGTGTGACAGTGGGAGGAACTTCCTGCTTCTCAGACTGCAGCAGGTGTGGTTTTGGACTGAGACCAGACTGAGAAGAGCAGACTGGGCAAACAGTGGAGCTGCAGTTTATGAACAAAATAGTACATTATACAAACTGTACCCAAAGCGAACATTTATTTATCTTTTATGAGAATAACAGCTACTGACATTGTTTTTCTGTAAACAAACTATAATCCTACTCTTTGATTTTGTGCAGTAGATAGAAATTAGGTATAAAGGTATAAGAGAGCAGATCTACTGAGAATGAATTTCTGTGTCGGTTTAGAATCACGTTTGGGATCATGTGGTTTCAGGTGAAACATGCAGGGATGTGCAGTTATAGACAGACTGTGTCAGGATTAGACAGAACAAGCTTTGACAAGTGCTGTCAATGCACAGATTTGTTTTTTTACATTATTCTATATACAATATTCATGAAAATATATGTAATCTCTTCCTTTTCTTTCTGTGTGTTTGTGCAGGGAGTGTATTTATGTTAGGAAGGACAGTCAAGTTCAGAGTGATCATTTTAATCATCCAAAATAATTCCATACTCTAATAATGAAAATTGAACACTACTCTTATATTTAAGCCAAAAGTTAATGGACCAGCTTCAGCCATCCCCAGGAACAGAAAGATCATATATCAAAAAAGTATCCAACAAATTCCAATAACCACAGTACAGGGTTATGGGACACACACATCACAGGAAGCACAGGGCACAAGGCAGAGACACCCTGGATGGGATGCCAGTCCATCACAGGGCAAACACTCACTCACATGCTGAGGACAATCAAGAGACACTAATTCACCAAACTGCATGATCTTCGACAGCATGAGGAAACCTGAGGAAACCCACAGGAACACGGGGAGAACATGCAAGCTGTACATGCAGAACCAGGAGTGGGAACCACACCCACAAGCCTGGAGGTGTGAAGTGAGAGCAGCTGGTCTGAAGTCCTGAAGGGAGCTGGAGCGCCATTTCTTTGGAACAGTGTGGAGCCGTCCTGCATTACTGCTTATCCTGTACGGGGGGGTGGGGAGCCTGGAGCCTGTCCCAGGTGGCACAGGGCGGGGGACACAATGGACAGGATACTAGTTTATAGCAGAGCACAAACTCACACATACAGACTCACAATAAGGGCAGCTTAGAGATTCCAATCGGCTGATCGCAGTTTCATGTTCTCCAAAGTAGGAGGAGAAAGCCCACATTGGAAGAACATGCAGACTTCACACATACAGCAGGAGGGACAGGAAACAAGCCAAGAGACAGAGGTTACACCCCGAGACCCCACACCCCCCCACAATCACACATACTGTTAGGATTTGTTTAAAAGTTACATTTTAATGCTACAAAATTATGACTGACTATGAACTTCAACAAAATTATGACTGACTATGACTATGACTATGAACTTCATATTCCAGAACAGAAAGCCTGCCGCTTTCTTGGACTCCTGTTGATACTGGTGACCAGAAACTGGGACCAGAGTAACCGGAGTCTGGGATGAAGGAGGGACCCACGTAGCAGGACCCAGGGCAGTCTAGCAGGACATCCTCTGGATCCATGTTGGAATCTATGCTGACTTTAATAATGTTACCTTACAGGATTTACCCGTTTCTGTGCCCTGTACCTACAGTAAGGAGGTGGGATCTCTGCTCCTTCAAAGCAGACAGACTCACTCACATATGATTACAGTTCTAGTACATAGCAGATACTGTTGCTGAAAGTGGTGAACAAGTGAGGCAAATATAACAATGCAAACATGCCGCTGTCAAGGTGCTGCCTGGGCACTAGTGCAGCTAGGCTGGTATTTCTGGGCTCCACAGACATCACTGGTGGTTGGTGTCGTGGTCACCGGGGTGAAAGACTCGTGCAGCAAGTGTTTCTCAGACAACAAACAGGGACTTACTGGGATCAGGATGGGAGGCTATGGAACCGGCAACACATAAGGCACAACATCAGTGATCGAACTGGGGAACACAGGACCAGGAAGCACTTAAATGGAGGACTAATGATGGAAGAGACTGGAGACAGCTGGGAGTGTTTCACACGAGGGCTGGAACGAGACGTGAGACCAACAAGCAGCAAACATGGCCTGTTAGAGCCACGTCAGGGAGGAGGCGGGACATTTAATTACATTTTTATATAGTGCCTCACAGAGTCGTCCCAAGGCACTTTACATAGATGTGTAGTCATACATTACAACATCATTAAAGAGAGTGATACACAAGGGGAAAAAGGAAAGAAAGATATTAAATAAAGAAAGCCAGATGACAACGGAGGAGAGGAACCAAAAAACCCCAAGTAAGGAGAAAAACAGACCTCTGGGGGTCCATGGACAACTGGCTGCCCAACCCCCCCGGCAGACTAATATTACTGAGAACAGAAAAGAGTGGAGCTGCTTGCTAAAGGCCAGGTGTGAGGTGTGATTAAAGTCTGTCAATAAGCCTGTTCTCCACGCTGGCCTGTGTAGGGTGACACTCAAGGCTGCACCCAGGATGACACAGTTAGCAGGTCCAATTCGCAGTGTCACCCCTCCATGGGACTGAACCAGGACTCCAGCTCAGATGGTCCCCCCCCCCCCCCCCCCCGGGCAGCACCTGAAAATGTGGGGATGCAGAGAGCATGGATGGTCAGAACATGCATCGACACATAAATGGACAAGCATAGTGGATAAGAATGGCATTGCTTAATGTGACAGTACCCCCCCACCCCACCAAAAGCATGCGCTCCGGCCATGAAGTCCAAAGGGGTTAGACAACAGGGATGGAACCAGACTGGACTCTGGACTAGACAGGGGACGACAGAACAGATGGTAGACAGGACAAGACCAGACAAGACTAGACAGAACACTAGACAGACAGCAACACCAGACATAAGAGCAGTTGCAGGACATCACTAAGGACATGGAGCGGATAAAGGAAAAGCTAGGAACCACAGGTACAGCAGTCCTGTCAGACCCCAAAACAGGATGGATAGGTGGAGGGTCAACAAGAACAGGGGCACAGGATGCACAAGACAAGGAGAGATGGGGCATCCAGGGAAGACAGGCAAAGACTCGGGGCTGGGGACCCTCCTAGGGTCCTTTCCAGGTGAGGCTGAACTCCGCCGAATCACAGGACCAGAGGGTCTGGGAGGGCCAGCAGGGCCGGAGGACATGAGGGGTTGGGAGGTGATGAGAGAACCGCAGAGCAGTAGGGCAGCAAGGAGACAACAGGACAGGAACAGGAAGATGACAAGGGACATACAGGGCAAGAGCAGAGACTGGCAAACCCTCTCTGGGAGACAGACATTCAGCCTGCCGCTTTCTTGGACTCCTGTTGATACTGGTGACCAGAAACTGGGACCAGAGTAACCGGAGTCTGGGATGAAGGAGGGACCACGTAGCAGGACCCAGGGCACTCCAGCAGGACATCCTCTGGATCCATCTTCTCTGGGCTGGTGGCAGCCTGCAGGCATGTGCCGGTGGGACATCAGGATAGAAAGTGGGCACCAGCAGGCCGTCAGGAGATGAGGTGGGCACCGGCTGGACGTCTGGGGACATTGAGGTGGGTGCTGGCCAGGCATCAGGGGACAGAGAGGTGGACGCTGGCCTGACATTATGGAGCAGTGTGGCAGGTGTCGGCTGGTTACCAGGGAACCGTGTCAGATCTGCGGGGCGAGTTGTGGGGGTTGGGTGCAATGTGGATGAGGTGGCAGTGTATGCAGGGGCCTAGGCGGACCGATCATCGGCTACCAGTTCTGGTTCTAGGAACATGGAATGTACCCTCTCTGGTGGGAAAGGAACCTGAGCTGGTTGGGGAGGTAGAGAGATACCGACTAAATATATGCACAGGTTGGGCTTGAGGGGCTGGACTCCCCTCTATTCCACTCTTGACTTGCCCCTGGTGAGAGGTGCTGGGCAGGTGTGGGTCTACTTATGTGCTGATTTCACACGGCCGCCATTTTGAATGGAAAGCGAGGCAGAGGAGGGAGTCACCCCAAGTGGAAGCCTGGAAGTACAGTCACATAACGGCTTGGACCGTAAACTTTGGCTGGTGCCACATTTTACCATAAACGATGCTGAAAAATGGGCTGAGGAGGGATGTTGAATATCAAGAGCAGTTCTGTTAAAAGGATACAGCGACTGAATAGAGGGTAACATTACTGATATTAAAGGTAAGTTAACGATTTTGACAGGCGTAGCCTGTCAAAATGCTGGTAGAGTAACCAGTGCTCCCACCCACTCCTTATTTTCTCCATCCTTTTTTGCCTGCTGTCGTGTCACAGAGACACAGAGTTTGGCCAAAACACACTTGATTTATTTTCTGAATTTACAATTTTCTGAGACAACAAGCACAAGCACTATTATCCTGAGAGAGGCTGAAAACGCTGGATACATATTACTAAACATATATGGTACATTACAGCGTTAATCGAAGGGGTATGAATATATTTTAGGTCCAAGCAGAGTCAGGTACTTCACCTCAAATGGATCATGGGTTTTCACATAGAAAATAAAAATCTTCAGCCCCACTGTGAGGAATTATAGCAGGAGGCAGCTTGCTTATATGAAACATCCTCACTACTGTAAATCCATGATTCTGCAAAAGTGTGTTTTCTAAATTTGAACTTAGCTTCTAAGTGTCCCGGTTACAAGGAAATCAAGGGAAAGACAAACCTTGATCACATTCTCGTCTTTGATAAGATGTACATCCTGGTTCACAACAATATGGCACACTAGCATCAACGAATTTTGTGGAATTAATCCCACCTCAGCCTTGTTTTCATTTTGAAAATGGTGACCTCTGCGAAATAAGCTAATAGCCCCCCCAATTCAGTGCCAGAACGTTGGAGTTAGAGCGAGAGGGTTACCTCCCTTCTCCTTCGAGTTGGGGGACGGGGTCTGACTGTTTATGCGTATGCACCGAACACCAGCTCAGAGTACCAGGCCTGCTTGGAGACCTGAGAGGGGGGGCTGGGAGGTGCCCCCCGTGGGGACTGCATCGTCCTGCTGGGAGACATTAACGCTGATGTGCGTAGCGACAGTGAAACCTGGAAGGGTGTGATTGGGAGGAACGGCCTGGCCGATCTGAATCCCTGTGCTGCCCACAGTGTGTCCATAACGAACAGCATGGTGGAACATAAGTGCTCCTGTCACTGGAGCACCCTGGGCCGCAGGGCGATGGCAGTCTGATGGGACTGGTAATTTGTCACTTTTAATATCTCTCCTTATATGTTTCATGTTCTTTTAATTTAATGTTTTATCCATCCATTTTCCAAACTGCTTATCCTACTGGGTCGTGGGGGGGTCCGGAGCCTATCCCGGAAGCAATGGGCACGAGGCAGGGAACAACCCAGGATGGGAGGGGCACACTCACACACAACCCAGGGCACACTCACACACCAGTTACTCACACACCAGTCACTCACACATGCACTAAATGTTTTATTTTCATATGTATTCCCACGATTTTACTTTGTGCATTATGCATTTTATTTTTTATCATCTTTTCTGGAAAGCACTTTGAATGACCTTCTTGTATGAAGATGTGCTATACAAATAAACTTGACTTAAACCGACATAAAATATTCATTCTCTACTCACTTCAGCTTCTCCAGTTTACAGCTGGGATTCTCCAGTACAGCAGAGAGCAGCTTCACTCCTGAGTCTCCTGGGTGATTGTAGCTCAGATCCAGCTTTCTGAGGTTTGACTTCAGAGCTGAAGTCAGGGAAGAACAGCCTCTCTGTGACTCTACAGCCTGACAGCCTATTGAAAGGAAACCACAAAATTTCAGACAAAATACAGGCAGCAGCGACCTGTCAAAACACCAGTGCTGACGTTGCCAATGACTGGCCTGGACCCACCAGAGCAAACAGCCCTTCAGCACCCCCCCACCCCACCCTTCCCCCATCCCAGATCTCCCTGTTGCTGATAAAAAGCTGCCATTCGGGGGTAATATTCTGCACTTGGGTTTGCCTGAGTGCCTCTGTTCCTGCAGCTGCCACACACTGTTCACTGAAGCTCACCTTTTAGCGTCACTGACTGTAATAACAGACATAAATGATTGGCTTCTAAATTAGACCATCCAGTGAGACCGACCCACTGCATCAGACAACTGGACTCTCTCATCCCCAGTCCTGCCAGAAGAAGAGCACTGAGGACAGAGAGGATGAGACCCTGGACTGACGTCAAGATCAAATGGTGTGACATCATAGAAACTGTAAAAGGCCCACGGTCGAGCAGAGAACCACCCGTGAGGAAGTGAGGAATGCCAACAGGAGGCGGTTGGTATTAGATCAGTGGGTAATGCTGGTAGAGTAACCAGTGCTCCCACCCACTCCTTATTTTCTCCATCCTTTTTTGCCTGCTGTCGTGTCACAGAGACACAGAGTTTGGCCAAAACACACTGATGCTCTTCTGACTGTACATTAAGTCGGTCAGTCCCCACAAGCCGTAGTGAGGAATTGTCTCTACGAAAAATGACCCTTTTCACAGAGACCCCTCTGTGTTGTCCTGTGTGTGTGACGCAGCTCCTGACCCCCTGCCCAGTCAGCATGATCCCCAATCCCCATTTATCCCCAGTTATCACTTTGCGAGGCTGCAGAAGTCCTGCCATTTCCTGCAGACTTCAGTCCCAGATCACTGCTGGCCACGGTGGCCTTTCATCCTAGCAGTGATTTCCCTCCATTGTTTTCTCCACATCCTTCATTAGAAGGAGATGTGAACATCCCCAGCAACTACTGCAGGCCCATCAGGCTTTAAATTACGCAAATTATAAAGGTAAGTTAATTGCAAAAAACTTTATGGATGGAACAGTATTTTCAGAAATTCTGTTTGAGAGCCCTTAGCACATGAACATTTTAAAGCCTGTGGTCCACACAGATCTGTACAGTACAGTGAGAGCTGATTATAGGAGAGATTCATCTCTCATAGCTGACAGGCGGCTGATGTGACACAGAATTGTGGCCATGCAGCAGATTTCTAAAATAATAGAGTATTTTATTTGATGTAATTCCAAGGAAATGTGATTTAGCTTCTTCTATGGGACTGTGAATAGTCCAGCCCATGCATTTACTCTAGTGTACAGCAGAACAGTATTACAGGTTTTCTCGGTCACTTTGGTACATTTCTCAGATCAGAAATGAAATTCTCATAACTACTTGTACAACCTCCACATCATCGAGTCCCTTTTGCACATCATACATGCAAAGTCTCATTCTTTTGGTCAAATTGCAAATGCTTTGGCTCAGTCATGCGAATAATTATGTACAATCCTACATTTTCAATTGTTCATGACATGTTGGTCAAAATATATTATACTGGTTCTCTGTTGAAAAGTCTGACATCTGGTGTTAGTTCATTATATAACTCATTACCTGCAAAATGCTCATCATAATCGCTCAAGCATGTTCTCTATACATCTGTACAACTGTGCATGTATATATATCCAGTACTGTCCAAAAGTCTTAGGCAGTCCAAAGAAATGTTTGAAGCTGTTTATCTGGGTAGCAAGTGTACTTTGGCTTAGAAAAAAAAGCACAATTTAACATTAGAACGTGTGCAAATTAAGAGTAACACAATAAAAACTAGTAATAATTTCTTAAGTTTTCTAAAAAGTTACTGATATCTAGTTGGATGGCTAGATGAACACCGCTTCAGTTCCCAATCTTCTCCTCAGGGGGACCTCAGCCGTTCCATGATTTTGTTAAATTTCACAAATAGCTCAGTTAAATATATAAATATATTGGTTTAAAAAGTCAGTGAGAGATTGACTAGCTGTATGAGGTCTGCTAGTGGCCAAGTCAAAAAATGCATGGCTGCACTGGACGGTCACTGCAAATACTAGGATGATTTTAGCAGAGGTTCTGAAATGGCGAAGCTGACACACTTTGACAGGCATCATATCATAGTTTTACACCAACAGGAGGATAATCTAAACATCATTTTCTTTGCCTGCCTAAGACTTTTGCACAGTACTGTATATATATATAATTAGGTCCTCAATCATGGCCTTACAATGGCTGAGGCTGGTCGGCCGAATGATGGGAGAACAACCATGTCCACAACCATTCAAACATTTCATAGAGCCAGCAGGTATGTAATCCAACAATGTGCCCTGTACTGTAATATTGTCCTCTTACTGCAATGCTTCATATTACAGTATCCATTTGCATTTTATATTACACAGTGAGTTTTACTTTATACAGTTACATACTGGATGTATACTGTAGCACACATGTCGCGTCACTCATGGTCACACACACAGATTAACCTCCCCCCAAACCACAGGCAATATGCCAGGACAAGCAGTGTAGTACAATATTTTATTAAACACGCAAGAGCAAACCCACTACTTAACACACAGGGGGGGAAACAGAATATCTAACACCACGAAGGGGGGGGGGGGGGGGGGCATGCCCTACATACACACCTTTCCCACTGAATACACCCCCATAGAATTAGCACTTCAGTCTCCGAAATTCCTGTGAAAATGTTACTGCGATTGAGCATGTACATGAGCGATTGACTACACACCAATACAATCCAAATCCAAAACACACATGGTAAATGTGCTTTACTACTTTTATGAGAACTGAAAGCACTTTACAATTCATGCCTCACATTCACCCATCCACACACCGGGGGCGGAGGCTGCCATGCAAGGCGCCAACCTGCACGCCGGGAGCAATTTGGGGTTCAGCATCTTGCTGAAGGACACTTTTTATGGGGTGAGAAGAAACCAGGGCTCGAACCTGCAACTCTCTGGTTGCTAAACGATAGCACTACCTCCTGCGCCACCATTTTCCCCAAATGTAAGGAGAAGGAGGTTCCTCGGAGCTCCCAGATGTGTTTGGCTGTAATAAATCTGGAATATAGCTATATGACATAGTTTTTGATAACACCAGCATTTATTTTTTAGGCAAAAATGGCAGGCAGATCAGAACTGGCCAGATTTGATGTTGCAGCTTTTAATGAAAGACAAAACAAAATTAAAAAGTGGTGAAGTTTGAATGATTGTGTGTTTATTTCAGTTGTTGGTGTTGATAAGATTGGTTTCCTCATACAAATACAACACACATGATGTTTACTTGAAATGACTGAAAAGTGATACCAGGATCAGGGGGTCAATAAGCTTTTAAGTAATAATGTGGATTGTGCTTGGGATAGAAGCTGCACGTTGTGTTGAAGAAAAGTATAGATTTTCATTTTACAAAATATTCAAAGTAATTGTAACAATAATATTAGTGACGGTCATTTTTAGATGACATTAATTACATAACTAATAATACATTGAGAAGAAATGTTTTGTTATTGTGTAGATGGAAAGACATGAAAGTAATGTGGAAAATCGCATCTTACCACTGAAACACATTGGTATGGGTGGTGCTAATAATAGTACTGCAGCCAGCCAGTAGGGGGCGCTTGACATGTTGCGTTTTCACCTTTTAGAGACATTTTGGTCTCCATGTTTTTTACAGTCAATGCTTTGATGACAGATTTGAAAGCAGTATGCATAATGCATCAGGACTCACACTGAAATTGCCTATATGTGGATATATTATGTAACATGGGTCTGTAGGAATGCTGGTACCTTGGAAACACACATATACAAATATACCTTATATGTGAGTTTGAATATGGGTGTGGCTGCAACTGGAGAGGCTTGTAGTACATATTCTGCAAAATTTTCATAATGGTTGTTGCAAATATTATGTAGAAAATATGACAGAGACTTGAATGCATGCATGGGTTTTGTTGGGAAAATATCAGTTCATGAAATACATTACTGAGGAAACTTTTACTTCTATTTAATACTTTTAGGCACACATACATCATGAGGAAAATAAACTATTATTTATAATAATTTATATACCGTGCAATGATTAAACATAAAAAAACTATAGCATAGAAAAATCGAATGATACTATCAGACAAAATGGCCATGGAAATGTAACAGAGAGCGGTGAGCTGGAGACCAGAGTCTTGACCCTGAGGAGTGAAACATAATATTTAATTTCTCTGTTGTGTCACAAACCTGACAGATACACTACTTGTCAAAAAGAAAAGAACTTACTTCCTCACGCATTTCTAAAAGGATGCTTTTGTCAAATCCCTCCAACTCACTGAAAAACCACAGATCAAGATCACATATTATGGCCTAAATAAAAATATAATATAGATATATAATATACACAGTTCATGGTGCATTTTGTAATACTCAAGACACACCAAGGCCATGCACAGTGCATACTGATAAAAGGGAGGGGAAAAACACTTCAATACATTCTCTGTATCACAAGTGTTACGTCCAACAATTCAAGGTGGTCTCTCTTACAATTGTCACGCGCGCTCGTCCGATCCTCCCGTGTGCCACGCCCCCTCGTTAACCTCGTGTGGAATCTCCATGTCATTTGCTGTTTCCAGTTGTTTTAATTAGTTCTATGTATTTAACTCTGCGTCAAAATATATTTTCCCCGTCCAGTCATTTAAGTCCCTACTTCTATTGTCCTGTGTTCCTAGCTGGTTTCCAGATTCTCCATCTTCCTGCTCCTGCTTCCCCGATCCGTGACGTGACAACAATCAACATGAACGCGCCACAGTCCACAGAACCAATCTGTTGAGGAACATCCTGCAAAATACAAAATAACACTAACGAAAACATTTCTTACAATTCTAATACAAATGTAACGACAGAAAATGCTGAAATCTACTTTACCATGTTTTTCAAGCATTTTCCAGTGTCCTGGGCTTATTCGGTTTGTCAGTTTGCTGCAAAAAGAATTTTGGAATTGTCAGGGGCAACATAACTACAGCTTTTCATGAAACGGGATTAAAACTCTATGTATGAATTAATGGACACACAGAAGACCTTTTGTCACATTTGTAAATGTTTCACTGTTGTGCTACATCTGGTTGTGAGTGTTACCGAGAGCGTATGACAGTCTCTGCCCCAATTGTCGTCAGGAATGAACGAAGAAAATGATGATTAAAATATTAAAAAACAGCAAACGATACGACTTAAATATTATAGCATTTATTGTACAATATACTATACATATGATCAGGAGCGCACATAACTGCATGGTGCGCAAGTACGCATTCCCCGTACACGCGGGGCAACTCCTTGTTGTAGCAGCGGAAATGCGTATTTATTTTATGTGCATTCACGCTGTTATGACAAGAAATTACCGTGCATCTTAACATTTAGGCTAATTTGTAATTCTTTCGCGGCATGAAGGCTAAAATACACAATGATTTCTTGTCATAACAGCGCGTATGCACATAAAGTAAATACGCATTTGCGCTGCTACAAGACATTACCACGCGTATCGCTTTAGACAGCGAATGAGTACTTTCATATCAGTTATGTGCCCCCTGCATATGATCATTTTTGCATATAAAATAAGGGGGGCGACTTACGCAGGGTTGCCAACTTTGGTCAGCTTGTTGGCATGAGATTTTCAATTCGGGACAAGCCTACACACGTATTCACATTTATATAACAGTTTCATTACTTTGTAAATAGTCTTTATGGTTTGCAAACTGCCGAAACGCTTCTGATGTAGCCAGTTTTAGGTTTTAAATGGATTAATGGAGATTCTCCATAAGATTTATTGCTGTGAGCGTTTGAGTCCGAAAGCCCGAGTCTCGCGCCACATACGTCAGAGTGGCAATCTGCTTACAGTCGAATCGGAGCCGAACGCGGCCGAAAGTCGCCGACGAGCTGCATAGGATCGCATTGTCTGTTATGGCAGTGATTCCCAACCGGGGGTACGCGTACCCCTAGTGGTACGCGAGCACATTACAGGGGGTACGTGGAAAAAATTTTTATATTTAATTTCCCTGATGATGGGTAAATATTATCAGCCATTCCATTAGCTGTGCCCTGGCATAGAAAGAAAATCTATCTGGGATGTGTTGCTTAATGAATAACAAACCCAGCTTTTATCAATGAAAAGAGCAAAAAAAGACATAAACAACAACTACATGACGGAAAGACTAGAGCAGGGCTGTGCATCTGCACGACGCTCCGCTACCGACAGAGGGCATGAGAGAAAGTACAAGACAGACAAAAGTCACTGACGGGTCAAAGCAGCCACAGTCAAATATGGATAAATGGCTGAAACGTCCCGTTGCTCTGGATCCAGGAGAGGGTTCAGCAGACCCCAAGACACGCAAAATAGAAACCAAACGTAAACCTAGGCAGTACAATGACAATTATATTTTCTTCGGGTTCACTTCTACGTCTGCGGACCTGCCACTGCCTCAGTGCTTCTTTTGCGGGGAAATCCTAGCAAATAGCGCAATGAAGCCGGCCCATTTACAACGACATCAGAGCACCAAACACTCGGGAAGTATCGGTAAAACAGAGGCTTTTTACAAACGAAAGTTATCGGAATTTAGGTCAGGTCAGACTGTAATGATGAAAGCTACGTCTGTATCAAGCAAAGCACTGGAGGCATCATACGCCATATCCCTGCTTGTGGCTAAGTCAAAAAAGCCACACTCAATTGTCGAAGAGCTCATTCTCCCTGCAGCTAGTGTTATGGCTGAAATTATGATTGACAAGAAAGCAGCTGACACACTAAAAAAAGTCCCCCTGTCGAACAACACTGTGTCCCGTCGGATCAACAATATGTCAGTTAATATTATTGGACAAGTGGTGAAGAAAATAAAACAAGCCGGTCAGTTCGCTTTGCAGCTGGATGAAATGACAGATGTGAGTGGAGATGCTCAGCTCCTGGCTTTCGTTCGTTACAAAGATGTGTCGGACATAAATGAGCATATTTTATTTTGTAAAAAGCTGCCAGGAAAGACAACCGGAGGAGAAATGTTCCAGGTTATAGACAGCTTTTTCAAAGAACATGATCTGCAGTGGAATACATGCAGCCACGTCTGTACTGATGGTGCGGCTGCGATGACGGGAAGCGGGAAGGGACTGTTCGGACACATCAAAAAGGTAAACAACGACATTAAATGGATGCACTGTATTATTCATCGTGAAGCACTCGCTAGTAAGAGGGTTTGTCCTGATTTATGTGCTGTTATGGATGATGCTGTGAAGATGATAAACTTCATCCAATCCCGACCACTGAATCATAGACTGTTTGAAACTCTCTGTCATGAGAATGGCGCTGTTAGGTTGAAGAAACTGTTATTAATCATTTTGTTATCACTCCTGTATGATCAGCAATGAATGTAAATATATATATATATATTATTTTGTTTTCCCCTAGCCTCATACTTTAGATTATATTAATAATAGCATTCCCACCTTAGCAAAACCAGAACTTTCTCTCACCTCCCTATTCTGCATGACTCTTGCGCCTCCCACTGACTATAAATAAAGGAGTCAAGGGGAACCACCCTTTGTAACACATTCTGCTGTAGTTTGCATTGCAGAGAGTGTGGGTACCCTTGCAAGTAAAAACTATAAAGTGTGTTGTCTCAGTAAAAGGTGGAGTTGGGGTGGAAACGCCGGGCGCTTTCCCCAACATAGAATTTGGTCCTTCGAGCCGGATCCGAGGAACCCCGAAGACGTCTCCAGTACGCCGAGAGAAGCGACACCGAAGTCTGTCGACAGCCACTCGAAGTCGGGTGCAAGAAAGACCTGTGATGTGAATTCGTCATCAGGCCGGTGGTTAGAACTGCGCTCGACGTCTGGTGATGTCTGAAGGACCTCGGTGACGGAACAGAGAGCACACTATACAGGTGAGAAACACGGCACCTAAGTGAATAGGTGGCCAAGTGAGAGATACGGCACCTAAATAAGTAGGTGGCCAAGACATGCATGTGGTTGAGGTTAGCCGAAATTAACCGGGAGAGAAAGTAGGCGTTATTGGAAATATATATATTGATGTATGTGGATGTGTTTTTATAGGTTTTAGATTAACCTACACGATCCACCCTAAAAGCAACAACATACTGGTGACTGAAGGATAAAGGACGGGTTTCATCCCTGAAAACTAACACCGCTGCTCTAATAGTGAACAGTAGAAGGCCGTGTTGGTGTCCTCCTGAGGTCTCATGCCAGGGACTTGCTTTTAGGATTTTTTATGTTTTGTAGTGTATTCAATAAAAGGTAACAATGGGAAAAAATCTGAGTAAACAAATCAAACTAGAGGGAGATGAGAAGTTTATGGAAGGATATAAACCAGGATCAGGACAAATAAGTAGTCAGAGATGGAGGAAAAAACATGGGTTTGAAGGAAAACTCCATACTCCAGACATATTAAAGTTACAGGGAAACTTAAAACTGGAGATGTTACAGACTACCAATAATAAAAAAGGCCAAGATAGAAAAAAGGAATACGTTCTCTCTGATGCATGGTTAGAACAGAGTAAACTAAGAGATAATAAGAGACAACAGAAAAAGGGAAATAAGGAGAAAAAACTGCAGGCGGCTTTAATCACACTAGACGAAGAAACGGCAGCAAGACCTTCCGCCCCTCCAGCTCCTCCACCGCCCCCACAAATTCCGGTGCCTGCACCGGCGCTGGTTCCAGCCACAGATAGACAAGAAGCAGGGGGGGGGGTGGAACCATCTCGCATGTTAACTCGAGGGTCTGATCCCTCTCTATATCCTGTAAAAGATTTGGCCACAGCTAAAGTACAATGGCATCCAAAAAATAACACAGAACAAGAGGAGGTAGAATGGCAGTGTCCACTCGTAGAAGTGGCAAATCCAAATCGAGGCCCAAATAATGCAGGACCCGA
This sequence comes from Brienomyrus brachyistius, assembly GCF_023856365.1. Classification (NCBI taxonomy): domain Eukaryota; kingdom Metazoa; phylum Chordata; class Actinopteri; order Osteoglossiformes; family Mormyridae; genus Brienomyrus; species Brienomyrus brachyistius. The sequence goes on from NW_026042348.1 coordinate 823,127, forward strand.
AACTATGTTAGTATATAGACCCTGGACCGCTGAGGATAGAACAGCGGCTTTAAAAGGAATACCCCCGGTTGAAGAAGGGGTACCCGAGTTTTGGACTGCCATCCTAGAATTACAAAGTAGTTTTCATTTGAACGGCAGGGAAATGTACCGATGCCTAAGACAGTTGTTTACCCATAAATGGGGACGTGTGGCAGGCGACTTCACTGGACACGGTGCCAATAATGATGAAGTCTTAGCACATGACTCGCAGGAACTCATACAAGCATTACGAGACTTGCGAAACAGGGTAGAGACAGCCTTCGTAAGATGCGCAGATTATGGGCGAATAGCGCAGTGCAAACAAAAAGATGGAGAGGAACCTGAGGATTTTATGGATAGGATGCGAGTGGTGTTCAGGGGAAATTCAGGAATTCCTCACGACGAGGAAGACGGAGGAGTGTATCAGCAACAATTAAAACGAGCTTTTGTCGCAGGCCTAAAGCCTGAATTGCGAAAATATCTCGACAAACATTGGGTACATCAGAATACTGGCTCAGTCCAACAAGCCTTAGAATATGCCCAACACGCACAGAAAGCGCAGAAACAGCAAAAGACAGATACAATATTCAGCGCCTCTGACGTGGTAGCGCTAGTGCAAACGATCCCTCGGGGACGCGGGGGATTCAGAGGTAGAGGAAGAGGAAGATTTAGAGGCCGAGGAAGATTTAGAAATAAACAAACAGGAGGGTTTTCACAGGAAACAGAGTGTTGGACATGCGGGAAACCTGGACATTTAAGCAGGGACTGCAGGTCAGGGAAGCGACCATTTAATCCAAACTCCACCGAAAATGACCAATGACCCTCCTCGGAGACCCCTGTTGCCGACACTATCCGAGGTGAAACAGAGGTCATTTTAAGGGAAGAACCGGAGGTTACCTTACAAGACCTCCTGGATGAGGAAATAGATTTGCAAGCAGTATGTCAGCTATTAGCAGAAAGGCAGTGGGGAACTTTGCCAAGTCGGAAATTAATCATAAATGGCAAAGTATACGAATGCCTGTGTGATACTGGAGCCTGTAGGACTGTCCTAACCTCCAGTCCTCCTGAAGTCACATACTCCTCATCTGTCATAAATATAAAAACAGCAGGAGGCCAAACAGACAGTCATCAGCTAACAAACCCAGTTGCAGTAAAAGATAAGGAAACTGGGATTGAATGTCAAGCACAAGTGTTAATAAGCCCTTCTTGCCCTGTCAATCTGTTAGGCCGTGACCTTATGGTACAGATGGGCATTAGTGTAGTTGCCACAAACTCTGGCATGAAAGCAATCATAAATGAGGAAGCCTATGTTGTGCAAGGAACCGGAGCACCACAATATTACTGGTCACTGGACCTAGGGGGAACTGCACAGACACGAGAATTGTTGCGAAAAACTAGAGAAAAGCAGTCCCCCAAACAAACCCAGTTCATGCCTGACGATGCCTTACACGTCACTATGTGGTACAAAGGCACCCCAGGACCAGATTATGCCTATGACAAAACGTTTCATGCCCTCCAAGACACTTGTATTACCTTACAACATTTGTATGTTAACTCCACTACTGGCTTTTCTGCTGCCTCAGTCATCTTATCTAATAAACAACAGGCTGTGTTCAGAGGGGAAACACCACACGTATCTCTATCAAAACCACCTCAGATGCAGTGGAGGGATGTAGAGATGTTCTTACGAGATTCCATGCACAGTTACAATGACTACCAACCCGTACCTGGCTCCTGTTGGAGCTATGACAAAAAACACAATGTGTGGCGGTTCCCTTTGGGATGGAGAGTTCAAACCACTCTCACCACACACTTGCAGGACCCAACCTGACAAATTTTTTCTGTTCTGGAGGGGGGATCATGTCCAGATCTAGATCGCCTCCCGGAAGGGTTGTGGTCGTCTTCCCCCACTGATGTAGGACTGGTAAAGGGGTTCCCACCATACAAAGTAATTGTGAAATCAGAACACCGCCCGGAAGTTAGACAATACCCGTTAAAACCTGAGGCAGAGAAAGGTATAGCCCCTGTAGTGCAGGATATGTTGGCATCAGGAATATTGTGAGAGGCTCCTGAGGCCACTTGCAATACTCCTATCTTCCCTGTCCAGAAGGGACATACAGGGAAATGGCGCATGGTGCAGGATTTAAGACCAATTAATAACATAGTGCAACACGCAGCACCAGACGTGCCCAACCCACACTTATTGCTCAACTCATTAACCCCTGATAAAAGTTACTTCTCAGTAGTTGATCTCAGTAATGCATTTTTCTCAGTACCATTGCACTCTGATTCTCAACATTTATTTGGTTTCACCTATAAGGGAAAAAAATACACATATACTAGACTCCCTCAAGGGTTTTCAGAAAGTCCACATGTATATACCATGGCCCTTAGATATTTTATGAGTACCTGTAAAATACCATCCCATAGTCAAGTGCTACTGTATGTAGATGATATATTAATTGCTTCAGATACAAAACAGCATTGTAAGGAAGCCACACTGTTGGTGTTACAGCATTTATATGATACAGGACATAAAGCATCAAAACAAAAATTACAATATTGCAGGGAGGAAGTTATATATCTTGGACATAAACTCTCCCAACAAGGTCGATCATTATTAGAAACTAGAAAACAGGCAATACAAGAGGCACCAAAGCCAAAGACTAAACAGCAAATGATGTCCTTCTTAGGACTTTGTAATTATTGCAGAGAATGGCTACCTGATTATGCCGCACTCGTTCAACCTCTGCAAACCTTAATTTATGGGAAAGACATGGCCTTAAAAGATAAAATTCAGTGGACAAAAGAAGGAGAATTGGCATTCACAAACTTAAAAATGATGCTACAAACAAATGTGATACTTGCCTTACCAGATTATCAACAACCATTTACCTTATGTGTTGATGCTAATCAAGGTTATATGAAAGCGGTATTAACACAGCCGTTCGGGACAAAGGAAAGACCACTAGCATTCTATTCTAAACGATTAGATGCAGTAGCAGCTGGTTTTCCACAATGTTTGCAAGCATGTGCAGCTGCTGCAGAAGCAGTAAAATTATCAGCAGAATTAGTGTTGTGTCACCCACTCACCCTGAAGGTGCCACATTCAGTTTCATTAGTTTTACTGCAGACGCCGCTTCTGTTCCTCACACATGCTAGACATCTGACCTTAGTCTCACTCCTGCTTTCACAGTCAAACATTACTATACAGCGATGTGGTCCTCTTAACCCTAGCACCCTTCTTCCGACAACGGACGATGGAGAGCCACATTCGTGCAAAGCAGTTGTGGAAGAGCAAACAAAACCCAGAGCAGATATTTTACAGACCCCAATATCAGATTCAATGGTTGTTTATGTAGATGGATCAGCATCAAAAAATGATATGGGAAAAAATAAGGTCGGGTATGCTGTAGTTACGTCCACTGAAGTGTTAGAGGCCAATGCACTCCCACCTGCTTGTTCAGCACAAGCGGCTGAACTCTATACTGTAATTAGGGCATGCGAGCTATTCAAAAATAAGTCACTTACTATATACACTGATAGTCAATATGTGTTTGGAGCTGTTCATCACCATGCAAGAGTGTGGAAAAATAGAGGTTTTAAAACATCGCAGGGAACGTCTCTAACTCACACAAACTTACTACTTAGATTATTAGATGTTGTACAATTACCGACTCGCCTTGCACTGTGCAAATGTAAAGCACACCAAACCGATGCTTCCACAATAGCTAAAGGAAACAACTTTGCAGATAAAACTGCCAAAGAAGCGGCCCTGAAACAGCCCACCTTATCAGTGGCAGACATTCTTTTCATAGATAGTGATGTGCTGTGTGATGCACAGATTCATGCTCCTAAAACAGAAATACAGAGTTGGATCAAGAGAGGAGCAATACAGCAAGGGAAAGTTTACTATATGAATGACAAGCCCATCCTACCAAAAAACTTATACAAAACAGCTGCCTTAGTGAGCCATGGAAATACTCATGTCTCAACAGGAGGGATGGTACATATTATCCAGCAATACTTTTATGCTATAAATTTTTCTGATTATGCAAAGCAATTTTGTAGAACATGCTTAATTTGCTGTAAACATAATGCATAGGGTAACATGAGACCAAAACGTGGCCAGTTCCCTGTAGCTGAGTACCCGTTTCAAGTTGTACATATGGATTTTATTGAATTATCTTGGTCACAAGGGAAGAAGTACTGTCTAGTCATTATAGACACCTTTTCTAAGTGGGTAGAAATATACCCTGTAAAGCACTGTGATGCAATGACTGTTGCAAAATGTTTGGTAGGCCATTATATCCCTACTTATGGCATACCTCATATTATAAGATCAGACAATGGGACTCATTTTGTAAATCAGACCATGTCCCTTTGTTCACAAGCATTAGGTTTTACGCTTAAGAATCATTGTGCTTATCACCCTCAGAGTGCAGGCTTAGTGGAGAGAACTAACGGCACTATTAAAACAAGGCTCAGAAAAACAATGGAAGAGACAAAAAGGCCGTGGCCAGAATGTTTGACTCTAGTAAAATTGTGGATGAGAATAACTCCCATTCCTGCAGGATTAACACCTTTTGAGATAGTGTACGGAAGGCCGTTTCCTCTAGCAACCGAAATGAGTGATATAGGGAAAGCGGACAGAGAAAATACATTGGCTAATTGGATGCGAAAGTTGCTATCATCACAACAAAAACATAGCCCCAGTAGTCTGCCAGTAAATTCTGTTTCTAACCAACAGGATAACTTGCAGCCAGGGGATTGGATCCTGGTCAAGGTCCTGTTGCGGAAGGAGTGGAGCACACCCCGGTGTGACGGTCCTTATCAAGTCCTTCTCACAACACCAACAGCTGTGAAAATAGCAGAACGACCTTCCTGGATACACAAAAGTCACTGTAAACCCATCAAGCCCTTATCAGAGGCCTCAGCGACAGAGTAGCAGTGGAAGTCCGCTACAAAGGCACAGTAACCAATAGGGTGCTGCTGTCTCAACCCGGTGAAGAAAACAACTGAACTGCACTCTATTAGGATGGCTCTGACGGGGTGGGGATGTGGTAAGGTGACTCTAGGGGTCATTCTTGTTGTTGGACTTGTATGGTTGTCCTTGCTCCCACTAGCTCCATTACAGCACCTACGGCGATGGACCCATGACGACTTCCATCTGCGCCCGTTGCCTGCTGACCACTCACACCCGTTCATGAAGAACTACTGGTATCGATATGTACATGACACTGTAACAGCAAAAAATGTGAATGCGAATTGCTATGTTTGTTCTGTGATGCCTACTCATAGTGAAGGACCCACTGTATATGGAAAACCCATGAATATGTCCCAGGCCAAATGTGCTGCATCTTTTGCAGGTATAGGGTACCAAAGTATTGTTTCACTTATATTTTCCGTAGATGGAGACTATGTTAATATCACCACTAATGGGTCAGGTAATATAACCGTAAAAACTGTTGTGCAAGATGCCACAGGAATATACCCAGATGACCCTGGGTTCCAAAACGGCACATGTCTCCAAGACTTTTGGGTGGATTTCACCGTAACTAAAACCAATGTATCATTCCCCTTTTCTGTCCTAATATATCAAGACCCAACCACATATAATCATTCAGTCTGCTACAAACAGAATAATGGCACTAGGTGGATCGGAGGCAATACCACGAATTGTGACACGACCTTCGTTAGCAGCATGTACGGCTCTCCTGTCTCGTTCTTGGGGCCCAGTAATGGAACTTATTGGGTGGACGGAGTGGCTTGGTTATGCGGACCTCGTGCATACTTTGTCCTACCACCGAACTGGTTTGGAGTGTGCGCTCCTATTTTTGTTTCAGATCACACCTTCTTGATAGCACAGGGAAGTAAGGTTTCCATCAGAAGCAGGAGGAAGCGTTTGATATCAATACAACCCCATGACAGTTTGTGGGGAACAGACGTACCCCCTGAACATAAACTGTGGGGAACAGGCAGTAAAGTTGCGCTGTCCCTATTCCCCTGGGCAGGAGTCGGAAAGCTCATGCTACGAGTAGAAACTCTAAATTATAGATTAGGTCTTTTCATAAATAGTTCGATACTAATTGATCAACAACAAAACGAACAATTGGACATAACCAGACAGATGGTTATCCAGAACCGTATGGCATTAGACCTACTGACAGCTGCACAAGGAGGAGTATGTGTCCTCCTGAATCAAACGTGCTGCACTTACATTCCTGACAACGTGCACTCACCTAATATGACAATTGCCCTTGACCGCCTCTGTGACTTACAAAAAGTGATGACCATGGACAGTCAACCGCAGTCCTCCTGGCTGGACTGGTTTGTTACAGGAACATGGTGGTCCATACTGATGAAAATGTGCCTACCTTTTGTTTTGTTTTTTATTTTGTTTTTCTGTTGTTTTATAACTGTTATACCATGTTTGAAAATGTTTATTAATCAAGCTCTTAATGCTGCTTTTCGGACACACAGTACAATGTTTCTCTCCCTTACTCAGAATATGGAGACAGAGCCTGTTTCCAGCGATAGCGATGAAGAAGACATGTAATTCATAATGACGGCTGAGCCGAAAGCACCCGTGCAGGGCTCGGACCTGAAGTAACGGAATTAGATGTTTTTCTATGTGTTACGATCCTCAGTCTAGGGTTGAGGACCGCCAGAAAGGTAAAGGGAAAGGAGAGGGGAAAACGAGACAACCAGGGTATGGGAAAAGGGAACACGGGACACAAAGGGATCTTTTTTTGTATTTTTTTATGTTTATTCACAAAGACCTTCACACACAATAGGGCAACAGACTTCGGGAGTGACACCGGCAAAACAATAAACAAAACACCACTAACGAATACGTCCCAAACTTCGTTAGCAGCATGTACGGCTCTCCTGTCTCGTTCTTGGGGCCCAGTAATGGAACTTATTGGGTGGACGGAGTGGCTTGGTTATGCGGACCTCGTGCATACTTTGTCCTACCACCGAACTGGTTTGGAGTGTGCGCTCCTATTTTTGTTTCAGATCACACCTTCTTGATAGCACAGGGAAGTAAGGTTTCCATCAGAAGCAGGAGGAAGCGTTTGATATCAATACAACCCCATGACAGTTTGTGGGGAACAGACGTACCCCCTGAACATAAACTGTGGGGAACAGGCAGTAAAGTTGCGCTGTCCCTATTCCCCTGGGCAGGAGTCGGAAAGCTCATGCTACGAGTAGAAACTCTAAATTATAGATTAGGTCTTTTCATAAATAGTTCGATACTAATTGATCAACAACAAAACGAACAATTGGACATAACCAGACAGATGGTTATCCAGAACCGTATGGCATTAGACCTACTGACAGCTGCACAAGGAGGAGTATGTGTCCTCCTGAATCAAACGTGCTGCACTTACATTCCTGACAACGTGCACTCACCTAATATGACAATTGCCCTTGACCGCCTCTGTGACTTACAAAAAGTGATGACCATGGACAGTCAACCGCAGTCCTCCTGGCTGGACTGGTTTGTTACAGGAACATGGTGGTCCATACTGATGAAAATGTGCCTACCTTTTGTTTTGTTTTTTATTTTGTTTTTCTGTTGTTTTATAACTGTTATACCATGTTTGAAAATGTTTATTAATCAAGCTCTTAATGCTGCTTTTCGGACACACAGTACAATGTTTCTCTCCCTTACTCAGAATATGGAGACAGAGCCTGTTTCCAGCGATAGCGATGAAGAAGACATGTAATTCATAATGACGGCTGAGCCGAAAGCACCCGTGCAGGGCTCGGACCTGAAGTAACGGAATTAGATGTTTTTCTATGTGTTACGATCCTCAGTCTAGGGTTGAGGACCGCCAGAAAGGTAAAGGGAAAGGAGAGGGGAAAACGAGACAACCAGGGTATGGGAAAAGGGAACACGGGACACAAAGGGATCTTTTTTTGTATTTTTTTATGTTTATTCACAAAGACCTTCACACACAATAGGGCAACAGACTTCGGGAGTGACACCGGCAAAACAATAAACAAAACACCACTAACGAATACGTCCCAAACTAAGCTAACTCTAAACGAAAAGAAAATGACACAGACTAATCCTAACTCCCTAACCAAAACACAGAATAAGCAACACGTACGCAAACCAAAACAGCCGTCACTCCCTACGCACTTAACAGAAACGGACATACAGAACACCAAAGCCGAAACACAGTATCCGAGGGGCGAAGCAAGAGAGGAGTCAGGAGGAAGGCAATAGATCATAAACCAGAAAGCAGTCAAAACCAAAGGCAAAGGTACAGAGGGATAAGGCAAGAGACGAAAACCGGAAAACCAAAAACTGTCATACACGATCAATCAAAAGAACACAAGCAAACCAATACAGCAAAAACCAACTATGAGCAGAGCTGCCGCTACTCTCCCGCGCCGGCCTTTTCAATTCACGAACGCGGAAGTAGCGTCGAAGCTCGGGGCGTGGCCAGGTCCGGGAGGCGGAGACGAAGGCAGCCGAACAACAATCAGGACAATCCCCCCCCCAAACCTTACGGCACGTAACACCCCCCCACACAAGAGCGAACCTGCCAGGTGTTCGCAATCCTCCATAACTGCGGGCATACAAAATAAATAACAAGTAACTAATAGACAGGAAGAACCGGAATCAGGCTCGGGAGAGGGCGTCAGCCACGAGATTAGTGACCCCTTTTTTATGTACGATCTCTAAATTAAACGCCTGGATAATGAGAGCCCAACGCATTAACCGCTGGTTAGTGTTACACATCCGAGCGAGGAAAACCAAAGGATTGTGGTCTGTATACACCACTACCGGACGAGCACTGTCCCCTACATATACTTCAAAATGCTGTAAAGCTAAAAGGAGGGCTAGGGCTTCTTTCTCGATTGTGCTATACGCTAACTGGTGTTTTAAAAATTTCTTGGAGAAGTAGCATATAGGATGGTTCAACCCGTGACTGTCTTCCTGCAGGAGGACGGCACCAGCACCCAATCCACTGGCATCTACTTCTAACTTGAACGGTTTGGCAAAGTCGGGGGCAGCTAGGACGGGGGAACTACTGAGCAACATTTTCACCGAATCGAAAGCACTCTGGCAGTCTGGGGACCACACAAATGGCACCCCCTTACGAAGCAAGTGAGTAAGGGGCATGACAACCTCTGAGAAATTTCGGCAGAAACAACGGTAATACCCTGCCATCCCGAGGAACCGCTTCAGCTCTCGCGGCGTCTTCGGAACGGGGAATAAACGGATAGCCTGGACTTTTATGTCCAGGGGCTTAACCTCGCCTCGACCCACTAATTTCCCCAAATAGCTGACCCTGCCCTGTCCGAATTCACATTTTTCGAGGTTGAGCACCAGCGAAGCCTTTTGTAACCGAACAAACACCTGTTCAAGGGAACTCACATGTTGTTCCCACGAGTCGGAATAAATCACCACATCATCTAGGTAAGCCTCACAATTTTGGACACCACATAATACTTTATGCATCAGCCGCTGGAAGGTGGCTGGGGCATTCCGTAATCCGAAGGGCATGACTGTATATTGGAGGAAGGTGTCAGGGGTAGCGAACGCGGAAATCTCTGAAGCACGGGGGGTCAGTGGAACTTGCCAATAGCCCTTTAATAGGTCCAACTTAGTCACGTATTTTGCAGAACCGATACGGTCAACACAGTCTTCCATACGAGGCAGGGGGTAAGCATCTGGACGAGTCACGGCATTAACCTTCCGATAATCCGTGCAGAACCGGAACGTCCCATCCGGTTTGGGAACAAGCAGGCACGGGGAACACCAAGGACTATTGCTGGGAACAGCAAGACCCGTCTCTACCAGGTAAGCGGTCTCTCGAGATAACACAGCTCTCTTCCGGGGGTTGACCCGGTAGGGATGCTGCTTAACGGGAGCGTGATCACCAACGTCGATATCATGTTCTCCAGCAGGGGTACGCGAAGGGGTATCAGCGAACAGGGGTCGGAAGCGATCTACTAGGGACAAAATGTCAGTTTGGGCTGACCCAGGCAAGTGGCTGAGCCGGGACGTAAGGTTTTGCAGAGCCTCTGAGTTAGGAAGGCGAGCACAGGGGAGACAATTCCTACCGAGGTGTAAGTCATCAGTCTCTGGTGAGTACTTACTGAGAGACACGACGCCCACAGGAGCGGGGACCGGAACAGAAGTAGGCGAGGGGACGGGGACCGAGCGATCAAGGTACGGTTTCAACATATTTATGTGGCACACGCGAGTCTTCCTCCTACGGTTTGGGGTCTCTACAACATAGTTGGTGGGGCTAAGCCTTTCTAGTACAACATATGGACCTGAGAATCGGGCGCTAAGGGAGGAACCGGGCAACGGGAGAAGGACTAAGACACGATCACCAGGCTGGAAACACCGGGGTTTTGCAGACTTATCAAATTGCCCTTTCATTTTCTTCTGTGCTATTCCCAGAGACTGTCGAGCCAATTCCCTAGCTGTAGACATCCGGTCCCGAAGGGATTTCACAAACTTGGACACATCCTGCGTAGAGGAGGACGCATCGGGGGATAACCACTGCTCCTGTAACGCCTTCAGGGGACCTCGAACAGTGTGGCCAAAGACAAGTCCAGCAGGACTAAACCTGGTCGATTCTTGGACAGCATCGCGTATTGCAAAAAGTAGAAGGGGCACTCCCTCATCCCACTCTCTCCCTGCATCTAAACAAAAGGTACGAAGCATATTTTTGAATGTTTGATGGAAACGCTCCAGCGCCCCTTGGCTCTCAGGGTGATAGGCGCTGGAGACGGTATGACGTATTCCTAGCTCGCGAACAACTTGTGCGAATAACTTCGACATGAAGTTCGTGCCTTGGTCGGATTGCACACACTTAGGCAGCCCAAAAGTAGTGAAGAACTTAATTAACTGCTTTACTATGACGGGAGTCCGGAGACTACGGACAGGAATAGCTTCCGGGAAACGAGTGGCGGCACACATGAGGGTGAACAAATACATGTTACCCGAACGAGTTTTTGGCAATGGACCTACGCAATCGATCAACACACGCTCAAAAGGTTCGCCAATAGCCGGTACCGGATGTAATGGAACCGGTACAATAGCTTGGTTCGGTTTACCTACCAGCTGACACACACGACAGGTTTTACAATATCTCTTCACGTCTGTATTAACACCTGGCCAAAAAAAATATGCTAAGAGTCGATTTAAGGTTTTTCTAATTCCAAGATGCCCCGAACACGGGTGGTCATGAGCGAGAGACAACACATAATCCCGATATAACCCAGGGACTACCACCTGAAATACATTAGCCCACTCAAAAGGCGAGTCCGGAGGGGTCCATTTCCTCATTAATACCTGGTTGCGGTAGAAATAGGCTGTGGGGTGGTTCTTTAATTCTTTCTTGTTCACAGCGGAGGTACGACACGCTTCCAATGACAAATCCTCCGCCTGTGCCTTGGTCAAAGCGTCCGTAGTGGAAGGGACCTCAGGGGACACAGCAGGTTCCACGGAGACCAGGGAGTCCGAGTCACAAGTCGAAGGTGTTGGGTCGGACATAAATGTCTCAGCCAGCTGAACGTCGGCGAACTTGCGCTGCTGGGCCCGTGTCAGCACACAAGCCGGGAACACCTGGGGCAGTTCCGCCGCAACGTCATCGGCGCAGATCTCCGGCTCTGGGGCAACTTCAGGAAGGGGAACGATCCTTTTCCCCGCAATGTCATTCCCCAGAATGAACGTGACCCCTGGAACAGGTAGCTGGGACTGGACCGCAACACGCACAAGTCCGGAGAAATCAGGAGTACATAAATATACAGTATGCAACGGAACCGCAGCCACACACAGATCGATACCTTGCACCAGTACGTCGGTGCCACAGTAAGTGGTACCATCTAAAGGTAAAATTCCTTCAATTACGAAAGACTGGGCCGCTCCCGTATCCCGTAGGATAGTTACCGGGTGACGTACCCCGTCTTCACCGAGCGACACCGAACCAGGAAACACAAATGGCTGGAATGTAGGTTCAACAGTTTCACATGTCGGTAATACATTAACACGAGCTGCGATCTGCACCTTTCTGGTCGCTGCACGGGTCTCTTTACGTTTAAGAGCGGGACAAACAGAAATTATGTGACCCACCTCATGGCAATAGAAACACTCCCTTTTCTCTACAGGTGGTGAATAAGAAGCGGACGAAGGAGAGGATATCACAGGACGGGAACCGAGTTTGCGAGGCAAAGGGGTTGGGGTAAACACAGTCTTATGGGTCAGAATAAATTCATCAGCCAGAGTAGCAGCTAAAGCTAAACATGTTACCTTTTGTTCATTCAAGTATACTACTACCCGATCCTGAACACAATTTTTAAATTCCTCTAACAGCAATAGTTCCTTGAGTTGCTCAAAGTTGGTAACACCACACGCAGCACACCACTTGTCAAACAACAAAGCTTTCTCACGGGCAAACTCAACATGGGTTTGGCTGGCGGTTTTAACCAGCTTCCGGAAATTCTGCCGGTAAGCCTCAGGTACTAATTCATACTCCCTTAATACGGTAGCCTTAACAATGTCATAATCAAGACTCTGTGCTAACGCCAGAGCCGAGCAAACTTCCTGAGCTTTCCCCACTAACTTGCATTGCAGAAGCAATGACCACAAATGTCTAGGCCAGTTCAAGGTCGTAGCAATCTTCTCAAACATAGCGAAGTAAGCATCCACCTCATTCTCCCGAAACACAGGAACAAGAGCGATATGGCGACTAACATCAAAGTCAGAGTTTCTACCTCCAATTTCCTGGGAGACTGGTGAACCTGAGGGAGAACGAAGGCTAGACCGAGGAGCGTCTGGGGCCTCAGCCTGGTCACGGGCGGGCAGGTCGGCTTGAGGGGTTGTACGTGGTGATTGTACTCGACGCGGAAGGGGAACAGGTTTTTGTTCACCCATACCCATTCTGCGCAGTGCCACCTCCTTGTCAGCTTCAACCTCCACTTCCCGGACACGGAGTAACTGAGCCTGGTACTCCTGCCTTTTAATCTCCAGTTCCAGCTCCCTAAGTCGAATTGTCAGCAGCAGATCCTCCCTGGCTGAGCGTGGATCGCCGAGATCCATGCGGATTCCTGTTCCCAGATCAACGCTGCCGGCTTCCGCCGTAGCTGTCAACGGTACGGGAGTGGGTGCAACACTCGGCGAGCCGCCTAACTCGGGTAGGATACCCTGCCGAATCAGCTCGTCCTGCAACGCTTGCTTTATAACCCGCTTAGAGGCTTCAGCGGGGACCGAAACATTAAAGAAGTCTGCTATTCCTAGCAGATCGTCCTTACGGCACTTATCAAACTGTTCGAGTGTGGGGTAGAGGGTGAAAGCAACGAGATCGAACCGAGCCATTTCCACTACACAACCACACACCCCCCCACACAAAATAAACCGCCAGGCAAACACCAGAAAAAAGAAAGGAACGGACGAGCCCCCAATTTCTGTTACGATCCTCAGTCTAGGGTTGAGGACCGCCAGAAAGGTAAAGGGAAAGGAGAGGGGAAAACGAGACAACCAGGGTATGGGAAAAGGGAACACGGGACACAAAGGGATCTTTTTTTGTATTTTTTTATGTTTATTCACAAAGACCTTCACACACAATAGGGCAACAGACTTCGGGAGTGACACCGGCAAAACAATAAACAAAACACCACTAACGAATACGTCCCAAACTAAGCTAACTCTAAACGAAAAGAAAATGACACAGACTAATCCTAACTCCCTAACCAAAACACAGAATAAGCAACACGTACGCAAACCAAAACAGCCGTCACTCCCTACGCACTTAACAGAAACGGACATACAGAACACCAAAGCCGAAACACAGTATCCGAGGGGCGAAGCAAGAGAGGAGTCAGGAGGAAGGCAATAGATCATAAACCAGAAAGCAGTCAAAACCAAAGGCAAAGGTACAGAGGGATAAGGCAAGAGACGAAAACCGGAAAACCAAAAACTGTCATACACGATCAATCAAAAGAACACAAGCAAACCAATACAGCAAAAACCAACTATGAGCAGAGCTGCCGCTACTCTCCCGCGCCGGCCTTTTCAATTCACGAACGCGGAAGTAGCGTCGAAGCTCGGGGCGTGGCCAGGTCCGGGAGGCGGAGACGAAGGCAGCCGAACAACAATCAGGACAATCCCCCCCCCAAACCTTACGGCACGTAACATATGATAAACAGGAGGAACGACTCCTGATGGTTTTCTGTACTCCACAGTTAGGATGATGATGATGTGATCTAAATGACAGTTGTACTGGAAATGCTTTTGCAACTTGTACAATACTGATGTTTTGATCATACTGTCATGATAAACAGGAGGGACTGTTAGGTTGAAGAAACTGTTATTAATCATTTTGTTATCACTCCTGTATGACCAGCAATGAATGTAAATATGTATATATATTATTTTGTTTTCCCCTAGCCTCATACTTTAGATTATATTAATAATAGCATTCCCACCTTAGCAAAACCAGAACTTTCTCTCACCTCCCTATTCTGCATGACTCTTGCGCCTCCCACTGACTATAAATAAAGGAGCCAAGGGGAACCACCCTTTGTAACACATTCTGCTGTAGTTTGCATTGCAGAGAGTGTGGGTACCCTTGCAAGTAAAAACTATAAAGTGTGTTGTCTCAATAAAAGGTGGAGTTGGGGTGGAAACGCCGGGCGCTTTCCCCAACAGGCTCCCTCGGGCTCCCCTTACTTCCCCCTCCTTCTCTCCCTTCTTTCCTGCCTTTGTCCCGCTGTCCTCTGTTCCTGGTCCCTTTGTTCTGCCCCGCTCCGCTCCTTTTGTTCCGCCTGTTCCCTCTGTTTCTCCCTTCCTGATCTGTCTCTCTGCCTTCCCGTCCCTTTGTCAGCTTCTGTCTTACGTCTTGTCCCTGGCTTTGTTCTGTGTCTCCGTCTTGTTCCCGGTCCCGTGTTGATGGGTTCTGTTTTTGTTTTTCAGGTCCTGGTTTACCTCGTCCCGTCCGTCGCCCCCTTCCTTGGCGCGCCCGGTGAAGCGCGCCTTTGGGGGGGGGTTCTGTCATGCCCGGCTCGTCCGCTCCTCCTGTGTGCCACGCCCCCTGCTTACCCACGTGTGTTTCCCGGATCGTACCCAGCTGTGTCCGTTTGCTTTCAATCAGTCTTGTGTATTTAAGTCCTGGTCTCCCCAGTTTTCCTTGTCTGTCATTGATGTTTGTTCGCGTGAGATCCCCGTTGTTATTAAATCCCTGGTTTACCCCGACTTCTGCCTGTCCGCCTGCTTCCTGCCCGTTCGCCTCGCACGATCACCGCTCTGCCCGCGATCGCTGCCGACTCTCCCGTGACAAATATCATGACTCAAACGTTTCATGCTATACTGCGTAGTTTAATCGTCATTCAGAAGTTTTACAATGTGTCTTTCTAAAGGGAAAACTCACAACATATCGGAAACACTTCTCACACTCAAATTTCTAAATATTTCTGAAAATCCACATTCTTAGGGGCTTTTATTAGTGGAACAAACAATGAATGCACTGCTGTTCGGCAAGCATTATTTACCATGTAGCATGCTGTCGCATTAGGTGCTTGAATAGGTTACTTGTTTTAAGTTTATAGCGGTGGATTATATTTCCATTTAAAGAAGCAGCCACTCCCTTCATTTTCCGTTTCCGCCATTCACTCCCACATACACGGTGCATCTGTCTCTCACGCAGAAGCCTGAGGCATTTCAGCTGTTGTAGATCGTGAAGCAAAAGTGAAAGCAAGATAAAGTTTTAAAAAGATGTATTTTTTGTAATGCAATGTACTTGTAATGAAAAAAATCTAACTATAATATCAAATAGATTTTCAACATTCTGAAAATCCACATCGTTGGAAACATTTTAAAAGTGAAACAAAGAATAAATGCAGTAGAAAGTTCCTTTGTACTTAGGACCAGTTTGAGCTTCACGGAAATATTTTTATCTTTGCATGCAATTTATGCAAAATATTGACTGCTTCCCCTTGTAAAGAAACAGCCAACCATTTCTTTCTTTTTTCCCTCCACCACCCCCCCTCTGCGGAGGACTGCTTTATTTCTATTCATTTATTTACTTTTATTTATTTTTTCAAGAGAAGGAGAGGGAGACAGGGGGGCCCAAGATGTTATTTCAGGTGGAGTCTAGGACCCAACCTGACATATAGACAAACAGGCACACACATATACAAGCATACGTTCCCACCCTCATGCAGACATAAACAAATATTTACACATTCACCCAACATTTAGACACACAGAAATGAACGTCGTACACATACTCTCACTCCCCATATATACTGGACACATAATATATATGTGGACCCCTATTTTTTCCTCTGGTGTGGAGACCACCCCGGACCCCGCAGCTGCCGAGAAGCCCACGAGCCCAGACCCTGACCAGACGGCCAGCTGGAGGGCCCCAGAACCCTCAATGTCTATGTGCGATTTTAAATTGAGAGGTGGGCCCTGGCACCAGAGGTAAGGCTGAATGAACAGACCGCCCTCTGGATGCCATTCTGTGTGCCCATCCCCAACGCCCTAAATGTATGTGTCATGAGAGAGTAAGTAATGAGAGTGTCTACGTTGTAGTGTATGAATGAGGTACAGGTGGTCGCGAGGGGACAGAGGAGGAATACCTACCCTGCATCCCAGCAACGCACCTACACCTCAAAGCCCTACATGTGTGGTGGTGTGATGGAGCGGGAGGAGGGAAGCATTTAGGGATGGGGAGGAAAGGATTGGGAGGGGCAAAGTACCCCCCCTCTGGAGCCAGCTCCCCCGCTGACCCCCATAGGCACCCCCCGTTCCCCGAAATCCATCCAGGGCGGGGGGCCCAGGCCCATCCAGACCGGGGCCCAAGGCAGCGGCACCACCGGGCCCCACAGAGCCCAAGGCACCCCACCGGACCCCACCACAGAGAAAAAAACTACCCCCGCCCCAGCATTCAGTCAACTCCCATACTGCATAAGATAAAAGACACCCAGGTTGAGTCCCTCCTCCTCTATTGGATCCCCCCCCGCAGATTGGATACCCCAAAAGCAGGGACCACCTGCGGACAGATGGTAAGAACCTCCCTGCCAGCTAAGGAGGCCCCCAGCTCCACCGATGCACTGAAGGCCCCCGAACCGGGGCTGAGCCCCCGTGCACGCACCAACCCACAACCCTGATGCTTTTGAAGCATTCGTGTCGTTTAATGTTTGAGCTAATGAATGGTAGATCCGAAATCTCTATATTATTGCATAGTGCTTGTTCTACGTCTAGCCAAGGCTCATCTAAGAGGGTATGTTTTAACCAGCCTGAGATGTTTTGGAGCCTGTTGGCTAAGAAATAGTGGTGAAAGTTAGGCAGATCTAGTCCTCCTTTGTCCTTAGTCCTTTGCAGTGTTTTTAAGCTAATACGTGGGGGTTTATCTTTCCAGAGGAATTTAGAGATGGCGGAGTCCAGAGATCTAAACCAGTCAGGTGGTGGTTTGCTCGGGATCATTGCAAATAAATAATTAATTCTTGGCAAAACCATCATTTTTATTGAGGCATCCCTTCCCATAAGTGATATGGGTAGGGATTTCCACCTAACCAGATCATCCTCTACTTTCTTTAAAAGTGGGAAATGGTTTAGTTTAGTTAAATCTGCCAGCCTAGGTGAAACGTTAATACCTAAATACTTAATATCTCCAGACTGCAGTGGAGTGGGAGAATTATTCTGGAAGGAGCAATTAATTGGGAGAACTGTAGATTTTAACCAGTTTATCGAAGAGTTTATTAGTGTAATTACCTCAGAAAGAGTGGTTTGTGAATGCTGGAGAAAAAGTAACACATCATCCACATAAAGACTTACCTTATGTTCTATATTCCTGCATTTAATGCCTTTGATCACTATAGCCTGTCTAATTGCTGCTGCTAGTGGTTCAATAAAAATTGCAAATAGTGAGGGGGAGAGAGGGCATCCCTGCCTGGTGCCCCTCTTGAGACAGAAACTGGAGGATGTTTGGTCATTCGTCCTGACATATGCTGTTGGGGAACTATATAATATGTTTAACCAGTTTTTGAAAGAGTTTCCGAAACCAAATTTGCGTAAAGCTGCAAATAAAAAATTCAAGTTAACTCTATCGAATGCTTTTTCTGCATCTAGAGACAATATTGTAATTTGAAGTTTTTTATTGCATGAATAGTCTATCAGGTTAAGTAATCTGCGTGTATTTGTTGATGAGTGCCTCCCTTTTATGAAACCAGTTTAGTCAGGATGAATTATGAGAGGGGTTATCTTCTCTATTCTTTTTGAGAGAGCTTTGCAGATTATTTTAAGGTCAACGTTAATAAGGGATATTGGATGATAGCTGGTAGGCAATGTAGGGTCTTTGCCTGGTTTTAGCAAGAGACTAATGTTAGCAGAATTCATATTTGGTGGTAGCCTACCATTTTCCCTGGTTTCTTGCAACATTCTGTGGAATGTTGGTGCCAGAGTTGTCCAGAATTCTTTATAGAATTCTGCTGGAAATCCATCTGGACCTGGAGCCGTTTTATTGGGCATACCGTTCAGGGCTTCCTGGAGTTCACCTGGTGTCAGCGGAGAGTCCAGTGCCATCGCTTGATTGTCTGATAATTTCGGAAGGGTTATACTATCAAGAAACTGATCAATTTCGTCTTTAGATGGGTTTATCTGTGGTGAATATAAAGATTTGTAAAAGTCCCTGAAAGTGTTGTTTATTCTGTGAGGGTCATATACTGTATCCCCATTTGAGTCTTTAACAGCACATATAGTTGTTTTTTCCTTATTTATTTTTAACTGATTAGCTAAAAATTGACCTGATTTATTACCATGTTCATAATTTTTCCAGCGAAGTCTTTGTGCTAAGAATTGAGTTTTTTAATTAATAATTTCATTTAATTCTAGTTTTGCTTTACGTATTTTATTCAGCATTTCCTGTTCCTGGGATGAAACGTAGGCTTCTTCAAAGGATTTGATGGTTTCTTCTAATTTTTGAATACACTTGTTTTCTCTTTTCTTTTTATATGATGAGAATGAGATTATTTTACCTCTCATCACAGCTTTGCCTGCTTCCCAGAGAACAGATGCTGATGTTTCAGGCAGGTCATTATAGTCTAAATATAAAGCCCACTCTTTATTAAAATAGTTAATAAAGTGTCCATCTTTAAGCAACGATGTATTAAATCTCCAGTTTCTACTTGGTGGAGTGGCCTTCCTATTTATTAGGGTTAAAGAAACAGGAGCATGATCGCTGACAGCTATAGGGTGTATCTCTGTGTCTGAAATGTCACTCAGCAGTGAGCTACTGACTAGGAAATAATCCAGACGAGAGTAAGAGTGATGGACATGTGAGAAGAAAGTATATTCCCTACGGGTGGGGTGAAGAGAACCCCATGCATTGCAAAGTCCGTAGTCGCTCATGTACTGTTTAACTATATTTATGGATTCCCAATTGCGCTGAGCAGCTGTACTGAGCCTGTCCATTTCTTTATCTAGTCCAAAGTTGAGGTCGCCCCCCGAAACAAGTGCGCAATCTAGGTGTTCAGAGTGTGCGGTAAAGAAAATGTGGAAGAATGAGGGGTTATCAACATTTGGACCATATATACTAACAATACATAACTTTTTGTTAAGTATAGATAATTTAATAATTATAAATCTACCCTCTGGATCTATAATTGTGTTGAGTACTGTAAAATTGACATTTTTATGTATTAAAATTGCTACCCCTATTTGCCTAGAGTTATAGCAGGCTGAGAACACATTAGGAAATTCAGGTGTTTTAAGTTCATCAGTAGCTTGGGCAGGTCTATGAGTCTCTTGTAATAAAACAACGTCTGCCTGTAGTTTTTTAAGCTGGCCAAAAATCTTTAACCTCTTTTCTCTGGAGCCAGCTCCATGCACATTCCATGAGACAAACCTTAGTGTGCCCATAGACCGGTGTGTGCAGCTAATGTTGCACATGCAAATGAATGAGGTTTGAGCGAGCTTGTACGCGCTTGTGTGTGTGTGTGTCCTATGTGTCTGTGTGCGCTATGAGGTCGGAGTGGTTGTGCTGACGCTGAGTGCGTATGTACGTGGTCGTGCCGTGCAGATGCATAACGACTGAAGATATTGTGTGTGACAGAGTAGAAAAGCAGGTGCTCGGTGCAGTGAAAGAAGGGGGAAGTGAGGGATACATACAAAGGGGCAAGTTGGTGAGGGTTTACATGGGGACAGGAGAGAAGCGGAAACATCGCTGGTACTATAGCGCTGCGGAGACTGACGGGAATGTATTCGATATGACATCACGTTAAATTAGCAGATTGACATCTGCTCAAAAGATTTCTACTAAGGTTTTGTTCCGTCACCAGTCACTTACAAAACGATCTTCCAAAAGGGGAAAAACATAATGTGAAAACAATTTAAACTTTAAGTTCAAATAAAGAAATAAGATTTCTGAAAATTCTCATTTTTGAGAGAGTTTAACAGTGAATGAAATTATAAATGCATTACTGTAAAAATGCAGATTTACGCCAAAAACGTTTTGACCACGTCACATTTACAGCAGTGAAAAGCTCCTTCGTACTTAGGAACAGTTTGCACTTCACAGCCATGTTTTTATCTATGCGTGACAAAATCCTAAATATTAACTGAATCTCCATTGAAATAAACACCCACTCACCTCCTTATCTCTTTTCTCTATTCACTTCCACATACTGTACACTGTGCGGCTGTCATCCAAAAGCACAAGCAAGATTAAGTTTAAATGAAATGCACTGCTCAAAAAATTAAAGTGGCACTTTTAAAACACATCAGATCTCAATGGGGGAAAAAAATCATGCTGGATATCTATACTGACTGGGTAATGTTTTAGGAATGAAAGGATGCCACATTGTTTGATGGAAATGAAAATTATAAAGCTACCCTATAAAAATTATGTAAAATTTACAGTACATTATTGGCAAAAAAAAGTTGCCAATATTAAAGAACTGTAAATGTACAGATGTAGCCATTTGAATTTTCCCCAGTTTCCATGATGGGGCCTTGGCTGGTCCTTGGCTGGCCCCTGCTGGGTCCTGGGTGGGACCTTGACTGTAATGAGATGCCCCACTATGATGTAATGAACAAGGGGGCCGGCATGATCTGCCCCTTGCCTCTCTGTGTGTAAAGTACTTGCAATGATTTATACATCCAGCAGGGAGAGCAGTGATGATGAAAGCTAAAGTGACAGTATTATTTCAGTACTGTCTACAATTGGACTGATCTCTAGGGGAAAAAAAAAGATTTCCCTTTGAATAACATATGAGCTGTGCTGGACACTAAAACAGCAGACTCAATTACTGCATCCTTTATGTATCGGGAACTTGTGAAACTCGTATCCTGTGCTGCAGTGTTATAAACCCTGGGTCTTCCGTCTGTCAGGGGAAGTGAGGCCAGTGTAATGTCCACACATCCATTTTCAGCATCCCCCCAAACCGGTCGGCATCACGTCAACTGAGATCCTATGCCAGGATGCACAAGCCTAAAGATAGGACAAGGGGGTTGTGTTTTGATATGCATGATGAAGGACGCGGAGGCAGGTGTTTGGCGAACAAAAAGGGGCTTATTGAATGGGAGTAGAGAAATGAACAAGACCACAAGGTGTCAAAACAAGTGAGTACAGGGAAGGACATGAACAATGACCAGACTGATGAGATTGACAGTTACTTAAACACAAAAGACTAACGAGAAGTAAAAAGCAACAGGTGCAGCTCATCAAGAGCATATTAGAGACAGAAGAATCAGGCAGCTATGACATAACAGTGGGTTCACCACATGGAAGCTTCTTCTACCCCATGGTGTTGACGAGAGCAGTAAGAGTGGCAGATTCATACAAATGCACCAGAACACGTTATAGTAAATTGTATTGCTCAATAAGAAGAGCGGCGTACAAACAAAAGGTCATTGGAACCAGCAACCGCAGGACTCTGAGAAAACAACCCACTGGGCTGCTGCACTGCTACCCATGTACCATCATTTTCCCATAATGCAGTGTAGACAAAAATGGTACATGCCCTTTTAAACCTATGCCAAGCTTTGCTTCATAGAGCTTAATTTATTTCATTTAAAGGCTCATCTCTCTGTTAATTGTGCTCAGTGATCTGGTCTGGAATCCATCTGAAAATTCAAGTATTGAAAGCACTCACGCTTTCTGGAAGGATCTTTGATGAAGACATACAGTGTTAGTGTGTTCATATCTAGGCACACTGTGAACATAGATAGAAAACAGAATGCATCCCCTGTTAAGCTAGACTTTATTAGACAGTTATCCCAGTGTATGCGAATCTTGCAGTTTATGATTGTCCCCTTATTTCCATTAACTTCTATGACTATTGTCTTTCACAGAACATTATTTAAATACAATGGACTACTAGAATAGCTTTAGTGTATATACAGATGTACATGTACATGATGTACATGTTATCACTATCAATTACAGGGTTTTTATGGGTTACCGTTAATTAACATGATTCATCATAATTGCCGGCAAATGTATCAGATAACGTAACTCCACTGCAAAAAATGAAAATCTAAGCAAGTAAAATTTTCTTATATTTAGACAAAATTCCAGTTTCATTAATAAACTGACTACACTGCAATAAATGGCCTGTGAAATGTAAGAAATTGTTTCTGTTGTGAGGCAAAGATGGCCTAAAACTACCAAAACTAAGGAACTTTCCAATAATGTAAATTTGACAAGCAATCTATTGCAGAGTCCTAACTGTGTCCTTGATTTCATGGCAATTAAGTATTAAATAAAAATGTTTTTGATCACATTAATAAAAATAACGTCATCATGTTCATCAAATGCATTTTCTCAACTGAATAAGTATTTCCTGAGTGACAGACTGTACCCCACCACCAGGAAACACCATCTCATGGGACTAGAGTCAGACCCTCTTTGTCGTCTCTGTGTCTGGCACCTTTCTTCATATGTTCTGGGACTGTCCTCCTGTTGCTGCTCTTTGGGATCATCTGGCCTGATCGCTCTCTTCAGTTCTTTCCTGTTCAATTCCTTTGTTCCCTGCAGTTCTTCTTCTTCTGGACTTCTCTACTCTCTCTCTCTCTCTCGCTCCCAGCAGAGGATCCTGACGTCCGCCTCATTGGCGGCTAAGTTGTTGTTGGCCTCTTGCTGGAAATCTCCTGACTGTGCCATTCCCTCTTTCTGGAAGTCCACCTTCCTCAATTTGATACTGCTTGAACTGTCTGCAGTCCGGATTAATAATTCATGTAGCTCAACCATTCAAAGTTGGCTTCAACATGTGCAGCTGGTCAAGGGCTGGTTGGAGGTTATATCCCGAGGCCATATTTCTTGTATTAAACTATTTGACATTATGTTTTATTTTCCTGACTTCTACTTTATTATTATTATTATTTTAGTTCTCTCCTTTCCTTCAGCTTTCTACCGCTGCTTTCATTTTTTTCTTTTATGGCGCTGTCTCAGGGTATATAGGGCAGGGTGGGGGTGCAAGAAGGGTGTGTGCTGTGTTGTATTTTGTTCTATGTGAATAATTATTCAATAAGATTTTGATATAGTAAAAATAAAAATAAATATTTCTGTTGAAATTTGGTTTGCAGGAAAAATTTCACAAACTCAAAGTCAGAGTCAAAGTCAAAAAAACTTCACATTGCATTTTCAGTCAAAGCATAATATTAAATACAGTATTCCTATAAGACAAGACATTCCTGAGTAGTGAACACTATTTAAAATTAAGATGACAAGAGAGAGGATGAGTATTTACAATAATAACAGTTATTACACACAGGGGCTATATACATGGGCGGTGAGTATATGCATATCTCACCAGTGCTACAATATTAACAAACAAACAAACAACAAACAAATTTATTTTTGTATAGCGCAGTATCACGACATTACATCGTCTCAAAGTGCTTTACAGCATCCCCACCCAAAGCCCCCAGTGAGTCAGCCATAGGCGACAGTGGCAAGGAAAAACTCCCTAGAAGGAAGAAACCTTGGGAGGGACCAGACTCAAAGGGGGAGCCCATCCTCCAGGGGCCGGCAGGGAGAGTCGAATAGAGAGATGGTTAAGTGCCAAGTCACACTGTCCAAATCATAAGATGTAGAAGATGACACAGGCTGAACGACGAGCTGGATGCAGGGACGTCATTGGTAGTGGCGATGTCACATGTAGCAGGGTGTGCTGGACATCTTGGTAGAAAGATATTAAGTGTATAACTGTTAATCATAATTGTTTTTGTGGGGTATGGTTTTAAACAGTATGCCGAAATGCAGGGTAAATATAAAAAATCTTCCCTATAGTATATAAATATATATAGTTTAACCCTATTATGGGTTATTTAGCCTAATCGGGGGAATGTCGAATCAATATTTGGAAGCGATTTCTCTGCTAAAATGTGCCAGTGAGCAAATAACCTCATACAGATGCTTTGACAATGGATTTTCAAGTAACACAGAGGCATTATGCCGCCAGGCAGGGCCTCCCGGTAAAGGCACTTGCTGATTAAAAGAACTAAAGATAAGAGAGCTGTTTGTGCAGTGTCCAGTGGGCCCAGTGTGTGTGTGTGATGTGAGAGAAATCCCTAAAGGAAGGGTCACGTGTGGATATTCCCTCAGAGATAAGCGCCTTGAAGGAGGGGAAAGTTGACCCTGAGGGCTTGATATACTGTTGCGAGGCGGAGAGGCCTTGAAGGTTTAATAAGTGATTTAAAGGTACTGCCCTGAGAGAGGGCCATTGTGTGTACTGCAGGTTCTTGGATTAGCGCGAGTCGGAGACATCGCCCTAAGAGAGGGGGGTCTCCTTGTTCTGATAAAGTAAAGGTTGGGTTGCCCTAAGGGAGGGGCCCGTGTGTTTTAAGTTGTGGGGGAAAAGTGCTGTTATGTCATGATGTAAAGATATTGTTAAGTTGCAAAGGAATTGTTTTAAGCAAAGGTTATGTTGTGTTGCAAATAAAAATATTGGTAAAGTAATAAGGCCAGAGAGAGCCTAAGTATTAGAAGTTGTGGGGATTTTAAAGGTCTGCTGGATCAGACTGGTTTTGTTATGCAGAAGTGGGGAAAGTGATCATATATGCAATTTTGGGTTGAATCAGAGAAAAAGCACATATATTTTTGACGGATAAGTTGAGTGATAAGGTGCATAAAGCAGAAATAAGTACCTCAGAGGTAAAACCGCTTAGGAGACTAAAATTAAAAAGGGGTAAATCTATCAGGGGGACTGGATAGAGCATTTGTGCATTTCTATAGAAAATCAATTATAGTAGTGGAAGTGCGGGTAGGTGAGTTTAGAATTTTGACAAATCTTAAAATAATGTTTTTGAATATGAATGTGATTAGAAGATTCTATGGAATATAGAGACTAATTTTAGAGATAAAGGGTATTAAAGCACATCTTTGTGAGAGAACAACAGGTCATAGACAAGGGGTTTCGTGACTTCCCATGGAATTAGGGAGTTTAACAGAGAAAGCGTGAGGAGGCTCGTGTGCACGGTGGACAGACAAACGTAAAATCAGGCTGATAAAAAGGAGAGAAGGGAGGCTTTGGTATATGTGTGCCCATAGATGATTGGGTGCAACATTAGGAGTAAGTAGAAAATAATTTAGAGTCAGTGACACTTTAAGGTGAAGTAGGTTCAGTCAGGGAGAGAATTCTTATTAAGGAAAAGAAAGGAAAACAATAGAACACGGGTTGGCTGTGAGGAAATTTGGTCATTTTTATATCAGACAGGAAAACAGCCCAAGTGACAGTAGAGTGGAGGAAAACAGTAAAATGAAGGGCCCAGTAAAGGCAGCAGACACACCAGTACAGCAGCTGAGGAGGGAGCACCCCCTGCTTAAAACAAAGATAGAAAAGATGTGCTGTTTTTGTAAAAAGTTTTTGTAAAGGTATTGCATCCTGGTGCATGGAAATGCTTTTTGATTATCTCTACCATCCCTCCTGTTGAGACATGGCATGGCCCATGGCTCAAAATTGCCGCAGTCTTATACATGTTTTTAGGGGGGATGGGCTTATTATGGATTATACAAAGATTATCTCGCATTTGGGCTCCTTGCTGGAGCCCTACTTTCTTCTCTGCATCTGTGGCATCGGCATATTGGCTGTCGGTATATATTGTGACTGTAAGGCCTTTTGCTGCTTTGCTTTGTTTAGAAGTGTAAGGCCCATCTGATTTGGGTCCTCGGCTGGCAGGTCTAATGTCCAATAATAGTTTATTCCCGTCCTTCCTTCTACTACCATGGTTTGAGCCGCTTCTCCTTTGCCTACGGCTACCATCCCTGTAGATAGAGGTACAACAGAGATTTGTAATATCTTCATTAAGTCCCTGCCTAACAGATTAACAGGGCATGTTGGGCACAGAACTACTGTTCCGTGTGTCGAGGTTTCAGTATTCGGATCTCTGAACCACATTGGTTTGGATATTCTATGTTGATTTAACTGACCGTTTGCTGATTTGACATAAATTGTCCCATTGGAGAGGGTCACTCCAGGGATGTGCTCTTTTAGCACCGTTCTATCTGCCCCTGAGTCACAGAGAAAGAATGACTTCTTTCCCTTGTACTATTATGGTTCTTACTGGTTTTGTTTCAGTCCCTGATAATGCTACCAATACTTCAGTTAAATCCATTTTAGGCACTTCCTCCTTTCCCTGGCCACCTTCACCCTTAAGGGGTGAGGCTTG
This sequence comes from Brienomyrus brachyistius, assembly GCF_023856365.1. NCBI lineage: Eukaryota > Metazoa > Chordata > Actinopteri > Osteoglossiformes > Mormyridae > Brienomyrus > Brienomyrus brachyistius. The sequence continues at coordinate 849,792 of NW_026042348.1, forward strand.
ATCGGTTAGTCATTGCTGCCTAGTGGGGTTGTGTGGGGGAGGTTTCTCATACTCTTCTGCCCCTGGCTTGCCACATCACCAACACCCATCTCCAAGTTGGACACCTTTTAAATTCTCTCTAGGTTTACAATTTTTTTCTACGGCCTCAGTGCAGGACTGTGGTGTGCCATCCTCGGTGGTGGGTATTAGTGTGGCCGGGTGTAACGTGGTGCATCGGCGGAAACACCAATCCTGGGACACTTCCAGCCACTTGATTTATCAATCGCCAATATGCAGATTTCGATAAAACAGGCTCTGCCTACCTTATTGTTGGGCGCGCCCGTGGCTGTCCGAGTCCACAAGACCTCGTCTCAGAATCCAATCAGGACAACCTCCTCCTCATCCCCGTCTCTGATTACTTTGTAAAAAGATCTGGGTCTCGGGTACGTCATCTAGGAGGAGAGTGGCTGCCTGGGTTTGGACCGCCTTTTTCTTTTTCCGTTGAATAACATCCTGGGCATGTCTAGCCCAGTTCATAGTTTGGTCGGCACCATCTGTGCACAATTAACATTTTGTTTCCTAACAAAGTGGGAGAGTGCTTGGTGCATCCCGTTTAAAAGTGCATTTTCCAACTGCTGTTGGTAGGGGCTGCGGGCTTCTGCACTCTTCTAACCCGCCGTGTTTTTCTATTTAAAAAAAAACACTTCCTCTAATCTTCCCCTATACTCAAATAGGTCCTCTCCTTCCTTTGTTTGCACTGTCCTATTTTAGTATAGTCTGGTGTGACACGGAACACTTGTCTAATTCTCTCATAAACATCGTTTATCTGACCTATAAGGACTGCATCATTGTAGGCCATGGGGTGATTATTTTGCTCCCTGCCCGTATATTGTCCTCTTACCCTGTTCCAATTATATGTTTAATGCTTCCTAAAAGTTCCCTCAGTAAAATCCCGTTTAGACGGTATGAATCACATAACTGTCGGTGTTTAGTAATAAACCCTTCTGGATCCGTCACCGGGTCCCCTAAACTTCTGCATGCTTCAGCACACTCGGATCCTGTACACTCAGAGTGTCCTGTCTTGATCTCCCCCTACACCGAAATGTGGGTTAGCTACCTCAACGAGGGGGAAGATGTGGGTCCCTAAGTTACTCTTTTTCTTGTCTTCCTCAATTATCCCATAATCCTTTTTTACTTGCACCAGGGAGGGATATATTTCTATCTGGGGTGTCTCACCCCAAGTTCTTTTCGCATGTCCTCTAGTACCTATTGGACTGAATGCCCCATTCCCCAAATAAGGGCGTTCATCTCTTTCTCTACCAGAGTTTAACAATCCATTTCAGATAAGATTCCCCTGAAATTATACTTATGTTCCCATTTAGGCAAAACTCCATGTACTTTGAATCTCCCTTCAGGGCAGTCTTACTTGTTTTGTTCCCTATACTCGTTGTCAATGTTAGTGAGGCCTCAGACAAGGTAATAACATAGAATCCACTGCTTGTGTACTTCAACAGTCCACAGGATCAGTTGGCACCGTTAGGTTTACCTCCTATGTGTTGATTCCACCAGTGGCAGTCACACATTCAGTCTTATCTTTTTAAACCATTCACTAGAAGTCCGGTCCACGCGTCGAGGTATTAGCCCCCCAGTTGGACACAGCCAACTTCGGGAAGTCCGGTCAACCACGGTGAAGCACTAGGTATTCAAGTGGACTCAGCCGACGTTTTAGACCCTTCAAGGGACGTCCGGTAACCACATGGAGGTACGAAGTATTAGCCTCCCAGTATGACACAGCCAACTTCCAGAAGTCCGGTCTACTGACTGAGGTACCAACCTCTCAGCGGGACATAGCCGACTTCGCTAAAGGATTCCTATACTGCGCAATTGACGTCCCGGACGCCCTACGATTCACTAATCGTAGTCGGGAGAGTCCAACTCTCTACCTTTTACTCACGTTTGTTGTGGGTTCAGAGGGGTTCTTCGGAATCCCGTCGACTGACGTCCTCAGAGGGGAGAAACGACGCTATGGCACCGGCCCAGTCGCGAATTCACGCTCCGGGACTTTCCACAGGCGCCCCGGGCAAGCCTGACTGTCGACAGATTTCGGTGTGTCGAGTCCCTCCTCCTCAGACGGCGAGTTGTGGGATCCGGTTCGAAGGACCAAGATGTTGGGTATTTTCCCCCTAAATATACGCTGAAAACCAACCAGTCTCTGAACACAGAACAACACAGACAGCTGTGACAATCTTTTACTTGCTGCAAGGGAAGTCCGGTCCCCACATCGAGGTGTTAGCCTCTCAGTAGGACACAGCCAACTTCAAAGAAAAATTCCCCTTGCAGTTTCTTTTATTGAGGTACACAAACAGGATATGCAAATGACATTCAACATTACTTATCACCATATATGAGATGGAAATGTACAAGCGACAGTTTCTTCAGAACAGTTATTGCTAAATTATAGATCAGGCTGCTGCAGGGTGTTATTTCCAAGAAATGGCAACTAGCAAAATGACAAGAATAAAATACATATTTCTCTAACACCTGCCTTTATTCATTTCTTTAGCAGGTCATTGTTCATGTTTTTGTGTGTGTTACTCTGTTCCCTTTGTTACTGGTTTTCCTTTGTACTGTAGGTCATTTATGCTTCTGTAAGCAGTGTTTAACTCTGTTTAGTTCTGACCCTTTGTGGTCCTTTATTTTTATGCTTTTTTCTTAATGTTTTGTTTTGATTAAAACTTTAAAAAAAAAAAAAGTTTTTTTTTTTTTTTTTAAAGGAGCAGGAAGACAAGAGACGTAACAGCTGGAAAACAGTGGGGTTCAGTCAGCGGAGACCTGATTGAGAAAGATGTTCCAATGAACCCCAACAGACATTTTCCAGATCAGTACGTCTGTCTGCTCTGTTATGCTTCTATTGAACATCATTTGTTAACACACAGTTACATTGCTTGTGTGGCTGTTTTGGCTGGGCAGTTATTCAGCAGCCCTGAACCCTCAGTAGTCATTATAAGATGCTGTCTCTTCCTGTGTGTCCATGTAGGAAGGCACTGGGACAGGGCTGACTGCAGGGGCCCGTGACCCAGAGCTTGGCCACAGCAGCGATCTGCTGAGGCAGCTGGGACACCATCAGTGAGAAATAAATCAGCTTTTGGTACAAAACAAATAAGCAGCTGTAGATTACAAACTGGTGTTATTTGTTATTAGCATGACTTTGTTGTTTTGTGTAATAAATGACATTTTGTTTCATATTTCTGTCATTAATTTCTATCATATGCTCTGTGTACAGCAGTGCTCTCTGGTATAAATTCCTGTCTGCTGACAGCCCTAGCAGATACTGATAAACAGCATTGTCCAGGTGCACCAGCTGACCATGTCCTCTAACCGCCTGACAGTAATCTGCAACTCTGAGAATAAGGGCTCAAATAATAATTACAATGAGACTGTGATAAAACTCTGCTAAGGTGTAACGATAAAGTATGATGCGGTTTGTTATAGGATTTATCTTCTTTTTGAATGTCGGTTGCTGTGGTTCAGCAGGTTACGCTGTAGCTGATGTTCTGAGATCTTCATCCATGCGCCCCTCTTTAAATCTGAGCACCTGCCCCTCTAAAGGTCTCTGCACGGCCCTGGAGCTGTGACCGAATTATCTGGGGGCAGGAGATGGATAATGGATAATGTACCCAAATATCACACACCGGGCTACAGACCGCTTCCGCATTTGGGAGGAAGCTGATCATTCCCTGTCTGTAAATGAAAGTGAAAGAGATTTAAAGCCAGAGTCGTCATTTCAGCAAGAAGCACAAATAAGATTCCGGAATGATTTAAAGATATTACCATTGCAAGGCATGACTAAAGTCAACAGATGTACTGTAACTGATAAAATGAGAATGTTTAACCTGAGGCATCAGCAGAAACATTTTGCTTTGGGTGGCCCTCAGGGCTCAGTTATATTTATGGGGTCAGCCGAACTGCACCGGGCCTGTTCTATGCTTCAGCTTCAAAAATTAGATAATCTATATTGCATTTTCTATTATTTAGATGTGGGGTGGCCGCCCCTTAAATCCACCCCTGTTTAACGCACATACTGGGATTTAATACTTCTAAGCATAATTAGACATTTAACGTAATTAAACACTGTAACTAGTTGCATAGAGTAAATGCTTTAGAATATTTTGTCAAATGTTAAGTGAATTAACACATTTGTATAGAATAATATTTAATGACTTAAGAACAATTTTGGGACACTAGGGGAATTAACTGAATAGTATTTTGAAGCTGTATCGCATGTTCATAATAATCAAAAAGAAAAGGTTGGAAATAACTCCTGTGTGACTCAGTGGGCCAGGACTCTGTACCTGTGACCGAAAGATAAATGTTGTAAATCCCAGGCTGGGCTCTGTATTTAATCAGTCATTTACAGAATAGCAGTTCAGGTAACTAGATGCTGCGGAGCCTGTAGGGGCCACGAACAGTGAGGAAAAGTAAACTGTCTGCACATTTTAGGGATTTCATGAACTCGATGTAGTATTTCATGAGCACATTAAACTAAATTGTGCGCCTGATGTAGTATGAAGAAACCCTGTCTGAGACACTACCAGGGCTCCGTAATTAAGATGCTGCGGGAATGAGTTTGTGTGCATGAATACTAGGGATTTGTGGCAATAAATTTATTCACGCAAATCTTTGTAATAAGACACAATATTCTTATATTCAAGCTTGAGAATGTTCTTCCATATCTGACAAGTAGCCACACAAAGTTACATCTAATTCTATGTTTGTGATCATTGAAACCCCAGTAAAACAGCCTTGATCCCATACTGTCTCATGTGGCTCATTTTCCTCACCTGAAATGACTAAGTTACAAGTCTATCCTTCCTTTTTATGATTTTGTGTGACCTTCATGTTCCTGCCCATCCCTGTAAGCACGGGAAGGGAAACTCCACACCCAATAAGACCTGATTTTAGTGATTCTCATTATGAACAATATATATATTACAGAAACTTTCTTTACTTTTTGCGAAAGCATACAGATCCGAATCCTACCTTATAGTTTACTTGTGAATAGTAAATAAAACCGTTGAGATCAATTCTCACCTTTAATTAAAGAAATAATTTCATCTTAGGTTATTTTTCTATCTTCTGTTTTATGAAATCAGCCATGTAAACTTGTTTTATATGTTTTTAGTCTTGTATAGACGAGTAGGCAGAAATTCTTTCTGTGACGGAAAAAGGTGTGACAAAGCCGTCTATATAACGTATCTGTCTTTCAGTTTAGGTGAAACTGAAACTACAGCAAAACCTTGATTCACTGGTCTGAAGTAATTTTACTCTGAAGTGGATTTTCAGTACAAGAGGTAAGTCTGCTACTCCATGGTCTTATTCTGTTTTAAATATAAAACAGAATTTTTATAATAAAACATGATCATTAAACTTCTTAAACTTATTATACTTGATATCTGAATTAACATGGACCGTATTAAAATTTAGCTTTCTTTCCTGTAATAAAACTGACACCAAATTGTTCTTGCTTGTACATAAAACATCTGCTTATTGAAGCCAATTTACTGGTTTGCAGAGTAAAGTACAGTATGGCAAGCCTCCCTGAATTTGGAGATGACTTCTGCTCACTTTTTGAATCCCATTTGGAGCCTGATGTAAGGAGGGGTAGTAGGACATACATCATGTACCATGGTACCACACGGACAGCCGCATTAAATATTAAAAAGCACGGATTTCAGCAGTCCAGCGATGGCATGCTTGGACGTGGAGTCTATGTCAGTCGGAGCTTTCGGAAGGCCAGAGTCTACCCAAAAAATCTACCCTACAATGAGCAGCGAGCTGTACTCAAGCTGAGGATTCGAGTTGGAAAAGTAAAGAAGATCGACCGGCAGGGACACCCCCTCCAAAAAACCTGGCATGACAATGGATATGACACAGCTTGGGTGCCCCCCAAGTGCGGAATGGTTCCCAGTGGTTTGGAGGAAGATTGTGTTTGGGATCCCAGCAGGATTGAAGTTTTAGATATAATTTACCCAGAGCACTAATCAGGGTTGTGTTTTGATCCATAAAAAATAATTAGAGAAACAGAACGGGAAAAGGGAAGGACAGAAAGTGAATAAAGAAATCGAAAGATCTAAATATAATCTATATGTAATTTTTTATAATCTCTTACCTATCATGTTAAAAATTAATCTCTTAATCTTACATTCACACACACACACACACACACACACACACATAAGCACACATATATTGCTAAAAAATCATGAAATCAGAGGAACAAATAACATAATTTTAATAAAACTGAAACTATTTCACCATAACATTTTTTCAAAAGATTCTTAAATTAGTGAGAATGACGTATATTTTAATATTTGTTAAATTGTTTAAATTTAAACTTGTACACGTAATTTATTCCCAACAAAACGTTTTATTTGAATGCTTTCAAAAAGGCTTCATGAAAAGATACCAATAATAGAAGAGAGGGGGCATTGTAATTTAATTAGGGATGTAACCCACATCCTACCGACAGGGTCCCTGCACATGCCAGAGGTATATTGTTCTCATACCTCACATTTTCTTTCTTTAAATAATTACGTTTTATGACTGCCAATCAATTTCTTCCTAATGATGTCACATCATTCTTTTCTATTTCTGCTTTGATTGGTGCTTTTTAAAAACACAAATGTTTTGGGGTCCCAGGGAACCCCAGTCAAAAGTGCCAAATTCTGCCTGTGCAGTTATCATAAATTTCAAAAGATCATGTTTGCTGTGGGATATAAAAGTATAAAAGTTATAAAGTATGGAGCTATTTATGGGTTATGGATGCATTTCTTTATACTCTTTTATGTTTATGTTCGCGACATGTTTGAAAACCGGAGCGTGGGAAGGAGGGATATGTAAGGAGAAGGAGGTTTCTCACAGCTCCAAGATGTCTTTGGCTGTAATAAATCTAAAATATATACAACGATATAATGTAGTTATTGATAACACCAGCATTTGGTGGGCAAATTTAGGCAAAATGGCAAGCAGATCAAAATTGGCCAGATTTGGTGTTGTAGCTTTGTACTGAAAGACAAAATAAAATTTAAAAGTGTTGAAGTTTGGATGAGTGTGTGTTTATTTCAATTGATTGATGTTGGGGTCAAAATGACCCCGACTGGTTTCATCATGTTTGTATAACAGAAATAATGTTTACGTGAAATCATTGAAAAGTAAGTGATACCACAATCAAAGGATGGGTAATAAGCTTTCAAGAAATGATGTGGATTGTACTTGGAATAAAAATTATTATTTGTATTAAAGAAAAGTATTGAGGCGCCGGGTGGACTGAGGCATTATGGGAGCTGAGTAGAGCGAGGAAACATGCTTTTTTATTGCAGTCTTTAGAAGAACTATAGGAGGCATCCAACGAGCACTAAACTAAATACACAGACGCGAAACACAAGGTTGTCAGACACGGAACTGTAAGATGCAAACACAGTGGGAGATTCACACAAGCTAAATACACAGACGCGAAACACAAGGTTGTCAGACGCGAAACTGTAAGATGCAAACACAGTGGGAGATTCACACAAGCTAAATACACAGACGGGAAATACAAGGTTGTCAGAAGCGGAACTGTAAGATGCAAACACAGTGGGAGATTCACACAAGCTAAATACACAGACGGGAAATACAAGGTTGTCAGAAGCGGAACTGTAAGATGCAAACACAGTGGGAGATTCACACAAGCTAAATACACAGACGCGAAACACAAGGTTGTCAGACGCGAAACTGTAAGATGCAAACACAGTGGGAGATTCACACAAGCTAAATACACAGACGCGAAACACAAGGTTGTCAGACGCGGAACTGTAAGATGCAAACACAGTGGGAGATTCACAGAAGCTAAATACACAGACGGGAAATACAAGGTTGTCAGACGCGGAACTGTAAGATGCAAACACAGTGGGAGATTCACACAAGCTAAATACACAGACGGGAAATACAAGGCTGTCAGAAGCGGAACTGTAAGATGCAAACACAGTGGGAGATTCACACAAGCTAAATACACAGACGGGAAACACAAGGTTGTCAGACGCGGAACTGTAAGATGCAAACACAGTGGGAGATTCACACAAGCTAAATACACAGACGGGAAATACAAGGTTGTCAGAAGCGGAACTGTAAGATGCAAACACAGTGGGAGATTCACACAAGCTAAATACACAGACGGGAAATACAAGGTTGTCAGAAGCGGAACTGTAAGATGCAAACACAGTGGGAGATTCACACAAGCTAAATACACAGACGGGAAATACAAGGCTGTCAGACACGGAACTGTAAGATGCAAACACAGTGGGAGATTCACACAAGCTAAATACACAGACGGGAAATACAAGGTTGTCAGACGCGGAACTGTAAGATGCAAACACAGTGGGAGATTCACACAAGCTAAATACACAGACGGGAAATACAAGGTTGTCAGAAGCGGAACTGTAAGATGCAAACACAGTGGGAGATTCACACAAGCTAAATACACACGAGGATCGGACAGGGTGCACACAAGACACGGGCAAATACACGCACGACAATAGGGAAATGCAGCCATTAACATTCACAACAACATCAAGGGCGATTTACAGTTGCACACAGGGCATTCTGGGACATGTGCCCTGCCAGTGTCACCCAACTGCGGAATGGCTCCTAGCGGCTTGGAGGAAGATTGTGTTTGGGATCCCAGGAGGATCAAGATTTTAGATATAATCTATGTGTAGTTCTTTATAATCTTCTCTTATCTATCGTGTTAAAAATTGATCTCTCTCTCTCACACACACATACATAAACATACACATTGCAAAAAAAAATCAGGAAATCGGAGGTACAAATAACTTAAATTTAATATACCTAAGGTGACGCCTATTGCTCAACACAAAAAACAAACACTGTACTTCACCATAACATTTTTTGAATGATTCTTAAATTTGAGAGAATGACCCATATTTTTATATTTAACTCAAACAGTTAAAGTAAAAATACTTTTTGTATTGAGTAAAATCAACTTAAGTATTTATAATTTAAGAAACTTAATTTGCATCAGCTGCATTCATTAGTTTCATTTAAATGGCTTGAGTAACAAAATCTTAAATGCATCCTCCTTATGCAAATGCTACCATTTAAGTTTTGTTTATTCCGTTTTCTTCCTTTAAGATTTATTAGTACATTCTAACTTTTAACCTAGTTCTGGCTACTTAGTTCATTTAAAGAAAGTTCATTGCCTTAAACCTTACACGGCAAATGTGCCAGTGTTAAATTACTGCATGGTATTTAAATGGGCCCACCATTGACTGTTACCTTTAACACTTTACAGTGTGCAATGGGTGTTGTTTTTACAGTGTTAATCTTTATTAACTCTAATAGTGTTCAATTTACAGCATAGGGTGTTAAGTCACTGAGTCTCCACCTCCACATATCTGCCCCATTTTAATATGCGCACAAGAAGTCATGAGGATCAGAAGAGCCGTCCCACATTTACCCACCATCATGAGAAAGATCTTACAGCTTTTTCTTGTTTTATATTGAAGTTTTGATGGGTTAGTTCTGACTGAACTTGACAATTAGTGTGATGTGGTTTTTTTCCTGCTATGTGGTCAGAGAAAAACTCTCAGTGACATATGGGACACCTCTCCAGAGTGGTACATATTTTAATGGTTTGGGGATGTATTTGAGTGTCAGCCCTGCCCTTGGATGATTAACATATGCGGAACGGTGTTAGGACAGTGGTGATGCCCTTTTTGTTGAAGTTCCTGGTACCGCCCACTGCCCTGTAGACCAATGGTGTTGGATGTATATTTGCATAACATGACACAGTACTGTTTTTAAGTTTTTTTAATCCACCGAGATTGTGATGAATAGGAACGAAAACCTCAGAAACGTCTCTTGTGGAGCTGTCCTTGTCCAATTTGACAAGTATTATCTTCAGGGAAGCATGGCAAGACAGCATGAGACAAGGGGTTTTCTAGTTGCATTTTACAAATGCAATACTACTTAGATACTATGTGTATAGTGTATAGTGCTGTATATCGTATTGTGCTGTGCAATATAGATGTATTAAAATAGATTTACTGTGCTCATATTTAAACCCTGCTGATCATACACACATATAATGTAGACAATTACATTACACTATTCAAATTGTTTTCGACTGCTTTTGCAACATTTGCACAAATTCTGAATGTCTAAAATACCCATTGTAAGCTGTTTGTGTTTAGAGTTGATATTTGTAATTTATTTATAAAAATTCTTGTACTCTGTAATAACTGGAACCATGTGTTCTGGTCTCATATGTAGCTGAGATGACTAGAGTTTATTTTCACTTTGACAGACTTATTAGTTTAAACTTCAAAAATACTATTTACAGTTGCTTAAAAATCTTGCATGTTTAAAAGGTTTGCATAATCATATTTTCTTTATTTTTTTCTGTTTTCAGAGATCAAAGAATTACTGTACTTCCACTTCCACTGTTAGATTTCACAGCTCTTTCAAAATGTCAAAGTGTCTTTACATTTTACATGCCATCCCAACAGTTCTGTAAATGGGATTTGTATTACAATTCTTGTAAAAATCAATTGCTTGATTATAATAATTGTAATTTGTATTTACAGTCATTTTGTCCTCCTAGAACCGACACCTTATCGTGGTGGAGGGGTTTGCGTGTTACAATGATCCCAGGAGCTATGTTGTCTGGGGCTTTATGCCCCTGGTAGGGTAACCCAAGGCAAACAGGTCCTGGGTGAGGAACCAGACGAAGTGCGGCTCAAAACCCCTTATGATGAAAAAAATTTTGGAACCACATTTTCCCTTGCCCGGACGCGGGTCACCAGGGCCCCCCCCGGAGCCAGGCCTGGGGGTGGGGCTCGATGGCGAGCGCCTGGCGGCCAGGCCTACACCCATGGGGCCTGGTCGGGCGCAGCCCGAACAAGGCACGTGGGTCCCCCCTCCAATGGGCTCACCACCCATGGGAGGGGCCATAGGGTTCGGGTGCGAGGTGATCTGGGCGGCGGCCAAAGGCGGGGACCTTGGCGGTCCGATCCTCGGCTGCAGAAGCTAGCTCTAGGGACATGGAATGTCACCTCTCTGATGGGGAAAGAGCCTGAGCTGGTGCGCGAGGTTGTGAAGTTCCGGCTAGATATAGTCGGACTCACCTCGACGCACGGCTTGGGCTCTGGAACCAGTCTCCTTGAGGGGGGTTGGACCCTTTTCCACTCTGGAGTTGCCCGCGGGGAGAGGCGCCGAGCGGGCGTGGGCATACTTATTGCCCCCAGGCTGGGTGCCTGTACATTGGGGTTTACCGCAGTGGACGAGAGGGTAGCCTCCCTTCGCCTTCGGGTGGGGGGACGGGTCTTGACTGTTGTTTGCGCTTATGCGCCAAACAGCAGTTCAGAATACCCACCCCTTTTGGAGTCCTTGGAAGGGGTGTTGGAGAACGCTCCTCCTGGGGACTCCCTTGTTCTGCTGGGGGACTTCAATGCTCACGTGGGGAGCGACAGTGAGACCTGGAGGGGCGTGATTGGGAGGAACGGCCCCCCCGATCTGAACCCGAGCGGTGTTTTGTTATTGGACTTCTGTGCTCGTCACGGACTGTCCATAATGAACACCATGTTCAAGCATAAGGGTGTCCATATGTGCACTTGGCACCAGGACACCCTAGACCGCAGTTCGATGATCGACTTTGTAGTCATGTCATCGGACTTGCGGCCGCATGTTTTGGACACTCGGGTGAAGAGAGGGGCGGAGCTGTCAACCGATTACTACCTGGTGGTGGGTTGGCTCTGCTGGTGGGGGAGGAAGCCGGCCAGGCCTGGCAGGCCCAAGCGTATAGTGAGGGTCTGCTGGGAACGTCTGGCGGAATCCCCTGTCAGGGAGAGTTTCAACTCCTACCTCCAGCAGAACTTCTCCCATATCCCGGGGGAGGCGGGGGACATTGAGTCCGAATGGGCCATGTTCCGTGCCTCCATTGTGGAGGCGGCTGACCGGAGCTGCGGCCGTAAGGTGGTCGGTGCCTGTCGCGGCGGCAATCCCCGAACCCGCTGGTGGACACCGGTGGTAAGGGATGCCGTCAAGCTAAAGAAGGAGTCTTATCGGGCCTTTCTGGCCTGTGGGACTCCAGACGCAGCTGACAGCTACCGGCAGGCCAAGCAGAATGCGGCTTTGGCGGTCGCTGAGGCAAAAACTCGGGTGTGGGAGGAGTTTGGTGAGGCCATGGAGAACGACTTCCGGACGGCTTCGAGGAAATTCTGGTCCACCATCCGGCGGCTCCGGGCGGGAAAGCGGTGCAGCATCAACACTATTTATGGTGGGGATGGTGCGCTGCTGACCTCAGCTCGGGACGTTTTGGGTCGGTGGAGGGAGTACTTCGAAGACCTCCTCAATCCCACCAACACGCCTTCCACTATGGAAGCAGAGTGTGGGGACTTGGGGGTGGACTCGCCTATCTCGGGGGTGGAGGTCGCTGAGGTGGTCAAAAAGCTCCTTGGTGGCCGGGCCCCGGGGGTGGACGAGATTCGCCCAGAGTTCCTCAAGGCTCTGGATGCTGCGGGGCTGTCCTGGCTGACACGCATCTGCAGCATCGCGTGGACATCAGGGGCAGTGCCTCTGGATTGGCAGACCGGGGTGGTGGTCCCCCTTTTTAAGAAGGGGGACCGGAGGGTGTGCTCCAACTACAGGGGGATCACACTCCTCAGCCTCCCTGGTAAGGTCTATTCGGGGGTCCTGGAAAGGAGGGTCCGCCGGATTGTCGAACCTCGGATTCAGGAGGAGCAGTGTGGTTTTCGCCCTGGCCGTGGAACAGTGGACCAGCTCTATACTCTCAGCAGGGTTCTGGAGGGTTCATGGGAGTTTTCCCGAGAAGTCTACATGTGTTTTGTGGACTTGGAAAAGGCATACGACCGTGTCCCTCGGGGGGTCCTGTGGGGAGTGCTCCGGGAGTATGGGGTACCGGGCTCCCTTTTAAGGGCAGTTCGGTCCCTGTATGACCGGTGCCAGAGTTTGGTCCGCATGGGCGGCAATAAGTCGGACTCGTTTCCGGTGAGGGTTGGACTCCGTCAGGGCTGCCCTTTGTCACCGATTCTGTTCATGGTTTTTATGGACAGAATTTCTAGGCGCAGCCAGGGCGTTGAGGGCGTCCGGTTCGGTGACCTCAGGATTAGGTCTCTGCTTTTTGCGGATGATGTGGTTCTGTTGGCCTCATCGAGCCGTGACCTTCAGCTCTCACTGGAGCAGTTCGCAGTCGAGTGCGAAGCGGCTGGGATGAGAATCAGCACCTCCAAATCTGAGACCATGGTTCTCAGCCGGAAAAGGGTAGAGTGCTCTCTCCGGGTTGGGGATGGGGTCCTCCCCCAAGTGGAGGAGTTTAAGTATCTCGGGATCTTGTTCACGAGTGGGGGAACGATGGAGCGGGAGATCGACAGGCGGATCGGTGCGGCGTCAGCAGTCATGCGGGCGCTGCATCGGTCTGTCATGGTGAAGAGAGAGCTGAGCCAAAAGGCGAAGCTCTCGATTTACCAGTCAATCTACGTTCCTACCCTCACCTATGGTCATGAGCTTTGGGTAGTGACCGAAAGAACGAGATCGCGGGTACAAGCGGCTGAAATGAGTTTCCTCCGCAGGGTGGCTGGGCTCTCCCTTAGAGATAGGGTGAGGAGCTCAGTCATTCGGGAGGGACTCAGAGTAGAGCCGCTGCTCCTCCGCATCGAGAGGAGACAGATGAGGTGGCTCGGGCATCTGATCAGGATGCCTCCGGGACGCCTCCCTGGGGAGGTATTCCGGGCATGTCCCACTGGGAGGAGGCCCCGGGGAAGACCCAGGACACGCTGGAGAGACTATGTCTCTCGGCTGGCCTGGGAACGCCTCAGGGTCCCCCCAGAGGAGCTGGACGAAGTGGCCGGGGAGAGGGAAGTCTGGGTCTCCCTGCTGAGGCTGCTGCCCCCGCGACCCGACTCCGGATTAAGCGGGAGATGATGGATGGATGGATGGATGGATGGTGATTTTGTCCTTTAAATACAAATTGAAAGGGAGACGCTGATCCATTTTAGTAACTGGATCAAACAATTCAGCTATGTACTGTTGATCATTTAACTGTAAATCTTTAGCTCTGTTAAATCTTTAATGACAGCTTATTTTCTCTTCAATATCAGAAGCTCTACAGCACCACTACAAGGAAGTGACCCATCATATCTTCAGTGATGCTGTGACGAAATGGCTCCGATATGCAGCAGAACGTCAGGGAGGTGCAAAGAGAAAATGAACAGAAGTGGGTGTGGGCCGCTTGGGGGGGGTCAATTTGCACTTCAATGTTTTTGTGATTGTTATCAAATTGCTATAAAATTACCACCATTGTGCTATTTTTCTGTGAATGTATATATTGTCACGCCCGGCTCGTACGTTCCTCATGTGTGCCACACCCCCCTGATTATCCACGTGTGCTTCCCTGATCGTACCCAGCTGTGTCTGATTATTTTCAATCAGTCCTGTCTATTTGAGTCCATGTCTTACCAGAGTTCAGTGTCTGTCATTGATGTTAGTAGATGTCAGTGCCTGTGTACCTTCCGTTGTCCCGTTCCCGTTTGAATAAATCCTCATTTTCCCCGAGTTCGCCTGCTCGCCTGTTCCTTGCCTGCTTAACCGCCTGTGCGCTTCTCAGCGCCCGCCCCAGATCGTGACATATATAATGTGAATAATAAATTCAATAATAAATTAATAATAAATTCAATTTGAATATCTGTACATGCTATTTTTTATTTAGCTTTAGAAAGCCCTGCTGGATATAACATAATTTCAGCATTAATTCACTTGTGAAGCAATTATAACCCAATATTGATTTGACATACACTAATTCAACATTAAATCAATGAATGAAGAAGTTGTGAAACAAGTGTTGAAACAACGTTGAATCCTTATCGCAAATGGTTGACTTTTCAACGTTGGATAGACGGCCTTCTCAACGAGCAAGATCAATGCTAAATGAACATTGAAGATCAATGTTTTTTAATATGGAATCAATGTCATTTCAACATATGTGTGGTATCTGGGATGCCTTTTGTAGCTTTGAAAGTTTAACATTAACACGGGTAATACACGCTGAATATTTCTTAATAGACTTGGACACTAAAGCATAGACTTTCTTTACATCATCAGAGTAGAACCCCATACTCTGTTGAAATGAAAGTCCCTTGAAGCGGAGGTACAGGAAACAGGCGACATGAGCACCGCATGCGGAGGCAAAGTCTCCTTGAACTTGACCCGTATTATACCTTATTTTTGTGACAAGCTTCCATAAAAAGCACATAAAACTCTTTGGGTAGTAAGGGGAATCGGGGGGATAACAGTAAGATTCAAAAAAGGAAGCTTTTTGGCCTCCAAAATCATCCCAACCCAGTGTTCACCCTCTTTGTTTATAATTTTGGCCTTTGCTACTACTGAAGTTCCCCCTGGTGCTTCACATTCTCTATCAAAGTATACTCAACATATATGGTACTACTACAGTAGTGCCATTTAATGTGATGAGGTACATATTATTCTGTATAATAAATTGTTTGAATCCATATCTTCCCAAATATTTTCAGATTAAAGTATTATGTTTTTTTTTTTTTTTTTTGTAAAACTAGCAGTTAAAAACCATAAAACGTACAGGTGGAGGTTTTCTACTGCATTGCAATATCTGTTGTTTCCTGCCATGATGCCGTGTCAGAAATGCAGTCTGGTTAAAGCTCTTTTATTCGTAACGCATGGAACCTGGAACATGAACTACATGCATGACATAGACAGCGGCCATTCTCAGCATGACAGTGCGGCATGCTGGGACACATGCAAATAGGCCAGCCGGCGATTGGCTCACCAACGCCACAGTATAAATTCTGCTGTAAAATTACAGCAGTACTGTTTAATGTATAACAGCTTACTTTGTTTCCATGAACTGTAAACTGCATATTTAAAACTGTATTTTAATACGTATACTCATGTATTTATCATGTTACAGATTACACCAGTAACTGAAGCAAAAAAAAATAATGTTACAATTCAAAATCGTATTAAAGATAAATTTTATATTTACAAACATTTTATATATTATAAAAATTATTTTACCTGATTGATATTTACAGTATTATCATTTAAGGTATTTTACAGAACTTTTAAAAAAATTGTACAGTCAAACAATTCAAGTCAACGTTCAAGTCAGTTTCCCGAGATCCGTCATTGATGTTTGTTGCTGTCTCCCCGATCCTTTTCGTCCCCCCCTAAATAAATCTGCCTATCTAGATTCCTGGCTCCTGGAGTTGCTTCCTCACCCCCCATCCACACACGGAATGTAACAACCTGCCATGTATGTTTTGGTACCAAGTTTGCATCATGATTTGTAGTTAAAATTACAGTTTGAACGCCAATGATCTTGAATGCCAAAAAATGAATATGTTGTCTCATGGCAACACATATAATGCACTGTACCTACAGAGATTATGAAACAGACCTTGCTGATGTCAAGTGGGCATGAAATGGGATATAATGTAGGAACTTAACGTTCTAGTTGTAATTATTCATTTCAACATTAAAGTTTTCCTATAGATATCATCTGAGATTCAATAGGTAAATTATTTGTGAAGGCATAGAAACTTTAATAACTTTAATAATACAATTAACAATTCGAACAATGACTACAAACTAAAGGCTTAACATCAAAAACGAACTGATTATTATGGATAGTAATAATATTAGAAAACAAACAAGTAAGGCAATATGATTCAAATAAAAGCAATAAGCAAATAAATAAGTAAAATTAGTCACATTGTCAAATAAATAAATAAATAATCCTACATGGGGGCGGCATGGTGGTGCAGTGGTTAGCACTGTTGCCTCACACCTCTGGGACCAGGGTTCGAATCTCCTCCTGGGTCACATGTGTGTGGAGTTTGTATGTTCTCCCCATGTCGTCGTGGGGTTTCCTCCAGGTACTCCGGTTTCCCCCCACAGTCTAAAAACATGCTGAGTCTAATTGGACTTGCTAAATTGCCCGTAGGAATGCATGTGAGAGTGCATGGTGTGTGAGTGTGCCCTGCGATGGGCTGGCCCCCATCCTGGGTTGTTCCCAGCCTCGTGCCCATTGCTTCCGGGATAGGCTCCGGACCTCCCGCGACCCAGTAGGATAAGCGGTTTGGAAAATGGATGGATGGATGGATGGATAATCCTACATGAAACACAAAACTAATAAACTGACAATTCCTTATGTGCATGCTGGACAAATATAGTCCTGATCAACAGGAGGATTCTGCACGCAGTCATGGTGGTACCATCTGCTGCAAACATCACAGCAGATCTACAGGGAAGGGAGAGTGTTTCCAATGTAGTATAGTTTACACTTTTCACATTTAATATTCATAGCAATTAATGTAATCATAATAGGAAATTCAGGGAAGATTGCTGTCTACATATAATAGCAGTTGATGTCCTAAAACATCAGTATATAGAAAAAACAGATGAGCAGAATAAGGATGACAGGCCGTTGATATAACTGCTCAACTTATAGCTGTAAACATTGTGCAAACACCAATACCAGCTGGTTCACCATCTGCCCTCATATCCTCACTGACTATCTGACAGGTAAATACTCTCCCAGTGACTCCTGTTGGAGTCAGTGTCCAGTGTTTCATCAAATTACTTGTGCAGGTTACAGCTGGAAACTCACTTGCACTCACTTGAGAAACAGTGAATTTCTTATCTGTGTTATCTAGCAAAACACCCTTTTCATCCAAACAGCAGCCTGACTGATTAAGTTAAATCCATTTGCCTGTACATTTTTGACTGAAAGACAAAGTTTCTCTCCAAAAGGGAAAAAAAACAATAAAAATAAATGATTCAGCAAATCTAGGAGGAAAGAGCACAGTGAGATGCTTTATAAATGCCCAGATCCACTCAGTATTGCTTATGGTTTAAAAAGGCAGCCACCAACTTGATAAATGTATACACCATTACACAAAACAGAAGCAGAAATTTGCTAATAATGAAAAACACTAGACACGTACGTCAAGTTAGCGCTCTGCTCCTAGAGCTAGAACCAGCAGCTACTGAATACTCAAGCTGAATACTCAATCCACACCCATGAAAAGAAAAGCAATACCTCGTTTTACTATATTATTATCAAAGAAATTAATCTTATAAGTATGCTTATCACTAATGTATTGCAATATTGTAGAAATTACCCATAGTTTGCCAGACTCCTTCAACCCACAAAAATGGCAGAGGTTGCTGAGACTGTCTGTAAAGAAAGCAAACACTTCAGTTTAGTAAATACATCAATAACATATACAAACAAATGTGGTGTAAGGTTAAACATCCTGTACATAACAGGTACGGGGTTTTATACTGTCCTTTTAATAAGGAACACAGTTCAGAAGAAGAGTCACGCTGATCACGTACCAGATTCTCGGATGAGAGTCATGGCAATAACCAGCCTCAGCTTCTCAGCTGCCTTTTGGTCAGTACTGATATTAATGTCCTCCCCTTTCAAAATGCTCTCAGCAAACTGGAAAAGATTTTATTCAAATCAGACTTTCAGGACAAGATCTAGTGTTTTAGCACACAAACACTTAAGTACTCCAACATCAAGTACCATTTCGGTACAAATTGCCCATGGAAACAACTATTCAATACTTACTTTCAAAGCCAAGACTCCACAGGATGTGCTGTCTTTCTGAAGTTTGTGAGGGAGAGAACTGCAGGTCCACCTAGGAAGACTGCAGCCTTTGCTGAGCAGGAATGCCCTTGAACAGCAAATTTAGATCAGTCGATTTTATCATATGTTATTACATGAATAATAATTATTATTATTATGGAGAAAATGTTACAGCAGAAAGTACCTTGTCGATTCTAAGCATTTCCTCATTTTAACTGGAGACTCTCCCAAAGGATCCAAATAAAGGGGCCGATTCTCATGGGGGTACATGACCTGCGTAAGAAACACCAAGAATGCTGCTTTATTTTATACCAAAGTAACACTTTTCAACCCAAACAAGTTTTATTAAGTTATATATGTACTAAAGACATGTAACAGGGACTCAGTGAACAGTGAATTTTGAAGGCAATCACATCAGGAAGATTCTGATGGTATCAAGCAATCCTTGAGCATTTGAAAGAGTTTTGGTAAAACGTATAATGCAAAGATGAAGGGAGAGAAAGCAAAGGCTACAGAATGTACCATCCTCTACAGAATGTACCATCCTCTACAGAATGTACCATCCTCTACAGAATACACCGTCCTCTACAGAATGCACCGTCCTCTACAGAATGCACCATCCTCTACAGAATGCACCGTCCTCTACAGAATGCACCGTCCTCTACAGAATGCACCATCCTCTACAGAATGCACCGTCCTCTACAGAATGCACCATCCTCTACAGAATGTACCATCCTCTACAGAATGCACCATCCTCTACAGAATGCACCGTCCTCTACAGAATGCACCATCCTCTACAGAATGCACCATCTTCTACAGAATGCACCATCCTCTACAGAATGCACCGTCCTCTACAGAATGCACCGTTAAACTGTAGTCAAGTCAAGAGAGGCTGCATGAAATGGAGCAGAGATTTGGCTTGCTGGTGTGGTGGACAGACCTTTTATGTCAATCTTGTGAGGGATACGAGGTGTCTCGTCTTTGGCCAGTTTTAGATGATCCATATTAACTTTATGGAAAACGGCAGCCTTCTCCCCCAGCAGACTGGCATTCTTGCCTTGTATTTCTGTAATTATATAAGGTCCTAGACAGTTGGCATCCAGCTTGCCACTTTTCCTCTGCTGGCTCCTTATATTCTGCCTCCACAGCTGGTCACCAACTTTGAAATGGTGCCTTTGTGCACCAGACTTCAGCCTCTTCGCAGAATCTTGTGCCTTTTCAATATTGTCATGGATGGCATTTTTTAACTCATCCAGCCGTCTCACTCCCTCTGCCACTATCTCCTCACCAGTACTTTGCTCCACTGCATTGTCCACCTATAAACCAAATAGTTGGGTTGTTATTTAATAATGGACTTTGCATATATAGACAGTCTCAGAACACATCAGCTGAGCTATGTGACAAATAATTAATTATAATGAATTGAAAATGTATTAACATTTACAGCCTAACCTGGTATTGTTCTGGCACCTCAGAAGGGTAGCGGGCCTCCAAACATGAGGAAGTACGGTGAGAACTTAGTTGTGATTTGTTTTTTTGTACGCAATCCAAACATAATTGCATCCAGATATACGTCCCACGTATCTGGTCTCTCACCCACTAATTTGCTTAAAGTTCTGAAAAAGTATTTGGCAAAACAAGAAAGAGTTTTTGTTAAATCAAAAGCAAAAAATATCAGCTAATGTTTGAAACCAATGCTTCCTGAAAATATTTTGGAATACCTTAATAATGACAATTCATGTTACTCATAAACAACACTTGAAGTCACAAAGGTAAAAACTAGTAAGATGCATTTTCCCAACCTTTGGATTGTCCCATTCATCCGCTCCACCAAGCCATTGGTTTGCGGATGATAAGGAGAGCATAAACTTCGTTCAATTGACAGTTTTGTGCAGACTCGCTTGTTGATCTGTTAATAAAGATTAACATGTAATAAAGCTAAAAAAGTGTACAGACAGTATAATAAGGAATATGTTTGCAATTTAAGTATCATATTCTCTGTCCATTAAAGTCACTTATTTGATCAATCCAATTTACCGCATTGACGAATTCCCTTCCTTGGTCAGTCAGGATTCTTTTCGGAGCCCCAAACTGATAAACAAATTTCAAAATGCATGTGGTGACGTCCTCTGCACATTTGGATTTTAGCGGGTAGGTTTGTGACCACTTGGTAAAATAATCCACAAGGACACATATATATTTATGGTCCTGTGTTGTTGTCACCAATTGCCCTATCAGGTCCATCCCCACCAGCTCAAATGGTTCCGTGACCTTAAAAAGAAGAGTAAAATTATATAACAAATAACGGAATGTGATTATTGTCTGTGGTGGTGGAATGCGTAGTTATGTTCACAAATGTCAGTAGTTAAACACTGTCTGTATCCTAACTTTACCATCATGTTGATCCTTGTGCTACAGGGAGACTAAAGTCAATTTAGAAATGAATCTGCCAAATTATGCAAATGTAAATGCCTGTGCATTTGCTCACTGGGTGCCAGTAAAATCAGATGGAAATTTAATGTCATATTTGATGACGTGAGGCTCTCAGATTAGAGTTCATATTTCTCTGACACATCTAGTGTTGCATTCAGAACATTCAGAAAAGCTAAACTAAACTAAAAAGGTAAACATTTGGCTTATCCAAATGAATGGAATATATCATAGTATACATACAGTATATTTCATTAATGAGCAACTTTGACTGTTGTGGTGGTGCATCTATTCTAGTTTGAGAACTATATGTTAAAAGAACAAACTATACTTACCTTTATGGGTGTATATTGCACTTGTTGTTTTATTACATTCTGACTGGCCTGGCATGTCACACACTCTGACACCTATAAAGACATAGACATCAAATAGTTGAAATCAACTGCCACAATCAATTGACACTCATCAAATATATTGTTCTGCATTAAAGATGGAATGAATTGACAAAAAATAGAACAAAAAGATTTAAACCATCACTGTCAAAGAAAAAACACATATCTGCAAAAATCTGCATTTCTTAAAACTGAAACAGACTGATTACAATTTGCTACATTACTAACATGAAAAATTGCTTTTAAAACCATTTTAATTCAGTTGTATCTTATTAAGATACCTTACTGGATCTTAATTTGTGATGACCAGAGAATGAATAAATATGAACCTATTATCTACCTATATTAATAGAAAAAGAACAGTGTCACATTTGAGAAACCTGCAAGAGAACACAGCTTGTGAAATTTACTCACCCATTTATCAATGTCAGCTGACATTCCAGGCCAGAAGAGTCTCTTAGAAATTGCATCTCTTGTTTTTTTTGGCCAGTGTGAGCTCCGGTGGAACTTGCATGGAAATCGATGAATATTGTATTCGCTTCTTCAGCACCACAGACCACCTTTATTTTGACTGGCCTTGCTTGTCCTTTGCTTTGCTTGCTTGTCCTTTTATATAGTATAGCGATCCACCTAAAAATATCAAATGAAATAATTTTTATTAAAAATAAGCACTTCACACCAATACAGCAACAAAGACATACCCGGAGATAGTAACAAGGGCACTGTTTCCTGTTGCGAAGTGTATGTGGACGAATATTGTCAAGGTTTTTCTTCCTCTGTGCTAATCAAGAATCAGCAGCTGCCTGTGCAGTTCTGCAGCTGTCAGTCTTTATTGTGCCTTTTAGAAACATAACTGAGGCACAAGGTCCTCAATTGTTTATATACATATGAAAACAGACACACAGAAAGACACACGCATACGTACACATACACACCTATACACCTCAAAATGCATGTTCATAATACTTAAATAATAAGGGAGTAATTTTACAGCAGCCATCTATTCCTTTACATGCATGTCACACAATACTTACATGGTACACATACATACAATAATATATCATACCTTCAATAATTCACACTAAACAAAAGTATATTCATTATTGTATAATATAATTGTGACGCCCGCTCCGTCCGCTCCTCGTGTGTGCCACGCCCCCTGATTACCCACGTGTGCTTCCCTGATCGTCTCCAGCTTTGTCCATTTACTTTGCTTGGTCCTGTCTTATTTAAGTCCTGGTCTTACCTGTTTGCCTTGTCTGTCATTGATGTTAGTCTGCGTCCAATGTTCCCGGCTCCCCGAAGCCCGATTAAACCCTCGTTTACCCCGATTCCTGCCTGCCTGTCTATTTTGGATCACTCGCGCTCCCTGAGCGATCTTCAGTCCAGCCCGTCCTGCACTTCGCGTGACAATAATAACTATATTTCTCCTAAGGAAGAATTTAAGATAAGATCTTTATTGTCACTATTACAGAAAGAGTGAAAAAACAGTCCAGTGGCTCCCTGTGTAGCAACATAAGTTACAGTAGAGTAATAAACAAGAGAAATAAGAACAACACAAAAAGAGACAGACATCCTATTACAGTACGAGTGTCTGAGTGCAATGTGTACAATATGTCAGTCAAGGTAGTGTGTGCTTAATGACCTGCCCTATGCATAGTACTGCTTAGAAGACAGTCATTCAGGGGGGTGGATACTGTTTCACAGAAACAGTCATTCAGGGGGTGGGGGATGGGCGCATTTGGCTGCCTGTGGGTCAATCAATATGTTGCTCTGTTACTCTTTATCAGATTTTGATGTGCTGGCATGTTCTCCTCCAGGTTTGGTTCATTTGATTGCGAAACAGTACATCATTACGTTTAATCAGGTATTTTTGGTTGTATTTTAACAAATACTGCACATAGGATTGCTACACTGAAATATAGTAATCAAGAATGAAAACGAGGTGGTCACATTTATTTTTTTCACGTTCACGTTCACACCTTGTAGTCTTAATTGATTAACAGGTTTACTTTAAAATAGTTATAGGGAGATGTATTTTAGTCACGCGAGTTGTGCGCACCAGTCACGGGCGAATGCGCATGTGACAAAGTCTGGAGCGCACATTATGATGGTTGCGCATATAATAAGAAAAAAAGATGTAGAAAGGTACTTCGCACACAAAACGTCCGGAGGCATGTTTGGCTCAGCAAGTTAAACCTCAGTGCTCATGATCGGAAAGTCGCTGGTTCAAATCTACTCTCGGCATGTTTTCGGGTCCTTAAACAAGGCCTTTACGTCCCCTAGGTACTACAGCAGAAAGCCGTCTTTTGCTCTCAGAGCGCAAAATGGGGGAGGTGAAAAGAGAATTTCCCTAAATATCAAGTATAACAAAGTATTCGGCGCCACTTTACAATAAGGCTACCCTTATAAAGGGGTTATGGATTGTTTATAAGCAGGTTATAAATTAGGTTGTACCACTTCGTAAATCATTAATAGACAATTATAAACAAGTTATACCACAGTTTTCAATGCATTCCTACCAATTATAAGTGGTGAAGGGGGCCTTATTGTAAAGTGGTACCAAATATTCTAAGAATAACATTTAAATACGAATCGATAAAAATCAGCACGCAATACTAAATCTTTTTGGACATTAATGTTGCTGCCAAATAGGCCTACCATATAAATCGCTTGGACCCCTAAAAATCACTCAGCTCTAAGGTCATAATCCACATATGCCTCAATTAAAAATTATTTATGGTTGTACATAATGAAATTCTGACTAAATACCAATTTACATGGTCCACTACTGTGTTTGCATCAGACATCTCACGATAAATCATAAGTTTGATCAGATGTTACTTGAGTCGACATATGACTGCATTTTTATTTTCAGTTAGCCTTAAAATTCCAGTGAGGTCTGTATAAATTAAGCAATATACAGAAATGTAATATCCACTAATTTTGTGAGTCATTAATTGATATTTAATTCTGTATTTTTAATGTTTAACCTAAACACAATGCCACACTACACTGGATATTGCAGAATAGAAGACCTTACTTGGAAGGGGAGCAGCCTCCCCCCACCCCCAGAAAGCTCGGGAAATTACAGTCATGATGTAAAGATTCTAACATATGCTTAAATGACTGTTAAGGCCCCTTAGTTTTTTCCTTTATTATTTTCACAACATCTGTGCAAACCAAATAAGAATTACATTGCGTACGTTGTACAAGAACGGCACTAAATAGCTTGAATCTTGAATCCCATAAAATAGTGAAATACCCCAACATTGATTTTAGCCTCTGTGTCAGACCCCAGGGGCCCTTTTCTTAATTGGCATTAGGTTTAATTAGGATTAGTTTGAATGAATGATATAGGGTGGTGTCACGATCGGCAGAAGCGAGAGCGGCGATCGTGCAGGCAAGGAGCAGGCAAGGCAAACAGAGTACGGGGTATACGGGGATTTAATAAAGGCACAGGCAGGACGGGACATAGGCATCGACAACATCAATGACGGACAAAGGACTCGGGTAAGACACGGACTGAAATACACAGGACTGATTGAAAATAAGCAGACACAGCTGGCTACAATCCAGGAAACACACGTGGGTAAGCAGGGGGCGTGGCACACAGGAGGAGCCGACGAGCAGGGCATAACAGGGTGGTACTGTGAAAGCAGGTAGACTCCAGCTTAATTTATTTTATATATATTTTATTTCCTTGAATTGGGTATACTTTACAAAAAAAAATCATCAGTTTAAATTTATCCCAAAAACGTGAGTGCAAATTGTTGCATCATTTATTTGAGTAAATTCTATAGGTTAAAGTAAATTCTATAGGTTAGTTTTTTCAGTGTAATGCCTGTCTCTTTTGTGTTTGGGTTACGCTCTTTCAAGGATTCACGAAAGATTCTGAAAGGATTTGTCAATATATGTTTGTTTAAAAATAAAACAATATTTATGAAAAAGAAAAATAAACAGTAGCACTTACAAACAAAAACGAAACACAATTATACAAAATGGCTTGAAAAATGTATGAAGTCATAGTCTCTCAGACAGATTGGGTGCAGAACTGGATTAATAATAAGAATTGCAGCTCCCCCCCCCCCCCCCCCCCGCATATGTGTTCCTGTGATCAGCCAGTATTTTTATTTTAGTCATAGAAGTCCCATAAAAAAATGAATCCGTTAGAGTAAGGAAAGAAAAGCTGAATAAAAAACCTAAATAAATACTAATAAGATAAATGAATAGAAAGAAATGCTGTGTTGTTTTTGCTTTTACCCTAAAGGCTGAGCTGTCACTCTGCTGACTGTAGGTGGATCTTGCTGTCGGAACACAACCCCCTCAGACGAAATGAGTGGCAAAACACGCTGCAACATGCCTGCTTTTAGTCTGGGACACTGATGAAACAAATTATTATCTGCTTATTAAATTAAAAGCAGTTGGAGTCAACAGGGATTCATACAACTTACCAAATTACTAATGGATCAATGACATGATTTGTGGCCAGGAATCGGATTTCCTGACAATTATTTGTGTACTGTGCACACGCTCCTTATTTGGCATGTCATTGCATTTGGACTGCACCCTCACTGTCCAGCCACTTTCCATTTAGATTTTAAATTAACTGTATAGAGCACGTTAAATATCTGCAGTATTCTTTATTTTTATGTCTATTTTTATTATTTTATTACATTGAATTCCTTTAACTTACTTACTGTACCATCCTCAATGTTACAACGTGCAGGACACAGACCAGGGAAGCAGAAGGATATGCGGACCTGGGTAACATGGGTTTTAATGGCCCTGCCTCGTGCCCATTGCTTCCGGGATAGGCTCCGGACCCCCCGCGACCCAGTAGGATAAGCGGTTTGGAAAATGGATGGATGGATGTATGGATTGGTTATAATGGGCACACAGAGAGGCATACGAAACAACAGCGTCGAAACAATACAATGGCAGAACTAGAGAAACATACTCCGACGTGGACGTAAATACACAGAACTAATGAAAACAACTCGAAGCAGCTGATCCCACGGGATTCCACTCAAGGTTACCGAGGGGGGCGTGGCACATGGGAGGGTCAGGTGAGCGAGGTGTGACACTCAAATTGTTTGTGCTGTGCACCAGAACTCAAGGAACACACATTTCCTTCCTTTACGTTGCATATTATGTTGATGTATATAAAACACAAGAAAACCTTTGAAATTGAAATGACTTAGACGTAGCTGACTTTGACACTGGGGATATTTGTTGATGAATTTAAAGTGACCAGGACACCAATGGATACTCTGGTGGTACGTGAACAAGATGGTACTAGTATTTTTATATTATTACAACTTTTATTTGCTCAGAAATGACAACGGCAAAACGATGTTTCGGAAGCTGGATTCCGAATAGCTCATTCCATTTTAGACATGTTTTGATGCCAAACCAGTTGATTGACAGGTTGGTTGTTCAAAAAAAAGCAAAAGCAGTATTGAAAATCATTGTCTTATTCTTATATTTTTATTTGTATTAATATTATTTTTTTTTATTCAAAATGTATTTTCTTATTTTATAGAGATTTATCTAATTGATGGCACTCCTATGCCAAGGAACGTGTTCTTTGTAAATCCAGATTTAGGCTTTGCCTACAGGCAGATCATACCTGGCACCTGTTCTGCCCAAATACAGTAAAGGGGTCGAGGGAAAATTAACACAATATGTAAACAGTTTTTTTTTTTCTTTTTTGCTTCTTATCCTTGGGTCTGATCACATATGACTATAGTATACTTTATGTACTTTTAAAATATTTCTATATTATTGGTAATTATTTTGTGAACATTATTCTGCTACCCTTCTACCTTGCTTGTTGCACAGTCTGAAGTAGTGGCAATTTCATTTCATGCTGGTGTACGACTACATTCATATTGTGATGCTCCTCGTGTGTGCCACACCCCCTAATTACCCACGTGTGATTTCCTGATCGTGCCCAGTCGTGTCTTGTTTTCTGCTGCCTTGTTCCGTGTATTTAAGTCCCTGTTTTGCATTAACCCCTTGTCTGTCATTGAAAGTGTTGCGTGAGACCTGTTCCTGTACCTTGTTTCCTGTCCCAATCTCTCCATTAAACCCTGTTCGTCCCGCATCTTGCCTGCAACTTGCTTTTACTGCTCTTTGAGCCGCACCAACCACGCTCACTCAGCGCACCCGTCCTTCCGAGCATGACAGGTATATGTGACTAATAAAAATCTTTAATATGGAACTATTACTAAATCTTTCGCAGAGGGAAATTAATTTTAGTGGAAGTCACTTTTCAGTGAATTTCACCTTAACCTTTGCAAAACGTGTCAGTCCCACACCATGATACCACTTCTGCACAGTAGAACATCATTATTTTGCATTGTTTCACATAATATTATTGTTAAATTTAACACTTTAAAGAGTGTAGCGAGTGTTATTTTTACAGTGATTAACTTTTTAAACTCTTATAGCATCCAGTTGACACCATAGATTGTTATCACATTGTGACTCCACTCCTTCCCAGAGTGTCAGCAGATATGGGCGACACGTAGTTACAAATTTGATGGCTCTTATCTTCTGCCCAGTAGTATGACCTTGGAGTTCCGGTGGCTGCAGTTTCAGTACCACAGTTTTCGGACCGTAATTTTAGAACCCTGTTTTTACACAATAGTGCCATCTAACAAATGGATGACCTCCTACAGTAGTGTAGGCTGCAGTTTCCGGACCACGATCCCAGGGCCTCAGTCTTACACAATAGTGCCATCTAACAAATGGATGACCTCCTACAGTAGTGTAGGCTGCAGTTTCCGGACCACGATCCCAGGGCCTCAGTCTTACACAATAGTGCCATCTAACAAATGGATGACCTCCTACAGTAGTGTAGGCTGCAGTTTCCGGACCACGATCCCAGGGCCTCAGTCTTACACAATAGTGCCATCTAACAAATGGATGACCTCCTACAGTAGTGTAGGCTGCAGTTTCCGGACCACGATCCCAGGGCCTCAGTCTTACACAATAGCGCCATCTAGAGCCAATACGCCAGGACAGATTTGTGTAAAAAAGCTAAAATGTTACTATAATAGATGAATGTAGGATTCTACAGTTCTGCGTTCTAAATATAATAATTGTTGGTACCGGGTGATACTTTTGTAATTTAATCTTTCTCAGTCAGTTTTATATTACACCAAATCCCAACAATTTGACTAAAGTAGTTGACCTGACCAACTACAAAATATGCATCTACAGTAAAGGCGTTGAGAGTTATTTGGATAATGTGCTGGCTTTTGTCGCACAAAGCAGGTAGGAAAAGTGAGGGCGTAATACGTGTGTGTGTGAGTGCGCGTGGTGTGTGTGTGAGTGCGCGTAGTGTGCGTGCGTGTGAGTACGCGTGGTGTGCGTGTGGGTGCGCGAGGTGTGCGTTTGAGTGCACGTGGTGTGCGTGTGAGTGCGCGTGGTGTGCGTGTGAGTGCGCGTGATGTGCGTGTGAGTGCGCGTGATGTGCGTGTGAGTGCGCGTGGTGTGCGTTTGAGTGCGCGTGATGTGCGTGTGAGTGCGCGTGGTGTGCGTGTGAGTGCGCGTGATGTGCGTGTGAGTGCGCGTGGTGTGCGTTTGAGTGCGCGTGATGTGCGTGTGAGTGCGCGTGTTGTGCGTTTGAGTGCGCGTGATGCGCGTGTGAGTGCGTGTGGTGTATGTGTGAGTGCAAGTGGTGTGCGTTTGAGTGCTCGTGGTGTGCGTGTGAGTGCGCGTGATGTGCGTGTGAGTGCGCGTGGTGTGCCTTTGAGTGCGCGTGGTGTGCGTGTGAGTGCGCGTGATGTGCGTGTGAGTGCGCGTGGTGTGCGTTTGAGTGCGCGTGATGTGCGTGTGAGTGCGCGTGGTGTGCGTTTGAGTGCGCGTGATGCGCGTGTGGTGTATGTGTGAGTGCAAGTGGTGTGCGTTTGAGTCTGCGTGGTGTGTGAGTGCGCATGGTGTGCGTGTGAGTGCGCGTGGTGTGCGTGTGAGTGCGCGTGATGTGCGTGTGAGTGCGCGTGGTGTGCGTTTGAGTGCGCGTGATGCGCGTGTGAGTGCGTGTGGTGTATGTGTGAGTGCGCGTGTTGTGCGTGTGAGTGCGCGTGGTTTGCGTGTGAGTGCCTGTGGTGTGTGTGTGCCCATGGCAGAGTATGCATGTGTTTGCTCTTAGCAGAGTACATCTTGTGTGTGTTTGAGGCAGAGTACAGGTGAGTGCTTCCTATACAAGTGTATGCATAAGGTGGGGTAAGGGCAGTGTTGATACTTTGGCTTTTTTCCCTCGTCATTTTAAACAGTGCTGCCTAACCAGTAAATATGGTGTGAAGGTTAGTATTATTAGTAAACTGTTGATATTATTAGATGTATATTTGCATAGCATGATATGGTATTTCCTTTGATTTTCTTTAATCCACCATAATAGTGTTGAATAGGGCAAGAGTATAAAACTTGTCTTGTTAGTTTTTATTACTACATGTTCTTGCATGATGCTCTTGTTTTACACTGAAGTGTGAAAACAACTTTCCTGTTGCCATTCGGCATGTAATACCACCATCTGTTGTGCCTGGTAGTCGACCTACTGTAGCCTTGAAACAAAACTCAACCCCACCCTTAAAATTTATTATACCACTCCAAAGACAAGTTTAAGAAATTCTTCTCTGATTCAGAGCCAACATTTGAAAAAATTTATTTTTAATTCATTTTTAATTCAGATGAGTTGTTCAGATTGCATGAACAGCCACAGCAGTTCAAATTGTATTACAAAGAGCAAACATCCAGTAAAGTGAGTGTTTGGCAGAGTCTTCTTCATTATGGTGAATAATGTAAATCACGGCGGCTGTTAGGTTATATGCCTAATTCAAGCTAATGAAAGTGATTCAGTCGGTTTAATTAAACATGGGGACATTCAGTGAAATTAACTCAACTATATTATGGTTTCAGAACACATACAAAGAATGTCATTTTCAGAATATTCTATTTGTGTGGAACTACTATCCATGATTCAGTAAGAATTATGCATGAAAACTAATACATTTACATCCCATTAACATAATGTAAATAATTCCAACATGTAAGGATGTATGGATGTTTGTTTTATTTACAGAGACCAAGTGAAAAGACATAATTTAGATCCACATAAAGGAGACTTATCATCCATCTTCCAGGTGTGCATTTATTACTGAAATATATTTAAAAGTAGTATACACATACAGGGAGGTACAATTAGTAGTTTGTCCTGTCAATGGAAAGACACGCTATATGGACAAATGTATTGGGACACCTGGCCATTACACCTAACCTTAATGACATCCCATTCTAAATCCATAGGCACCAATATGGAGCTGGTCCTTTGCAGCTATAACAGCTGGCACTCTTCTGTGAAGGCTTTCCACAAGTGTGTTTGTGGGAATTTTTGCCCATTCAACCAGAAGAGCATTTGTGGGGTCAGGCACTGGTGTTGAATGTGAAGGTCTGCTTCGCAATCTCTGTCTATTTCATCCCAAAGGTGCTCGATGGAGTTGAGGTCAGGGCTCTGTGTCGGCCAGTGAAGTTCTACCACACGAAACTCACCCAACCATGTCTTTATGGACTTTGCTTTATGTACTGGGACACAGTCATGCTGGAACAGAAAAGGACCTTCCTTCCCCAAACTGTTCCCACAAAGTTGGAAGCGTACAATTATCCAAAATGTCTTGGTATGCTGAAGCGTTAAGAGTTCCCTTCAGTGGAACTAAGCAGCCTAGCCAAGCCCATGAAACACAACCCCACACCATTATCCCTCCTCCACCAAACTTTACAGTCGGCACAATGCAGTCAGGCAGGTAAGGTTCTCCTGGCCAATCCCAGACTCATCCATCTGACTGCCAGACAGAGAAGTGTGATTCATCACTCCACAGATCACATTTCCACTGCGCCAGAGTCTAGTGGCAGCATGCTTTACACCACTTTATCGGATGACTGGCATTATGCTTGGTGATGTGAGGCCTGCATGCAGCGGCTTGGCCATGGAAGCCCATCCATGAACCTCCCAGGACACTCTTTTTGTGTTGAGGTTAATGCCAGAGCTAGTTTGGAATCTGCAGTTATTTCCTAGGTCTTTATCACTCCTTTTTTCATACCTTTTCAGAATCAGAATCTTTTTATTTGCCCAGGACAGAGAAGTACAAGGAATTTCTTTTGATGGGGGTGGTATCACATAAACAAAACACACACAAATAAACATCTAAAGGTAAATATACAAAGATTTATTTTTCACAGGAGATGTGCAATGCTGAGTAAAGTATGTGGACAATATAAATAAATAAAAAGATAGATAATGGATGGATGTAATGTGTAAAGAGCTTAGGTACAGTGCAGATGAGTTCAATTAGTTAAAATATGATAATGAAGCTTGAGCAGTGTGTGGTTCCTTATCCTACTGGGTCGCGGGGGGTCCGGAGCCTATCCCAGAAGCAATGGGCACAAGGCAGGGAACAACCCAGGATGGGGGGCCAGCCCATTGCAGGGCACACTCACACACCACTCACTCACACATGCATTCCTATGGGCAATTTAGTAACTCCAATTAGCCTCAGCATATTTTTGGGCTGTGGGGGGAAACCGGAGTACCCGGAGGAAACCCCACAACGACATGGGGAGAACATGCAAACTCCACACACATGTGACCCAGGCAGAGACTCAAACCTGGGTCCCAGAGGTATGAAGCAACAGTGCTAACCACTGCAGGTGTGGAGCATTATACATTCAAACTACTACACTGACCTCTCAAAGCAGTTTCTCCCCCAACCACAGCACCACAAGTGGTTCTTTTAGTCAACTACCAGTATACTCACTGGAAAGCAGCCCGTAACAATAAATAACAATCTAATAATAAAATGTTTATCTGAGAGGAGGGGGTTAAATGAATAACAGATGACAGCTTAGCAACACAGCTTACAGAAGTTTGATAATTTATTCTGCTTATTGTATATATATCACAATCTCTTTATAATATAATAAATATGATAATTGTGTGCTGAAGTTCTGTGCCATTGTCTGTGCAATTATCTGTACCATTAACAACACATAATGCCACATGCTAAACTACCTGTGTTTTGTTTGATCCTGAAGAACAACACAAAGTTCTCTGCCAGCAAGAGATATTTAGCAAGATCTTGCAACCAACATAAACCATCTGAAGAAATGCAGGTTTAACATTAACTGATCTTCAGTCATGAATGGAGCCATCAGAGGTTTTAATCAAAAAACATATGATCCATGTCACTCAATTTCTGTGAGGTTTTCTGATGATCTGGGGGTTCATGAAGAGGCTGTGGACCAAGAAGAGAATTTTTAAGACTTTTAACTGAAGCTTTGCCGAGCTCTTCAATGTTTGAGGGAAAAGAAGGCAAAATGAACTTGGCTCTCGATAGTACTGCTATGAATTGATGGTTATCTCGTCACTGAGAGGCTGGGCTCTATAATAATTTATTACATCTATATCATTGTTTTACAGTATATGGTGGGACAGGTATTTGTAATAGTTTCATTGTTTTCACGCACTGTCAAATTTTTATTTTTCCTAACCTTGAGACAGGTGTGGAAATAAAACTGGACATTGGTAGCCCGGGAGGGAGGCATATTGGGTCTGTTATGTCTTAGGCCTTAGGGAAGAAGAGATTGTTTTGGATACTGTGTGACCTCGCTTCGCGATAGCTGCCTGCAGTAAGTTCCGCAGACCCTGAGGAAAGCTCAGACCTTGGAACCCGCCGTCTGGGAACAAAAGGGGGGGGGGAAACCACCTGCAGAAAGAGAGTCGAAGCTGCCCCAACTGGTGCACAGCCAGTTATAGCTTTATAAAATAGTTGCAGCAGACAATATATAGCAAGCTATGCGGTAGTGCAAATGTATAAGTAATTATGTTAATCATATTAATCATAAGTTAACCATGTATTTGCAGTGATTTAATGACAATACGTCAATGTGTTAATCATTAATCAGTGGAACACCCAAACATTAATAGTGATTCAATGTCATGTAATCAATATCT
Organism: Brienomyrus brachyistius; assembly: GCF_023856365.1. Classification (NCBI taxonomy): domain Eukaryota; kingdom Metazoa; phylum Chordata; class Actinopteri; order Osteoglossiformes; family Mormyridae; genus Brienomyrus; species Brienomyrus brachyistius. The sequence goes on from NW_026042348.1 coordinate 883,312, forward strand.
ATATTCATATCTCAAGTAGAGTCTAGCAGTCGAGACATATTCTGGTAAACTGAGCAAAATGGGTAGATTTTACCTTGCAACCAAGGTGAACCAATAGAGCAGGAGAATTGTGTTTGTTATACGTTTGAGCTCGGTTTGTCAGTGTTTTGTGACCAATCAGGACTTAGAAGTCCTTATTGGGAATTGGGAGTTATGGTTTATCAGCTGGTTGCTCTGTGAGCTCCGGGTGACTTGGTACCGAGTGCCAGAGTGTGACAGGAGCGCTTTGCTGGATTGGTGGAATAAAAGAGATTTCCTTTACTCACCAAACTGAGAGGTCCGACTTTTATTCTAAGTGTTATATTTAAAATGTTTCTACCACACTCTCTAACTCCTGTTTGGACCCCAGAGCATCTGCCACTCATGACCAGTCACTGCTTTGGCCACCAGCTTCTCTCTGTATTCCAGCCCAAACTTATCCAGACATAGAATAGAATAGAATAGAATAGCTACTTCATTGTCATTCAGAACATACACTGGTTAGTTCACATCAGAGCAAAATTACGTTGCATCTGAGGCTTTCGAGCTGCCAAACCAGATGGAGATACAGCTGATCATCACGCTCTCTATGGTGCCTCGGTAGAAGGTGCTGAGGATGGGAGAGGAAAGCTAACGCTTTCCTCAAACGCTGCTGAGCCCGTTTAACCGGTGATGTTGTGTTTGGTGACCAGTCCAGACTGTCAGTTATCTGCACCCCTAGGAATCTGATGCTGCTGACCACCTCCACAGCATATATGTGATAAATAAAGTCAAAAGCAATAAAGTCAGCAGCTTGATTTTATTCGTAAATATGCCCGCTGCACACGCTGCATCTAACCGCTGCCGTCGTGGATTTTTTAAGGTCGCCGGCAGGAAGTTCATCTAAAACGGGAAAGTGCTGAACTTCAGCGGCGCGATGTCTGTTCCTGCAAAATATATGGATTATTTATTTTATTATTATGAAAATATGCAAATGACTGCTAGTTACAAACTTGCATAAAAAGAAATGTCCCGTTAAAATGGAGTAATCATGATATTTTATATCGCGCATAGATCCGCTTTATTGTAATTTAATCCTGATCCTATTTTATTTAGTAATCTGTGTTTTGTCTCCACCTAGTGGCGTCACTGAAAAGTACACATTGTTTCTGGAATGATCGCTTTTCTGTGAATTGACGTGTCCAGTGGATGTAAGAAATATGGCAACAGTTTTAATAGAGAGACATTATAACTGACTACAGTCACTGTATAGAATGTTAATCTGCAATAGATAATGAATCCAATTGTGGATTGTCAATAGATGTCTGTGTATATTTTTCCACGTCTGTTATTAATGATATTGCATGCAGATAAATTTAGTGGCTTTTGCCAGCCGGGCGTGGGAGGGGTTCAGTATCTATCTATGTATCAATTTATCTGAGTCAGACAGATAAGTGGGGGCAGAGGAGTAAGGGTGCATGGGCACATGCCCCCTCTGTCTGACGGAGGAGCATCCAGACCTTTTACAGTGGGCTGGGGGTGGCAAGGGTGCCTGGGCACCTACCCGTTCTGTCTGACGGGGGAGCATCCAGACCTTTTTCAGTGGGGTGGGGGTGGCAAGGCTGCCTGGGCACCTACCCGTTCTGTCTGACGGGGGAGCAACCAGACCTTTTTCAGTGGGCTAGGGGGTGGCAAGGCTGCCTGGGCACCTACCCGTTCTGTCTGACGGGGGAGCAACCAGACCTTTTTTAGTGGGCTAGGGGGTGGCAAGGCTGCCTGGGCACCTACCCGTTCTGTCTGACGGGGGAGCAACCAGACCTTTTTCAGTGGGGTGGGGGTGGCAAGGCTGCCTGGGCACCTACCCGTTCTGTCTGATGGGGGAGCAACCAGACCTTTTTCAGTGGGGTGGGGGTGGCAAGGCTGCCTGGGCACCTACCCGTTCTGTCCGACGGGGGAGTAACCAGGCCTTTTACAGTGTGGTGGCGGGCGGGGGGGTAAGGGACCCTGGGCACCTGCCAGTTCTGTCTGATGGGGGCATAAGCTGAGCTTTTATATTTGGGTGGGGGTAGCAAGGTTGCCTGGGCACCTGCCCTTTCTGTCCGACAGGGGAGCAACCAGACCTTTTACAGTGGGGTGAGGGTGGCAAGGTTGCCTGGGCACCTGCCCCTTCTGTACGACGGGGGCATAACCAGACCTTTTACAGTGCGGTGGGGGTGGCAAGGCTGTCTGGACACCTGCCTGTTCTGTTTGACAGGGGCATAACCAGACCTTTTACAGTGGGGTGGGGGGTTAATTATTTAACAAAAACAAATTTCATTATTTATTCAAATACATCAATAATTTTACTTTAATCCACTGAATCAGGACATAATTATATTTTCCAGTGTTTTTTCGGTCTGTTATGTCTCCAGTTAAATGATTATACACATTGAGTGTCATTGTGTCAATTATGTTCAGCTGCAGTAATACAGTGAATTTAACTTAATCCAGCAGACTGTGGTTTCATTATGTTACTCAGTTATGCTTTGGGTGACGCTGAAGCACGACATTAATAGGACAGAACAGAAAGCCTTTATTGTCACTGTACAGGGAGGGAATACAGTAAATGGACATAAATATACAATATATAAAATGTACATATACAGGAGAAGGGGATAGCCCCCCCCAATCAGGATTACATTTAATTACATTTTAGTCAGAGAGATAAACTATTAAACTATATTTTCATGTTATTCAGCTCACTGAACAGTCATTTATTTCTTGTCAAACATACAGTACTGTGCAAAAGTCTTAGGAAACATTCCAAAGAAATGTTTAAAGCTGTTTATCTGGGTAGCAAGTGTGCTTTGGCTTAGAACAAAAGCACAATTTAACATTAGAACGTGTGCAAATTAAGAGTAACACAATAAAAACTAGTAATAATTTCTTCTGTTTCCTAAAAAGTTACTGATATCTAGTTGGATGGCTAGATGAACACCGCTTCAGTTCCCAAACTTCTCCTCAGGGGCACCTCAGCCGTTCCATGATTTTGTTAAATTTCACCAACAACTCAATTGAATAATTAAATATATTGGTTTAAAAAGTCAGTGACAGATTGACTAGCTGTATCAGACTTTTGCACGGTTCTGTACATTTTAGAGTAAAAAGGATTATAAAGGTTAAAAAGCAGAGATTTTATCTTTTTGCCAGGAGAACCAGCAACACGTCACAGTGACACTGAGGCGTTTCTATAAACCCGAAACCCTGGATAGAGGGACTCAGTGAATGAGGAGGTGATTCTGTGCAGGGGGGTCAGTCCATCAGAGGAGACTCTGTAGAAGGACAGAGCACCAGCCCCCCAGTCCAGATACACTCCTACTCTGTGGGAGCCTGAGGGTCGTATGGGTATGAGAGTCTCTTTCTTATTGTGTCGGACAGAGTAACTGTCAGTATCACAGGACAGACTCCATGACATGTCATTGAATCCAAGCACACAGTCACTCCCTCCTTTCCTCCTGATCCCTTTAAAAGTCACTCCTATTCGGGCTCCATATCCATCCCACTCAGCCTCCCAGTAACAGCGGCCAGTCAGACTCTCTCTGCACAGAACTTGGGGGCGGCTGTCAAATCTCTCTGGATGATCAGGATATGGTTGCTCTGCCCCCCATGTCACCTTCCTGTTCCCCCCTGACAGAGACAGGCGTCTGTTTGCTGTGTTGGGGTCCAGCGTCAGCTGGCAGGAGTCTGTAGGCAGGAGGAAGAATTATTAATCCCATCAGGCCGCCTGTACTTTATGTTTCTGTACGATATAAAAACAGCACAGCTTCCCCTAACGAAGCGGAAACTGAAGTTTATGAAACAGCTCAGGAAATGTTGGGGGGAAGAGCTGCCAAAATGGGGAGCGAGCTAAACTAACAGCTTAATTATGGGGAAATAAAATGACAAAGCAGCGACATTCATCAGACATATTCATCACAAGCATATTTACCACAAAACGACACCAGAGATCAATACTAAAGTCAGTGTCTTTCCTTCTAACCGCTAATTCCGGCGCGTGCGGCTTGAAAATAGCCATCAATAACAATATTTAAGTAATATTATTACATGTTTAAAGTGATATTTAATAAACATTTGGACCTGGGTTCTGATATAAACGATTATTCCGGCACAGATCGTGCATCATAAAAAACAGGAAGGTTCTCATTAATTCAGAAAAATATTGCTCTAAAAAACGGGATTATTATCTCATTAATTCGGAAAAACAGAATTAATTTCCCCCAGATGAATGCAATACGCTTCCATAGAGAACCGCTTACCGCGCGCGTGACTGTAGATGCTGCGCCGCTGCCGCGAGGCGTGAGCCCCGCATCTCGCGCACGCACGCGGCCGCTCTAATCTGTTAACATGGGCGCCGAAATGAAATTTGATATTTTCCGCCGCACATCCAGTGTGTCCCGGGCGCTAATTTCTTTTAGCACCGTGGATCAGGAGAACTTTTTAATATTCACGAGTGAAGCCCTACATGATTGGCTGGCTGATTAATATTTATGAGAGGGGCACTACCTCATTGGCCAGTTAACATCGACTTGTGCTGCCTGTTTCTTCTACCTAAAGCAGGGGTGTCCAAATCCAGTCCTGGGGGGCTGGAGCCCTGTGTAGCAAAGTTCTTTCCCTGATCCACCATAAATAATTCAGCTCAAGAGCTGTGTGGTTATTAGCACAAGGAGATGAATCAGGTGTGTTAAATGAGGGGAAACTCAAAAATGCGCAGGACTCTGGCCCTCCAGGACTGGATTTGGGCTCCCCTGGTTTAAGGGATTCAGTGGCCAATCAGTAATATTCTCTCATGAATATTAAGGAGTGTTACAGAACCACCCTGTAAAAATGCAAATTCACATTTTGCACTTGAGGAGAGAGTCCGGTCTCACTGCCTACAGGTGCCTCCTTAGGACAATACTAACGAATTTCACACAGAAATCACATACACTCACGGCATCCGCAAAAAGAACAAATGCAAAGGGTTCTTTTTTTGTGAAATTAAAGATGTATAACTAATTCAGAATATATTTAACCATCCTACACTCCCACGCAAACACGAAGACAATATGAGCAGCTGTAAAGCATTTGTAAAAAATATTTTTAAAAATGATTAAATGAATTGATAGTGTTTTTGGTGATGATTCTGATATTTTGTTTCTCGTTTGGATGTTTGTCTAAAATGACATGAAACTCACCTAAACACAAAACATGGAAATCCATCTACACACAGTGCAAAAAGCCACACTCATCACAACAATTGTGTGAATACAACCATAACATAGTATTCATGGTATTATTAATGAAAACATGCAAAGACACTTACATTTCTGTAAGCCTGGTCTGGTCCTGCACTCTCCACCGTGATCCACACTATAGGAGAAGCAGAATGACATAGTACTGCTGTATACATTTATTAATTGGTGTCTCTTCTTCACATACATGCATAAGTATCTGTAGCGTGTCAGACACACACTCTGTACTCACTTCAGCTTCTCCAGTTTACAGCTGGGATCCTCCAGTACAGCAGAGAGCAGCTTCACTCCTGAGTCTCCTGGGTGATTGTAGCTCAGATCCAGCTCTCTCAGGTGTGAGGGGTTTGACCTCAGAGCTGAAGCCAGGGAAGAACAGCCTTCTTCTGTGACTCTACAGCCTGACAGTCTGCAGAAATATGGAAAAAAATCCACAATAAATAAGATCACCTGACCATTACAAGCATTACTTTTAAGCAAAAGTGACTCCACTAATAAATATTTCAATAATCTCACAAAATAAACTTCTTTTGACCATTTTATAAGAACCTATACTTCTCAGAAGAACCAGATCCAGTTGATATAGAATCATTTTAAAATATCCTAGACTTACCCATATTAACCAATGAAACAGCAGATGCCCTTGATGCCAGAGGTGGAGATTTCAGGTCCAGAGAGTACAAATCCAGACCAAGATTTTGTTTCAACCACCCAGATGAATATAAAGAGTCACAGTCACAGAGACTCAACTGGTTTGTTGAAACAAAATCTTGGTCTGGATTTGTACTCCCTACACCTGAAATCTCCACCTCTGCTTGATGCACCATTAACATCAGAAGAACTCCATAAGGTCCTCAACCAAATGCCTAACAACCAATCGCCAGACCGGATGGTTACCCTGCAGAAATCTATACACATTTTTGGGACATATTATCTCCACTCTTCAATAGACTGGTAAGAGAAATTAAACATGCATCACAAATCCCATCAAATATGAGCGCAGCGACCATTACAGTGTTATTGAAACCTGATAAAGACCCAACACAACCCTCCAGTTACCGGCCATTACAGTGTTATTGAAACCTGATAAAGACCCAACACAACCCTCCAGTTACTGGCCATTACAGTGTTATTGAAACCTGATAAAGACCCAACACAACCCTCCAGTTACTGGCCATTACAGTGTTATTGAAACCTGATAAAGACCCAACACAACCCTCCAGTTACTGGCCATTACAGTGTTATTGAAACCTGATAAAGACCCAACACAACCCTCCAGTTACCCGCCACTCTCACTAATGAATACAAACTTGAAAATCATTACAAAAGCTCTCGCCACTCAGTTACAGACAGTCATTCCTACTATAATCCATCCTGATCAGACAGACTTAATCAAGACAAGACATGCCTCGGACAACATCCATAGATTATTTAATTTAGTCAATACTGCTCAGCATACCCATACTAAACCCATGATTACATCATTAGATTCAGAAACGGCATCTGACAGTCAGTTGGACATTCCTCTTTAATACATTGCATAGATTTGGCTTCGGAGAGTCGTTCACCCACTGGGTTAAAATACTGTACACCTCAGCCAAAGCTACAGTGTCACAGATGGGATCACATCACCTGCATTCACACTCCGACGGGGAAGACGGCCTGCATGCCCACTCTCTCCTTCACTGTTTGCCATCTTCATAGAAACAATTGTGGCAGCAATATGACAGAACAGTGAAATAAATGGAATTCATACTAATAACAACACAAAATTAGTCTCTATGCAGATGATATCTTGCTGTTTTTATGAAACCCTCAATATATGAAATTTAAATTTCATTAATACCTTTTCAAATCTATCAAACTACACAATAAACTGGAAAAAAACCCATAATATTCTCACTGTCTGAAGATGCCTGGGATTCAGCCGATCAGGATGGTCCATTTCACACTGGAAATATCTGGTACTTGGGTATCTACATCTCCCACAGGCTGTCAGACTTGGTTACCCCCAACTACACCCCCTTATTCAAAACAATAGATGAGTCTCCCACTTAAATCAATAAAAATAAAATAACTCATCCAAAATAATTTCAGAAAAATTCTTTCAAACTCTTAACTCATTAATGTCACATTTTTGCTGGAAAAACAAAAACTCAAAATCAAACATTCCACATTACAGAAAAGTAAATCTCAAGGTGGATTACAAGCTCATTTTTCTTAATTATTACTTAGCAAATCAACTGCAAGACTTAACTAAATGGTCACACTACAGCAGAAACAGCAGCTCATGGTTACAGCAGGAGCAGCTGTACTATAAAAATCTCAGACATGCAGACTTACTCAAAATATCATTAAAGAAACAAAACTGCTTTAACAACACAGTGCTTCCATTTCCACAGCACTGACAGCCCAGTGGAAAGCCATTAAAATCACTAACTGTACTCTCATACCCTGTAAATACATGCCAATCTGGAATAATCTGGATTTCCTACTTCACAATATCACTATTCACTATCACTCACGGGGACAGAAAGGGATTACACATCTCCACCTCCTTTTCAGTAACAGTCATTTCATGACATTCGAAGACTTAATCCATAAATACGAGTTGAGAATATGCAATTTTTCTAATATTTACTAACTGAATCCAGCATCAAAACCAACTACAGACACTTTGATATTTGTACCAAAAATTAATTGGAATAAGGACCATATCTTTTCCCCCAGCTCTGATTTCTGGATGGACGTCTGCAACAACATATTCACAGTGACGAATACTGGCCTTCAGTTCAGTAAAGAGTAATTCACATAAAACATATGACTCAATATAAAAAGTAGTCAGTACTGATACCTGCTCACAGTGTACAAGGGGTGTCACAGATAATTATCTGCATGCTCTGTGGGCCTGTATACCTGCTCACAGTGTACAGTGGGTGTCACAGATAATTATCTGCATGCTCTGTTGGCCTGTATACCTGCTCACAGTGTACAATGGGTGTCACAGATAACTATCTGCATGCTCTGTTGGCCTGTATACCTGCTCACAGTGCACCATGGGTGTCACAGATAATTATCTGCATGTTCTGTGGGCCTGTATACCTGCTCAGTGTACAATGGGTGTCACAGATAATTATCTGCATGCTCTGTTGGCCTGTATACCTGCTCACAGTGCACCATGGGTGTCACAGATAATTATCTGCATGTTCTGTGGGCCTGTATACCTGCTCAGTGTACAATGGGTGTCACAGATAATTATCTGCATGCTCTGTTGGCCTGTATACCTGCTCACAGTGCACCATGGGTGTCACAGATAATTATCTGCATGCTCTGTGGGCCTGTATACCTGCTCACAGTGTACAATAGGTGTCACAGATAATTATCTGCATGCTCTGTGGGCCTGTATACCTGCTCACAGTGCACCATGGGTGTCACAGGTAATTATCTGCATGCTCTGTGGGCCTGTATACCTGCTCACAGTGCACCATGGGTGTCACAGATAATTATCTGCATGCTCTGTTGGCCTGTATACCTGTTCACAGTGTACAATGGGTGTCACAGATAATTATCTGCAGGCTCAGTGGGCCTGTATACCTGTTCACAGTGCACCATGGGTGTCACAGGTAATTATCTGCATGCTCTGTGGGCCTGTATACCTGCTCACAGTGCACCATGGGTGTCACAGATAATTATCTGCATGCTCTGTTGGCCTGTATACCTGCTCACAGTGCACCATGGGTGTCACAGATAATTATCTGCATGCTCTGTGGGCCTGTATACCTGCTCACAGTGCACCATGGGTGTCACAGATAATTATCTGCATGCTCTGTGGGCCTGTATACCTGCTCACAGTGCACCATGGGTGTCACAGATAATTATCTGCATGCTCTGTGGGCCTGTATACCTGCTCACAGTGTACAATGGGTGTCACAGATAATTATCTGCATGCTCTGTTGGCCTGTATACCTGCTCACAGTGTACAATGGGTGTCACAGATAATTATCTGCATGCTCTGTTGGCCTGTATACCTGTTCACAGTGCACCATGGGTGTCACAGATAATTATCTGCATGCTCTGTGGGCCTGTATACCTGCTCACAATGCACCATGGGTGTCACAGGTAATTACTGTATGTTCTCTATAGGTGAAAGATCTAGACTGCAGACAGGCCAATTCAGCACCCGGACTCTTCTGCCACGAAGCCATGCTGTTGTAATATCTGCAGTATGTGGTTTTGCATTGTCCTGCTGAAATACACAAAGCCTTCCCTGAAACAGACGTCCTCTGGAGGGGAGCATGTGTTGCTCTAAAACCTTTATATACCTTTCAGCATTCATAGTTCCTTCCGAAACACGCAAGCTGCCCATACCGTATGCACTTATGCACCCCCATACCATCAGAGATGCTGGACTTTGAACTGAACGCTGATAACACGCTGGAAGGTCTCCCTCCTCTTTAGCCCGGAGGACACGGCGCCCTTCATTACCAACAAGAATGTCACATTTGGACTCGTCTGACCATAGAACACTTTCCCACTTTGAAACAGTCCATTTCAAATGAGTCTTGGCCCACAGGACACGACGGCGCTTCTGGACCATGTTCAGATATGGCTTCCTTTTTGCATGATAGAGCTTTAGCTGGCATCTGCAGAAGGCACGGCGGATTGTGTTTACCGACTGTGCCTTCTGGAAGTATTCCTGGGCCCATTTAGTAATGTCATTGACACAATCATGCCCATGAGTGATGCAGAGTCGTCTGAGGGCCCGAAGACCACGGGCATCCAATACAGGTCTTCGGCTTTGTCCCTTACGCACAGAGATATCTCCAGTTTCTCTCAATTTTTTGATGATGTTATGCACTGTAGATTATGAGATTTGCAAATCCTTTGCAATTTCACGTTGAGGAACATTGTTTTTAAAGTATCCCACAATCATTTTATACACTCTTTCACAGATTGGAGAGCCTCTGCCCATCTTTACTTCTGAGAGACTCTGCCTCTCTGACATCCCTTTTAATGCTAATATGGTTACATACCTGATATCAATTATCTTAATTAGTTGCTAGATGTTCTCCCAGCTGAATCTTTTTAAACTTTCTTGCTTTTTCAGCCATTTTTTGTCCCTGTACCGACTTTTTTGAGACATGTAGCAGGCAGCAAATTTGAAATGAGCTCATTTACTGGATAAAGGTCTACAATTTCCCAGTTTGAACATTTGTTATATTATCTATGTTCTGTTGTGAATAAAATATAGGCTCATGTGATTTGAAAATGTTTTATTTGTTATTTCATACAAATTTAAAGAACTTTTCTGGAATTCTGGTTGTTTGTATGTTTGCTGGGGGCGGCATGGAGCTGCAGTGGTTAGCACTATTGCCTCACACCTCTGGGACCTGGGTTCGAGTCTCCGCCTGGGTCACATGTGTGTGGAGTTTGCATGTTCTCCCCATGTCATCATGGGGTTTCCTCCGGGTACTCCGGTTTCCCCCCACAGTCCAAAAACATGCTGAGGCTAATTAGAGTTACTAAATTGCCCGTAGGTGTGCATGTGTGAGTGACTGGTGTGTGAATGTGCCCTGCGATGGGCTGGCCCCCCATCCTGGGTTGCTCCCTACCTTTTGCCTATTGCTTCCGGGATAGGCTCCGGACCCCCTGCGACCCAGTAGGATAAGCAGTTTGGAAAATGGATGGATGGATGGATGTTTGCTGATGTTTGCAGCAAACTATTTTGTGGATAAAAGCTACCTCAACGCCCACCGCCCCCTTACTTTCTTGCTGTTATTTTTATTAATTATTATTATTACTGTTTAATTCATGTATTGTATGTTTCAATCATTACAGATATGTATGAAAGTGTGTCTGTGTATGTATGGACATTGATATCTATGTATTAATATACACTGCTCAAAAAAATTGAAGGAACACTTTTTAATCAGAGTATAGCATCAAGTCTATTAAACTTCTGGGATATTGATCAGGTCAGTTAAGTAGCGGAGGGGGTTGTTAATCAGTTTCAGCTGCTTTGGTGTTAATGAAATTATCAACAGGTTAACAAGAGGGGCAACGATGAGACGACCCCCAAAACAGGAATGGTTTAACAGGTGGGGGCCACTGGCATTTTTCCCTCCTCATCTTTTCTGACAGTTTTTTCACTAGTTTTGCATTTAGCGACGGTCAGTGTCACTATTGGTAGCATGAGGCGATACCTGGACCCTACAGAGGTTGCACAGGTAGTCCAACTCCTCCAGGATGGTGCATCAATACGTGCCATTGCCAGAAGGTTTGCTGTGTTTCCCAGCACAGTCTCAAGGGCATGGAGGAGATTCCAGGAGACAGGCAAATACTCAAGGAGAGCTGACAGGGCTGTAGAAGGTCCTTAACCCATCAGCAGGACCGGTATCTGCTCCTTTGTGCAAGGAGGAACAGGATGAACACTGCTGGAGCCCTACAAAATGACCTCCAGCAGGCCACTGGTGTGAATGTTTCTGATTGTTTGGTCAGAGACAGACTTCATGAGGGTGGCTTGAGGGCCCAACGTCCTCTAGTGGGTCCTGTGCTCACTGCCCAGCACCATGGAGCTCGATTGGCATTTGCCATAGAATACCAGAATTTGCAGGTCTGCTACTGGTGCCCTGTGCTTTTCACAGAAGAGAGCAGGTTCACCCTAAACACATATGACAGACGTGAAAGGGTCTGGAGAAGCCATGGAGAACATTATGCTCAGCATGACCGGTTTGGTGGTGGGTCAGTGATGGTCTGGGGAGGCATATCCATGGAGGGACGCGCAGACCTCTACAGGCTAGACAACGGCACCTTGACTGCGATTAGGTATCAGGATGAAATCCTTGAACCCACTGTCAGACCCTTTGCTGGTGCAGTGGGTCCTGGGTTCCTCCTGGTGCACGACAATGCCCGGCCTCATGTGGCAAGAGCATGTAAGCAGTTCCTGGAGGATGAAGGAATTGATACCATTGACTGCCCCCCACGCTCGCCTGACCTAAATCCAATAGAACACCTCTGGGACATTATGTTTCGTCCATTCAATGCCACCAGGTTGCACCTCAGACTGTCCAGAAGCTCAGTGATACCCTGGTCCAGATCTGAGAGGAGATCCCCCAGGACACCATCCATGGTCTCATTGGGACGATGCCCCGACATTGTCAGGCATGCATACAACCACGTGGGGACCATACAAACTACTGAGTATGATTCTGAGTTACTGTAATGAAATTTCAACAAAATGGACTAGCCTGCCGCATCATTTTTCACTTTGATTTTCTGGGTGTCTTTGAATTCAGCCCTCTGTAGGTTGATAATTTCATTTCCATCAAACGATGTGGCATCCTTTCATTCCTAACACATTACCCAGTCTACATCAGTATAGATATCCAGCATGATTTTTTTCCGCATTGATATCTGATGTGTTTTCAGTTTTCCTTTAATTTTTTTGAGCAGTGTATATGTGTGATAATTTTTTATTTACTAATTTCTTTTTGACAATTACGGCTCCTATTCTCCACAACCATCATATACAAATACAATCCTGTCTTTGTTTTTTTCCTTCTTTGCGTTTATCTCCTTTTCTTTACCTCTCCCCTCTACGACTCCTCACATTAAATACTGACTTCACTCGCCCCCCAGTCCTGCCACTTCCACTAGCCCCTATTTTGGGGGAGTGGTTCTTTTCCCCCTGTGATGGGCTGGCCCCCCATCCTGGGTTGTTCCCAGCCTCGTGCCCATTGCTTCCGGGATAGGCTCCGGACCACCCGCGACCCAGTAGGATAAGCGGTTTGGAAAATGGATGGATGGATGGATGGTTCTTTTCCCCTGTGCCTCTGGGTGGGGCAGGTCACCTAATGTACTGGGGGTGGGGTGTCACAGACACTCTCACACACACGTGTCTTGCCGCAGACACTCTCATACATACGTATCCTGCCACAGACACTCTCGCACGCACGTACCCTGTCACAGACACTCTCACACAAAGTATCCTATCGCAGACACTCACACACGCGTACCCTGTCACAGACACTCTCACACACACATACTCTGCCACAGACACTCTCACACACGCGTATCCTGCCACACTCTCACACACGCGTATCCTGCCACAGACAGTCTCACACACACGTACCCTGTCACAGACACTCTCACACACACGTACCCTGTCACAGACACTCTCATAAACACGTACCCTGTCACAGACACTCTCACACACACGTATCCTGCCGCAGACACTCTCATACATACGTATCCTGCCACAGACACTCTCGCACGCACGTACCCTGTCACAGACACTCTCACACACACATACTCTGCCACAGACACTCTCACACACGCGTATCCTGCCACAGACACTCTCACACACGCGTATCCTGCCACAGACAGTCTCACACACATGTACCCTGTCACAGACACTCTCACACACACGTACCCTGTCACAGACACTCTCATAAACACGTACCCTGTCACAGACACTCTCACACACACGTACCCTGTCACAGACACTCTCACACACACATATCCTGCCGCAGACACTCTCATACATACGTATCCTGCCACAGACACTCTCGCACACACGTACCCTGTCACAGACACTCTCACACACACATACTCTGCCACAGACACTCTCACACACGCGTATCCTGCCACAGACAGTCTCACACACACGTACCCTGCCACAGATACTCTCATACACACGTACCCTGCCGCAGACACTCTCACACACACGTACCCTGTCACAGACACTCTCACGGACGCGTACCCTGCCACACTCTCACACACGCATACCCTGCCGCAGACACTCTAACACACACATACTCTGCCACAGACACTCTCACACACACGTACCCTGCCGCAGACACTCTCACACACACGTACCCTGTCACAGACACTCTCATGAACACATACCCTGTCACAGACACTCTCACACACACGTACCCTGCCACACTCTCACACACGCGTACCCTGCCGCAGACACTCTCACACACACGTATCCTGCCAAAGACACTCTCACACACTCGTATCCTACCTCAGATATTCTAACACACACTCCATTATACGTGAGTCCGCTATATCCGATGCTTTTTCTGCATGTTCTTAAAGGTGCACAGCCGGCAGACCTCGTCTGTTCCAGACGATATTCCATTATAACGGGATTATACTGCACCTCCAACTCCACCTAGCAGACATACCTATGAGGTGATTGAGGTATGGACTGATTCTGATCGTGTTTGGACTAAAAACCCCGGGATTCAAATACATCTTCCACCGTGATTCACCCACATTATTGTTGTGCCACAGGTGAACTGCACAAACATGTTTTTTCACTGATCACTTATATAACTTGTTTTTCTCAGAAAGAGTTAGAACACCTATCTTGCCTTTCCCAGCGGAAACGGACGCTTATCTTTTCTCTCCCAGGGGAAAAGGGAAAGTCTTGCCCAAAATGCTTCGTAACCACAAGCGCAAACAGCCTCACTTGGACAGAATTTGGAGAATAAAGAGCACAGTCCCTGAGGGGAGGCGTGAGCCTGACCAGCTCACCCCCTGTCCGCACGCGTACCGCTCCAGATTTAGTATAAAGGAAGGGGAAGAGCTCAGCACTGACCGGAGATCAGCCGTGGGATAGAGCGCGCATCGCTTGGCACTTCTCAGGAATCATGTGTTGGTCTCCTACCAGGACTGAAAGGGGCTCCCCGGTCCATGTGTGAAGGTGGGTGATTATAGCACGTCCGAGTGTAGATGGCTTGTGGCTACTTTTTCATTTTATTAATTAGCGACTGGGCTGATACCTGGCAGATTAAATTTAATGTAGATAAATGTAAGGTAATTCATGCAGGGAGCAGAAATAAAAAGTACAGATTTTTTATGGGTTCCACTGAAATAAAGGTAACTAATTATGAGAAAGACCTCAGTGTGTATGTTGATGCTTCCATGTCCCACTCTCCCCAGTGTGGGGAAGCAATTAAAAAGGCCATTAAGATGTTGGGTTACATCTCTAGGTGTGTGGAGTTTAATTTCAATGAGGTGATGCTAAGATTATACAATTCCTTGGTAAGACCCCACCTAGAATATTGTTTTAATGTGAGAGGGGGATATAGGGCTGTCGAAGGAACAAACAAGTTCGCTTTGGTCCGTTCAGAAATATTTCTTAAAATATACACAAAATTATGATATATTTCATAAGCATTGATAGGTAATCGGGGGCAGCATGGTGGTGCAGTGGTTAGCACTGTTGCCTCACACCTCTGGGACCTGGGTTCGAGTCTTCGCCTGGGTCACATGTGTGTGGAGTTTGCATGTTCTCCCCCTGTCGTCGTGGGGTTTCCTCCGGGTACGCCGGTTTCCCCCCACAGTCCAAAAACATGTTGAGGCTAATTGGACTTGCTAAATTGCCCATAGGAATGCATGTGTGAGTGCATGGTGTGTGAGTGTGCCCTGCGATGGGCTGGCCACCCACCCTGGGTTGTTCCCTGCCTCGTGCCCATTGCTTCCGGAATAGGCTCCGGACCCCCCGTGACCCAGTAGGATAAGTGGTTTGGAAAATGGATGGATGGATGGATGATAGGTAATCCCACTAATTAAATCAAGATCCCTTTTTAGCCTCTCCGCTGCTAGATCAGTATTTGCTACATCATCCACCTTGGTGTCATCTGCAAATTTAACTAGTTTACTGTATGTATTGGTGTCAATATCATTAATGTAAAATAGGAACAATAGTGGTCCTAAAATTGAACCCTGCGGTACCCCACTATGAACGCAGGCCCACTGTGACATTGTGCCTCTAATAACTACCTGCTGCTTCCTGTCTGTTAACCAGTTTTCAATCCAAGTTGCTAGAGTTCCTAAAATCCCTGCAGCTTTGAGCTTAAGCAAGACGTGTATGAGGGGGACAACATCAAAGGCCTTCTGCAAATCTAAGTACATTTTGTGACCAATTTCTATTTTTGCTTCCTCAAAGAACAAGTAGAATGTTAAGTAGATTAGTTAAACAGGATCTACTTCTCCTAAATCCAGGTTGGCTACCCCTCAGAATATTATTTGTATCCAGGTTATTTGTATCCATAACTTTTCCAGTTATGCAAGTTAAAGTAATTGGCCTATAGTTTGCTGGATTACATCTATCCCCTTTTTTGAATATGGGTGTTATATTAGCATACTTCCAATCATAAGTTATCAGGCGAGCAAATAAGGATTTCGGAAACAGTAAAGTTAAAGGTTGACTAATAATAACCCTCATTTATTTTAAAACTATAGGTAAGATGCCATCAGGATCCTGTGATTTATTTATTTTGAGCTTAGCTAGGCTTTGTACCACATCAGCCTCAGTTATACATACATGCCCTCCGCAATTATTGGCACCCCTTTGTACAAGGGGTAAGAAAAAATCCACCTTCTCACACGGAAAAAATGAGAAAAATCCAACCTTTACTTAAAATCAATTTATTTGAAGGAAAATCAAAACCTTCATCAAGAAATAATTTTTAACAAAAACACATGAGCCATGATTGTTGGCAGCCCTGCAAATTATAGTGAACACAATGTAACTGAAGCATGTTTCCCATGTAAATTATACATATTTGAGTTGATTGGAGTGAATAGGAACCTTCAAACTGTAATCCATGACTTCTTGAGTAACTGGGGTACAAACATGAGGAAACACAGAGGCCAAATTCCCTTAGTTATCCATCAACATGGGAAAGATAAGAAACACACAGACCAAATGAGGGAGAAGTGTGCTGACCTTCATAAGTCAGGGAATGGGGATTAAAAAATAGCTACTCGCCTTAAAATGCCCATTTCTACTGTTAGGGCAATAATTAAAAAGTGGACATCAACTGGAACTGTTAGAAATCTGCCTGAAAGAGGACCCAGGTTTATTTTGCCCCCACATACAGTGAGGAGGATCGTAAGAGAGACAAAAAATCCACAAGGATGACTGTTAGTCAATTACCAGACAAAGTAAAATCTTGGGGTTACCACGTCTCCAAAAAACCATCAGATGCCCCCTTCATGCTAACAGATTTTTTGAAAGTTGTGACAGAAAGAAGCTTTTTCTGTCAGTTACTTAAAATGTTAGTGCCAGGAGTTTGCAAAACATTATACAACTTTGACTGGAATCAAATTCAATGGTCTGATGAAACAAAAACGCTTTTTGGCAATAAACATTCAAGGTGAGTTTAACGTAAAAAGAAGGATGGTTATAATGAAATGAACCTTATCCCAGCTGTATAATATGGTGGAGGTTCTGTGATGTTGTGGAGCTGTTTTTCCTCCAAATACCCTGGAAACCTCGTTAGGGTACATGGCACTATGGGGTCCATGAAATACCAGGACATTTTATATCAAAATTTGGCTGCTGCTGCCAGGAAACAAAAACTGGGCCTTCATTGGATCTTCCAGCAGGACGGTGATCCTAAGCACATGTCCAAATCAACATTAAAATGGTCAGTTGACCGCAGAATCAAGCTTCTGCCATGGCCATCTCAGTCCCCTGACCTGAACCCCACTGAAAACCTGTGGGCTGAGCTGAAGAGGAGAGAGCACAAGAGAGGGCCGAGGACCCTGGGTGATCTGGGGAGATTCTGTAAAGAGGAATGGTCTCAGATGCCCTGCTCTGTATTCTCCAACCTTATAAAATGTCATAGGAGTCTCAGTGCTGTTATACTGGCAAAGGGAGGCTGTACAGAGTATTAAAAGCAGGGCTGCCAATAATCGTGTGTTTTTGTTGAAAATAAACAGTGAAGGATTCCTTGATGAAGGATTTGTTTTTCTTTGAATAAATTTATTTCAATGAAAGGTTGGATTTTTCTCTTTTTTTTTCAGTGTGAGATGAAGCTGCTTCGCCAAAAGGTGGATTATTTTCAAACATTTTTTACAAATCTTTACAAGGGGGGCAATAATTGTGGAGGGACTGTATATTGTTTATATATGATACTGTATTTGTACTAAATGGTGGTAAGTTAATCATGTCCTCTACTGTGAACACCCTTGTAAAATAATCATCTGACTAATTTACTATATCAGTTTTCATTTTCAATTATAAGGCCCTTACTATCCTGCAGATGAGTGATTTCAGCTTTTAGAGCTCTTTTGGAGTTAAAATATTGGAAGAAAATTTTAATGTCATCTTTAGCTTCCAATACAATCTTCCTTTCAACATTCCACTTACTGTAGCGAGTCTAATGTTATTTTTTAAGTCAACCTGTACACTTAGATACTCCTGCTTTATTTTGAAATCATTAGCTATGTTCCACCTTATTATCTCCAGCGTACAGTGTGAAATACCCAGTAATACTCACCTCACTACCCACAGTTTACAGTGTGGAATACCCAGTCAGACTGACCTCAGTATCTCCAGTTTACAGTGTGGAATACCCAGTCATACTAACCTCAGTAACTCCAGTTTACAGTGTGGAATACCCAGTCAGACTGACCTCAGTATCTCCAGTTTACAGTGTAAGTTCCCCAGTCCAGCAGAGAGCAGCTTCACTCCTGAGTCCTGCAGGTCATTGTCACTCAGGTCCAGCTCTCTCAGGGGTGAGGAGTTTGATCTGAGAGCTGAAGCCAGTGCCTCACAGCATTTCTCTGTGAGTTCACACCAGCCCATCCTTAAAAAAATTAAACACTTTTAAATCCACTTTTTACACTGCAGCACTGTATTCAAATGAGGATAATAAGGGCCATGACATAATGGATTTTCAGAAAACAATTAAATTATTAAAAATCATTTTAACAATCATCCCGATTCTGTTTGGTGTCCATTATTTTTTTGTCCATAACACGTTAAAGTCAGCATGTTTAACTGTAACAGTGCTGTTAACTTTGCTAACCAACACAAATGTTTTGCATGGATTACAGTATATGGTTGAATGGATGTTTCCTGCTTCACTGCTTAATTATTTCTAACATCGATCGAGGGCTGATAAGATTGTGGGATATAAGGACGTAGGAGAAGAAAACAGAAGCTGTTTGTGTTTGTTTATTATGTAACTGCTGAAAGGCATTGTGGGTTTTCTTGGTGTCTCGTTACTTTTGTGTAAAATGCATATTATGTACTCACTGCAGCTTCTCCAGTTTACAGCTGGGTTCCTCCAGTACAGCAGAGAGCAGCTTCACTCCTGAATCTCCTGGGTGATTGTAGCTCAGATCCAGGTCTCTCAGGTGTGAGGGGTTTAACTTCAGAGCTGAAGCCAGGGAATAACAGCCTTCTTCTGTGACTCTACAGCCTGACAGCCTGCAGAGAGAGAGAGACAGAAACTCCCCATCCATCCATCTATCCATCCATTATCCTCCGCTTATCCGGGGTTGGGTCGCGGGGGCAGCAGTCTCAGCAGGGAAGCCCAGACTTCTCTCTCCCCGGCCACTTCATCCAGCTCCTCTGGGGGGATCCCGAGGCGTTCCCAGGCCAGCCGGGAGACATAGTCTCTCTAGCGGGTCCTGGGTCTTCCCCGGGGTCTCCTCCCAGTGGGACATGCCCGGAACACCTCCCCAGGGAGGCGTCCCGGAGGCATCCGAATCAGATGCCCGAGCCACCTCATCTGGCTCCTCTCGATGCGGAGGAGCAGCGACTCTACTCTGAGTCCCTCCCGAATGACTGAACTCCTCACCATTATCTCTAAGGGAGAGCCCAGCCACCCTGCGGAGGAAACTCATTTCGGCCGCTTGCACCCACGATCTCGTTCTTTCGGTCACTACCCATAGCTCATGACCATAGGTGAGGGTAGGAACGTAGATCGACTGGTAAATCGAGAGCTTCGCCTTTTGGCTCAGCTCTCTCTTCACCATGACAGACCGATGCAGCGCCCGCATGACTGCTGACGCCACACCGATCCACCTGTCGACCTCCCGTTCCATCGTTCCCCCACTCGTAAACAAGACCCCGAGATACTTAAATTCCTCCACTTGGGGGAGGACCCCATCCCCAACCCGGAGAGAGCATTCTACCCTTTTCCGGCTGAGAACCATGGTCTCGGATTTGGAGGTGCTGATTCTCATCCCAGCCGCTTCACACTCGGCTGCGAACTGCCCCAGTGAGAGCTGAAGGTCACGGTCCGATGAGGCCAACAGAACCACATCATCCACAAAAAGGAGAGACCTAATCCTGAGGTCACCGAACCGGACACCCTCAATGCCCTGGCTGCGCCTAGAAATTCTGTCCATTAAAGCTATGAACAGAATCGGTGACAAAGGGCAGCCCTGACGGAGTCCAACCCTCACCGGAAACAAGTCCGACTTATTGCCGCCCATGCAGACCAGGCTCTGGCACCGGTCATACAGGGACCGAACCGCCCTTAAAAGGGGGCCCGGAACCCCATACTCCCGGAGCACTCCCCACAGGACTCCCCGAGGGACACGGTCGAATGCCCTCTCCAAGTCCAAAAAACACATGTAGACTGGTTGGGCAAACTCCCATGAACCCTCCAGAACCCTGCTGAGAGTATAGAGCTGGTCCACTGTTCCACGGCCAGGGCGAAAACCACACTGCTCCTCCTGAATCCGAGGTTCGACAATCCGGCGGACCCTACTTTCCAGGACCCCCGAATAGACCTTGCCAGGGAGGCTGAGGAGTGTGATCCCCCTGTAGTTGGAGCACACCCTCCGGTCCCCCTTCTTAAAGAGGGGGACCACCACCCCGGACTGCCAGTCCAGAGGCACTGCCCCCGATGTCCACGCGATGCCGCAGATGCGTGTCAGCCAGGACAGCCCCACAGCATCCAGAGCCTTGAGGAACTCCGGGCGAATCTCATCCACCCCCGGGGCCCGGCCACCGAGGAGCTTTTTGACCACCTCAGTGACCTCCGCCTCAGAAATAGGCGAGTCCATCCCCAAGTCCCCACACTCTGCTTCCATATCGGAAGGCGTGTCGGTGGGATTGAGGAGGTATTCGAAGTATTCCTTCCACCGACCCAAGACGTCCCGAGCTGAGGTCAGCAGCGCACCATCCGCACCATAAATAGTGTTGATGCTGCACCGCTTTCCCGCCCGGAGCCGCCGGATGGTGGACCAGAATCTCCTCGAAGCCGTCCGGAAGTCGTTCTCCATGGCCTCGCCAAACTCCTCCCACACCCGAGTTTTTGCCTCAGCAACCGCCAAGGCCGCATCCCGCTTGGCCTGCCGGTAGCTGTCAGCTGTGTCTGGAGTCCCACAGTCCAAAAAGGCTCGATAGGACTCCTTCTTCAGCTTGACGGCATCCCTTACCACCGGTGTCCACCAGCGGGTTCGGGGATTGCCGCCGCGACAGGCACCAACCACCTTACGGCCGCAGCTCCGGTCAGCCTCCTCCACAATGGAGGCATGGAACATGGCCCATTCGGACTCAATGTCCCCCGCCTCCCCCGGGATATGGGAGAAGTTCTGCCGGAGGTAGGAGTTGAAACTCTCCCTGACAGGGGGTTCTGCCAGACGTTCCCAGCAGACCCTCACTATATGCTTGGGCCTACCAGTCCTGGCCGGCTTCCTCCCCCACCAGCGGAGCCAACCCACCACCAGGTAGTGATCAGTTGACAGCTCTGCCCCTCTCTTCAACAGAAACTCCCCAATAAATAATATCACCTCACCATTATAATTATTAAATAAATGTGATGCTCTAATAAATAATTCAAGAATTACATTTTAGTGTCTAAGACAAGGCAGGACCCCTCCTCTCTTTTCCTTAGCTTATTGCTCACTGTCTCCTCTTTATAGTGTGGAATACACAGTAATACTTACCTCAGTATCTCCAGTTTGTGGTGTAGAATACCCCACAATACTGGCCCCAGTATCCCCGGTTTACAGTGTGGAATATCCAGTAATACTGACCTCAGAATCTCCAGTTTGCGGTGTGGAATACCCAGCAATACTGGCCTCAGTATTTCCAGTTTAGAGTGTAGAATATCCAGTAATACTGACCTCAGTATCCCCAGTTTAGAGTGTAGAATACCCAGTAATACTGACCTCAATATCTTCAGTTTACAGTGTAAATCCCCCAGTGCAGCAGAGAGCAGCTTCACTCCTGAATCCTTCAGGTTATTCTCACTCTGGTCCAGCTCTCTCACGGGAGACGAGTTTGATCTTAGAGCTGAAGACAGCACTTCACAGTGTTTATCTATGAGATCACAGTTGTTCAGCCTGAAACAGAAAACACTTTAAGACACAGACATATACACATCCTACACATTAGTAAAATACAAAGCATTACAATAAGCATTTGTTTTCAGTATAATTAGCAGCACAGCTTACACTTCAAAATGAATTATAGTCTGCAGAGTGTTCTGTGCGTCCTGACAATCTGCTGCAGTCATATGATCACTAATTGTGAGTCAGTGCATCTTTGCTCAAAACTAGAGGTAAAAACATTAAGTACAAGCTACAGCCAAAAATCACAGAATATACAGGAATATATAGGAACACATCAACAGCAAGATGGACGTGAACCCTCCCATAATAGTCAGACAAGTGCTTCCCGTGCAGTCCTTAGCCATCTTTCTGCCAGGTGTCCCTACACTCGAGACTTATCACTGAAAGGAGGAGATGTGAACATTCCCAGCAGCTAATGCAGCAGCAACTGGCACTTGGATTCCTGATCCCATGAGTAAAATCCTTTTTCTCCCTGTATTGTTATACCTGGGAACATGTCAAATCACCAATTACGTCTGTGTGATATGACGATATTGAGCGTAATCAGACAAGTATCCCGGTGTCGATATCTGACAGTGACTAACCGGCGATTATCATCTTTGCTGGGGAAACGCCCTTAGGCTACATACAAAGCAAGATAACAGAAGGATTCATGATTTGCTTTCAGTTCAGCTTTCTAGCCTAAGATTCTGTGGCAGTTAAAAAGAAACATTGCACAGAATTTCACAAGCATTGTCCCTTGCAGTAACCATGCGTTCGCCATTCTTATAAGTTCAGTATTGTCACATCACCAACTTCTATCTCTGAGTCAGCAGCCAGAATGTCAGTCATTCAAGTGCAGCTTTCTGGTGGGAATTTTGAGCTTCCCAACTCAGTTTTTCGTGTCAGTCTCAGGCACGGCTTTAAGTGTGTCCCTGACCCGCCGTCTCGGTGGAGGACTGTCTGCTCGCGGTCGGTGAAGTAGTTGGAGCCGCTAATGTTGTTTCAGCTTCCCGAATGAACAAAGCTATTGTGATCTTTTTAAAAGATGTTTCCATGGTTGATGACCTCATAGAAAGTGGTCTCAACATTAAAGATGAATTCGTACAGATATTGCCTTTATCAAGCCCGTCAAAAGTTGTTTTATC
Organism: Brienomyrus brachyistius; assembly: GCF_023856365.1. NCBI lineage: Eukaryota > Metazoa > Chordata > Actinopteri > Osteoglossiformes > Mormyridae > Brienomyrus > Brienomyrus brachyistius. Next base: position 906,821 of record NW_026042348.1, read on the forward strand.
TAATGTTCCCCCATTTATTAGAAATGAACTACTGTCCAACATTCTGGGCGCTATGGGAAGCTGGTGAACCCGATTAGGATGATTCCTGTCTTTTAGGCGGCAAACATTTATGATTCTTAACGCGCTGCAGGAGGTCCTGGACGTGTCTGTTAAGATCACAGTGGAAGGGAAAGTTTATATGATTTTTATCAGCTCCGAGAGTGTGAAGTATTTTGCGTGCGGTGGTTTTGGGCATGTGCGGCAGGCCTGCCCGCAAGGGGACCCCCCCCCCCCCCCGGGGGAGTGCGAGGAGGGGCGCGAGGCCCCGGCGCTGGTGCGGGACACTGAGCACCGCGGGGGAGCTGATACTGTAGTAACGGACTTGGACTCAGACCGTGGGGACCGAGAGGACAAGCCTCCCCCCGCCCGTAGTCACTGTCCCCCCCGCTCCCGCTGAGACAGCAGGCTGGCAGAGGAGCCCGGCCCGGACGCAGCAGGGCCTGCTGGGGGCAGCGTGGTGAGTGACTCCGCTCCCGCTGAGACAGCGGGCTGACAGAGGAGCCCGGCCCGGACGCACCATGGCCTGCTGGCGGCAGCGTGGTGAGTGACTCCGCTCCCGCTGAGACAGCGGGCTGACAGAGGAGCCCGGCCCGGACGCACCATGGCCTGCTGGCGGCAGCGCGGTGAGTGACTCCGCTCCCGCTGAGACAGCGGGCTGACAGAGGAGCCCGGCCCGGACGCACCATGGCCTGCTGGCGGCAGCGTGGTGAGTGACTCCGCTCCCGCTGAGACAGCGGGCTGGTAGAGGAGCCCGGCCCGGACGCAGCAGGGCCCGCTGGCGGCAGCGCGGTGAGTGACTCCGCTCCCGCTGAGACAGCGGGCTGACAGAGGAGCCCGGCCCGGACACACCATGGCCTGCTGGCGGCAGCGCGGTGAGTGACTCCGCTCCCGCTGAGACGGCGGGCTGACAGAGGAGCCCGGCCCGGACGCAGCAGGGCCCGCTGGTGGCAGTGCGGTGAGTGACTCCGCTCCCGCTGAGCCCGGCACTGACCCACCTGTAGACACACCGCAGCGGAACATCCCGAGCCTGAGCTGGACCTGCACTTACTGGATTCTGATAAAGATCATGAGGACGTACAGAGTTTGGCTGATGACTTGGACTCACAGGCCTCCATGGACTCCAGCACCCCTGTAGGTAAGACCAAGGTTTACTCTCTTGAGCAGATCTGTTTCTTTCTGGACAGCACTAAAGGCCAGAGAAAACCTAAGATAGAGTGCTATGCCCCTGATTGGAAACTGTTTTACCTTCATGTACGATGGCGATGAGGAAATTTACTTTGGACGAGCTTGATAAACAGAAGCGGTGCAGCTTAAAGAAGCTGATGAGCACTGTTAGGAGTGTGTTATGCCACCGCTAGCAGCACAGTGGGTTTATCTTCTATGTTTCTTGTCCTTTATCAGCTCTTTTTACCAGTTTTATGGCTTTGTTGATTTTTGACTCGCTAAATATTAACGGGTGTCGCAATGCTACTAAAAGAGCTGCGTTGTTTGATTATATTGCTGTAAAAAAGGTAGACGTTGTGTTTTTACAAGAGACTCACATTGATGAGGGGAACCAGGCTCAGTGGCGGGCTGACTGGGGCAGTCAGGTTGTTTTTAGTCATTGCTCTTGTGTCAGTGCTGGGGTCGTGTTAGGTTGAAGAAACTGTTATTAATCATTTTGTTATCACTCCTGTATGATCAGCAATGAATGTAAATATGTATATACATTATTTTGTTTTTCCCTAGCCTCATACTTTAGATTATATTAATAATAGCATTCCCACCTTAGCAAAACCAGAACTTTCTCTCACCTCCCTATTCTGCATGACTCTTGCGCCTCCCACTGACTATAAATAAAGGAGTCAAGGGGAACCACCCTTTGTGACACATTCTGCTGTAGTTTGCATTGCAGAGAGTGTGGGTACCCTTGCAAGTAAAAACTATAAAGTGTGTTGTCTCAATAAAAGGTGGAGTTGGGGTGGAAACGCCGGGCGCTTTCCCCAACATAGAATTTGGTCCTTCGAGCCGGATCCGAGGAACCCCGAAGACGTCTCCAGTACGCCGAGAGAAGCGACACCGAAGTCTGTCGACAGCCACTCGAAGTCGGGTGCAAGAAAGACCTGTGATGTGAATTCGTCATCAGGCCGGTGGTTAGAACTGCGCTCGACGTCTGGTGATGTCTGAAGGACCTCGGTGACGGAACAGAGAGCACACTACATAGGTGAGAAACACGGCGCCTAAGTGAATAGGTGGCCAAGTGAGACATACGGCACCTAAGTGAGTAGGTGGCCAAGGCATGCATGTGGTTAAGCTTAGCTGAAATTAAGCGGGAGCGAAAGTAGGCGTTGTGGGAGAGAGTGTACGGCGTTCTATGTGGATGTGTCCTTACAGGTTTTAGACTAACCTACACGATCCACCCTAAAAGCAACAACATACTGGTGACTGAAGGATTAAGGATGGGTTTCATCCCTGAAAACTAACACCGCTGCTCTAATAGTGAGCAGTAGAAGGCCGTGTTAGTGTCCTCCTGAGGTCTCATGCCAGAGACTTGCTTTTAGGATTTTTTATGTTTTGTAGTGTATCCATTAAAAGGTAACAATGGGAAAAAACCAGAGTAAACAAATCAAACTAGAGGGAGATGAGAAGTTTATGGAAGGATATAAACCAGGATCAGGACAAATAAGTAGTCAGAGATGGAGGAAAAAACATGGGTTTGAAGGAAAACTCCATACTCCAGACATATTAAAGTTACAGGGAAACTTAAAACTGGAGATGTTACAGACTACCAATAATAAAAAAGGCCAAGATAGAAAAAAGGAATACGTTCTCTCTGATGCATGGTTAGAACAGAGTAAACTAAGAGATAATAAGAGACAACAGAAAAAGGGAAATAAGGAGAAAAAACTGCAGGTGGCTTTAATCACACTAGACGAAGAAACGGCAGCAAGACCTTCTGCCCCTCCAGCTCCTCCACCGCCCCCACAAATTCCGGTGCCTGCACCGGTGCTGGTTCCAGCCACAGATAGACAAGAAGCAGGGGGGGGGGGGTGGAACCATCTCGCATGTTAACTCGAGGGTCTGATCCCTCTCTATATCCTGTAAAAGATTTGGCCACAGCTAAAGTACAATGGCATCCAAAAAATAACACAGAACAAGAGGAGGTAGAATGGCAGTGTCCCCTCGTAGAAGTGGCAAACCCAAATCGAGGGCCAAATAATGCAGGACCCGAAACTATGTTAGTATATAGACCCTGGACCGCTGAGGATAGAACAGCGGCTTTAAAAGGAATACCCCCGGTTGAAGAAGGGGTACCCAAATTTTGGACTGCCATCCTAGAATTACAAAGTAGTTTTCATTTGAACGGCAGGGAAATGTACCAATGCCTAAGACAGTTGTTTACCCATAAATGGGGACGTGTGGCAGGCGACTTCACTGGACACGGTGCCAATAATCAGCCCTTAGCATATAACTCGCAGGAACTCATACAAGCATTACAACAGCTGCGAGAGAGGATAGACACAGTCTTCGTGAGACGTGCAGATTATGGGTGAATAGCGCAGTGCAAACAAAAAGATGGAGAGGAACCTGAGGATTTTATGGATAGGATGCGAGTGGTGTTCAGGAGAAATTCAGGAATTCCTCACGACGAGGAAGATGGAGGAGTGTATCAGCAACAATTAAAACGAGCTTTTGTCGCAGGCCTAAAGTCTGAATTGCGAAAATATCTCGACAAACATTGGGTACATCAGAATACTGGCTCAGTCCAACAAGCCTTAGAATATGCCCAACACGCACAGAAAGCGCAGAAACAGCAAAAGACAGATACAATATTCAGCGCCTCTGACGTGGTAGCGCTAGTGCAAACGAACCCTCGGGGACGCGGGGGATTCAGAGGTAGAGGAAGAGGAAGATTTAGAGGCCGAGGAAGATTTAGAAATAAACAAACAGGAGGGTTTTCACAGGAAACAGAGTGTTGGACATGCGGGAAACCCGGACATTTAAGCAGGGACTGCAGGTCAGGGAAGCAACCATTTAATCCAAACTCCACCGAAAATGACCAATGACCTTCCTCGGAGACCCCTGTTGCCGACACTATCCGAGGTGAAACAGAGGTCATTTTAAGGGAAGAAACGGAGGTTACCTTACAAGACCTCCTGGATGAGGAAATAGATTTGCAAGCAGTATGTCAGCTATTAGCAGAAAGGCAGTGGGGAACTTTGCCAAGTCGGAAATTAATCATAAATGGAAAAGTATACGAATGCCTGTGTGATACTGGAGCCTGTAGGACTGTCCTAACCTCCAGTCCTCCTGAAGTCACATACTCCTCATCTGTCATAAATATAAAAACAGCAGGAGGCCAAACAGACAGTCATCAGCTAACAAACCCAGTTGCAGTAAAAGATAAGGAAACTGGGATTGAATGTCAAGCACAAGTGTTAATAAGCCCTTCTTGCCCTGTCAATCTGTTAGGCCGTGACCTTATGGTACAGATGGGCATTAGTGTAGTTGCCACAAACTCTGGCATGAAAGCAATCATAAATGAGGAAGCCTATGTTGTGCAAGGAACCGGAGCACCACAATATTACTGGTCACTGGACCTAGGGGGAACTGCACAGACACGAGAATTGTTGCGAAAAACTAGAGAAAAGCAGTCCCCTAAACAAACCCAGTTCATGCCTGACGATGCCTTACACGTCACTATGTGGTACAAAGGCACCCTAGGACCAGATTATGCCTATGACAAAATGTTTCATGCCCTCCAAGACAGTTGTATCACCTTACAACATTTGTATGTTAACTCCACTACTGGCTTTTCTGCTGCCTCAGTCATCTTATCTAATAAACAACAGGCTGTGTTCAGAGGGGAAACACCACATGTATCTCTATCAAAACCACCTCAGATGCAGTGGAGGGATGTAGAGATGTTCCTACGAGATTCCATGCACAGTTACAATGACTACCAACCCGTACCTGGCTCATGTTGGAGCTATGACAAAAAACACAATGTGTGGCGGTTTCCTTTGGGATGGAGAGTTCAAACCACTCTCACCACACACTTGCAGGACCCAACCTGACAAATTTTTTCTGTTCTGGAGGGGGGATCATGTCCAGATCTAGATCGCCTCCTGGAAGGGTTGTGGTCGTCCTCCCCCACTGATGTAGGACTGGTAAAGGGGTTCCCACCATACAAAGTAATTGTGAAATCAGAACACCGCCCGGTAGTTAGACAATACCCGTTAAAACCTGAGGCAGAGAAAGGTATAGCCCCTGTAGTGCAGGATATGTTGGCATCAGGAATATTGCGAGAGGCTCCTGAGGCCACTTGCAATACTCCTATCTTCCCTGTCCAGAAGGGACATACAGGGAAATGGCGCATGGTGCAGGATTTAAGACCAGTTAATAACATAGTGCAACACGCAGCACCAGACGTGCCCAACCCACACTTATTGCTCAACTCATTAACCCCTGATAAAAGTTACTTCTCAGTAGTGGATCTTAGTAATGCATTTTTCTCAGTACCATTGCACCCTGATTCTCAACATTTATTTGGTTTCACCTATAAGGGAAAAAAATACACATATACTAGACTCCCTCAAGGGTTTTCAGAAAGTCCACATGTATATACCATGGCCCTTAGATATTCTATGAGTACCTGTAAAATACCATCCCATAGTCAAGTGCTACTGTATGTAGATGATATATTAATTGCTTCAGATACAAAACAGCATTGTAAGGAAGCCACACTGTTGGTGTTACAGCATTTATATGATACAGGACATAAAGCATCAAAACAAAAATTACAATATTGCAGGGAGGAAGTTATATATCTTCTCGTTTGGCTCTCAACGGAGGCGGTCGCACTTCTTACCCTCTCCCTCCCCTTATCTTCCCTGCTTCGCTCCTCTCGTCTCGTCTAGTCTACTGTCTTATACTGTGTCTGTGAAGAGACTCTCTCAGCCCTGCTCTCAAAACCACGAAAAATTATGGATTTGATCAGCTGGTCTCTCAACGCAATTGACACCATCTTCTCGACGAGAAGCCTAGGGTCGGGGGAACCTGACTGTCCTGCAGGAACGTACGCAGCTGGCTACACGATGGACGGATGGGAGCAGTGGAGGGTCGTGTGCCTGGCAGCTCTTTCCGTGGAGGACATTGAAGACATCTCCCTATTCGGAACCATGATTACAGGTATTATGCTGATTGGCTTAGGCATTGCCCTGGTTTATCAAAGATTGAAGAAGACGGTGACAGCTTCTCAAAGCCCCACTAGGCTGGCCGGAATGATTGATGGAGTGGGCAGAGCTGTTAGCACTCAGACTGTGCAGACTGTGCAAATGGATCGCAAACTGGATAACATCATGGAGAAGCTAACAGCTTTGCAAAAATTATTGGATGGCGGAGATCAGCGTGGACATTAGAGGAGCTGGAAATTTCAGCTCCTCGCATGGAAACCCAAACAACCTTATTCTATCAAGTATTTGGCTCCCCCATATCAGCACTGGCCTTGGCCAAGGCTGCTGCTGAAACTAACAACTCCCCCAGAAGAACAAGGCAGTGAGACTCTCTTGCATTCCTCTCCCCCAATCCCAAGGACTTACCCTCCCCCCATCCCACGCCTTCGCCGCTTCATACCCCCAGCGTGCGTCTGTGACCAGCGCCTCTATGGCAGCAGGACCGGATGGCTGTCTGTCTCTGCTGGGTCACCTCCACACCCCCTTTCCCCTACCCGTTGCAAGTCGTGTCATTTTTATGTAAGGTGTAGTGCCCATGTGCTTATGTTGCTGAGGTGTTTTTTTCGGTTCCCACAATGTACTCCCTACTGGAGTGCAATCTGGGGGGTGTTTTTTTATTCTCCTCCTCTCCCACCATGTTATCCTGTTTCTATTCTTCTCACTTCCCCTGTCTCCCGACCGGTCTTCCCCCTACTGTGATGTCTGTGTATATGTAAGGTCGGTTGATGGCCTGCTCTTCACCGGTACTTGTGACTGGTGCCATGGTATATTGCATCAGCAATAAAGGGCTTTTCCAATCCAATCCAATCCAATCCATCTTGGACATAAACTCTCCCAACAAGGTCGATCGTTGTTAGAAACTAGAAAACAGGCAATACAAGAGGCACCAAAGCCAAAGACTAAACAGCAAATGATGTCCTTCTTAGGACTTTGTAATTATTGCAGAGAATGGCTACCTGATTATGCCGCACTCGTTCAACCTCTGCAAACCTTAATTTATGGGAAAGACATGGCCTTAAAAGATAAAATTCAGTGGACAAAAGAAGGAGAATTGGCATTCACAAACTTAAAAATGATGCTACAAACAAATGTGATACTTGCCTTACCAGATTATCAACAACCATTTACCTTATGTGTTGATGCAAATCAAGGTTATATGAAAGCGGTATTAACACAGCCGTTCGGGACAAAGGAAAGACCACTAGCATTCTATTCTAAACGATTAGATGCAGTAGCAGCTGGTTTTCCACAATGTTTGCAAGCATGTGCAGCTGCTGCAGAAGCAGTAAAATTATCAGCAGAATTACTGTTGTGTCACCCACTCACCCTGAAGGTGCCACATTCAGTTTCATTAGTTTTACTGCAGACGCCACTGCCATTCCTCACACATGCTAGACATCTGACCTTAGTCTCACTCCTGCTTTCACAGTCAAACATTACTATACAGCGATGAGGTCCTCTTAACCCTAGCACCCTTCTTCCGACAACGGAAGATGGAGAGCCACATTCGTGCAAAGCAGTTGTGGAAGAGCAAACAAAACCCAGAGCAGATATTTTACAGACCCCAATATCAGATTCAATGGTTGTTTATGTAGATGGATCAGCATCAAAAAATGATATGGGAAAAAATAAGGTCGGGTATGCTGTAGTTACGTCCACTGAAGTGTTAGAGGCCAATGCACTCCCACCTGCTTGTTCAGCACAAGCGGCTGAACTCTATGCTGTAATTAGGGCATGCGAGCTATTCAAAAATAAGTCACTTACTATATACACTGATAGTCAATATGTGTTTGGAGCTGTTCATCACCATGCAAGAGTGTGGAAAAATAGAGGTTTTAAAACATCGCAGGGAACGTCTCTAACTCACACAAACTTACTACTTAGATTATTAGATGTTGTACAATTACCGACTCGCCTTGCACTGTGCAAATGTAAAGCACACCAAACCGATGCTTCCACAATAGCTAAAGGAAACAACTTTGCAGATAAAACTGCCAAAGAAGCGGCCCTGAAACAGCCCACCTTATCAGTAGCAGACATTCTTTTCATAGATAGTGATGTGCTGTGTGATGCACAGATTCATGCTCCTAAAACAGAAATACAGAGTTGGATCAAGAGAGGAGCAATACAGCAAGGGAAAGTTTACTATATGAATGACAAGCCCATCCTACCAAAAAACTTATACAAAACAGCTGCCTTAGTGAGCCATGGAAATACTCATGTCTCAACAGGAGGGATGGTACATATTATCCAGCAATACTTTTATGCTATAAATTTTTCTGATTATGCAAAGCAATTTTGTAGAACATGCTTAATTTGCTGTAAACATAATGCACAGGGTAACATGAGACCAAAACGTGGCCAGTTCCCTGTAGCTGAGTACCCGTTTCAAGTTGTACATATGGATTTTATTGAATTATCTTGGTCACAAGGGAAGAAGTACTGTCTAGTCATTATAGACACCTTTTCTAAGTGGGTAGAAATATACCCTGTAAAGCACTGTGATGCAATGACTGTTGCAAAATGTTTGGTAGGCCATTATTTCCCTACTTATGGCATATCTCATATTATAAGATCAGACAATGGGACTCATTTTGTAAATCAGACCATGTCCCTTTGTTCACAAGCATTAGGTTTTACGCTTAAGAATCATTGTGCTTATCACCCTCAGAGTGCAGGCTTAGTGGAGAGAACTAACGGCACTATTAAAACAAGGCTCAGAAAAACAATGGAAGAGACAAAAAGGCCGTGGCCAGAATGTTTGTCTCTAGTAAAATTGTGGATGAGAATAACTCCCATTCCTGCAGGATTAACACCTTTTGAGATAGTGTACGGAAGGCCGTTTCCCCTAGCAACCGAAATGAGTGATATAGGGAAAGCGGACAGAGAAAATACGTTGGCTAATTGGATGCGAAAGTTGCTATCATTACAACAAAAACATAGCCCCAGTAGTCTGCCAGTAAATTCTGTTTCTAACCAACAGGATAACTTGCAGCCAGGGATCCTGGTCAAGGTCCTGTTGCGGAAGGAGTGGAGCACACCCCGGTGGGACGGTCCTTATCAAGTCCTTCTCACAACACCAACAGCTGTGAAAATAGCAGAACGACCTTCCTGGATACACAAAAGTCACTGTAAACCCATCAAGCCCTTATCAGAGGCCTCAGCGACAGAGTAGCAGTGGAAGTCCGCTACAAAGGCACAGTAACCAATAGGGTGCTGCTGTCTCAACCCGGTGAAGAAAACAACTGAACTGCACTCTATTAGGATGGCTCTGACGGGGTGGGGATGTGGTAAGGTGACTCTAGGGGTCATTATTGTTGTTGGACTTGTATGGTTGTCCTTGCTCCCACTAGCTCCATTGCAGCACCTATGGCGATGGACCCATGACGACTTCCATCTGCGCCCGTTGCCTGCTGACCACTCACACCCGTTCATGAAGAACTACTGGTATCGATATGTACATGACACTGTAACAGCAAAAAATGTGACGAATTGCTATGTTTGTTCTGTGATGCCTACTCATAGTGAAGGACCCACTGTATATGGAAAACCCATGAATATGTCCCAGGCCAAATGTGCTGCATCTTTTGCAGGTATAGGGTACCAAAGTATTGTTTCACTTATATTTTCCGTAGATGGAGACTATGTTAATATCACCAATGGGTCAGGTAATATAACCGTAAAAACTGTTGTGCAAGATGCCACAGGAATATACCCAGATGACCCTGGGTTCCAAAACGGCACATGTCTCCAAGACTTTTGGGTGGATTTCACCGTAACTAAAACCAATGTATCATTCCCCTTTTCTGTCCTAATATATCAAGACCCAACCACATATAATCATTCAGTCTGCTACAAACAGAATAATGGCACTAGGTGGATCGGAGGCAATACCACGAATTGTGACACGACCTTCGTTAGCAGCATGTACGGCTCTCCTGTCTTGTTCTTGGGGCCCAGTAATGGAACTTATTGGGTGGACGGAGTGGCTTGGTTATGCGGACCTCGTGCATACTTTGTCCTACCACCGAACTGGTTTGGAGTGTGCGCTCCTATTTTTGTTTCAGATCACACCTTCCTGATAGCACAGGGAAGTAAGGTTTCCATCAGAAGCAGGAGGAAGCGTTCGATATCAATACAACCCCATGACAGTTTGTGGGGAACAGACGTACCCCCCGAACATAAACTGTGGGGAACAGGCAGTAAAGTTGCGCTGTCCCTATTCCCCTGGGCAGGAGTCGGAAAGCTCATGCTACGAGTAGAAACTCTAAATTATAGACTAGGTCTTTTCATAAATAGTTCGATACTAATTGATCAACAACAAAACGAACAATTGGACATAACCAGACAGATGGTTATCCAGAACCGTATGACATTAGACCTACTGACAGCTGCACAAGGAGGAGTATGTGTCCTCCTGAACCAAACGTGCTGCACTTACATTCCTGAGAACGTGCACTCACCTAATATGACAATTGCCCTCGACCGCCTCCGTGACTTACAAAAAGTGATGACCATGGACAGTCAACCGCAGTCCTCCTGGCTGGACTGGTTTGTTACAGGAACATGGTGGTCCATACTGATGAAAATGTGCCTACCTTTTGTTTTGTTTTTTATTTTGTTTTTCTGTTGTTTTATAACTGTTATACCATGTTTGAAAATGTTTATTAATCAAGCTCTTAATGCCGCTTTTCGGACACACAGTACAATGTTTCTCTCCCTTACTCAGAATATGGAGACAGAGCCTGTTTCCAGCGATAGCGATGAAGAAGACATGTAATTCATAATGACGGCTGAGCCGAAAGCACCCGTGCAGGGCTCGGACCTGAAGTAACGGAATTAGATGTTTTTCTATGATAAACAGGAGGAACGACTCCTGATGGTTTTCTGTACTCCACAGTTAGGATGATGATGATGTGATCTAAATGACGGTTGTATTGGAAATGCTTTTGCAACTTGTACAATACTGATGCTTCTGATCATACTGTCATGATAAACAGGAGGGACTGTTAGGTTGAAGAAACTGTTATTAATCATTTTGTTATCACTCCTGTATGATCAGCAATGAATGTAAATATGTATATACATTATTTTGTTTTTCCCTAGCCTCATACTTTAGATTATATTAATAATAGCATTCCCACCTTAGCAAAACCAGAACTTTCTCTCACCTCCCTATTCTGCATGACTCTTGCGCCTCCCACTGACTATAAATAAAGGAGTCAAGGGGAACCACCCTTTGTGACACATTCTGCTGTAGTTTGCATTGCAGAGAGTGTGGGTACCCTTGCAAGTAAAAACTATAAAGTGTGTTGTCTCAATAAAAGGTGGAGTTGGGGTGGAAACGCCGGGCGCTTTCCCCAACAGGTCGCTCTGCTGTTCTCACAGAGGGTCCCAGTCCTGCGACCGGTGGTTACAAATGTTGTACCTGGGAGGCTCCTGCGTGTTCAGTTTTACCTGCATGACCTGTTGTTCTCGTTTATTAATGTGTTTGCACCAAATGTAGGCTCAGAACGGGTGGCCTTTTTTACAGATTTACATACGTTCTTAGAGACACTGTCACAGGAGAGCGTTGTTGTTCTGGCTGGTGATTTTAATTCTACTCTGGAGCACGTGCTCGACAGGAATCACGAGGAGCCTCACCCTGGTTCAGCTTCTGTTCTGCGATCTGTTATTGACCACCATGGTCTGATTGATGTGTGGAGAGACCATTTCCCAAAGTGCAGACAGTACACCTGGGTGAAGGTGAACTCTAACATGGTGTCTGCTGCTCGGCTGGACAGCTTTTATATAAACTATCGGAATAAGGGCAGGTTTTTAAGCTGTGGCATCGCTCCCTTCCCTCTCTCCGATCATCATTTTGTTTCTGTCACTTTCTCTTGCACTGATTTCTCCTCCCAACATTGTTACTGGCATTTTAATAATAAATTAGTTCAGGACCACAACTTTGTATGATCTTTCTACTTCTGGGAGGTGTGGAGGGAGAAAAAAATCACAATTCAAGTCCCTCAGTCAATGGTGGGATGTTGGAAAAGTGCAAGTTAAGCTCTTCTGCCAGAACTATGCTGCATATTTCCAGACTGAACTACAGAACCGGTTTAAAAGACTGGAGGATGAGATCTTGCGGCTGAGCACAGGAGCAGAGCCTGGCAGGGTGGGAGATGCTGAGGCCCTGCAGAGGAACCGACTCCTGTTGAAAGTCCTTCTGGTGGAGAGAGGGGCTGGAGCGTTGGCCCGGGCCGCTATACGAAGGAGACTGATATGGACGCTCCCACCGCGTTTTTCTTTGGATTGGAGAAGCACAGGGAAGAGAGAAAGACCTTTCGGCACTTGATCCTCCCCGATGGGCGTAGTACGTTTGACAAGCACGAGATTTTAACACACAATAGCCTTTCACGTGTTCTGTGCTGAGGCCTGTGATCAGACAGTGGCTGATCAGTTTCTTTGGGACTTACCAAGTCTTTCAGCCGCAGACAGACATGAGCTGGAAGAGCCTTTGACTCTGACAGAACTTACTGCTGCTGTCCATGAGCAGTCAGTCAGGAAAGCACCAGGCCTGGACGGACTGACCGCGGAATTTTATAAATGTTTCTGGCCTCTGATTGGTGAAGACTTGTTCTGTGTTTTTCAAGAAAGTGTTGATATGGGCCTTCTTCCATCCAGCTGCCGGAGGGCTGTTCTAACGCTGCTGCCCAAGAAGGGGGATCTGGGACTTCTGAAGAACTGGCGGCCGGTCTCGCTTCTCGGTGTGGATTATAAGATCTTGTCCAAAGCTCTGACTAACCGGCTGAAAACATGTGTTTCAACGATCATTCACTGGGATCAGTCTTATTGTGTACCAGGGCGTTCAATTTTTGATAACCTTTTTTTAGCTAGAGATCTTTTGTCCTTTGTGTCAGAACGAGGTTTGGACGTAGGTCTGGTCTCTTTAGATCAGGAAAAGGCATTTGACAGAGTGAACCACACCTTTCTGTTTAAGACCCTTCAAGCTTTTGGTTTTGGTCCAAAGATTGTTTCTTACATTAGACTCTTGTACAGCAATGTGTGGAGCCTCCTGAACATTAATGGCTCTCTCACCAGGCCTTTTCCTGTCACCAGGGGGATACGGCAGGGCTGTGGGTTGTCTGGGCTGCTGTACTCACTGGCGGTGGAGCCGCTGCTTCAGGCTTTTCGAAGGCGTCTCCAGGGAGCACCGGTACCTGGCATCAGCCTTGGGGGAGGAGTGACTGTTACACTTACTGCTTATGCAGATGACGTCACTGTTTTTATCAGGTCCAACACGGATATGGAGGTGCTTACAGCACTTCTTGGCGATTTCCAGCGTGCCTCTTCCGCTCGCGTCAACTGGAGCAAAAGCGCCACGTACCTGCTGGGCCAGTGGTCCGGGCGGGGCCCTCCTCAGCTGCCACAGCAGTGTGTATGGGGCAAGGACGGATTGACAGGATTACTGGACGACTTCAGCGCTGGAGGTGGATTTCGCCCCAGCTCTCATATCGAGGGAGAGTGCTGGTGATTAACAGTTTGGCTGCCTCCATGATGTGGCACCGACTCATGGTGCCGGATCCTCCGATGGACCTGCTGCATCAGGTCCAGAAGAGGTTCATTGATTTTTTTCTGGAATGGGCAGCACTGGCTCCCTTCGGGGATTCTTCATTTGCCAGTGTCTGAGGGAGGGCAGGGCCTGGTTCATCTGCTGAGGCTCCAGTGTGCACAGACACTGCTTTACAGCACCGAACACCTGCCGTGGATGCATGTGGCCCTCGCCCTGCTCCGCAGCTGCGGAGGCCTTGCATATGATAAACAAATGTTTTTACTTCCTGGAGATGCACTTCAGCTTATTGGACTGAGTGGTTTTTATGCTGCGGTGCTGAACGCTTGGCGCTTGTTCCGGGGGGCACGGATGGAGAACGACCACTATGGCCTTGAGGAACCATTGTTTAATGATTCCTTTGTTTCCTCGCGGCTGACACTTACAAATTCAGTCGAAAAGATACTTGTGGAGTTGGGGTCACAAGGGTAAAACATATTTTATATGCTGAGTCTGGACACTTTTTTTCACCTGACTCACTTGCTACCCAAGTGGGGTTCCGGTCTGTGGGGCTGCTTGGGAACCTTTACATGCACTTGAAGGTTCTTTCCCCCCAACCTTTCAGGAATATTTACAGTGGGTTCCGGGTCGAGGTGCGACCTGCCCTTCCTTCCCAGAACTGTGTGTTACCCTGTTGGTAGCTGTTGATCACAGTGACACTGGTCACATACTTTCCTTCCGGTACTTGCTGAATATCCGGTTCTCCCTGGCAGGGAGGAAACTCCTGTACCATGTTGCCGTTAAGTCTTTTTTCTCTCATGACCTGAAAGGGAGGCCAGATACAAAGTGGAGGCCCATTTGGCTGCTCCAGGGGAGTTTTTGCCATCATGGAGGCTCCTCTATAAGAGACGGCTTCCCAAACATTCAGGGGGCCTCCAGTGGAGAATCCTGCACTGCATACTGCCCACCAACAGTTTTGTGTCTCAGTTTAATGCTGCTGTTGTGTCTCAGTGTTTGTACTGTAGTGAGCGTGACACTGTTTTCCATACCTTCTGTCATTGTGTCAGACTGGCACCACTGAGTGGGCTGCTGGGTCACTGGGTCGTTGGTCTGGGGATCATACTCACTGATGCTGTGTCTCAGTGTTTGTGCTGTAGTGAGCGTGACACTGTTTTCCATACCTTCTGTCATTGTGTCAGACTGGCACCACTCACTGATCATACTCACTGATTTTTATTTTTGGTTGAAAATGTTCCAAACCTTGAATGGATCAAATGTTGTGCACTTGGAAGACTCTACGTCTGCGTCAGGAGGGTCAGGACATTGATGTGTTGGACTTGTTTAAGACCCTGGTGGAGTCACGTGTTCATGTGGACTTTGTGTTTCATCAGGTGACGGACAATTTGGCTGTTTTTCAGAAAAAATGGGTTTTCGACATTATTGTGATTATTTCTGCTGATGGAGTTTTGGTTTTTGCCTGGTGATTCACGCTGAGTTACTCTTCGGGCTGTGATTAGGATTGGCTGCTAACTGTTTAATAAAGGTGGTTAAAAGTAAAAAAAAAAAAAAAGTCTCTCTCTCTCTCTCTCATCTATGTGTCTGAATCAATCAATCCATCATTATTTATATAGCGTGTTTTAACCACAACGCTTATAAAGTGTTTTGCAAACATTTCAAAAGAAGAAAAAGAAATTCAAATAAGCTCAGAATAAACGACAATAAGTGAAAAAAAATAGAGTAAAAATGTTTTAGTAAAATAAAATAAAAAATAAAAAAATACCATCATAAAGGACTTTAACCACCCATGTCCTCTTTAGGGGGCCCTCCCTCAAAGGGGCCTCTAGCCCCTATGTCTTCTGGGGGAAGCGACCGCCCCCCCCACAATTACTGATATTAATAAAAGCATAAAATAATAGAAATGATTATCATAGATTATTATATGCGTTGGTGAAAAGATGCGTTTTCAGCCTAGTTTTGAAAGTACTGAGACATTCAGTAGCTCTCAGGTTTTCTGGGAGAGAGTTCCAGAGTTTGGGCCCATAGTGACTAAAAGCTGCCCCTCCCTCCCCCAGCCTGGTTTTAGGAATAATCAGTAAATTACTGCCGGATGATCTGACTGATCTGCCTGGGACATACCTTACAGTCATGTTACTGAGGCAGGACAGAGCTAAACAACGTAAATATTTACAAATTAGCAAATGAACTTTAAAATCAATCCTAGAAGACAGAGGAAGCCAGTGCAGGGATGTGAGAGCAGGTGTGATGTGATCCCTGTGACCGGTGCGTGTTAACACTCCGCCAGCGGCATTCTGGGCCCGTTGTAGATGTGATCCCTGTGACCGGTGCGTGTTAACACTCCGCCAGCGGCATTCTGGGCCCGTTGTAGATGTGATCCCTGTGACTGGTGCGTGTTAACACTCCGCCAGCGGCATTCTGGGCCCGTTGTAGATGTGATCCCTGTGACCGGTGCGTGTTAACACTCCGCCAGCGCCATTCTGGGCCCGTTGTAGATGTGATCCCTGTGACTGGTGCGTGTCAACACTCCGCCAGCGGCATTCTGGGCCCGTTGTAGATGTGATCCCTGTGACTGGTGCGTGTTAACACTCCGCCGGCGGCATTCTGGGCCCGTTGTAGATGTGATCCCTGTGACTGATGCGTGTTGACACTCCGCCAGCGGCATTCTGGGCCCGTTGTAGATGTGATCCCTGTGACTGATGCGTGTTGACACTCCGCCGGCGGCATTCTGGGCCCGTTGTAGATGTGATCCCTGTGACTGATGCGTGTTGACACTCCGCCAGCGGCATTCTGGGCCCGTTGTAGATGTGATCCCTGTGACTGGTGCTTGTCAACACTCCGCCGGCGGCATTCTGGGCCCGTTGTAGATGTGATCCCTGTGACTGGTGCGTGTTAACACTCCGCCAGCGGCATTCTGGGCCCGTTGTAGATGTGATCCCTGTGACCGGTGCGTGTTAACACTCCGCCAGCGGCATTCTGGGCCCGTTGTAGATGTGATCCCTGTGACCGGTGCGTATTAACGCTCCGCCAGCGGCATTCTGGGCCCGTTGTAGATGTGATCCCTGTGACTGGTGCGTGTTAACACTCCGCCAGCGGCATTCTGGGGCCGTTGTAGATGTGATCCCTGTGACCGGTGCGTGTTAACACTCCGCCAGCGGCATTCTGGGCTCGTTGTAGATGTGATCCCTGTGACCGGTGCGTGTTAACACTCCGCCAGCGGCATTCTGGGCTCGTTGTAGATGTGATCCCTGTGACTGATGCGTGTTAACACTCCGCCAGCGGCATTCTGGGGCCGTTGTAGATGTGATCCCTGTGACCGGTGCGTGTTAACACTCCGCCAGCGGCATTCTGGGCTCGTTGTAGATGTGATCCCTGTGACTGGTGCGTGTTAACACTCCGCCAGCGGCAGTCTGGGCCCGTTGTAGATGGGATCCCTGTGACTGGTGCGTGTTAACACTCCGCCAGCGGCAGTCTGGGCCCGTTGTAGATGTGATCCCTGTGACTGGTGCGTGTTAACACTCCGCCAGCGGCATTCTGGGCCCGTTGTAGATGTGATCCCTGTGACTGGTGCGTGTTAACACTCCGCCAGCGACATTCTGGGCCCGGTGTAGATGTGAAACAGTAGATGTGAAACAGACAAGAGGGCATTACAGTAATTTATTCTACTAGAAACAAAAGCAGATATTATTTAATACTGCCAAGACCCCCTCCACTCTGCAAACAAGTAAATCAGCTTCCTTTCATTCTAACAACCTAAGCAGTTCTGTTAGCCTGCTTTATGACTTTATGGTCGTGTTTCCACAAACTGTGCTTGCTTTGCAGAACAGTATTTCCCTTTTAAGGTTATCCATTTTAAATCTGGTGTAGGATCACAGATGTACATATCACAAAGCTTAAATTCCAGGTGGCCTGAGACAAGGCCTACCCTGGTACGATAGGCACACATTGGCCTAGGCCTCAAAGGGGGTTCGTGACCCCACACACAGACACACTTAAACACACACAGATAACAAGGGGGGCAGCACTCCAACTTTTATTGCTCAAAGTTTTAATGACCTATAGACAGCAGAGTGGACCTCAAGGACAGGGGTCCCTCGACTTGGCACACAACCCCCTCCCCAGACATCCTGCCTTACATACCACTCACCCAACACCCTAAAGAAAGTTTCTTTTATGTTTGGCTGTTGTACAGTATATCTGTATATTTATTTACCCATGACTACTAGTCTCAATATACAGACAGGTTATGTTTGTAATGTGTCCTAACTTTCAAAGACTCTTTTTCTTTGACTGACTAACCTTCCCCCCCTTTTCTTTTCCACATTCCTCAGCAGCCCTTATCTGATCTTTGTATTCTACCATGTCTATCTAAGGGTAAGATGTGCTGCTGACATGAGAATATGTCATATAATGTCTGTATAAAGGGTAACCTCTGATTGAGGTGCAACCTAGACCACTTAGACCAGGTACTGGTGTGAGTAATATAACATAATGACATAATAAGTAATCATTAATTAATCATTACAGATGGTATTCGGTGTGAACCGCTAGGCTGGTATGGCATGTTTGGTATCAATCCGATGGAAAATCCAGTTTTACACCACTTCAGCCTCTGTTCATTGAGTGCTCACAATAGTCCCTGCCTCTGTGCGATTTGGCTACTGAGCTCTAAAACCTCAAACTCGCCTGAAATATCGCGAGGCTCCCTCTCATTGGCCATGAGGGGAGCTTCGCTACCGATCGTTTACATTACCTGGGGATGCAGCTCGCTGGACGAACCTTCTAACCCAGGTTACTAAGCGATACTGGTAACTAGTGAATCCCATGTAAGTCTCACATTAACCGACTCACGGGGATTCACAATTGAGTTTGGAGGAACCAACCATTCAGCATAACAATTAGGTAATAAACATCATTAAATAATGATTAATTCAAATGTAATTAATTTCAAAACATACTGGTGGAGATATTAAAATTTACCTGAGCTAAATATTCCTACAATGGTGTCCCACACGGATCAGTTCTGGGCCCACTACTGTACACTGTATATATTGGTCACATTATCAGAAATCATGGTGTTGGGTTTCATTGTTTTGCTGATGATACACAGTTATATATATCTGTTAAGCCGGATGATGCATCACAGCTCTCGGTTAGAAAACTGTCGACTAGATATCCGGTGCTGGATGGCAAATAATTTCTTTATGTTAAACACAGAAATACAGAAGTACTGTTAACTGGTCCGAAGGCGGCTCGAAATGAGTCTGACAACCTCAACCTTGGTGGTCTTCCTACCCAACCTGACACAGTGGTCAGAGATCTTGGTCTTCTGGTTGATTCAGATTTATGTTTCGATGCTCACATAAAAAGCATCACTAAAGCTGTGTTCTATCCTGTACGGAACCTCGCCAAGCTTCGGAAGATGCTCTCCTTTCATGAAGCGGAAACACTAACACCTTTATAACTTCCAGGCTGGATACTGTAATGCCTTCCTTTCTGGGTGCCCATCTGGATCCTTACATAAACTTCAGCTGGAACAAAATGCAGCAGCCAGAGTTCTTACAAACACTAAAAAAATTTATTATATTATCCCTGTTCTATGCTCCCTTCACTGGCTTGCAGTTAAGTCTCGGATTAACTACAAAATACTGCTATTGATTTATAAAACACTGAATGTCCTTGCACCAGAATACCTTAGCAACCTGCTGGCCTTATACAACCCTCCTCACTTTCTTCCATCATAAAGAGCAGGATATCTGTTAGTACCCAGGGTAGAAAGAGCTACGGCAGGCTGCAGAGCTTTCTCTTATAGAGCTCTTCAGCTGTGGAACAGTCTTCCATCGGATGTGTGGGATTCAGGCTGACTCTCAATATTCAAGTCTAGACTAAAATCACACCTGTTTAGTTTAGCTTGTAGGGACTCTAGTTCTAGCTCTAGCTAACTGCTCACTCCCAGTCAGACCTACAGTGTGAGGTGTAGAGCTGGGTGGGGATCGGTGCCATTGGCTTTGGATAAACTGAACTGTCAGTCTGTCACTTTAGCTTCACACCCCCTTGTGGAATTGGAGTGCTGACATTCAGGGACTCCCCATGCCTGCGTTCCCACCTGCCTCTCCCTCCTGCTTATGCTGCCATAGCCATATCTGCCGGAGCTTACATACTGCACTCACCTAACTGTTTGCACTGCCTCTAGTCTCTCCTACTTTGGCTAACTGCACATTTTATTTCCCCTACTCCCCCTGGACTGTGCTGCCTGGAGACCCCAAATTTTAAGAATATCCTGCCTACCCTGCTGTCTGTGACGTCTCCACTACCTGTGACGTCCTTCCGGCCTGCTCACCCTTCTGCCTGTGACATCTCCCCTGTTTACCCTGCTGTCGTACTACTGTTCGCCCCCCCATCTGAAGCAGCTCCAGCACATGCCTGTCATCACCTCCCTGCCCCCCGCTTTGTGACTGACATATTAAGAATGGGATAATGTGAATTAGGACTTTGCCATCTTGATCATTTGACTTCCTCTGCTGCCCCCTGGAGGATGGGCTCCCCCTTTGAGTCTGGTTAGGGTTAGGGCTCCTCTGCTGCCCTGGAGCTCAAGGACCCAGCGATGACATCACTCTGCCGGCCAAGAGATCTGAACCAGCGACCTTCCGCTTATGAACACAAAGTCTGAACCCAGAGAGTCAGGCACCACACCCAGTATTTACAGAAATGCTTCCTACAGCATCCAGAACTGAAACAAATATGAGTGGTTTTCCCACTATTAATGAAAACTGGACCATTCTGTATGATGCTGTATCTTTGGTTATTTGTTACACAAAGGACGGTCGTGGAAATCTTGTCTTTTTTGTTTTTACTACATCACTACCTTCAGTTAATATAAACTAGATTAAAAAGGAACCTTGTTGATAAAAGAGGGGAAATAAATTACATGTATACATATTCATTTTATATTTTAAACAATGTTTATCTATGTCTGCCGGACTAGATGTGTCGTCACATCCTCAGTCAGCTGCAGCTGAGGCCAGCAGAGGGCGCCAGTGAGCAGCCAGAGACAGCAGTCATACGGAAGCTCCCAGCTCTGGGCTCCATCACATGAACACGCCTGCTGACAATAACACTCACATACCACTTATACACCCTGTGGATAAAGAGCCCTCACTGTTTCTATAGCAGGTTAGGATGCTGTGCTGTGATCAGAAGGCAGACTGGATGGGAATGGAAACGTAGTAACAAACAAAAAGTGACATCACTACCTTCAGTCATTATAAAGTTTGTGGTCAAGATTAGCTACTGCAATACAAACAGCTATAGCTGTGATTATCAAAATAAAACTCACTTATTAATCCATGAGGAGAAATATATAATATATATTACACATTTCAAACAATATTCATGTATTACTACCAGACCAGACATGATTTCCCATCCCCACGTCACTTACAGAGCCGTCCTGGAGTTCTTGACCACAGGCAGCAGCCTGCAGTGCTCTTCATCTGATCTGATGTATTTTTTCAGGTCAAACACATCCAGGTCTTCATCTGACATCAGCATCACAAAGGCCAGAGCTGAGTACTGTGCAGGTGAGAGGTCATCTGCTGAAATGTTTCCTGAATTCAGGTATCTTTGTACTTCCTCTACTAGAGAATTGTCACCAAGTTCATTCAGACAGTGGAACAGGTTGATGGTCCTTTCTGGAGATAAGTTCTCCTGTATTTTCTCCTTGATGTATTGGGTTGCTGTGATGGGCTGGCCCCCCGTCCTGGGTTGTTCCCTGCCTCGTGCCCATGGTTTCCGGAATAGGTTCAGGACTCCCAGCAAGCCTAACGGATGAACGGTTTGGAAAATGGATGGACGGATGTATTGGGATGTTTCCATAATGGTATGTGACCTGATTCTTGTCGGCCCCAGTAGCTTTTGTAACAGAGTCTTACTGGAATCTGTTGAGAGGCCCAGGAGGAAGCGGAGGTAGAGGTCCAAGTGTCCATTCTTGCTCTCTAATGCCTGATTCACTGCAGTCTTCAGCAGGTCAGCTGATGAGTTTGACAGAAACACATATAAAGCAGCGAGATACTCCTGGATGCTCAGATGCACAAAGCAGTACACCTTCTCCTGGTACAACCCATACTCCTCTTTAAAGACTTCTGTGCACACTCCAGAGAAAACTGAAGCTTCAGTGACATCAATGTCGTTCTCTGTCAGATCTTGCTTATAAAATATGAGATTGCCTTTCTCAAGGTTGTCAAAAGCCAATTTACCAAGTTTCAAAAGGAATTCCTTGCTGTTTTCATTTAGCTTGCTTTCATAGTTTTTCATATACGAGTCTTTTTTAAAACTTGCCTGATGAATCAGGAAGTGTGTGTACATTTCAGTCAGAGTCCTTGGAGTTTCTCCCCTGTCATTCTCAGTAAAAAGCCTCTTAAGCACAGTGGCTGAAATCCAGCAGAACACAGGTATGTGGCACATGATGAAGAGGCTCCTTGATGATTTCACATGTGTGATAATCCTGCTGGCCAGGCTCTCATCACTGAATCTCCTCCTGAAATACTCCACCTTCTGGGCATCACTGAACCCTCGTATCTCTGTCACCCGGTGGATGTACTCAGGAGGTATCTGATTGGCTGCTGCTGGCCGGGAGGTTATCCAGCGGAGAGCGGATGGAAGCAGATGCCCCTTAATGAGGTTAGTCAACAGCAGATCCAGTGACATTTTTGTTGTTACGTCAAACCAACTCTCATTGTTCCGAAAATTTAGAGGAAGGCGACACTCATCCAGACCATCAAAGATGAACAAGACTTTGTACCCAAATAACTCAGTGGATTTCAGTGATTTCAGTTCTGGGACAAAGCGGTGAAGCAGTTTAATCAGACTGTATTCACCCTTAATCAAATTCAAGTCCCGGAAAGGGAGAGCAAATATGAAGTGAACATCCTGGTTTGCTTTTCCTTCTGCCCAGTCGAGAATAAATTTCTGCACAGAGACTGTTTTCCCGATACCTGCCACCCCTTTAGTGAGTACAGTTCTGATAGGTGTCTTATGCCCAGATAAGGGTTTAAATATATCATTGCACTTGACTGTAGTATCTTCTGTTCGCCTTTTCTTGGATGCTGTTTCAATCTGTCTCACTTCATGTTCATCATTGACTCCTCCAGTCCCACCTTCAGTTATGTAGAGTTCTGTGTAAATCTCACTGAGAAGTATTCGCTGTCCTTCCTTAGCTTTCCCTTCATACACACACTCAAATTTCTCTTTCAAGGAACATTTTATTTTGTGCAACATGAGTTGACCTGAAGAAAAATGAGAGGAAAATGCAAATTTTCACCGCGATCTTGACCAGAATGGGAGGAAGGATATATAAGACACAGACACACGCACGCGCACACACACACAAACACACACATACACACACACACGCAAACACACACACGCGCGCACACACACACAAACACAAACATACGCACATGCGCACACACACACACACGCGCACACACACACGCACAGACAGAAACACATACACGCACTATTTCACTGTGATAAATGAAACTTTAAATTTCACCTCATACATATTTCTTTCTGAAACACCACATACACGCACTGAACAGCATAAAGCTCTTACTCGTCTCCAACATGTCACTCTGCTCACTTCCTGCTTGCTTACCTGAAATAAGGAAGAACTTCAAATTCATTTCTTTCTTCAACATTAGTATTAAACAAACTCTTCATCATTTCTCTATATAATATTTTAGTTTTTCATGAGCTTAAAAAAAGTTACATTTTACATGAAATGTTAAAAATATCATTACACTTCTGCAGGTCTTCCTTCAGTCTCTGAGCAAGGTCATTCAGGTTCATCTTCTTCAGGATCTCAAGCATGACTTTGAGAGCCCCGGCTTTACTGTAGGAATTCATCATCATTTCGGCGAAGTCTGTTCTGCCCGAGGTTTTCATCTGACCCTTGGGAAGGGGCTTTAACTCTTTATTCACTGGGAGACGCAGTTTAAACTCCTTCAACTCTTCATCACTGAGATCCTTTAGATAATCCAGCAAGAGGTCAGTGAGCGAGGTCTGGGTCTGCAGAAGTTGGAGATGTGTTTGTGAGATGTCACAAACCTGTACATGGTCACTCCCACACATACACTGTCCTTTCTGTTAACAGAAGGCAGGTTTCCTGCTCACAGTCTTATGTGGCTGCTCGAGACACCTGCTATGATTCATTCATCACTATAAGAAGCACATGTGTGTGCTTATGTTCTGAATCATTATTAAACCTTTATTTAACCAGGTTAGACTCACTGATTTTCAAAATCTCTTTTGAAAGAGAGATGCGTCCAAGATAGACAGCAAGAAAAATAGTTTAAGACCCAACAGATCACATTAACACAATGATGGCAAAATCAGCATAGACTAATATACACTAACACAGCATCCTATATTATTATACATATTTATGATTGAGTTATTCTGTAACATTATGTCTATAACATTTGGTGCAGTTCGGTATGCTAAGGAAGTAGCTTGGGGAAGAGCACTGCTGAGAGTGAGCTTTTTGTCTGATAAGTTATTCTGTTCTGTTACAGTCCGTCTGTAACATTTGGTGCAGTGCAGTAAGGAAGTAGCTGAAGGAAGAGCACTGCAGAGAGTGAGGTTTTGTCTGCTTAATTATTCTGTTCTGTTACAATCCGTCTGTAACATTTGGTGCAGTGCGGTATGGTAAGGAAGTAGCTGAAGGAAGAGCACTGCAGTGAGCTATTTGTCTGCTAAGTTATTCTGTTCTGTTACAGTACGTCTGTAACATTTGGTGCAGTGCAGTAAGGAAGTAGCTGAAGGAAGAGCACTGTAGAGAGTGAACTTTTGGTCTGCTAAGTTATTGTGTTCTGTTACAGTACGTCTGTAACACTTGGTGCAGTGCGATATGGTAAGGAAGTAGCCTGAGGAAGAACACTGCAGTGAGCTATTTGTCTGCTAAGTTATTCTGTTCTGTTACAGTCCATCTGTAACATTTGGTGCAGTGCAGTAAGGAAGTAGCTGGAAGAAGAGCACTGCAGAGAGTGAGGTTTTGTCTGCTAAGATATTCTGTTCTGTTACAGTCCGTCTGTAACATTTGGTGCAGTGCAGTAAGTAAGTAGCTGGAGGAAGAGCACTGTAGAGAGTGAACTTTTCGTCTGTTATTTTCAACAACCTTCAGCTGAAAACAGTTACTCAGCTTAAGTTCTCCTGCCTTTCAGTGTCTCGTATTCATGGACAACATGCATCACAGACTGAAATGTTATAGCCAAACCTCTCCATGGGAATGGTGATCCATCGCTTAGATGATTATGGTTGTATATAAACCGGTTCCCGTGTTTCACAATCTGACTCTGTAATAAAAACCAAAAGTAATGTTAGCTTTATATTCAATAGTCAGTTCACCAACTGTCAACCATAGCAGCCTTCCAACTATATGGTCTGTAGGGCTGTATATGTCAGAGGCCAGGATTAACAGACTACATTACCCAGACTGCTCCTGTCTTCGTCTGAGTTTGAAATTCCCTTGCTTTGAATTGTTTGCACCTGTCGGTTTCATTACTCACCTTATGTGTTGGGGAAGATACTCACAAAAGTACTCCATTACAAACAGAGGTGGAAGATGCAGGTCCACAATGTACAAATCCAGAGGATTTTGTTTCAACCAACCACACTGAAAATAAAAATGATTTTTTCTCATTTGAATCATGTACAGCGGTTCCACACACCTAAAATTTTGAAAACGAATCATTCTTCTTAAATTAACTTTGTTGTCTGAGAACAGAACATTTCTCACATTTTCTCGCATCTAATTCAACTGAATTGGTTTCCTAGACGGCATTACATTATTTATCAGGCCTGAGAGAAGGTGACAGCTCCCCTAGTGGCAATAGGAGTGCATCTCCCTAGAACAGATGTAATCGGCGGCAGTATCATTGCTTTTAGACTGTGGCTTGGGATAGAAGAACTCATTTGATACTCAGATTTTTACTAGACTAAATATTTAGAAGCCCACCGTTATCAAGGACGGTATATCAGGAACATTAGTTGGTAACATTTTACTTGAGGGTACATTATGGACGGGCTGCTCGATACACCATGTTGAATCACGTGTCGAGTTTTCAAAGCAATAGTGCTTGGAGGCCCCACACTGAGCTTTACCTTGGAGGGTGACTCATATAATAAAGCATGCTGTGCTTATTTACACAGTGCCCTTCACCTTTATATTGTTTCAGTTACATTCCCACGTAAAAAATAAGTCTGTCTTGTACTTCCAGCTGTTTCGTTGGTTGCATTTACTGCGATAGTGTTTGAGATTTCAGCTATTCAGTACATAAATATGAAAAATGTAAGCAAGAGACCCAGGTCTCCAGTATGAGAGCATTTCCATTTACAACCGCCCACGAAGGTTATGTGTACTGGCAAGCACATCCCCCATCTCTATACACTGGCCCATAGATATCTAGCTCTACCAGCAACCTCTGTGCTTTGTGTCCGTATCTTTTCAAAAGTTGAGGATGTCATTAGTTTAAAAAGGAGCAGGTTCAGTCCCAGTACAGCAGATCAAATCAATTTCCTAAATAAAACATGTAAGTCAATATCTGCGTATTTGTGTTTTTCAGTTTGCATGTACAGTACTCAGTAAGACAAACCCATTAAACCTCGACTTTTGCATCTCTTGTTAAGTCATAATGACCCTCATACATGGAAAGTTATGCATATGGCCAGGCAGTTTGAGGATGATGGCGGAGGAGAAGATCTAGGTCCAGTCTTGCCTGCCAGCTGTTTCACTGGAGATGTCACTTGGAGGAAAGAGGAAGCCGTTAAGGCAGTGCAGCATTTGTCATGGTTCCTGTGGGATTCCCACCAAACCAGCTTTTCGTTCCTGAGTTCCTGCATATCCAGACTCTCCAGTGGGGACATTCCTCCCCTTTCGCCTGTCATCCCGGGATCCAGTGAACCTGAACCCTGCTTGAACAGTGTCTCTGGTTGCCCACCATGCTCCAGGTTATCTGCAGCTTTGCTGCTGCCTGTTCTATCTATGTGCAAAATGAGAATCCCTGTCGAGCTCCAGCCGGGTTGCTGCATTCGCTTCCTGCACCTCACTTCCCGTGGTTCCATATCGCCCTAGATTTCATCATTGGATTGCCTCCATCCAGGGGTTTTACTGGGGTCCTCACAGTGGTGAACCGCTCTTCAAAGGCTGTACAGTTTGTGTAACTAAGTAACCTTCAGGTAAGGAGACAGCTCAGCTCCTTCTTGATCATGTTTTCCGACTCCTTTGTTTGCCGACGGATGTCGTTTCTGACAGGGGTGCGCAGTTTTGCAGGGGATCTTGTAGACTGATCGTGATTCCCTCAGTCTCTCTTCAGGGTTGCACCCTCAGACTAATGGACAAACAGAGCGAGTCAGTCAGGATTTAGGGAGAATGATACGATGGCTGGCCTCCCGCTCTCCAAGCACCCGGAATCTCTGCTTGTGTTGGGCTGAATATGCAGATAATTCACTCTCAGTGTCTTCTATAGGCCTGTCCCCATTTCAGTGCTGTCTGGGTTACCAGTCCCCATTGTTCCCTGCATTGGAGGAGGAGGTCATGGTCCCATCAGTTCATCAATTCCTGCACTGCAATCAATGGACCTGGACACTGGCTTGGAGGTCACTGCTGCTCTCTTAGCAGCAAATGGCAGCTTTTGCATCAGGGACCTGTCACAGGAACCCTCCTTTCGGGTGGGTCAGCGGGTTTGGAACCTGCCTTTACATATCAGTCGTTGCTGTCATATCAAGCTGGCTCCCTGTCTCGTGGTTCCATTCCCCATTACGAAGGTTGTCAGCCCCACTGCAGTGCATCTGAAGGTGCCAGTGTCCATGTGTCAAATCCACCCTACGATCCATGTTTCCCTGATCAAGCCCCACGCCGTCAGCCTGCCTCTGTGCAACCTGTATTTTTTTAGTGCAGCATCTTTCTTGAAACAGACCAATGAACAAGGAGCCATGCCTGCCTTCTGTCACCCTGGCAGGACGTCGAAGCTGAAATTATATAAAACTCATTTTATAGATTATTCGGCAAAAGTAATTTTTTTGGCTCCATTATGTAAATTTATGAATGTGAAATTTTTCTTAGCAGCTGTCAATAAGGCAGATCACGCATTATGTCAATTTAAGGTGGAACGGATTTTGTAAATAAGAAAGCAGCCTGGTAACCTTTAGTAGGTACTCACTGGCTCACAGCCTGGTAGCCTTTAGTAGGTACTCACTGGCTCACAGCCTGGTAGCCTTTAGTAAGTACTCACTGGCTCACAGCCTGGTAGCTTTTAGTAGGTACTCACTGGCTCACAGCCTGGTAGCCTTTAGTAAGTACTCAATGGCTCACAGCCTGGTAGCCTTTAGTAAGTACTCACTGGCTCACAGCCTGGTAGCTTTTAGTAGGTACTCACTGACTTAAGGCCTGTTAGCCTTTAGTAGGTACTCACTGGCTCCCAGCCTGGTAGCCTTTAGTAGGTACTCACTGGCTCACAGCCTGGTAGCCTTTAGTAAGTACTCACTGGCTCACAGCCTGGTAGCTTTTAGCAGGTACTCACTGGCTCACAATCTGGTAGCCTTTTATAGGTACTCACTGGCTTACGGCCTGGTAGCCTTTAGTAGCTACTCACTGACTTACGGCCTGGTAGCTTTTAGTAGCTACTCACTGGCTCACAGCCTGGTAGCCTTTAGTAAGTACTCACTGGCTCACAGCCTGGTAGCCTTTAGTAAGTACTCAATGGCTCACAGCCTGGTAGCTTTTAGTAGGTACTCACTGACTTACGGCCTGGTAGCCTTTAGTAGGTACTCACTGGCTCACGGCCTGGTAGCTTTTAGTAGGTACTCACTGCCTTATGGCCTGGTAGCCTTTAGTAGGTACTCAATGGCTTACGGCCTGGTAGCCTTTAGTAGGTACTCACTGGCTTACCGCCTGGTAGCCTTTAGTAGGTACTCACTGACTTACAACCTGACTTACAACCTGCACGTGATTTTAAACTTATGATCTGCCCTGAAATTTTGTAACTTTTTTTCAGACTGCAGTAAACTGCAGATAATTGAATCCATGGACCCTACTGTAACTCTAAATTAATAATGCCGTCAATTT
This sequence comes from Brienomyrus brachyistius, assembly GCF_023856365.1. NCBI lineage: Eukaryota > Metazoa > Chordata > Actinopteri > Osteoglossiformes > Mormyridae > Brienomyrus > Brienomyrus brachyistius. The sequence continues at coordinate 935,742 of NW_026042348.1, forward strand.
TAATACCTGTGAATTTGGCACATTTTAAGGCTTAAAATTCAGAGGATTAGATTGCAGACTTTTTATGGACCCAAAAAAAACCTGTATATGATTCGCTCCATGTCAAGTGAAGTGTTATCCGGAATAATACCAACGATGAGAGTCTTCACTCAGATCTTCAACAGATCCCTGGAGCTGTATGAAGTTCCCACCTGCTTCAAACGCACCACCACAATCCCGGTTCGCAAGAAAGCCTTCATCACTGGACTGAATGACTATAGAGCTGTCGCCCTGACATCACTGCTCATGAAGTCGCTTGAATGTCTGGTGTTGTCCCATCTGAAGAAGGCCTCAGGACACCGGCTGGACCCCCTGCAGTTTTCCCACCGGGCACACATGGGTGCAGTGGCTCAGTGCTCTTCATTTCAGTGTTTCATGTGGAAGTGTGTGATAGTATTGCTACTTCTCCTAGAAAATGAACATTTCCTCCTCCTCTTATTAGACAGACAATTGAGACTACAGGTTCCAGCATATTAGAGATTATGAACGTTAGCCTTGCCTCAGGTGTTGTGCCAAGGAAATTTAAGCATGCTGTTGTACAGCCGTTGATTAAAAAACCTAACTTAGACACGTCAATCCTTTCTAACTACAGACCCATCTCAAAACTTCCTTTTTTATCTAAAGTTCTTGAGAAACTAGTCATTCCTCCTTCTAGACTAACAAGCAGAGGTGATCGGGCGTTTGCAGTGATTGCACCTAAGCTGTGGAACGCGCTGCCACTGCACATACGCCTGGCCACTGCACATACGCCTGGCCACTGCACATACGCCGGGCCACTGCACATACGCCGGGCCACTGCACATACGCCGGGCCACTGCACATACGCCGGGCTCCTTCGTTGGCTGTTTTTAAATCTTGTCTTAAAACTCATTTTTATGCCCTGCCATTCAATTCAGCGTGAATGTTTTTATTTATTTATTTATTTAATTTCCGTTCATTTTTTATGTTTTTATTTTTGTATGTTCTGTTTGTTTATCAGATCGTATTTCCTTGCTTGTCGAGCACTTTGGTCAACTGTTATTGTTGTTCTTAAAGTGCTTTGTAAATAAACGTGACTTGAATTGACTTATAAACGGCAAAAATGTGATGATCCCTGTTTTCATTCCAGAATGTACGCATTACAGATGCCACCGTAAACCGTATCCCCTGAGGCTACACGGTCTGTCCACCAGCTCCAGCCAAACTTAGGCCATGGTTGATAAGATGCTCCACAACTGTTCTCTGTGTGCTCCTCTCCCTCTACTCCTGTCCTGAGCGCCATGTTCTCTGTGTGCTCCTCTCCCTCTACTCCTGCCCCTGAGCCCCGTGTTCTCTGTGTGCTCCTCTCCCTCTACCCCTGCCCCTGAGCCCCATGTTATCCGTGTGCTCCTCTCCCTCTACTCCTGTCCTGAGTGCCATGTTCTCTGTGTGCTACTCTCCCTCTACTCCTGCCCCTGAGCCCCATGTTCTCTGTGTGCTCCTCTCCCGCTACTCCTGCCCCTGAGCCCTATGTTCTCTGTGTGCTCCTCTCTCTCCACTCCTGCCCCTGAGCCCTATGTTCTCTGTGTGCTCCTCTCTCTCCACTCCTGCCCCTGAGCCCCATGTTCTCTGTGTGGTCCTCTTTCTGTTCTCCTGCCCCTGAACCCCCTGTTCTCTGTGTTCCTCTCCCTCTACTCCTGCCCCTGAGCCCCATGTTCTCTCTGTGCTCCTCTCCCTTTACTCCTGCCCCTGAGCCCCATGTTCTCTCTGTGCTCCTCTCCCTTTACTCCTGCCCCTGAGCCCCATGTTCTCTGTGTGCTCCTCTCCCTTTACTCCTGCCCCTGAGCCCTATGTTCTCTATGTGCTCCTCTCCCTTTACTCCTGCCCCTGAGCCCCATGTTCTCTGTGTGGTCCTCTCCCCCTTGCCATACCACACATTCAGACACCACGTCTTCTCACAAATCTCGCTTCTTTACCTGACACCTTCTTCCTGCTCCATGATCAGCACTGTTCACTGGGTTAAACATGAGCGTCATATTAGCTTCTGTGTAATTACTGCAGTGCCATGACAGCCACCAGTAATACAAGATTCAGAGCGTGTGCTTCCATTGGTTTCAGTTACGCCTGTTCTGCTTCTGTTTGCTTTCAATTGAAGGACAATTTACTACTAACCCTGATAGTGTGTAATTGGCCTTGCTTATACATTCGTATCTGAAAACAGTTTAAAGTGATTTATTTGAAAACACCATTGCAATGCTGGACAGTATTAAGGTGACTGAGTGATCTGTAATTATGACTGAACAAAATACAACCTGTTTCCATGAGTAGGATAAGTAATGCATCAACACAATGACAAAACATCTTTAGTGTGCAAAAACACAATGAGAAATGCTAATTCAGGTGAGGAAATGCATACCTGCTTTGAAAATTGTTAAGAGTAAGGAAAGTAAGGAGAATAACATTCCTGATATGTATGAATGTGGTGTGTGAATGGGTGAATGTGAGGCATAAAATGTAAAGTGCTTTGAGTACTCGAAAGCGCTATATAAATGCAGTCCATTTACCATTCCTGATGTGAAAATTTTGTCAAAGCAATTGAGAAAAACTATAAAATACTAATATTTAAAGTCATGTTACCATTTACTGACTGCAAATTCCTATACATTAATGGCAGAACCCCCAAACGGAATGTCACCATTTATATATTATAAGAAAATCTCACCATTTTCTTATAATTCATGAATACTGGATAAAGACAACAATGTTAACGCAAAGTTTAAACGCTCAGTATATACAGATACTTAGGTATGTTGTTTCGTGTGAGGATTTAAAGGGAACGGAGCTATAATTTAGAGGGCAGGTAAAAACAAATAAATTTGACTGACAGACAGAATGACACATAGATCGATGCATTGCAAGCTCTCTATCAACGGAAATATGTGTGACATGTATAAGCATGAAGAAAAGAAACCCCTCTGTCTGTCACTATCAGCACACTGTTCTACTCAGGGGCGATTCAAGGATTTGACTCAGGGGGGCTCAGCCATCCTGAAGAAATACGAGACTCTCTACAGTTTTTCTGGGGGGGCTAAGACAAAACACAAGGCAGCTGAACCTGCACCCCCCCCCCCCCCCCCAAATAGGGTCTAGAACCACCTGATGTAGTAATTACTGTGTAAGTAAGAATACCCCACAAAAACCTGACAGAGGAACACTGAGACACACACGCAAAGAGAGTTATGGCTAATAGGAACATTCTTATCTGACTAATTATAGTCGTTTAAAATAAATTCATAAAAGTCAACATTTTTGTTACTTGAATCTTCAGCATTCCACACTTCTAGCCCTCAAATTAAAAACAATAAAGGCTATTAAAATAACTGATGTCATTTTGCTAAATTTGTCAGTCTTACCTTGAATGGTAACTGGCTGGGGAGGCAGACGTACAGTATGTAGGTGACTGGCGTTATAGAGAGAATCACCGCGGTGCAGCGATTTCCTTATTCTCCAGGTAAGGGGCGGAGCAGCAACAAACACTATCAGGTAAAAAATTTTAAATACTTTTTAAAGTTATATTTCGAATTTATACTTTACTTTGTACTGCTTTCTTTTTGTACTTTATTTTGTCTTGCTTTATAGAGCTGCTCTTCTTATACTTGAAGGAAATAAAATGCTTTACTTTGCTATGAGATACAGTTTATTTTAGTATGTTACAAAAACTTAACAACTGGCTGAAATGAGCTGTTTTGTAGGGGTCACATTATCTGTCTCTGGCCCAATCGCCTGTCCAGCAGAGGGTCTGCAGCTGTGAGGAGAAGTGGGGGGGCAGATAAAAGGACCATGATTAGTGCTATTGTCCAGAAAGTTGTGGAATTGAATCCTGAGGCCGGCTGACTAATAATATAAAAGATGAACCTTTGAGCCTTAATTCCAGCTGCTCATCGGGCGCTTCATGCTGGCCGACCTTGGGCTCTGACCCCAAGGCTGTGTCTCACACAGAAAGCAGGGCTGGGATCAACGTCAGTGCCCAGATGGTTGTGGGATTAAATCCTGTGGCCAGCTGAGTAATCATATTAATGCTGAATCTTTGAGTCTTAATCCCAGCTGCCCCAGGAGTGCTGCATGCTGGCCAACCCTGGGCTCTGACCCCAAAGGCTGTGTCACACACAGAAAGCAGGACTGGGATCTATGTCAGTGTCCAGATAATTGTGGGATTGAATCCTGTGGCCAGCTGAGTAATCATATAAATGCTGAACCTTTGAGTCTTAATCCCAGCTGCCCCAGGAGTGTTGTATGCTGGCAAACCCTGAGCTCTGACCCCAAAGGCTGTGTCTCACACAGAGAGCAGGACTGATCTGTATGTCAGTGCCCAGATGGTTGTGGGATTGAATCCTGTGGCCAGCTGAGTAATAATATAAAAGATGAACCTTTGAGCCTTAATCCCAGCTGCTCATTGGGCGCTTCATGCTGGCCGACCCTGGGCTCTGACCCCAAAGGCTGTGTCTCACACAGAAAGCAGGGCTGGGATCTATGTCAGTGCCCAGATGGTTGTGGGATTGAATCCTGTGGCCAGCTGAGTAATCATATAAATGCTGAACCTTTGAGTCTTAATCCCAGCTGCCCCAGGAGTGTTGTATGCTGGCAAACCCTGAGCTCTGACCCCAAAGGCTGTGTCTCACACAGAGAGCAGGACTGATCTGTATGTCAGTGCCCAGATGGTTGTGGGATTGAATCCTGTGGCCAGCTGAGTAATAATATAAAAGATGAACCTTTGAGCCTTAATCCCAGCTGCTCATTGGGCGCTTCATGCTGGCCGACCCTGGGCTCTGACCCCAAAGGCTGTGTCTCACACAGAAAGCAGGGCTGGGATCTATGTCAGTGCCCAGATGGTTGTGGGATTGAATCCTGTGGCCAGCTGAGTAATCATATAAAAGCTGAACCTTTGAGCCTCAATCCCAGCTGCCCCAGGAGCGCTGCATGCTGGCAGACTCTGGGCTCTGACCCCAAAGGCTGTGTCTCACAGAAAGCAGGACTGGGATCTATGTCATTGTCCAGATGGTTGTGGGATTGAATCCTGTGGCCAGCTGAGTAATCATATAAAAGTTGAACCTTTGAGCCTCAATCCCAGCTGCCCCAGGAGTGCTGCATGCTGGCAAACCCTGGACTCTGACCCCAAAGGCTGTGTCTCACATAGAAAGCAGGACTGAGATCTATGTCAGTGCCCAGGTGGTTGTGGGATTGAATCCTGTGGCTATCTGAGTAATCATATAAAAGATGAACCTTTGAGCCTTAATCCCAGTTGCCCCAGGGATGCTGCATGCTGGCCGATCCTGGGCTCTGACCCCAAAGGCTGTCTCTCACACAGAGAGCAGAATAGGGTACATGAAACCGAGGGAGTTCCTGTCCACCTTATTCAAATGGAAAATTAAGCTGATCCTCTCTTTCAGAGAAAAAGTGACACATTACATAGTCATACAGTGTGTCTTTGTGTTTGGTAAAACCAGCCAAATCCAGAATCTTCAAGTTTCTTCAAAAGTCTCGAGTGAGATTACATCTATTAGGGGCGGAGTGTGTGTCTCACGGTCAATGTGAACAAATGTGAACTGCTTGTCTAGTGGTTGAGTCACGGCAACTGAACTTCTCTCTGAAAGGTAGAAACGTTTCACTGCTCATCCAAGCAGCTTCTTCAGTCTGAGGAAGGTTGTCAGTGTCCACATATCTATCCTCCTGGGTGGTTTCACTTCCCACCTGCTCTAAGTTGGCTTGTTGAGTGAAACAAAGGGGGGGGGGTTGTGGGTAGATGTAACCGCCACACCTTAGCAGTCCCCTAGGTGTGAAATGGGTCTGATATTTCCTGGGAATAACTTTTCTTCTGGGAAAGGATGAGAGGGCCGCAGGATAAATTGGAGACAGGTTGTGCCCAAGGCCTCCACCTCTGCTGAGTGAGGGGTTGTGGATTTGCACACGCAAGGCTTCCCTCACCCCTCTCTCAAAGCACTTGTCTTCTCTATCATTCACTCGTTCATGTCCTCAAAAGAATGTCCTTTATCTTTCAGATGGAGGCACACAGCTGATTCCGGCCCTGAGGTGTTGCTCCTTCTGTGCTGGACCATCCTCCTATGTAACAGTTGTTTGGTCTCTCCAATGTAAAGTTCACACTTCGCTGCACTGAACGGCACAAACTACGATGCTTTTCTTCTGTTTCGGTATCCGATCTTTGGGGTGGACGAGTCTCAGCATGTTGGTGGGTTTGTAATGGACGGGAATGTGATGTTTCTATGCAGACAAGGTTACACTCAGTACTCCGTTGTTGCAGAGACCATGGGCAAGACCTTTGGGGTTTGAGTTTGAGTTTTATTCAAAGGATCCCCATTAGCTACAGCCATGCTGCAGCTATTCTTCCTGGGGTCCTGAAAAAAAAATCATTAAACATACAACAAATAATTAAAAAAGATAAATACATATACACATATACACCCACATATACACATGTATATACACAAATCAACGTACAAATATACCCTCATACAGGCATGAAATATACACATATAAAAACGCATTTATACACATACACCCATAAATAATCCCCCAAAAATATACCTACACATTGCAAATACACACATTCACACACATATATAAATGAATATAAGCAGTCAGATATATTATTTTGATAGATGCTTTTTTACATATACTTTAAACTTATTTACATTGTTAGTAAGTATGATATGCTTTGGCAATTTATTCCATTCCTTCATACCTCTGAACATAAGTGTTTTTTATGGCATTTGTTCTTGCTATGGGTAAGGTGAAGTTGCCTTTAGTTGCATGTCTGGTACTGTACTGATGATTGTCTACACTAAAAGAAAGATGCTTAAACAAAACAGAAGGCAATTTTGAGATGAAAATGTTTCTTATGAAGATTAACAGTGAATACAACAGTCTGTCTTCAACCAACAACCAATTAAGATCTTTGTGCATTAATATAATATTTCTCCTATAGCTGCACCTAAGTGCTACACGAGCAGCTCCATCCATCCATCCATTTTCCAAACCGCTTATCCTATTGGGTCGCGGGGGGTCCGGAGCCTATCCCGGAATCAATGGGCACGAGGCAGGGAACAACCCAGGATGGGGGGCCAGCCCATCGCAGGGCACACTCACACACCAGTCACTCACACATGCACACCTACGGGCAATTCAGCAACTCCAATTAGCCTCAGCATGTTTTTGGACTGTGGGGGGAAACCGGAGTACCCGGAGGAAACCCCACGACGACACAGAGAGAACATGCAAACTCCGCACACATGTGACCCAGGCGGAGACTCGAACCCGGGTCCCAGAGGTGTGAGGCGACAGTGCTAACCACTGCACCACCATGCCGCCCCACGAGCAGCTCTATTCTGTATAAGTTGTAATTTATTCATATATTCACCAGTAGCATTTGCCCAAACTGCAGGGCAATAGTCGAGGTATATCAATAGTAGTGCTTTCATAGCATAATTCATAATATTTGAAGTTAAAAAATATGCATGTCTTTTCATAATAGATATACCTCTTCCCATTTTTGCAATAATATTACTAATATGTATTTTCCACGATAATCTAGAGTCAACTATTACACCCAGCAGTTTGGTCTCATGCACCTGTTTAATATTTACGTTATTAATTTGAATATTAATTACAGGATTTTGATTAATATTATAGTTTGAACCGAAAATCATGCAGTTTGTTTTTACTGGGTTTAATGCCAATTTATTTAATTTAATCCAATCTACTACATATTGTAATTCTAAATTTAAAACAGATTCTAATTCCATTTGTGTACTTGCTGATGTATATATAGTTGAATCATCAGCATACATGACAATGTTAGCCTTATGTAAAATGTACAGTAAATCATTAGTAAAAATATTAAATAATAGTGGACCCAGACAACTGCCTTGGGGGACTCCACATGTAATATTTCTGATACCTGAGAAGCTGCCATTAAAAAACACTGTCTGTGTTCTGTTAGACAGATAACTGTACATCCATGTAATTGCTGACAGCTCAAAACCATAACAAGATAACTTTGCTAATAACAGTTTGTGATCTATGATATCAAAGGCAGCAGAAAAATCTAAAAATACAGCACCAATAATATTTTTCTTTTCAATCTCTTTAAGCCAGTCATCAGACATATGAGTCAGTGCAGTGGCAGTAGAGTGGCTTTTTCTATATGAATGCTGAAACTCTGTTAATAAATCATTTATATAAAAATAGCTATTAATTTGATCATATACTATAGATTCCATTATTTTTATTTTTTCCACAATATTTTTTTTATTTTATTTTCATTTTTTAAACACTTTGAAATACAGCCTTTTACAATTGTGCAGTTTTCCAAATATCATACAAACATAAGATTGCTGCATTTACTCTAGAGGGATAGAAAAAAAAGAGAAAAGAGAAAAACAAAACAACACTAAACAAGAATGTTACTCCTGTTTCAGCCCATGGTAATCTATTCAAAGTTGGCTTTTATAATCCTACTGAGTACTAAATGAAACAAATATGTTAAAGATTTTATCAATCTATGAGGTCGGAACTGCTTTTGTCCGTAAAGATTAGTCATCCACTTCTTTATCCATTAAATCCAAATCTTTAATATAGTTAATGAAAGGAGTCCATATACTTTCAAATACATACTGTTTGGCCTTTAATATGTACGTTATCTTTTCTAATGGAAGACTCGACAACATCTGTCTTATCCACTGATTAGTACTTGGTCTGTGCATCTTAGTCCATAACAGAGCTATACATTTTTTGGCATAAAGCACACTGAGGTCTATAAATGCTTGTTCACTTCTACTATAATTATGTTTCTCTGGGTATAATCCCAGCAGAAAAAGCTTAGGGTCCAGTACAATTTGTTTTAAAATTATCTTTTCAATTATGACTTTTACCTCTTCCCAAAATAATTGAATATTTTTGCATTGCCAAATAGTGAAACAAACTTCCTCTAACTTCCTTACATTTTGTGCATATGTCTGGTATGTCTTTATTATATCTGTTTAATTCAACCGGTGTTACATACATCCGCATTACCCATTTATACTGTATAAGTTTAAGCCGTGTGTTTATAGACATTGTGTGAACTTTAGTACAAGCTTCTTTCCAATCTTCTTCTGAAACTTCTAATTGCAAATCTTCCTTCCATGCATTCAACTTATATTGTGAATTCTCAGGTGAGTAAGCTGTTAGCAATTCATAAAATTCAGATATAATACCTTTTCTCAGATTATCCATTATCATAATTTTTTCTAAAGATGAAAGTGGAGGCCTACTAAGAGCATTATCTTGACTTACTTTAACGAAGCTTCTCAGCTGGAGGTATTTGAAAAAATGTTTCCTATTAAGACTAAATTTAAACTTCAACTCCTCAAAAGACAACATAATATCAGAGTCCGTCAAATAGAGATCTTGGATCATTTTAAGTCCCTTCGATTCCCAGTTTGAACGTTGCATCCGTTCTTCCTGGTACAAAGAACTGATTCCCCCATATTGGACTATATTGAGATAACGAATGAGAGTCTTTTAAATAATTTTGTACATCATACCATATCTTTAACATATGTCTTACAATTGGATTTTTAGTTCTTTTCCGTAAATTTTTTGCTGTGTCCGAATATATATATGAGGGAAGAGGTAGGGTTAGATTATGAGATTCCATTTCTATCCAATGCGGAGACTCATTTGCTGAAAAATAGAACATAATAGACCTCAGTTGTGCTGCCCAGTAGTACCACAATATATTTGGACATTTTAAACCTCCTCTGTCAAATGGTAAATACAACAAAGATAAACGAAGTCTTGCCTTCCTATTGTTCCATATAAATCTGACAAACATGGTTTTGACTTTTGAAAACAAACCTGAAGGAGGCGGTAAGGGTATATTTTGAAATAAATAAAGTAGTTTGGGTAGTATGTTCATTTTTAAAATATTAATTCTCCCAATTACAGATACTGGTAGTGGCATCCATCCATCTATTGATTCATTAAATTCTTCCATTAAAGGTTCATAGTTGGCATCAACAATATTTTCCAATCTTGGCAAAATCTGTACTCCCAAGTATTTAAACTGCTCAACAACATTAAACTGAGTTACCTCTAAAATTGGATTTCTTCTTTCATTTGAATTTAGCAGTAATACAGAAGATTTTGTGTTGTTTACCCTATAACCAGAGATATCACCAAATGTTTTAATTAGCTGCAGCACAGCCGGAACTGATTTACTTAGTTTTGACATGAATAGAATGACATCATCAGCATACAAGGATATTCTGTGTTCTGTCTGTCCTATTGTTATTCCACAAATTTGCTGATTTGAACGTATTCCAATTGCAAGAGGTTCAATTGCTAGCGTAAACAACAAAGGAGAGACTGGGCAACCCTGTCGGCAACCTTTATTAATTTTTATTGGTTTTGAAATATTTCTATTAGTCAAAATTTCTGCGGTTGAATTTTTGTATATTACTTTAACCCATTTTATGAAGCTATCTCCAAGTCCAAATCTTTCTAAAACACTGAAAAGGTAAGGCCATTCGACCCTATCAAAGGCCTTTTCGGCATCTAATGATAGGAGTGCTGTATCTGACATCTCTTTATTAGTGTGAATAATGTTTAATACCCTTCTTACATTATGGAATCCTGTCTTCCCATTATAAATCCATTTTAATCTTTATTAATAATGTTTGGCAATAATTTTTGTAACCTTTTTGCCAAAAGTTTACATATTATCTTAAGGTCGGAATTTAACAAACTTATGGGTCTCATATTTTCACATTTGTTAGAGGGTTTACCTGGTTTTAGCAATAAGATAATTAGAGCACTATTCATAGAGGGTGGGAAACGACCTTCCTGAAATGCCTCCAGAAACATTTCCAGAAGAGGAGTTAGCAGTTTATTTTTAAATTTTTTATACACATCTATTGGGAGACCATCTGGTCCTGCTCTTTTTCCTGACTTCATACTATCGATAGCCTTCCCTATTTCTTCTTTGTTAATTTCCATCTCCAGGTCTTCTTTATGTTCATCTGGGAGATGAGGTATGGATAGTTCATCTAAAAACCTATTTAAATTTAGCATATTAGTCTCATTTTTTGCATCATATAATTCTTTATAGTAACCTCTAAAGGCACCATTAATTTCTGTAGGATCCACTACGACCTCTCCATTTGTTATAACAGTTGTGATTGGTGTTTTTACCTCCAATTGTTTTATCTGCCATGCTAGTAATTTACCTGATTTATCTCCTTGTTCAAAGAAAGATTGTTTTAATCTCATAAGACTGGAGGCGGCTCTGAATGCAGACAGTTTATCATATTCAGCCCTTAAAATTAGTAACTCACTTTGTATTTGTGGATCACTACTCTCATAAACTTTTTTCTGAAGAGTCTTTATTTTATGTTCCAACTGTATTCTCTCCTCACGTGCCTTTTTTGATTTTGAGCCTGTGTAACTAATAATATGTCCTCTGAGGAAAGCTTTAAATGCTTCCCATTTTGTACATGCAGAAGTCTGTGTAGTATTAATTTAAAAACAATCTTCTATCTGTTTTTCTATATATTTCACGAATTCTTCATCTTGTAACCATTTGTGCTGAAAGTGCCATTTAGCCAGGTCTTTTGTTAATTTTCTATCTACATATTCTATACAACATGGGGCGTGATCTGAGATCACGATGTTATCGTAGAAGCTATTATGAATTTTAGATCGTAATTCTGAAGAAATTAAAAAATAGTCTATTCGAGAATATGTCTTAAATACATTTGAGTAGCAAGAATAAGCTTTAGCATGTGGTTTCAATTCTCTCCAAATATCCAACAGTCTAAATTCACTGATTAAACGAAGAATAGCTGTTCTACATTTATTATGTGACTGATCCAATCCTGTGGATCTATCCATACAGGGATCCAGTGTACAGTTGAAATCCCCTGCTATTATGTATAATCCTGCTAATGTTGAAAGAGTAAGAAACAAATCTACAAAAAACTTAGGATCATCTGTATTTGGGCCATACAGGTTTACTAAATTTAAATTTTCTGATAATAGAAAACCTTGAATTATTAAATATCTCCCAAACTTATCTTTGAGTACTTGTTTCACTTGAAATGGGACTGTACCATGAACAAGGGTTATAACTCCTCTGGCCTGTGATGAGAATGATGCTGAGAATACACTACCCTGCCATCTCCTCCTTATCTTTATAATATCCTTTTCTAATAGGTGTGTTTCTTGTAAAAATACTATTTTGGAATCCATTTCCTTTAATTTATTCATGACTTGTTTAACTTTTCTGAGTTGTTGTAGACCTCTGCAGTTCCAAGAAACAAAATTAAGAGATACTCCTTGAGACACCTCTAAGAAATGATAAAGATAGATTACCTTGTGTAACCGGTCTCGTTTGGGTCTTTGTTTACGGCCCGATCGCGCCAAGCGAGTCCAGTTAAAACATAGTCCCGGTTAAAGTCCGAGAGCTGATGCTCTCACTCTGCGTTGTGTATTTTTTTTGTTGTGTGTGGTGTGTGGGTGCGGGAGAGGGAGAGACGACACCGCGTGGCTTCCTCTGGTGCCGTGACCCGGATGGTGTGTGTGTGTGTGCCGAAACCGCGCAGAGGATCACCGCGAGGACGCTGCTTTTCCCCGTCGCGCTCTCCGGACTAACAGCTGTTAATGACCGAAAAAAAGTGTCGTTCAGCTCAGTGTTGAAATTTGTCCTTTTTTTGGGTGACTTCATGTTATTTAATGAATCTTTTTTTTTCCCTCTCTGATTGTTTACATTTCCTGTATATTACCAGAATGTTTAGACTGCTGACCACATTGTGAGCTGTAGTACAATTGTATGGAGTAGCACGTGTTGTGCAGTTTTATTATTGTAGTCATGCTAGTTAAGTGTGAGTGTTTAGTCTAACAGTGTATTACCTTGAGTAGTTGTTTAATCAGTTAAAGCTGGTAATAATCACAGAGGATTTTTTTTCCCCTTTCAACTTTCTTTTAAGTGAGTACTGACTTTCATATCACTGCTTGTGATTTATTCTTCTAGCCATGTCAAAGGTAGGTATGTTTAGTATGCTGGGTTTGTCAGACACTAATAGGGAAGTTTCACCTTGCAGTCTTGGTAGGGGACGGGGTTGGTTTTTAAACCATGCAGGTAGAAGTGAGACTACACCTATAGCTAGACAGCCTGAGCCAGTTCCTGTGGCTAATTCTACCCCTGCTTCAGACTCTTCCTATAATCCAGTTCAAGTGATTACTGTTGATGCTATGGGCAGTATCATAGCCGATTTAGCCAAGCAAATTGGGGAGAGTGTTACTGCTAACTTGTCCACCCTGAATCACCACAGCAGTGGCCTGTCAAAGTCCCTGGGTGTTTCACAAACTCCTGGACGCCATGATGCTTCAGAGCTAAGGGTAGTGGTTCAGCCAAGCTCAGATCTGCCTCCCTTCTACAGAGGTGATGGTTCAGATAAGTTTACCATCCATGAATGGAAGGAGATGATGGAGCGGTATGCTGCCAAAATGTCGTATGACATTCATGGTGAAATGTATGATTTTGTAATGAGCAGATTAACCTGTAAAGCTAGGGATGTGGTTAAAGTGTCTTTACGGAGCAGTGCCGATTTAGAGCCAGAAGAGCTTGCTGCAACTGTCTTTGACATCCTTGTACGAAATTTCAGTGATATTGCTTATTCTAATATGCCTATGAGAGACTTTTACAGTACAGTTCCAAAGCCAGGTGAGTCGGCCTTAGATTATTGGATAAGGCTTAACAAAATGATTGATGCGGTTGGGGAATGTTTGCGCAGACGAGGGAAACTTATTGAGGATCCAAACGCTGAAGTTGTGCTCATGTTTATTTCTCACTGTCCTGATCCCGAGCTTGCGATGTCTTTCAAGTTCAAGCCAGCTGAAAAGTGGACTGCTGCTGAGGTGCAGGAGCGATTGGACAGCCACGTGAGTTATCTGAAGGGTGCTAATGCTAAAGCGCACCGTTCTCAGAGCATGTCTGTTTATGGTCAGTGTGTGGTTGTACCTGTTCCGCCGAGTCATGAATGTGAGTTGGGGCCGACGCCTTCTAACACGGGTGGCACATATTTTAATAGTCCCAACACCCATGTGAACAGTTCGGTGCAGCCGGTGTCCTCTTCTGCCAGGCCGCTAGCTGCAATGGCCCCAGTGGTTCCTCATTCAGCTGTCCAGTCCCCTAATGCTTATTCCTCTGACTCTGGTCTGAGCCAGCTGGTTGCTGTCCTTGACAAAGCCTTGACTATATGTTCTGCAGAGTCTCAGTCGTTGCCTGCTATGGGTTTTCACCGTTCTCGATGTCAGAAGGATGTGACAAGTACAACATGTAGAGTCTGTAGTGCTAGAGATCATTCCACCTATGCACACTGTAAGCGTGATAAGTTGTGTCGCCATTGCTTGAAGCCTGGTCACTTCAGGAGTCAGTGCCCGTCGTTACTTCCTTCACAGTCTCGTTCGGTGGGTCTTTCTTCGTCTACGCCGGCTTTAAACTAACTAGCTCATGTGGAATGAGGGATAGCATGAGCTATGTTGGGACTTCCCTCGACCGCTCTGATGATGGTGGTTCTTGTGGTCTCACTAACAGCCAGTCCGCCACCCCAGTCGAACCCCAGGCTCTTGAAGGAGCAAATGAGTTGTTTTACACTCCAGTTTCAGTCAGTGGTTTGTGTACTTTAAGAGGTATGCTTGATTCAGGGAGTATGTCTTGCACTCTCAGTGAAACGGCTGAAGCACTTCTTAAGGCAGCTAATGTTCCTTTGGCTGCTCAGCCTGTCCCAGAGTCAGTAGTCCTCGTCGGATGTGGTGGACTGACCACAAAGCCAAAATGCATTTACGAACTGAACATTGATGTCTATGGTCTAAAATTTTCAGTACCTACACTGGTTGTGCCTGGTCAACTAGATGATTTCATCGTAGGTAGTAATGTCTTGCGGTCAGTCATTAGTTCCATGAAATCTTCTGAGAAGTATTGGGATCTTATTTCTTCTCGTTCAGCTAATTCTGACTGTGAACAGTTTCTCCAGCTTATTAGTTGTGTCTCCCGCTGGTCTAGTTCCACTGTGCCCAATAAAATTGGAACAGTAAAACTCAGACAGGCAATCACACTGCTTCCACGCAGCGAGTATGTAGTGTGGGGAAAGTTGCCCAGTGAGGCTCCAATGTCACCAGGGAGTACTGTTGTTGTGGAACCAACATCCTCCCGTGCTACACCTAAGAACATTATGGTGGGCCGGGTTGTTACACCTATGTGGGGTGACAGATGGGTGCCCATGAAGATCCTGAATGCTTCTCAGCACCCTGTAACCATGCGTCGCAATGCGAAATTGGCGGATGTATTCCCTTGTCTTGCCCTAGAAGATCTGACCTTCATGCAAGGGCTAGCTAATTCTTCTCGAGTGACTGATGCTTCGTCTCCACAAGCAGTTCCTGATCCTGTACGTAGTCTTGCGGGGTGTGGATTAGGTGACATTAACATCGAAGGGTGTGAGGTGTCCGGCGAGTGGAAAAATAAGTTGGCAGAGCTTCTTCTTTCGTACCAGGATGTCTTTTCTCATGGGAATCTAGATTGTGGTGAAGTGAGAGATTTCGTACACCGTATTAGACTCTCTGATGAGAAGCCATTTAGATTGCCTTACCGCAGGGTTCCACCAGCTCACTAC
Source organism: Brienomyrus brachyistius (assembly GCF_023856365.1). NCBI lineage: Eukaryota > Metazoa > Chordata > Actinopteri > Osteoglossiformes > Mormyridae > Brienomyrus > Brienomyrus brachyistius. The sequence goes on from NW_026042348.1 coordinate 951,464, forward strand.
CATAAGTTAAGAGAGGTTCTGACTGAAATGGAAATGAAGAATATCATCAGTAAGTCAGTGAGTGAGTATGCTTCACCTTTGGTGATGGTGTGGAAAAAAGATGGAGGCTTGCGTATTTGTACAGACTTTCGGATGCTGAATGCAAGAACATTCAAGGATGCGCATCCTTTACCGAACCCGGCAGACTGTCTTGCGGCTCTTGGTGGTAATGTTTTCTTTAGTACAATGGATTTGACTTCAGGGTTTTACAACATTCCTCTGCATGAAAAAGACAAACATTATACAGCCTTTACGACTCCTCTTGGGTTGTACGAATATAACCGGTTGCCTCAGGGCCTTTGCAACAGTCCTGCTTCATTCATGCGTATGATGCTCAGTATTTTCGGGGATCTTAATTTCTCCAATCTCCTTTGTTACTTAGATGACCTACTTGTTTTTGCACCATCGGAGGGTGAAGCTCTGGAGCGTCTGGAGATGGTGTTCTCGCGTCTTAGAGCTAACAATTTGAAGTTATCCCAGAAGAAGTGTCATTTCCTCCGAAGGTCTGTCCGGTTCTTAGGGCATGTGGTGGGTGAAAGTGGAGTTTCGGTCGATCAGGAGAAAGTTAATGTCATAACAAAATTCAAGAAGGAGGACTTGATGGAAGCAGACGGCTGCACTCCATCTCAGAAGAAGGTTCGATCCTTTCTCGGCATGGTCATGTTTTACCAGCACTTTATTCCAGATTGTTCATCTCTGGCTAAACCGCTGTTTGGTTTGACTGCAGGTCAGAAACGTGTGCAAAAGGGCCGATCAATGCGAAAGAAACCAGGAACATTCCGTGTGCTAACACCAAGTGATTGGTCTTCAGCTTGCGATAAGTCTTTTGCTGATCTTAAATCTGCTCTGTTGGGCAGCACTGTCCTAGCACATCCTGACTTCAGTCGTCCGTTTGTTCTGTCCACTGATGCTTCGCTTGATGGTCTCGGAGCTGTACTTTCGCAGGTCCCGGAGGGGGAGGAGAAAGCTAGGCCGGTAGCCTTTGCCAGTAAATCCCTTACACGTAGTCAGGTTAATTATCCTGCATACAAGTTGGAGTTTCTTGCCTTAAAGTGGGCAGTGTGCGACAAGTTTAGTCATTGGCTCAAGGGTCATGAGTTTACGGTATGGACAGACAACAATCCACTGTCTTATATTTTAACCAAGCCGAAGCTGGACGCTTGCGAGCAGCGATGGGTGTCAAAACTAGCTGCTTATTCTTTCGACATCAAGTATATTCCTGGCAGACAGAATGTGGTGGCTGATGCATTGAGCAGGGAGCCCTTTGTGAAACCACTTTACCGTCGGCTAATGTCGGAATCATACTCTGTGTTGCTTGACCAGACGCAGGGTTTGAGGCATGAGCTTCTTCAGGATGCTTTTCGGCTTTCTTGCATGCCTCACTCGCTTGTGCATTCAGACGCTGCATCTGCCCCGTTGTCATCTGAGGTGGTCTCTTCTTTATTGTCCGCACATGATGGTTGGGAGTCAGCCTCAGCCCAGCGTGCATTGACTTTGGCTGGAAGCCTGAGTGATGTGGTCCCTCCTGCTAACGAGGTGTTTCAAACCCTTTCCCTGTCTGACTTACAGTCCCATCAGAGCCAAGATCAGGTAATCGCCAGTGTGGTACCTTACGTGGTGAGGAAGCGTAGGCCTTCGAGGCGGGAACGAGCCCATGTGACTGTTCAGACATTAAAACTTCTAAAGCAGTGGGATAAGTTGACAATATTGAATGGTGTCCTGTATCGTGTCACGAAAGATCCTATGACCAAACATAAGCGATTCCAATTTGTGGTTCCTAAGTCCTTGAGATCACTTGCACTAACTGGTATTCACGATAGTGCTGGTCATCAGGGCTTTCCCCGTACTCTGTCTCTTGCTCGGCAGCGCTTCTTCTGGTGTGACATGGAGAAAGATGTTCGTGCCCACGTGAAAACATGTAGGCGATGTGTTGTCAGTAAGACTCCTGAACTTTCAGCGAGAGCTCCCTTGGAGAATATTAAGACCTCAGCTCCACTTGAGCTGGTCTGTATTGACTTTTGGTCAGCAGAACATAATGATAAGTCTGTAGATGTGTTGGTGATTACTGACCATTTTACTAAGCTGGCACATGCTTTTCCTTGTCGGGACCAAACAGCAAAGACCGTGGCAAAGAAACTTTGGGATGGGTTCTTTTGTGTTTATGGCTTTCCTGAAAGACTGCACTCTGATCAGGGCACGAGTTTTGGCAGTGAGTTACTTGCTGAGCTTCTAGAGTTGACCAATATTGAGAAGTCACGGCACCAAATGTAACCGGTCTCGTTTGGGTCTTTGTTTACGGCCCGATCGCGCCAAGCGAGTCCAGTTAAAACATAGTCCCGGTTAAAGTCCGAGAGCTGATGCTCTCACTCTGCGTTGTGTATTTTTTTTGTTGTGTGTGGTGTGTGGGTGCGGGAGAGGGAGAGACGACACCGCGTGGCTTCCTCTGGACTCGGGATCCGACGTCCCTTTATTGGCACGTGTCTTTTCCTCTCTCTGGTAATGAAGAGCAAAGTATTAATTCCCCAGCAGCATGTAGCAGCTCAACATTCTGCCCATGTGCACCCCGACAATAAAAAGAAAAACACAAACCAAATTAAGTTCATACATTAAAATATTGCTTGATATATATTAATAATGATATGTTTAAACTTTTATTACAGGAATTTTATATAATAATAAAAGGATTATTTTCTATTTAATTAGATTAATGAGAGAGCCATGTTACCTCTTCCTCGAAGAGACAGGGAAAGAGGAAGAGGAAACACGTCACGCCCCCTTTTTACCAGTGGGAGGCACCATGAAGCAGGGCCTTCTGGGAATTCTCCTTACTCCCTCTCCTATTCATTTTACCAGGATTTTAATAAATAAGGAATTTTGAGTAATTATACATACCAAAACAACTTTGTTACATTTGCAATAGAGAAATACAGGGAAACATAGCAAACCTGGATGCTTGAACCCACATCCAACACATTGAACATGAACTACACCTTTCCCACTCCCGTGAGATCCCCCCTAAAACCACCCTGACTTCCAGTATCACTAAAGACTGTTCCACACCTAGTGAGGATCAGTCAAACCACCCTTTGTTATCCTTTTAACTGAACACTCACTGCTGCTCTATCTTATAACATTCATCTGCAACATCTGCAACACGTTTACTTTAAATCTATACCACAAATTTCTTATTCTTAACTTAAATATAATGTCTGATATAGCCAAATCATAACGTGTATATTTGAAAATATATATATATATATATTTTGTACCAGAGTCTGACTTCTGAACGCTAATACACTTTCAAAGTGCTATACTATGTGAATGTTCTACGATCATTTTAACTCGCGCCAGTGTCCTCCTGAATTTTCTTGATAAACTCCCGCGCTTCAATTGGTGTATTAAAGCTATGGGTCTGTTCTTTGTAAGTTACCAACAGTCTGGCTGGGTGAACCACTCCGTGTCGGATTCCCAAGTCGCGCAGTTCCTGGCGGATTGGGTCAAACTGTTTCCTCAATTAGTGTATTCCAGTGGCCAAGTCAGCATAAAACCGAATTTGTCGGTTCTTGTACCGAATGTCTTTTTTAGCCCGTGCAGCTGCGATGACCGCCTGTTTATCCTTGTAGTTCAGAAACCTCATTATTAGCGTTCTCGGCGGCGCCTTGGAGTCCTTCATGGGTCCAATTCTGTGCGCCCTTTCGATAATACCTGAGGACTGTAACGTCACAGCATCCAACACCTCTGGGATCCACTTCTCCAAAAAGGAGCATGCATCTCGTACCTCGGCACCTTCCGGAAGGCCCACCATTCTTAAGTTATTCAAGCGGGATCTGGTTTCCAAGTCCACGAGTTTATCCTCCAGAGACTTGTTTTTTGACTCCAACTTATTTACTTTAGCTTGCAAGTGAGCAACGCCGTCCTCCGCGTTTGATATCCTCAATTCCGCCTGCGACACTCGTTCATTGCAGTCGATCATTTCCTTCTTCATACTTTCTATCGCCGTCATAATTCCATCAAATCTGGATGAAAATTCAGTTTTCATGGAGTTTATGGCAGCTAATATTTCATCCGCCTTCACTCCTTCACCACTGGTCCCGTCCTCCGCCATATCTTCGTTACCTTTCTGTGTCTCACCGCAAACGCGATAAACAGTTAACTTCGGCTGCTTCGTCGCTTTGCCATTTTCTTTACTTACTTTGCCAGACTTCGACATTATATTATTAACATCAACACTATGCTACCACGTTTTGTTGCAAATGGCAGTATTCTTAGTAGCAAATTATAGTAATTAAGACAGAGCAGTGTGAAACACGTCTTCTCAGGTGGCCGCCATAACCGGAAGTCCCATTTTGGTTTTGATGCTGGATTTAATTAGTAAATATTAGAAAAATTGCATATTCTCAACTCGTATTTATGGATTAAGTCTTCGAATGTCATGAAATGACTGTTACTGAAAAGGAGGTGGAGATGTGTAATCCCTTTCTGTCCCCGTGAGTGATGGTGAATGGTGATATTGTGAAGTAGGAAGTCCAGATTATTCCAGATTGGCGTGTATTTACAGGGTATGAGAGTACAGTTAGTGATTTTAATGGCTTTCCACTGGGCTGTCAGTGCTGTAGAAATGGCAGCACTGTGTTGTTAAAGCAGTTTTGTTTCTTTAATGACATTTTGAGTAAGTCTGCATGTCTGAGATTTTTACAGTACAGCTGCTCCTGCTGTAACCATGAGCTGCTGTTACTACTGTAGTGTGACCATTTAGTTAAGTCTTGCAGTTGATTTGCTAAGTAATAATTAAGAAAAATGAGTTTGTAATCCAACTTGAGATTTATTTTTCTGTAATGTGGAATGTTTGATTTTGTGTTTTTGTTTTTCCAGCAAAAATGTGACATTAATGAGTTAAGAGTTTGAAAGAATTTTTCTGAAATTATTCTGGACGAGTAATTTTACTTTTATTGATTCAAGTGGGAGACTCATCTATTGTTTTGAATAAGGGAGAGTAGTTGAGGGTAACCAAGTCTGACAGCCTGTGGGAGATGTAGATACCCAAGTACCGGATATTTCCAGTGTGAAATGGACCATCCTGATGAGCTGAATCCCAGGCATCTTCAGGCAGTGAGAATATCATGGGGTTTTTTCCAGTTTATTGTGTAGTTTGATATATTTGAAAAGGTATTAATGAAATTTAAATTTCATATATTGAGGGTTTCATAAAAACACTGTAATGGCCGGTAACTGGAGGGTTGTGTTTGGTCTTTATCAGGTTTCAGTAACACTGTAATGGCCGGTAACTGGAGGGTTGTGTTGGGTCTTTATCAGGTCTCAATAACACTGTAATGGCTGGTAACTGGAGGGCTGTGTTTGGTCTTTATCAGGTTTCAATAACACTGTAATGGTTGCTGCGCTCATATTTGATGGGATTTGTGATGCATGTTTAATTTCTCTTACCAGTCTATTTAAGAGTGGAGATAATATGCCCCAAAAATGTGTATAGATTTCTGCAGGGTAACCATCCGGTCTGGTGATTAATTGTCAGGCATTTGGTTGAGGACCTTATGGAGTTCTTCTGATGTTAATGGTGCATCAAGCAGAGGTGGAGATTTCAGGTCCAGGGAGTACAAATCCAGACCAAGATTTTGATTCAACAAACCAGTTGAGTCTCTGTGACTGTGACTCTTTTTATTTATCTGGTTGGTTGAAACAAAATCTTGGTCTGGATTTGTACTCTCTGGACCTGAAATCTCCACCTCTGGCGTCAAGGGTATCTGCTGTTTCATTGGTTAATATGGGTAAGTCTAGATTATTTTTAAATGATTCTATATCAACTGGATCTGGTTCTTGTTCTGAGAAGTATAGGTTCTTATAAAATGTTCAAAAGATGTTAATTTTGCGTGATTATTGAAATATTTATTAGAGGAGTCACTTTTGCTTAAGAGTAATGCTTGTAATGGTGAGGTGATCTTATTTATTGGGAAATTTTTGTCTGTCTTTCTCTGCAGGCTGTCAGGCTGTAGAGTTACAGAAGAAGGCTGTTCTTCCCTGGCTTCAGCTCTGAGGTCAAACCCCTCACACTTGAGAGAGCTGGACCTGAGCTACAATCACCCAGGAGACTCAGGAGTGAAGCTGCTTTCTGCTGTACTGAAGGATCCCAGCTGTAAACTGGAGAAGCTGAAGTGAGTACAGAGTGTGTGTCTGACACGCTACCGATACTTATGCATTAGTGATGTGTCGGTCGCGAACGAAACGGCTCTCGGAGCCGGCTCTTTGAAGTGAGCGATCGGAGCCGGCTCCTACCTGTGAGCTGGAGTCAGAGCCGCTATTTTATTTTATTTTTTTCAAGCCGTACGGATTGGTCAACTGCACGATGCGCGTCTGCTCTGAGCAGGACGGGGAGGGGCGGTGCTATAGGGTGCGTTCAACTTGGGCTTTAAGTCGTCTTCCTCTCGTGAGGTTTTTGTACCATGTGATATGGTGACGTTTTGCAGCACCTGCTTCTAATGAAAGTGACAGTTTGTTTTCTGCAACTGTTGAAAGTGCCAGTTTGTCAATGTCTACACCGTCATCCAGTACAGAACCACATTCTTCTAGACGTACAACCTAGAGCTCTATGAGACAGCTTGTGCAAAAAGCTATGACTCCAGTAAGACAGAACACAATTGATGAGGAATTGGCTAAAATGATTGCACGTGATTTCCAACCATAGTAATTCATTTCACTAATAATTTTACAATATTTTTGGTAATAAATTCATTTAAGCACCAAAAAAATCTGAAGAGCCACTTGGGAGCTGAAAGAGCCGGAATTCCCATCACTATTATGTATGTATGTGAAGAAGAGGCACCAATAAATAAATGGATACAGCAGTACTATGTCATTCTGCTTCTCCTATAGTGTGGATCACGGTGGAGAGTGCAGGACCAGACCAGGCTTACAGAAATGTAAGTGTGTTTGCATGTTTTTATTAATAATACCATTAATACCATTAATTCTCGTTTGGCTCTCAGCGGAGGCGGTCGCACTTCTTACCCTCTCCCTCCCCTTATCTTCCCTGCTTCGCTCCTCTCGTCTCGTCTAGTCTACTGTCTTATACTGTGTCTGTGAAGAGACTCTCTCAGCCCTGCTCTCCAAACTACGAAAAATTATGGATTTGATCAGCTGGTCTCTCAACGCAATTGACACCATCTTCTCGACGAGAAGCCTAGGGTCGGGGGAACCTGACTGTCCTGCAGGAACGTACGCAGCTGGCTACACGATGGACGGATGGGAGCGGTGGAGGGTCGTGTGCCTGGCAGCTCTTTCCGTGGAGGACATTGAAGACATTTACTTATTCGGAACCATGATTACAGGTATTATGCTGATTGGATTAGGCATTGCCCTGGTTTATCAAAGATTGAAGAAGACGGTGACAGCCTCTCAAAGCCCCACTAGGCTGGCCGGAATGATTGATGGAGTGGGCAGAGCTGTTAGCACTCAGACTGTGCAGATGGATCGCAAACTGGATAACATCGTGGAGAAGCTAACAGCTTTGCAAAAATTATTGGATGGCGGAGATCAGCGTGGACATTAGAGGAGCTGGAAATTTCAGCTCCCCGCATGGAAACCCAAACAACCTTATTCTATCAAGTATTTGGCTCCCCCATATCAGCACTGGCCTTGGCCAAGGCTGCTGCTGGAACTAACAACTCCCCCAGAAGAACAAGGCAGTGAGACTCTCTTGCATTCCTCTCCCCCAATCCCAAGGACTTACCCTCACCCCATCCCACGCCTCCGCCGCTTCATACCCCCAGCGTGAACAGGCGGGTCTGACCAGCGCCGTTTCTATGGCAGCAGGACCGGATGGCTGTCTGTCTCTGCTGGGTCACCTCCACACCCCCTTTCCGCTACCCGTTGCAAGTCGTGTCATTTTTATGTAAGGTGTAGTGCCCATGTGCTTATGTTGCTGAGGTGTTTTTTTTCGGTTCCCACAATGTACTCCCTACTGGAGTGCATTCTGGGGGGTGTTTTTTTATTCTCCTCCTCTCCCACCATGTTATCTTGTTTCTATTCTTCTCACTTCCCCTGTCTCCCGGCCGGTCTTCCCCCTACTGTGATGTCTGTGTATATGTAAGGTCGGTTGATGGCCTGCTCTTCACCGGTACTTGTGACTGGTGCCATGGTATATTGCATCAGCAATAAAGGGTTCCCGATGATGATAACGATGATGATGATGATGATGAATACTACTGTATGTTATGATTGTATTCACACAATTGTTGTGATGAGTGTGGCTTTTTGCACTGTGTGTAGATGGATTTCCATGTTTGTGTTTAGGTGAGTTTCATGTCATTTTAGACAACATCCAAACGAGAAACAAAAAATCAAAATCATCACCAAAAACACTATCAATTCATATAATCGTTTTTAAAAATATTTTTTACAAATGCTTTATAGCTGCTTGTATTATCTTGGTGTTTGTGTGGGAGTGTAGGATGGTTAAATAAATATATTCTGAATTAGTTATACATCTATAATTTCACAAAAAAAGAATCCTTTGCATTTGTTCTTTTTGCGGATGCCGTGAGTGTATGTGTTTTCTGTGTGAGATTCGTTAGTATTGTCCTAAGGAGGCACCTGTAGGCAGTGAGACCGGACTCTCTCCTCAAGTGCAAAATGTGAATTTGCATTTTTACAGGGTGGTTCTGGAACATCCTTAAAATTCATGAGAGAATATTACTGATTGGTCACTGAATCCCTTAAACCAGGGGAGCCCAAATCCAGTCCTGGAGGGCCAGAGTCCTGCACATTTTTGGGTTTCCCCTCATTTAACACACCTGATTCATCTCCTTGTGCTAATAACCACACAGCTCTTGAGCTGAATTATTTATGGTGGAACAGGGAAAGAACTTTGCTACACAGGGCACCGGCCCCCCAGGACTGGATTTGGACACCCTTGCTTTAGGTAGAAGAAAAAGGCAGCACAAGTCGATGTTAACTGGCCAATGAGGTAGTGCCCCTCTCATAAATATTAATCAGCTAGCCAATCGTGTAGGGCTTCGCTCATGAATATTAAAAAGTTCTCCTGATCCACGGTGCTACAAGAAATTAGCGCCCGGGACACACTGGATGTGAGGCGGAAAATATCAGATTTCATTTCGGCGCCCATGTTAACGGATTAGAGCGGCCGCGTGCGCGAGATGCGGGGCTCACGCCTCGCGGCAGCGGCGCAGCATCTACAGTCACGCGCGCGGTAATCGGTTCTCTATGGAAGCGTGTTGCATTCATCTTAAAAACATCAATTCTGTTTTTCCGAATTAATGAGATAATAAGTATTTTAACTCTAAAAGAGCTCTAAAACCTGAAATTACTAATCTGCAGGATAGTAAGGGTCTTATAATAGTAAACGACATTGATATAGTAAATGAGTTCAATGATAGTTTTGCACGGGTATTCACTGTTGAGGACCTTAGTAATTTACCAGTTATTACCTATCCAGCATCGTCTATAGCTAATATATACACACGTGGACAAAATTGTTGGTACCCTTCAGTCAATGAAAGAAAAACTCACAATGGTCACAGAAATAACTTTAATCTGACAAAAGTAATAATAAATAAAAATTCTATGAAATTTAACTAATAAAAGTCAGACATTGATTTTCAACCATGCGTCAACAGAATTAATAAAAAAAAAACTCATGAAACAGGCCTGGACAAAAATGATGGTACCCCTAGAAAAGACTGAAAATAATGTGACCAAAGGGACATGTTAATCCAAGGTGTGTCCACTAATTAGCATCACAGGTGTCTACAATCTTGTAATCAGTCAGTGGACCTATATATAGGGCTCCAGGTAGTCACTGTGTTGTTTGGTGACATGGTGTGTACCACACTCAACATGGACCAGAGGAAGCGAAGGAAAGAGTTGTCTCAGGAGATTAGAAAGAAAATTATAGACAAGCATGTCAAAGATAAAGGCTATAAGACCATCTCGAAGCAGCTTGATGTTCCTGTGACTACAGTTGCACATATTATTCAGAAGTTTAAGATCCATGGGACTGTAGCTAACCTCCCTGGACGTGGCCGCAGGAGGAAAATTGATGACAAATCAAAGAGACGGATAATATGAATGGTAACAAAAGAGCCCAGAAAAACTTCTAAAGAGATCCAAGGTGAACTTCAAGCACAAGGAACATCAGTGTCAGATCGCACCATCCGTCGTTGTTTGAGCCAAAGTGGACTTCATGGGAGACGACCAAGGAGGACACCATTGTTGAAAACAAGTCATAAAAAAGCCAGACTGGAATTTGCCAAACTACATGTGGACAAGCCACAAAGATTCTGGGAGAATGTCCTATGGACAGATTAGACAAAAAATGAACTTTTTTGCCAAGGCACATCAGCTCTATGTTCACAGACGGAAAAATGAAGCATATCAAGAAAAGAACACTGTCCCTTCTGTGAAACATGGAGGAGGCTCTGTTATGTTCTGGGGCTGCTTTGCTGCATCTGGCACAGGGTGTCTTGAATCTGTGCAGGGTACAATGAAATCTCAAGACTATCAAGGGATTCTAGAGAGAAATGTGCTGGCCAGTGTCAGAAAGCTCTCAGTGGTCTCAGTCGCAGGTCATGGGTCTTGCAACAGGACAATGACCCAAAACACACAGCTAAAAACACCCAAGAATGGCTACGAGGAAAACATTGGACTATTCTAAAGTGGCCTTCTATGAGCCCTGACCTCAATCCTATTTAGCATCTTTGGAAAGAGCTGAAACATGCCGTCTGGAAAAGGCACCCTTCAAACCTGAGACAACTGGAGCAGTTTGCTCATGAGGAGTGGGCCAAAATACCTGCTGAGAAGTGCAGAAGTCTCATTGACAGTTACAGGAATCGTTTGATTGCAGTGATTGCCTCAAAAGGTTGTGCAACAAAATATTAAGTTAGGGGTACCATCATTTTTGTCCAGGCCTGTTTCATGAGTTTTTTTTTTTTATTAATTCTGTTGAAGCATGGTTGAAAATCAATGTCTGACTTTTATTAGTTAAATTTCATAGAATTTTTATTTATTATTACTTTTGTCAGATTAAAGTTATTTCTGTGACCATTGTGAGTTTTTCTTTCATTGACTGAAGGGTACCAACAATTTTGTCCACGTGTGTATATAACTGAAGCAGATGTTTTGCAAAGCCTAGCTAAGCTCAAAATAAATAAATCACAGGGCCCTGATGGCATCTTACCTATAGTGTTAAAAGAGATGAGGGATATTATTTGCCGACCCTTAACTTTACTGTTTCAAAAATCCTTATCTGAAGGTGTGGTACCTTCTGATTGGAAGCACACCTTCATAACGCCTATTTTCAAAAAAGGGGATAGAAGTAATTTGTCTAACTATAGGCCAATCAGTCTAACTTGTATAACTGGTAAAGTTATGGAGGCTATAATCAAAGAGAAAATGGTAGATTACCTGGACTCCAATAACATTTTGCGGGATAGCCAGCATGGATTTAGGAGAGGTAGATCCTGTTTAACAAATCTGTTGGAGTTTTTTGAGGAAGCTACTCAGGAAGTTGATGATAAAAAGGCCTATGATGTCATCTACTTAGATTTCCAAAAGGCTTTTGATGTTGTCCCCCACAAGAGGCTCCTACTTAAACTCAAAGCGACAGGTATTTTAGGTACCGTAGCGACCTGGATTGATAACTGGTTAACAGATAGGAAACAGCGAGTAGTTATAAGAGGCACAATGTCACAGTGGGCTTGCGTTCATAGTGGGGTACCGCAGGGTTCGATTTTAGGACCACTATTGTTCCTAATTTACATAAATGATATGGATACCAATATATACAGTAAACTGGTGAAATTTGCAGATGACACCAAGGTGGGTGGTGTAGCAGATACTGAATTAGCGGCTCAGCAGCTACAGCGGGATCTTGATTTAATTAGTGACTGGGCCGATACCTGGCAGATGAAATTTAACGTCGATAAATGTAAGGTACTCCATCTAGGGAGCAGAAATATAAAGTACAGGTATTTCATGGGTGTCACTGAAATAAAGGTAGCTGATCATGAGAAAGACCTTGGTGTGTATGTTGATGCTTCCATGTCCCATTCTCGCCAGTGTGGGGAAGCAATAAAAAAGGCCAATAGGATGTTGGGGTATATCTCCAGGTGTGTGGAGTTTAAGTCAAGGGAGGTAATGCTAAGATTATACAATTCCTTGGTGAGACCTCACCTAGAATATTGTGTGCAGGTTTGGTCACCATATCTTAAAAAGGACATTGTGGCCTTAGAAAAGGTGCAGCGTAGGGCCACAAAAATGATTCCTGGTCTTAGAGGAATGTCATACGAGGAACGGTTACTTGAGCTAAATCTGTTCAGTCTCAAGCAAAGGAGACTGAGGGGGGACATGATCCAGGTATATAAGATTCTAACAGGTTTGGATGCTGTTCAACCAAATAGTTACTTCAGCATTAGTTTAAATACACGAACTCGTGGCCATAGGTGGAAATTAGCGGGAGAACATTTCAAGCTGGATTTAAGGAAGCACTTCTTTACACAGCGTGCAGTCAGAGCTGAATCCTTGGGTTCCTTTAAATCAGAGTTAGATAAGATTTTAACGACTCTGAGCTATTAGTTTAGTTCTCCCCAAGCGAGCTTGATGGGCCGAATGGCCTCCTCTCGTTTGTATAGTTCTTATGTTCTTAATAATCCCGTTTTTCAGAGCAATATTTTTCTGAATTAATGAGAACCTTCCTGTTTTTTATGATGCACGATCTGTTCCGGAATCATCATTTATATCAGAATCCGGATCCAAATGTTTATTAAATATCACTTTAAACATGTAATAATATTACTTAAATATTCTGTTATTGATGGCCATTTTCAAGCCGCACGCGCCGGAATTAGCGGTTAGAAGGAAAGACACTGACTTTAGTATTGGTCTCTGGTGCCGTTTTGTGGTAAATATGCTTGTGATGAATATGTCTGAGGAATGTCGGTGCTTTGTCATTTTTTAATTTAATCAATTAAGCTGTTAGTTTAGCTCGCGCCCCATTTTGGCGGCTCTTCCCACCGCCGTCGCGCGCCCACTTTATGTTTCATAAACTTCAGTTCCCGCTTCGTTAGGGGAAGCTGTGCTGTTTTTATATCGTACAGAAACATAAAGTACAGGCGGCCTGATGGGATTAATAATTCTTCTCCTGCCTACAGACTCCTGCCAGCTGACGCTGGACCCCAACACAGCAAACAGACTCCTATCTCTGTCGGGGGGGGAACAGGAAGGTGACATGGGGGGCAGTGCAGCCATATCCTGATCATCCAGAGAGATTTGACAGCTGGGAACAAGTTCTGTGCAGAGAGAGTCTGATTGGCCGCTGTTACTGGGAGGCTGAGTGGGATGGATATGGAGCCTGGATAGGAGTGACTTATAAAGGGATCAGGAGGAAAGGAGGGAGTGACAGTGGGCTTGGATACAATGACAAGTCATGGAGTCTGAGCTGTTATACTGACAGATACTCTGTCTGGCACAATAATAAACAGACTCTCATACCCATAGAGCCCTCAGGCTCCCGCAGAGTAGGAGTGTATCTGGACTGGGGGGCTGGTGCTCTGTCCTTCTACAGAGTCTCCTCTGATGGACTGACCCCCCTGCACAGATTCACCTCCTCATTCACTGAGTCCCTCTATCCAGGATTTTATGTTCGTGGAAACTCCTCAGTGTCACTGTGACGTGTTGCTGGTTCTCCTGGCAAAAAGGTAAAATCTCTGCTTTTTAACCTTTATAATCCTTTTTACTCTGAAATGTACAGAACCGTGCAAAAGTCTTAGGCAGGCAAAGAAAATGATGTTTAGATTATCCTCCTGTTGGTGTAAAACTATGATATGATGCCTGTCAAAGTGTGTCAGCTTCGCCATTTCAGAACCTCTGCTAAAATCATCCTAGTATTTGCAGCGACCGTCCAGTGCAGCCATGTATGTTTTGACTTGGCCACTAGCAGACCTCATACAGCTAGTCAATCTCTCACTGACCTTTTAAACCAATATGTTTAATTATTTAATTGAGCTGTTGGGGAAATTTAACAAAATCATGGAACGGCTGAGGTGCCCCTGAGGAGAAGTTTGGGAACTGAAGCGGTGTTCATCTAGCCATCCAACTAGATATCAGTAACTTTTTAGAAAACAGAAGAAATTATTACTAGTTTTTATTGTGTTACTCTTAATGTGCACATGTTCTAATGTTAAATTGTGTTTTTTGTTCTAAGCCAAAGTACACTTGCTACCCAGATAAACAGCTTTAAACATTTCTTTGGACTTTTGCACAGTAATGTGTGTTTGACAAAAAATACATGTCTGTGTTCAGTGAGCTGAATGACATGAAAAAATATAGTTTAATAGTTTTTTTCTTTGACTAAAATGTAATTAAATGTAATCCTGATTGGGGGGGGGCTTTCCCTCTCCCCTCCATATGTACATTTTATATATTATATATTTATGTCCATTTACTGCATTTCCTCCCTGTACAGTGACAATAAAGGCTTTCTGTTCTGTCCTATTAATGTCCTGCTTCAGCGTCACCCAAAGCATAACTGAGTAACATAATGAAACCACAGTCTGCTGGATTAAGTTAAATTCACTGTATTACTGCAGCTGAACATAACTGACACAATGACACTGAATCAATGTGTATAATAATCATTTAACTGGAGACATAACAGACACAAAAAACATTGGAAAATAAAATTTTGTCCTGTTACTGTCCTGGTTCAGTGGATTAAAGTAAATAAAATTATTAATATATTTCAATAAATAATGAAATTAGTTTTCTTAAATAATTAACACCCTTGCCACCCCCACCCCCCAGTAATAGGTCTGGTTGCTCCCCCGTCAGACAGAATAGGCAGTTTCCCAGGCAACCTTGCCACCCCCACCACACTGTAAAAGGCCTGGTCATGCCCCGTCAGACAAAACGGGCAGGTGCCCAGGCAATCTTGCCACCCGCACCCCACTGTAAAAGGTGTGGTTATGCCCCATGAGACAGAACGGGCGGGTGGTCAGACACCCTTGCCACCCCCACCCCACTGTAAAAGGCCTGGTTATGTCACATCAGACAAAAAGGGCAGGTGCCCAGGCAGCCTTGCCACCCCCACCCCACTGTAAAAGTTCTGGTTATGCCCCCGTCAGACAGAACGAGCAGGTGGCCAGACACCCTTGCCACCCCCACCCCACTGTAAAAGGTCTGGTTATGCCCCGTCAGACAAAACGGGCAGGTGCCCAGACGTCCTTGCCACCCCCTCCCCACTGTAAAAGGCCTGGTTATGCCCCGTCAGACAAAACGGGCAGGTGCCCAGTCAACTTTGCCATCCCCTCCCCAATGTAAAAGGCCTGGTTATGCCCCCGTCAGACAGAACGGGCAGGTGGCCAGACACCCTTGCCACCCCCACCCCACTGTAAAAGGACTGGTTATGCCCCATGAGACAGAACGGGCGGGTGGTCAGACACCCTTGCCACCCCCACCCCACTGTAAAAGTCCTGGTTATGTCCCATCAGACAAAAAGGGCAGGTGCCCAGGCAGCCTTGCCACCCCCACCCCACTGTAAAAGTTCTGATTATACCCCCGTCAGACAGAACGAGCAGGTGGCCAGACACCCTTGCCACCCCCACCCCACTGAAATAGGTCTGGTTATGCCCCCGTCGGACAAAAGGAGCAGGTGGCCAGGCAATCTTGCCACCCGCACCCCACTGTAAAAGGTCTGGTTATGCCCCATGAGACAGAACGGGCGGGTGCCTAGGGTCCCTTACCCCCCCCACCACACTGTAAAAGGTCTGGTTATGCCCCCGTCAGACAGAACGAGCAGGTGGCCAGACACCCTTGCCACCCGCACCCCACTGTAAAAGGTCTGGTTATGTCCCGTCAGACAAAAAGGGCAGGTGCCCAGGCAGCCTTGCCACGCCCACCCCACTGAAAAAGTTCTGGTTATGCCCCCGTCAGACAGAACGGGCAGCTGCCCAGACACCCTTGCCACCCCCACCCCACTGTAGAAGGCCTGGTTATGCCCCCGTCAGACAGAACGGGCAGTTGCTCAGACACCCTTGCCACCCCCACCCCACTGTAAAAGGTCTGGTTATGCCCCATGAGACAGAACGGGCGGGTGGTCAGACACCCTTGCCACCCCCACCCCACTTTAAAAGGTCTGGTTATGCCCCGTCAGACAAAACGGGCAGGTGCCCAGATGCCCTTGCCACCCCCTCCCCACTGTAAAAGTCCTGGTTATGTCCCATCAGACAAAAAGGGCAGGTGCCCAGGCAACCTTGCCGCCCCCACCCCACTAAAAAAGTTCTGGTTATGCCCCCGTCAGACAAAACGGGCAGGTGGCCAGACACCCTTGCCACCCCCACCCCACTGTAAAAGGTCTGGTTATGCCCCATGAGACAGAACGGGCGGGTGGCCAGACACCCTTGCCACCCCCACCCCACTTTAAAAGGTCTGGTTATGCCCCGTCAGACAAAACGGGCAGGTGCCCAGATGCCCTTGCCACCCCCTCCCCACTGTAAAAGTTTTGGTTATGCCCTCGTCAGACAAAACGGGCAGGTGGCCAGACACCCTTGCCACCCCCACCCCACTTTAAAAGGTCTGGTTATGCCCCCGTCAGACAAAACGGGCAGGTGGCCAGACACCCTTGCCACCCCCACCCCACTGTAAAAGGTCTGGTTATGCCCCATGAGACAAAACGGGCGGGTGGCCAGACACCCTTGCCACCCCCACCCCACTTTAAAAGGTCTGGTTATGCCCCATGAGACAGAACGGGCGGGTGGCCAGACACCCTTGCCACCCCCACCCCACTAAAAAAGTTCTGGTTATGCCCCCGTCAGACAAAACGGGCAGGTGGCCAGACACCCTTGCCACCCCCACCCCACTGTAAAAGGTCTGGTTATGCCCCATGAGACAGAACGGGCGGGTGGCCAGACACCCTTGCCACCCCCACCCCACTAAAAAAGTTCTGGTTATGCCCCCGTCAGACAAAACGGGCAGGTGGCCAGACACCCTTGCCACCCCCACCCCACTGTAAAAGGTCTGGTTATGCCCCATGAGACAGAACGGGCGGGTGGCCAGACACCCTTGCCACCCCCACCCCACTTTAAAAGGTCTGGTTATGCCCCGTCAGACAAAACGGGCAGGTGCCCAGATGCCCTTGCCACCCCCTCCCCACTGTAAAAGTTTTGGTTATGCCCTCGTCAGACAAAACGGGCAGGTGCCCAGACACCCTTGCCACCCTCTCCCCAATGTAAAAGGCCTGGTTATGCCCCCGTCAGACAGAACGGGCAGGTGCCCAGACACCCTTGCCACCCCCTCCCCACTTTAAATGGCCTGGTTATGCCCCGTCAGACAAAACGGGCAGGTGCCCAGACACCTTTGCCACCCTCTCCCCAATGTAAAAGGCCTGGTTATGCCCCCGTCAGACAGAACGGGCAGGTGCCCAGACACCCTTGCCACCCCCTCCCCACTGTAAAAGGTCTGGTTATGCCCCGTCAGACAAAACGGGCAGGTGCCCAGACACCTTTGCCACCCTCTCCCCAATGTAAAAGGCCTGGTTATGCCCCCGTCAGACAGAACGGGCAGGTGCCCAGACACCCTTGCCACCCGCACCCCACTTTAAAAGGTCTGGTTATGCCCCGTCAGACAAAACGGGCAGGTGCCCAGGCAGCCTTGCCACCCTCTCCCCAATGTAAAAGGCCTGGTTATGCCCCCGTCAGACAGAACGGGCAGGTGCCCAGACACCTTTGCCACCCTCTCCCGAATGTAAAAGGCCTGGTTATGCCCCCGTCAGACAGAACGGGCAGGTGCCCAGACACCCTTGCCACCCGCACCCCACTGTAAAAGGCCTGGTTATGTCACATCAGACAAAAAGGGCAGGTGCCCAGGCAGCCTTGCCACCCCCACCCCACTGTAAAAGTTCTGGTTATGCCCCCGTCAGACAGAACGAGCAGGTGGCCAGACACCCTTGCCACCCCCACCCCACTGTAAAAGGTCTGGTTATGCCCCGTCAGACAAAACGGGCAGGTGCCCAGACGTCCTTGCCACCCCCTCCCCACTGTAAAAGGCCTGGTTATGCCCCTGTCGGACAAAACGAGCAGGTGCCCAGGCAACATTGCCACCCCCACCCCACTGTAAAAGGTCTGGTTATGCCCCGTCAGACAAAACGGGCAGGTGCCCAGTCAACTTTGCCATCCCCTCCCCAATGTAAAAGGCCTGGTTATGCCCCCGTCAGACAGAACGGGCAGGTGGCCAGACACCCTTGCCACCCCCACCCCACTGTAAAAGGACTGGTTATGCCCCATGAGACAGAACGGGCGGGTGGTCAGACACCCTTGCCACCCCCACCCCACTGTAAAAGTTCTGATTATACCCCCGTCAGACAGAACGAGCAGGTGGCCAGACACCCTTGCCACCCCCACCCCACTGAAATAGGTCTGGTTATGCCCCCGTCGGACAAAAGGAGCAGGTGGCCAGGCAATCTTGCCACCCGCACCCCACTGTAAAAGGTCTGGTTATGCCCCATGAGACAGAACGGGCGGGTGCCTAGGGTCCCTTACCCCCCCCACCACACTGTAAAAGGTCTGGTTATGCCCCCGTCAGACAGAACGAGCAGGTGGCCAGACACCCTTGCCACCCGCACCCCACTGTAAAAGGTCTGGTTATGTCCCGTCAGACAAAAAGGGCAGGTGCCCAGGCAGCCTTGCCAGGCCCACCCCACTGAAAAAGTTCTGGTTATGCCCCCGTCAGACAGAACGGGCAGCTGCCCAGACACCCTTGCCACCCCCACCCCACTGTAGAAGGCCTGGTTATGCCCCCGTCAGACAGAACGGGCAGTTGCTCAGACACCCTTGCCACCCCCACCCCACTGTAAAAGGTCTGGTTATGCCCCATGAGACAGAACGGGCGGGTGGTCAGACACCCTTGCCACCCCCACCCCACTTTAAAAGGTCTGGTTATGCCCCGTCAGACAAAACGGGCAGGTGCCCAGATGCCCTTGCCACCCCCTCCCCACTGTAAAAGTCCTGGTTATGTCCCATCAGACAAAAAGGGCAGGTGCCCAGATGCCCTTGCCACCCCCTCCCCACTGTAAAAGTTTTGGTTATGCCCTCGTCAGACAAAACGGGCAGGTGGCCAGACACCCTTGCCACCCCCACCCCACTTTAAAAGGTCTGGTTATGCCCCGTCAGACAAAACGGGCAGGTGCCCAGACACCCTTGCCACCCCCACCCCACTTTAAATGGCCTGGTTATGCCCCATGAGACAGAACGGGCGGGTGGTCAGACACCCTTGCCACCCCCACCCCACTGTAAAAGTCCTGGTTATGTCCCATCAGACAAAAAGGGCAGGTGCCCAGGCAGCCTTGCCACCCCCACCCCACTGTAAAAGTTCTGATTATACCCCCGTCAGACAGAACGAGCAGGTGGTCAGACACCCTTGCCACCCCCACCCCACTGAAATAGGTCTGGTTATGCCCCCGTCGGACAAAAGGAGCAGGTGGCCAGGCAATCTTGCCACCCGCACCCCACTGTAAAAGGTGTGGTTATGCCCCATGAGACAGAACGGCAGGGTGGCCAGACACCCTTGCCACCCCCACCCCACTGAAATAGGTCTGGTTATGCCCCCGTCGGACAAAAGGAGCAGGTGGCCAGGCAATCTTGCCACCCGCACCCCACTGTAAAAGGTCTGGTTATGCCCTATGAGACAGAACGGGCAGGTGCCCAGTCAACTTTGCCATCCCCTCCCCACTGTAAAAGGTCTGGTTATGCCCCATGAGACAGAACGGGCGGGTGCCTAGGGTCCCTTACCCCCCCCACCACACTGTAAAAGGTCTGTTTATGCCCCCGTCAGACAGAACGAGCAGGTGGCCAGACACCCTTGCCACCCGCACCCCACTGTAAAAGGTCTGGTTATGTCCCGTCAGACAAAAAGGGCAGGTGCCCAGGCAGCCTTGCCACGCCCACCCCACTGAAAAAGTTCTGGTTATGCCCCCGTCAGACAGAACGGGCAGCTGCCCAGACACCCTTGCCACCCCCACCCCACTGTAGAAGGCCTGGTTATGCCCCCGTCAGACAGAACGGGCAGTTGCTCAGACACCCTTGCCACCCCCACCCCACTGTAAAAGGTCTGGTTATGCCCCATGAGACAGAACGGGCGGGTGGTCAGACACCCTTGCCACCCCCAACACACTGTAAAAGTCCTGGTTATGTCCCATCAGACAAAAAGGGCAGGTGCCCAGGCAACCTTGCCGCCCCCACCCCACTAAAAAAGTTCTGGTTATGCCCCCGTCAGACAAAACGGGCAGGTGCCCAGACACCCTTGCCACCCCCACCCCCACTTTAAATGGCCTGGTTATGCCCCGTCAGACAAAACGGGCAGGTGCCCAGACACCTTTGCCACCCTCTCCCCAATGTAAAAGGCCTGGTTATGCCCCCGTCAGACAGAACGGGCAGGTGCCCAGACACCCTTGCCACCCCCTCCCCACTGTAAAAGGTCTGGTTATGCCCCGTCAGACAAAACGGGCAGGTGGCCAGACACCCTTGCCACCCCCACCCCACTTTAAAAGGCCTGGTTATGCCCCGTCGGATAGAAGAGGCAGGTGCCCAGACACCCTTGCCACCCCCACCCCACTGAAAAAGTTCTGGTTATGCCCCCGTCAGACAGAACGGGCAGGTGCCCAGACACCCTTGCCACCCCCTCCCCACTGTAAAAGGTCTGGTTATGTCCCATCAGAAAAAACGGGCAGGTGCCCAGACACCCTTGCCACCCTCTCCCCAATGTAAAAGGCCTGGTTATGCCCCCGTCAGACAGAACGGGCAGGTGCCCAGACACCCTTGCCACCCCCTCCCCACTGTAAAAGGTCTGGTTATGCCCCGTCAGACAAAACGGGCTGGTGGCCAGACACCCTTGCCACCCCCACCCCACTTTAAAAGGCCTGGTTATGCCCCGTCGGATAGAAGAGGCAGGTGCCCAGACACCCTTGCCACCCCCACCCCACTGAAAAAGTTCTGGTCATGCCCCCGTCAGACAGAACGAGCAGGTGGCCAGACACCCTTGCCACCCCCACCCCACTGAAAAAGTTCTGGTTATGCCCCCGTCAGACAGAACGGGCAGGTGCCCAGACACCCTTGCCACCCCCACCCCACTGAAAAAGTTCTGGTTATGCCCCCGTCAGACAGAACGGGCAGGTGCCCAGACACCCTTGCCACCCCCTCCCCACTGTAAAAGGTCTGGTTATGCCCCGTCAGACAAAACGGGCAGGTGGCCAGACACCCTTGCCACCCCCACCCCACTTTAAAAGGCCTGGTTATGCCCCGTCGGATAGAAGAGGCAGGTGCCCAGACACCCTTGCCACCCCCACCCCACTGAAAAAGTTCTGGTCATGCCCCCGTCAGACAGAACGAGCAGGTGGCCAGACACCCTTGCCACCCCCTCCCCACTTTAAAAGGCCTGGTTATGCCCCGTCAGACAAAACGGGCAGGTGCCCAGACACCCTTGCCACCCCCACCCCACTTTAAAAGGCCTGGTTATGCCCCTTCGGATAGAAGAGGCAGGTGCCCAGACACCCTTGCCACCCCCACCCCACTTTAAAAGGCCTGGTTATGCCCCGTCGGATAGAAGAGGCAGGTGCCCAGACACCCTTGCCACCCCCACCCCACTGAAAAAGTTCTGGTCATGCCCCCGTCAGACAGAACGAGCAGGTGCCCAGACACCCTTGCCACCCCCACCCCACTTTAAAAGACCTGGTTATGCCCCGTCAGACAAAACGGGCAGGTGCCCAGACACCCTTGCCACCCCCACCCCACTGTAAAAGTTCTGGTCATGCCCCCGTCAGACAGAACGAGCAGGTGCCCAGACACCCTTGCCACCCCCACCCCACTTTAAAAGGCCTGGTTATGCCCCGTCAGACAAAACGGGCAGGTGCCCAGGCAGCCTTGCCACCCCCACCCCACTGAAAAAGGCCTGGTTATGCCCCGTCAGACAAAACGGGCAGGTGCCCAGACACCCTTGCCACCCCCACCCCACTGTAAAAGACCTGGTTATGTCCCGTCAGACAAAACGGGCAGGTGTCCAGACACCCGTGCCACCCCTACCCCACTGTAAAAGGCTTGGTTATGCCCCATGAGACAGAACGGGCGGGTGCCCAGACACCCTTGCCACCCCCACCCCACTGTAAAAGTTCTGGTTATGCCCCCGTCGGACAGAACAGGCAGGTGGCCAGACACCCTTGCCACCCCCACCCCACTGAAAAAGGCCTGGTTATGCCCCGTCAGACAAAACGGGCAGGTGTCCAGACACCCGTGCCACCCCTACCCCACTGTAAAAGGCTTGGTTATGCCCCATGAGACAGAACGGGCGGGTGCCCAGACACCCTTGCCACCCCCACCCCACTGTAAAAGTTCTGGTTATGCCCCCGTCGGACAGAACAGGCAGGTGGCCAGACACCCTTGCCACCCCCACCCCACTGTAAAAGGTCTGGTTATGCCCCGTCAGACAAAACGGGCAGGTGGCCAGACACCCTTGCCACCCCCACCCCACTGTAAAAGGTCTGGTTATGCCCCGTCAGACAAAACGGGCAGGTGCCCAGACACCTTTGCCACCCCCACCCTACTGTAAAAGGCTTGGTTATGTCCCATCAGACAAAACGGGCAGGTGCCCAGACACCCTTGCCACCCCCACCCCACTGAAAAAGGCCTGGTTATGCCCCGTCAGACAAAACGGGCAGGTGTCCAGACACCCGTGCCACCCCTACCCACTGTAAAAGTTCAGGTTATGCCCCCGTCGGACAGAACAGGCAGGTGGCCAGACACCCTTGCCACCCCCACCCCACTGTAAAAGGCTTGGTTATGCCCCATGAGACAGAACGGGCGGGTGCCCAGACACCCTTGCCACCCCTCCCCACTGTAAAAGTTCAGGTTATGCCCCCGTCGGACAGAACAGGCAGGTGGCCAGACACCCTTGCCACCCCCACCCCACTTTAAAAGGCCTGGTTATGCCCCGTCGGATAGAAGAGGCAGGTGCCCAGACACCCTTGCCACCCCCACCCCACTGAAAAAGTTCTGGTCATGCCCCCGTCAGACAGAACGAGCAGGTGCCCAGACACCCTTGCCACCCCCACCCCACTTTAAAAGGCCTGGTTATGCCCCGTCAGACAAAACGGGCAGGTACCCAGACACCTTTGCCACCCCCACCCTACTGTAAAAGGCTTGGTTATGTCCCATCAGACAAAACGGGCAGGTGCCCAGACACCCTTGCCACCCCCACCCCACTGTAAAAGTTCTGTTTATGCCCCCGTCGGACAGAACTGGCAGTTTCCCAGGCAGCCTTGCAACCCCCACCCCACTGTAAAAGACCTGGTTATGTCCCGTCAGACAAAACGGGCAGGTGCCCAGACACCCTTGCCACCCCTCCCCACTGTAAAAGTTCTGGTTATGTCCCGTCAGACAAAAAGGGCAGGTGCCCAGGCAGCCTTACCCCCCCAGCACACTGTAAAAGGCCTGGTTATGCCCCCGTCAGACAGAACGGGCAGGTGCCCAGACACCCTTACCCCCCCACCCCACTGAAAAAGGTCTGGTTATGCCCCATGAGACAGAACGGGCGGGTGCCCAGACACCCTTGCCACCCCTCCCCACTGTAAAAGTTCTGGTTATGCCCCGTCAGACAAAACGGGCAGGTGTCCAGACACCCTTGCCATCCCCTCCCCACTGTAAAAGGTCTGGTTATGCCCCATGGGACAGAACGGGCGGGTGGTCAGACACCCTTGCCACCCCCACCCCACTGTAAAAGGTCTGGTTATGCCCCCGTCAGACAGAACGGGCAGTTGGTCAGACACCCTTGCCACCCCCACCCCACTGTAAAAGGACTGGTTATGCCCCATGAGACAGAACGGGCGGGTGGTCAGACACCCTTGCCACCCCCACCCCACTGTAAAAGTCCTGGTTATGTCCCATCAGACAAAAAGGGCAGGTGCCCAGGCAGCCTTGCCACCCCCACCCCACTGTAAAAGTTCTGATTATACCCCCGTCAGACAGAACGAGCAGGTGGTCAGACACCCTTGCCACCCCCACCCCACTGAAATAGGTCTGGTTATGCCCCCGTCGGACAAAAGGAGCAGGTGGCCAGGCAATCTTGCCACCCGCACCCCACTGTAAAAGGTGTGGTTATGCCCCATGAGACAGAACGGCAGGGTGGCCAGACACCCTTGCCACCCCCACCCCACTGAAATCGGTCTGGTTATGCCCCCGTCGGACAAAAGGAGCAGGTGGCCAGGCAATCTTGCCACCCGCACCCCACTGTAAAAGGTCTGGTTATGCCCTATGAGACAGAACGGGCAGGTGCCCAGTCAACTTTGCCATCCCCTCCCCACTGTAAAAGGTCTGGTTATGCCCCATGAGACAGAACGGGCGGGTGCCTAGGGTCCCTTACCCCCCCCACCACACTGTAAAAGGTCTGGTTATGCCCCCGTCAGACAGAACGAGCAGGTGGCCAGACACCCTTGCCACCCGCACCCCACTGTAAAAGGTCTGGTTATGTCCCGTCAGACAAAAAGGGCAGGTGCCCAGGCAGCCTTGCCACGCCCACCCCACTGAAAAAGTTCTGGTTATGCCCCCGTCAGACAGAACGGGCAGCTGCCCAGACACCCTTGCCACCCCCACCCCACTGTAGAAGGCCTGGTTATGCCCCCGTCAGACAGAACGGGCAGTTGCTCAGACACCCTTGCCACCCCCACCCCACTGTAAAAGGTCTGGTTATGCCCCATGAGACAGAACGGGCGGGTGGTCAGACACCCTTGCCACCCCCACCCCACTGTAAAAGGTCTGGTTATGTCCCATCAGACAAAAAGGGCAGGTGCCCAGGCAACCTTGCCGCCCCCACCCCACTAAAAAAGTTCTGGTTATGCCCCCGTCAGACAAAACGGGCAGGTGGCCAGACACCCTTGCCACCCCCACCCCACTTTAAATGGCCTGGTTATGCCCCGTCAGACAAAACGGGCAGGTGCCCAGACACCCTTGCCACCCCCACCCCACTTTAAAAGGCCTGGTTATGCCCCCGTCAGACAGAACGGGCAGGTGCCCAGACACCCTTGCCACCCCCTCCCCACTGTAAAAGGTCTGGTTATGCCCCGTCAGACAAAACGGGCAGGTGGCCAGACACCCTTGCCACCCCCACCCCACTTTAAAAGGCCTGGTTATGCCCCGTCGGATAGAAGAGGCAGGTGCCCAGACACCCTTGCCACCCCCACCCCACTGAAAAAGTTCTGGTTATGCCCCCGTCAGACAGAACGGGCAGGTGCCCAGACACCCTTGCCACCCCCTCCCCACTGTAAAAGGTCTGGTTATGTCCCATCAGAAAAAACGGGCAGGTGCCCAGACACCCTTGCCACCCCCACCCCACTTTAAATGGCCTGGTTATGCCCCGTCAGACAAAACGGGCAGGTGCCCAGACACCTTTGCCACCCTCTCCCCAATGTAAAAGGCCTGGTTATGCCCCCGTCAGACAGAACGGGCAGGTGGCCAGACACCCTTGCCACCCCCTCCCCACTTTAAAAGGCCTGGTTATGCCCCGTCAGACAAAACGGGCAGGTGCCCAGACACCCTTGCCACCCCCACCCCACTTTAAAAGGCCTGGTTATGCCCCTTCGGATAGAAGAGGCAGGTGCCCAGACACCCTTGCCACCCCCACCCCACTGAAAAAGTTCTGGTCATGCCCCCGTCAGACAGAACGAGCAGGTGCCCAGACACCCTTGCCTCCCCCACCCCACTGAAAAAGGCCTGGTTATGCCCCGTCAGACAAAAAGGGCAGGTGCCCAGGCAGCCTTACCCCCCCAGCACACTGTAAAAGGCCTGGTTATGCCCCGTCAGACAAAACGGGCAGGTGCCCAGACACCCTTGCCACCCCCACCCCACTGAAAAAGGCCTGGTTATGCCCCGTCAGACAAAACGGGCAGGTGGCCAGACACCCTTGCCACCCCCACCCCACTTTAAAAGTTCTGGTTATGCCCCGTCAGACAAAACGGGCAGGTGGCCAGACACCCTTGCCACCCCCTCCCCACTGTAAAAGGTCTGGTTATGCCCCGTCAGACAAACCGGGCAGGTGGCCAGACACCCTTGCCACCCCCACCCCACTTTAAAAGGCCTGGTTATGCCCCGTCGGATAGAAGAGGCAGGTGCCCAGACACCCTTGCCACCCCCACCCCACTGAAAAAGTTCTGGTTATGCCCCCGTCAGACAGAACGGGCAGGTGCCCAGACACCCTTGCCACCCCCTCCCCACTGTAAAAGGTCTGGTTATGCCCCGTCAGACAAAACGGGCAGGTGGCCAGACACCCTTGCCACCCCCACCCCACTTTAAAAGGCCTGGTTATGCCCCGTCGGATAGAAGAGGCAGGTGCCCAGACACCCTTGCCACCCCCACCCCACTGAAAAAGTTCTGGTCATGCCCCCGTCAGACAGAACGAGCAGGTGCCCAGACACCCTTACCCCCCCCAGCACACTGTAAAAGGTCTGGTTATGCCCCGTCAGACAAAACGGGCAGGTGCCCAGACACCCTTGCCACCCCCACCCCACTGAAAAAGGCCTGGTTATGCCCCGTCAGACAAAACGGGCAGGTGCCCAGACACCCTTGCCACCCCTCCCCACTGTAAAAGTTCTGGTTATGTCCCGTCAGACAAAAAGGGCAGGTGCCCAGACACCCTTGCCACCCCTCCCCACTGTAAAAGTTCTAGTTATGCCCCCGTCAGACAGAACGGGCGGGTGCCCAGACACCCTTACCCCCCCACCCCACTGTAGAAGGCCTGGTTATGCCCCCGTCAGACAGAACGGGCAGTTGCTCAGACACCCTTGCCACCCCCACCCCACTGTAAAAGGTCTGGTTATGTCCCATCAGACAAAAAGGGCAGGTGCCCAGGCAACCTTGCCGCCCCCACCCCACTAAAAAAGTTCTGGTTATGCCCCCGTCAGACAAAACGGGCAGGTGGCCAGACACCCTTGCCACCCCCACCCCACTTTAAAAGGTCTGGTTATGCCCCGTCAGACAAAACGGGCAGGTGCCCAGACACCTTTGCCACCCCCTCCCCACTGTAAAAGGTCTGGTTATGCCCCGTCAGACAGAACGGGCAGGTGCCCAGACACCCTTGCCACCCCCTCCCCACTGTAAAAGGTCTGGTTATGCCCCCGTCAGACAGAACGGGCAGGTGCCCAGACACCCTTGCCACCCTCTCCCCAATGTAAAAGGCCTGGTTATGCCCCCGTCAGACAGAACGGGCAGGTGCCCAGACACCCTTGCCACCCCCTCCCCACTGTAAAAGGTCTGGTTATGCCCCGTCAGACAAAACGGGCAGGTGCCCAGACACCTTTGCCACCCTCTCCCCAATGTAAAAGGCCTGGTTATGCCCCCGTCAGACAGAACGGGCAGGTGCCCAGACACCCTTGCCACCCCCTCCCCACTGTAAAAGGTCTGGTTATGCCCCGTGAGACAAAACGGGCAGGTGCCCAGACACCCTTGCCACCCTCTCCCCAATGTAAAAGGTCTGGTTATGCCCCCGTCAGACAGAACGGGCAGGTGGCCAGACACCCTTGCCACCCCCTCCCCACTTTAAAAGGCCTGGTTATGCACCGTCAGACAAAACGGGCAGGTGCCCAGACACCCTTGCCACCCCCACCCCACTTTAAAAGGCCTGGTTATGCCCCTTCGGATAGAAGAGGCAGGTGCCCAGACACCCTTGCCACCCCCTCCCCACTGTAAAAGGTCTGGTTATGCCCCCGTCAGACAGAACGGGCAGGTGCCCAGACACCCTTGCCACCCTCTCCCCAATGTAAAAGGCCTGGTTATGCCCCCGTCAGACAGAACGGGCAGGTGCCCAGACACCCTTGCCACCCCCCTCCCCACTGTAAAAGGCCTGGTTATGCCCCCGTCAGACAGAACGGGCAGGTGCCCAGACACCCTTGCCACCCCCTCCCCACTGTAAAAGGTCTGGTTATGCCCCGTCAGACAAAACGGGCAGGTGCCCAGACACCTTTGCCACCCCCTCCCCAATGTAAAAGGCCTGGTTATGCCCCCGTCAGACAGAACGGGCAGGTGCCCAGACACCCTTGCCACCCCCTCCCCACTGTAAAAGGCCTGGTTATGCCCCCGTCAGACAGAACGGGCAGGTGCCCAGACACCCTTGCCACCCCCTCCCCACTGTAAAAGGTCTGGTTATGCCCCGTCAGACAGAACGGGCAGGTGCCCAGACACCCTTGCCACCCCCTCCCCACTGTAAAAGGTCTGGTTATGCCCCGTCAGACAAAACGGGCAGGTGCCCAGACACCCTTGCCACCCCCACCCCACTGAAAAAGGCCTGGTTATGCCCCGTCAGACAAAACGGGCAGGTGCCCAGACACCCTTGCCACCCCTCCCCACTGTAAAAGTTCTGGTTATGTCCCGTCAGACAAAAAGGGCAGGTGCCCAGACACCCTTGCCACCCCTCCCCACTGTAAAAGTTCTAGTTATGCCCCCGTCAGACAGAACGGGCGGGTGCCCAGACACCCTTACCCCCCCACCCCACTGTAGAAGGCCTGGTTATGCCCCCGTCAGACAGAACGGGCAGTTGCTCAGACACCCTTGCCACCCCCACCCCACTGTAAAAGGTCTGGTTATGTCCCATCAGACAAAAAGGGCAGGTGCCCAGGCAACCTTGCCGCCCCCACCCCCACTAAAAAAGTTCTGGTTATGCCCCCGTCAGACATAACGGGCAGGTGGCCAGACACCCTTGCCACCCCCACCCCACTTTAAAAGGTCTGGTTATGCCCCGTCAGACAAAACGGGCAGGTGCCCAGACACCTTTGCCACCCCCACCCCACTGTAAAAGGTCTGGTTATGCCCCGTCAGACAGAACGGGCAGGTGCCCAGACACCCTTGCCACCCCCTCCCCACTGTAAAAGGTCTGGTTATGCCCCGTCAGACAAAAAGGGCAGGTGCCCAGACACCCTTGCCACCCTCTCCCCAATGTAAAAGGCCTGGTTATGCCCCCGTCAGACAGAACGGGCAGGTGCCCAGACACCCTTGCCACCCCCTCCCCACTGTAAAAGGTCTGGTTATGCCCCCGTCAGACAGAACGGGCAGGTGCCCAGACACCCTTGCCACCCTCTCCCCAATGTAAAAGGCCTGGTTATGCCCCCGTCAGACAGAACGGGCAGGTGCCCAGACACCCTTGTCACCCCCTCCCCACTGTAAAAGGTCTGGTTATGCCCCGTCAGACAAAACGGGCAGGTGCCCAGACACCTTTGCCACCCTCTCCCCAATGTAAAAGGCCTGGTTATGCCCCCGTCAGACAGAACGGGCAGGTGCCCAGACACCCTTGCCACCCCCTCCCCACTGTAAAAGGTCTGGTTATGCCCCGTCAGACAAAACGGGCAGGTGCCCAGACACCCTTGCCACCCTCTCCCCAATGTAAAAGGTCTGGTTATGCCCCCGTCAGACAGAACGGGCAGGTGGCCAGACACCCTTGCCACCCCCTCCCCACTTTAAAAGGCCTGGTTATGCACCGTCAGACAAAACGGGCAGGTGCCCAGACACCCTTGCCACCCCCACCCCACTTTAAAAGGCCTGGTTATGCCCCTTCGGATAGAAGAGGCAGGTGCCCAGACACCCTTGCC
The DNA here is from genome assembly GCF_023856365.1 of Brienomyrus brachyistius. Classification (NCBI taxonomy): domain Eukaryota; kingdom Metazoa; phylum Chordata; class Actinopteri; order Osteoglossiformes; family Mormyridae; genus Brienomyrus; species Brienomyrus brachyistius. The sequence continues at coordinate 981,138 of NW_026042348.1, forward strand.
ACCCCCTCCCCACTGTAAAAGGTCTGGTTATGCCCCCGTCAGACAGAACGGGCAGGTGCCCAGACACCCTTGCCACCCTCTCCCCAATGTAAAAGGCCTGGTTATGCCCCCGTCAGACAGAACGGGCAGGTGCCCAGACACCCTTGCCACCCCCTCCCCACTGTAAAAGGCCTGGTTATGCCCCCGTCAGACAGAACGGGCAGGTGCCCAGACACCCTTGCCACCCCCTCCCCACTGTAAAAGGTCTGGTTATGCCCCGTCAGACAAAACGGGCAGGTGCCCAGACACCTTTGCCACCCCCTCCCCAATGTAAAAGGCCTGGTTATGCCCCCGTCAGACAGAACGGGCAGGTGCCCAGACACCCTTGCCACCCCCTCCCCACTGTAAAAGGCCTGGTTATGCCCCCGTCAGACAGAACGGGCAGGTGCCCAGACACCCTTGCCACCCCCTCCCCACTGTAAAAGGTCTGGTTATGCCCCGTCAGACAGAACGGGCAGGTGCCCAGACACCATTGCCACCCCCTCCCCACTGTAAAAGGTCTGGTTATGCCCCGTCAGACAAAACGGGCAGGTGCCCAGACACCCTTGCCACCCTCTCCCCACTGTAAAAGGTCTGGTTATGCCCCCGTCAGACAAAACGGGCAGGTGCCCAGACACCCTTGCCACCCCCTCCCCACTGTAAAAGGTCTGGTTATGCCCCGTCAGACAGAACGGGCAGGTGCCCAGACACCCTTGCCACCCCCTCCCCACTGTAAAAGGTCTGGTTATGCCCCGTCAGACAAAACGGGCAGGTGCCCAGACACCCTTGCCACCCTCTCCCCAATGTAAAAGGCCTGGTTATGCCCCCGTCAGACAGAACGGGCAGGTGCCCAGACACCCTTGCCACCCCCTCCCCACTGTAAAAGGTCTGGTTATGCCCCGTCAGACAAAACGGGCAGGTGCCCAGACACCTTTGCCACCCTCTCCCCAATGTAAAAGGCCTGGTTATGCCCCCGTCAGACAAAACGGGCAGGTGCCCAGACACCCTTGCCACCCCCTCCCCACTGTAAAAGGTCTGGTTATGTCCCATCAGAAAAAACGGGCAGGTGCCCAGACACCCTTGCCACCCCCACCCCACTTTGAAAGGCCTGGTTATGCCCCGTCAGACAAAACGGGCAGGTGCCCAGACACCTTTGCCACCCTCTCCCCAATGTAAAAGGCCTGGTTATGCCCCCGTCAGACAGAACGGGCAGGTGCCCAGACACCCTTGCCACCCCCTCCCCACTGTAAAAGGTCTGGTTATGCCCCGTCAGACAAAACGGGCTGGTGGCCAGACACCCTTGCCACCCCCACCCCACTTTAAAAGGCCTGGTTATGCCCCGTCGGATAGAAGAGGCAGGTGCCCAGACACCCTTGCCACCCCCACCCCACTGAAAAAGTTCTGGTTATGCCCCCGTCAGACAGAACGGGCAGGTGCCCAGACACCCTTGCCACCCCCTCCCCACTGTAAAAGGTCTGGTTATGCCCCGTCGGATAGAAGAGGCAGGTGCCCAGACACCCTTGCCACCCCCACCCCACTGAAAAAGTTCTGGTCATGCCCCCGTCAGACAGAACGAGCAGGTGGCCAGACACCCTTGCCACCCCCTCCCCACTTTAAAAGGCCTGGTTATGCCCCGTCAGACAAAACGGGCAGGTGCCCAGACACCCTTGCCACCCCCACCCCACTTTAAAAGGCCTGGTTATGCCCCTTCGGATAGAAGAGGCAGGTGCCCAGACACCCTTGCCACCCCCACCCCACTTTAAAAGGCCTGGTTATGCCCCGTCGGATAGAAGAGGCAGGTGCCCAGACACCCTTGCCACCCCCACCCCACTGAAAAAGTTCTGGTCATGCCCCCGTCAGACAGAACGAGCAGGTGGCCAGACACCCTTGCCACCCCCTCCCCACTTTAAAAGGCCTGGTTATGCCCCGTCAGACAAAACGGGCAGGTGCCCAGACACCCTTGCCACCCCCACCCCACTTTAAAAGGCCTGGTTATGCCCCTTCGGATAGAAGAGGCAGGTGCCCAGACACCCTTGCCACCCCCACCCCACTTTAAAAGGCCTGGTTATGCCCCGTCGGATAGAAGAGGCAGGTGCCCAGACACCCTTGCCACCCCCACCCCACTGAAAAAGTTCTGGTCATGCCCCCGTCAGACAGAACGAGCAGGTGCCCAGACACCCTTGCCACCCCCACCCCACTTTAAAAGGCCTGGTTATGCCCCTTCGGATAGAAGAGGCAGGTGCCCAGACACCCTTGCCACCCCCACCCCACTTTAAAAGGCCTGGTTATGCCCCGTCAGACAAAACGGGCAGGTGCCCAGACACCCTTGCCACCCCCACCCCACTGTAAAAGGCTTGGTTATGTCCCGTCAGACAAAAAGGGCAGGTGCCCAGGCAGCCTTACCCCCCCAGCACACTGTAAAAGGCCTGGTTATGCCCCGTCAGACAAAACGGGCAGGTGCCCAGACACCCTTGCCACCCCCACCCCACTGAAAAAGGCCTGGTTATGCCCCGTCAGACAAAACGGGCAGGTGTCCAGACACCCGTGCCACCCCTACCCCACTGTAAAAGGCTTGGTTATGCCCCATGAGACAGAACGGGCGGGTGCCCAGACACCCTTGCCACCCCTCCCCACTGTAAAAGTTCTGGTTATGCCCCCGTCGGACAGAACAGGCAGGTGGCCAGACACCCTTGCCACCCCCTCCCCACTGTAAAAGGTCTGGTTATGCCCCGTCAGACAAAACGGGCAGGTGGCCAGACACCCTTGCTACCCCCACCCCACTTTAAAAGGCCTGGTTATGCCCCGTCGGATAGAAGAGGCAGGTGCCCAGACACCCTTGCCACCCCCTCCCCACTGTAAAAGGTCTGGTTATGCCCCGTCAGACAGAACAGGCAGGTGGCCAGACACCCTTGCCACCCCCTCCCCACTGTAAAAGGTCTGGTTATGCCCCGTCAGACAAAACGGGCAGGTGGCCAGACACCCTTGCTACCCCCACCCCACTTTAAAAGGCCTGGTTATGCCCCGTCGGATAGAAGAGGCAGGTGCCCAGACACCCTTGCCACCCCCACCCCACTGAAAAAGTTCTGGTTATGCCCCCGTCAGACAGAACGGGCAGGTGCCCAGACACCCTTGCCACCCGCACCCCACTTTAAAAGGCCTGGTTATGCCCCGTCGGATAGAAGAGGCAGGTGCCCAGACACCCTTGCCACCCCCACCCCACTGAAAAAGTTCTGGTCATGCCCCCGTCAGACAGAACGAGCAGGTGCCCAGACACCCTTGCCACCCCCACCCCACTTTAAAAGGCCTGGTTATGCCCCGTCAGACAAAACGGGCAGGTGCCCAGACACCCTTGCCACCCCCACCCCACTGAAAAAGTTCTGGTTATGCCCCCGTCAGACAGAACGGGCAGGTGCCCAGACACCCTTGCCACCCGCACCCCACTTTAAAAGGCCTGGTTATGCCCCGTCGGATAGAAGAGGCAGGTGCCCAGACACCCTTGCCACCCCCACCCCACTGAAAAAGTTCTGGTTATGCCCCGTCAGACAGAACGAGCAGGTGCCCAGACACCCTTGCCACCCCCACCCTACTGTAAAAGGCTTGGTTATGTCCCATCAGACAAAACGGGCAGGTGCCCAGACACCCTTGCCACCCCTCCCCACTGTAAAAGTTCTGGTTATGTCCCGTCAGACAGAACGGGCAGGTGCCCAGACACCCTTACCCCCCCAGCACACTGTAAAAGGCCTGGTTATGCCCCGTCAGACAAAACGGGCAGGTGCCCAGACACCCTTGCCACCCCCACCCCACTGTGAAAGGTCTGGTTATACCCCCGTCAGACAGAACGGGCAGGTGCCCAGACACCCTTGCCACCCCTCCCCACTGTAAAAGTTCTAGTTATGCCCCCGTCAGACAGAACGGGCGGGTTCCCAGGCAGCCTTGCCACCCCCACCCCACTAAAAAAGGACTGGTTATGCCCCATGAGACAGAACGGGCGGGTGCCCAGACACCCTTACCCCCCCAGCACACTGTAAAAGGCCTGGTTATGCCCCGTCAGACAAAACGGGCGGGTGCCCAGACACCCTTGCCACCCCCACCCCACTGTAAAAGTTCTGGTTATGCCCCCGTCAGACAGAAAGGGCAGGTGCCCAGACACCCTTGCCACCCCCACCCCACTGTAAAAGGACTAGTTATGCCCCCGTCAGACAGAACGGGCAGGTGCCTAGGGTCCCTTAAGCCCCCCCCCCACCACACTGTAAAAGGTCTGGTTATGCCCCATGAGAAAGAACGGGCGGGTGCCCAGACACCCTTTCAGCCCGAGCAGCCGCCCCCTGTGCTTGCTGCAGCCCGGTGAAGCGCGCCTTTAGGGGGGGGGGGGTTCTGTCATGACCCGGCTTGTCCGCTCCTCGTCTGTGCCACGCCCCCTGATTACCCACGTGTATTTCCCTGATCGTCTCCAGCTTTATCTAGTTACTTTGATTAGTCCTGTGTATTTAAGTCCTGGTCTCCCCGGTTTCCCTTGTCCGTCATTGATGTTTGTAGGCGTGTGATGTATCCTGATCCCTGTCTACCCATTAAACCCCTTGTTTTGCCCTGATTTCGGCTCGTCTGCCTGCACGATCGCCTGTTTGCTCGCCCCGAGATCGTGACAATGAGCCATAAATCATCCATATATTTTGCAGGAACAGATATCGCGCCGCTAAAGTTTAGCACTTTCCCGTTTTGGATGAACTTGATGTTGCCGTTTCCTGTAGGCGACCTTTAAAAATCCAAGACAGCAGCAGTTAGATGCAGCGTGTGCAGCAGCCATATTTACGGACAAAATCAAGCTGCTAAGACTGTTTGTGGTTAATTAATACAAAAGTAACAGCATAATACATTATTTGTGCTTATAAAGTGTTTCCGATGAGAGAACATGCCTTGACTGTAAATCAGACCTAGACGTGTTTGAGTAGATTACCAGGTTTCCTCTGGTTATTGCACTTACCGCACACAATATGAAGAAAATGTAAGTGAACCAAAATCTCCATGCAATGAATTAGCATCCTGTGAGTATCAAGTGCTGCACACCATACATTAGCAATGGGCATCAGATCACTGTATTCAACAGGGTGAGGGGTTATTCAGAAAGGACGAGTGTATTATTATAAAACTGATTGATAAATCAGCTTGTTTAAGCAGTTATTACTGTATGTCTTGTTCAATAATCCAACATACTTTCCCAGCTGACAACTTTCAAGGAGGATTGACCTCATTGTTCTTGCAAAACTTGACATTTATGAAGGCCTCTATACCTTAACAAGCTTACGATTAAATGCAGCACGGCCCTTGATGTCCTGTCTGGAGGTGATTTTCTGTCCTGAGTTAGATGAAATGCATGAATCCATTTCCAAAAGCTGTTTATCTGGGTCCCCGCGATGGGGCCCCTTGGATATGGTGCCAGTATCTCACAGGCCTTGGACACCGAATCAATCAGGCATTTCTGAGTCGCATCTTTATTTAGCCTGATCTTTATTTTTTACCTAGCAATTCAGTGTTGTTCCTGGGAATTCATTAATTCATTAATTCAGTGGCAGGAAAAGGTTTCCCGCTTATTTACATATATTTCAGAGGTTCACAGGGCTGCCAGCTTTGGTCTCCTGGCTGCTGTGACATTTTCAATTCGAGACAAATCTGCACACGCATTTACATTTATGTAACAGTTATATTACCTTGTAAATAGTCTGTAGGGTTTGCAAGCTACCCAAATGCCTTTGATGTAACCATTTATAAGGTTATAACACAATAATATAGATTTAACTATCCCAGGAACAACAGGCGCAGGCGGGAACCAACCCTGTGCGGGAACCAACCCTGGCTGGGAACTAACACACCGCAGGGCGCACACACTCACACAGCCACACTCACACAAGTACAGGGCCAATTTAGAGATGCCGATCAGCCAACCTTGCATGCCTTTGGACTGTGGGAGGAGACCGGAGCAGCACTGAAACACCTCGCTCCAAACAGGTTTCAGTGCAGGTAATATATTAAGGCAGTGTTATGGTAGGGCGTCTGTGATGGGGGGGTGAGAGGTGGTGTTCAGGCTTAATCCAAAGTAGATTAGTGGGTCTCATTAGGAACAGCGACGACCTGCCCTATAGAGAGGAGGTGAAGAGACTGGTGGGATGGTGCAGTGACAACAGCCTGAACCTGAATGTGGAGAAGACCAAGGAGATGATCATGGACTTCAGGAGGAAACAGCCCAGTCATTCAGCACTGGTCATTGACAACAGTGCTGTGGAGGTGGTCAGCAGCGTCAGATTCCTGGGGGTGCAGACAACTGACAGTCTGGACTGGTCACCAAACACAACATCACCGGTTAAACGGGCTCAGCAGCGTTTGCACTTCCTGCGCCGGATGAAGAGAGCTTTCCTCTCCCATCCTCAGCACCTTCTACCGAGGCACCATAGAGAGCGTGCTGACCAGCTGTATCTCCATCTGGTTTGGCAGCTCGAAAGCCTAAGACAGGAAATGGCTGCAGAGAGTGGTGAGGCCTGCAGAGAGGATCATTGGGACTTCTCTCCCATCCATCCAGGACATTGCGCACAAACGCTGTCTTAGCAAAGCCTGTGACATCATCAGAGACTCCGCCAGCATGTCTGGATAAGTATGGGCTGGAATACAGAGAGAAGCTGGTGGCCAAAGCAGTGACGGTCATGAGTGGCAGATGCTCTGGGGTCCAAACAGGAGTTAGAGCGGTTGCCAGATATGCATTTTATGTTCACTGCAGCCCACACTGTTTGCATTTGTCATTGTTGACTATGTGAAAAATGTCCCTGTAGCTGCATGTTTTCTCCTCTTTGCTGGAAAGACTGTATGTGATCATGTCAGGCTCATATGTTCACAAGAAATGGCTGGATGTACAGAAATAAATGTTCAGTGGGGCCCAGGGGAACTGCAAAGGCTCAGTGAGACTAGATGGGCCTGCTGCCGTGCTGCGTGTAGAAACCTTACGGAGAGGCTGAGTGCTGTACTAAGGCTGCCAGGTGAGATTTTAGATGATGCCGATCCCAGAGAGCTACAGAAGCCAGAGGACTGCAGTCTCAGATTGACTTGAGTTTTGTAGGGCTCCTTGTGTTCAGAAAGGTGCTCGGTCAAGAAAAGTTTCTGCCAGACGTGCTCCAGTCACCTAAGGCTGATCTTAGCTGAGCAGCCGACCTCACTGACAGCCTCAGACAGACCTTTGGAGAATATCGCAAAGAGGACAGCTTTACTGCGCTGTGGGTACAGTGACTGAAACATGCAGTGATCGCCACATTCCTGCCACTGTCAAACCAAAAAGAACCAAACACACCTCAAGCAGACCACATGATCGTCTTCTCACATCTACACCTGGACAGCAAAGACATGTTAACAGCAAAGACGCCTTCAGAAAAGGAGCATTTATTCCCAGCATGGAGTCCATGATGAGGGAGATGGACAGGTGCTTCTCAAACTCCAGCTGTAACATAATGAGCGGCACTAAGCCCATCAGACAACAGGAGCTGCTTTTGTTAGTGGCTCAGGCAGGTGGCTCTGATTTGCAAGGCTTGGAAAGTGAGATACAGCAGATATAAAGACTGGAGAGAAACAGAGCAGATAGTAAAGTGAAGCCATGCAGCCTGACAGAGTCAGTGAGGATCCTGGCTCCTTTAAGGACGTCTTCTTTGGACTTTATCCTCTGTGTCAGATTGCTGTTGTTTTGCCAGTGAGGACTGCAGGCTGTGAGCGCAGCTTTTCAGCGGTGAAACTTGTAAAAAATCACCAGCGATCAGCCGTGGCAGATGAGCGTCTGTGGAATCTAGCTGATCTCAGCACTGAGAACCAGCCTGTAAAAGCACTTAATGTAGATGTTTGTGAAACGTTCTGCTGCTCAGCACAACAACCGTCGCCTTAAGGCGTCTTAAGAAAAATGTGGTCACTGTAAAAGTTAGTGCACCACCTTTTACACGGTGGAGACTGAATACATCATTACTATCAGACTCACCATTTCTAGAAGTTATTAAAAAACATTGGACAACATTTATTGAAACAAATGACCTGCCTGGTATCTCTGTGTGCAGATTCTAAGAGGCGGCAAAGGCTGTAACTCGAGGTAGAATAATTTCATATTCAGCGTACAAAAGGAAAAAGGAAAAAGCTCTCGAGACAGAACTAGAACAGAAAATTAAAACTTTGGAATCAACACATGTTTCCTCCCAAGAAAAACACCTTCTGAATGGGCTGAGAAAATGTAAACTGGAACTGCAAGAATTAAGAGACAAAAACACTGAGTTTTACAGAGGTTACGCTTGGACAATTTTGAACATAGTAATAAATCAAGTAAGTTTTTAGCAAACCAACTAAAACAGAATAAAGAAAAAGTAGCAAACTCTTCAGTTACAGACCCCAATGGGAAGGCAACTCATAGCCCAGGAGAGATAAATAGGATATTTAGGGCTACTAGTGACATGTTCAAATAGTGAGAGTTGGCAGATTGGCTACTTCTATGTATCTGGAGAAGTGATCACTGCAGCTAAGTAGTGACCTTTTTCCCACTGCAAAATATCTGCAGCCGCTCTCTACCATGGTCACAGGTATGTGCTCCATGACATGATCGATATGGACTCCACACTCCCTTTCCAGTGTGTCACTCTCCCTTTCCAGTGTGTCACTCTCCCTTTCCAGTGTGTCACTCTCCCTTCCCAGTGTGTCACTCTCCCTTTCCAGTGTGTCACTCTCCCTTTCCAGTGTGTCACTCTCCCTTTCCAGTGTGTCACTCTCCCTTGTGTTTTTGGATCCGAGTGGAGCTTGTGGTCACACACCAGCTGCCACCAGTTGTTATCCTGTAACATGAATGATTCTGTATTTGAATCTTTTCATCCTCAGTCTGAGTCTGAGTTCCTCAAGGAAAGTCATCAATTGGTCAAGAACCTATCAAGGAGATCAGGGGCTTGTGGTCTGTATGCACCGTGACGTCCAATCCCAAGAGACATATGATCATTCACTTACAGGCCCGTGTCACACCAAGGGCCTCTTTTTTGATCAGTGTGTATCGGGTTTCACTGGGAGTCAGACTCCTACACAGACATGTACATCACTGGTCTGTATTCTCCATCTGGCTGGTGGCAGGCAGGGAGAAAACCTGCCAATGTAGTTCACCATCCCCACGATGCGTCTCACTCCTTCAGTACTCTGAGGTTTGGGCATGTTGATAACGGCTTTAATGCTGTCGGGATTCACCTCAGTCCCTGTTACGCTTATTTTATGTCCCAGGAACTTCACTTCATTCACTCTGACCTCACAGTGTTCATTTAGAGTGAGGTCTGCATTCTCAAACTTCTGGGGAACTTTGCATAGCCTATCGTCATGCTCCTTCTGGTCTTTGACAAATTACCAAAATGTCATCAGTATAGCACATTGTTCTAGGTATGCCTGAAACAATCTGAGAGATTCTCAGCTGGAAGCGCTCGAGTGCCGAGGAGATCCCGAAAGGCAGTCTGTTTAAACAGTACCTGCTGAAGGAGTGTAATGAAGGTCATCAAGGGCTGGAAGTCTTTATATGAGGGTATCTGCCAGAATCCCGATCAGGCATCCCGTTTGGAGATCGCTACTGCCCCGTCCAGTTTGGCAAGTGTGTCATCCACAGCTGGGAGTATGTGCCTCTTTCAGCAGACACTTCCATTGAGTCTTGTTAGGTCCACACAGATCCTAATATGTGGCAGAGTGGGCTAAGCCTCGGAAGATCGGAAGGTTGCTCCATCAAGCCTGGCTTTGGCAGAACAGCCACATGTCTCTGGGCCCTTGAGCAGAGCCCTTAACTCCCAGCTCCATAGGTGCCACTGCAGGTGGCTGCCCTTTGCTGCCAAGCTGACTCTCACCTCCATGTGTACAGAGCTCCATGTCCAGGGGCTGACAGTGCATATGGTGTCGCCACCTCAGCTAACTCTGTCTTATAATACAACTTCCTGCTGATTCACCTGCCTGTTGATTTTGGCTGTTAAAATTTGCTCTCTCATATATTATAATGTGTTTAATAATAATATAATATAATAATAATAACCTCTCATGTTATTGTCTTTCCTCCCCTCTTGGAAACGCATCTGTAAGCTGGCCAGCTCCCTCACTTACTGTAGCAGGCCCTAGTATTGCCAGATCCTCTGTATTTCCTCTGACCTTCAAACTAATGTTGGTTTTCTACTCACAGGCTCCTGCTGCCGATCTTCTGACACCATGTATAATATTCTGCTGTGAATCTTAGAATTTCCAACAGACCACGACCACAGATGCATTCAGACTCAGCCTTTTACTTCTGTATCCTCTCCTTTTCCTGTATCTCCCCTTACCCAATGCTTTAGTGCCCCCTAGTGTCCTGACATGGTTCTGTTATAACACTTGGTGGTGGTTATAATCAAACCCAACCCCCCGGCCGGCAACAGAATAATTCAGCCCTGTCATTTTTATGTCTTTTGTAAATATAAAACTTACCAAAGAATAGTGTCAGAATGACAGGATGCACCTCAAGTGTCTATTTTCTACTGTCTCATTGAGCTTGAAAGAATCACCCACATAATATGAGGACAAAATTTACTTGAAACCAGCTGAAAAGTATCACTGTCAACACCAACCTCTATGGCAGGTACCTTTACAGAAATGCAGCATGAAAAACCCAAAAATACCCATATAACATATTAAAATGAGGAAATGCCCAAACACTACTGCTGAAAAGTTTGGAATCCCTGAGAAAAGCTTATGTTTTTTGAAAGAAAATCACATTTTCCAGACCCAGAATTAAATTAATTGGAAACAGTCTACATGCTGTTAATGTAAATGACTATTATAACTGGAAGCTGCTGTGTGTAATGGAAAAGCTAGATAGGTGCAATGGCTGATTCGCACCACTGGGGGCACTATGCTGACATGATTGGTCACTTGATTGGTTGCTGGTGATAAAATTAGCCAAGGGGGGTGGCTGATTTAATACATTTGACTGTTGTGGGAGGGGGCCCTGACTTTGGCACGACTCTAGGCTACAGCATCAGAGTCTCTAGCCTGAACAGCTGATGCCTGTCTGGTCCTCAGCCGGCAGCTTTATTAAACAGTCCATGAGATGAACAGGAATTTGAATGAAAATACCCACAAAAAATGTCGGCTAAATGACTCCTGTCATACAGCATCTGTGTGTCAGACTCATAGCGACGAACTGGGCTGTTAATAAATACAGGTCCCTCGTGTTATCAGACTCTGTGTTTCCCCTGGTCCCTGTTGGCCACATAGCTCAGCATGTTGAGCATGTGATTGTCTGTGAGTCTATCTGTCCCGTGTTTGAATCCTGCTTCCTCTGTTTTTGTATTTTACTCCCTAGTGTTTCATTTGTGTGAGTTTTTCTAGTTCCTTTGTCTGGTTATTTTGTATTTGGTTCTGGTTAAATTCTTTGTGCCCGTGCTTGTGTTCCTACCTGTCTGTTAGTCCCCAGTCTTAGTTCCTGTTTCCCTGTTTCCCTGTTTCCTTGGTTAGTTCTCAGTTTCCCTCTTCAGTTCCCTGAGTTAATTAGTTCCACCTGTTGCCCGTTCTTGTACCCGCCCTTGTGTGTTTCCCTGATTGCTCGTTGTCCTGCACCTTCCCCTATTGGTTAATTGTCTGTTTCACTCCTGCTTGTCATCACCCTGTTCAGTTTTTGTATTTAAGTTCCTGCCTGAGTTTTAGTTCCTAGTGGTTCATTGTTTGTGATTAGTATGACTCTGTTGATTGTGAATGTTCTCATTCTGTTACATGTATCTTCTGCTTACCTGCCTGCTTGTGATTAGTATTATTCTGTTGATTGTGAATGTTCTCATTCTGTTACATGTATCTTCTGCTTACCTGCCTGCTTGTGATTAGTATGATTCTGTTGATTGTGAATGTTCTCATTCTGTTACATGTATCTCCTGCTTACCTGCCTGCTTGTCATTAGTCTTTGCTGATCCCTTTTTGTTTCTGACCCTCATGCTCCTTTTGCTTTTTGTCATTTTCTTAGTCTTTTCTGTTTTATTTACAGTTTTTCTCCATTGGTTTGGCTCATTTCTAGAAACAGAAATGACATTCTCAAAATAACATGGACAAATCTCCAAACCACCTTGCAATTGTTCACAACAGAATGGCATTTCTCATTGATTTCATCAAATTGCAAATGTCTTAGTACATGTCTCAAGTGTCTCAGTGCATCTTTGCAAACGGTTATGTACAAGTAGCCTACAGTCAGCACAATGAGCTCACATTTAGCACATTTTCCAAATAAATAGATCTTGCTGATCTAAACTGATTAGTTGATTCTCAGTGTAATGGTTGTTCTCTCCAAAACATGTCAGCATGATTTCATTCTGTAAGTCATCATATGCACAATAGTCTGTTCAATTGTCAAAATTAGTCAAGAACATAATACCATGTACACCATATATGAATTTCTTGGAACATTTGATAAATTCATGACAGTAATTGACAGTCAGGTGAAATTTGAACTTGATTAACGAAGGAGGAGTTTCCCACATCTCAGATCACCAACCAAACCGTTTCTTTAGTTACCTGACTGGTGCTGTCTATGGTTGTCCATACACAGGGCTGGACTGGTAATCTGGCATACCGGGCAAATGCCGACGCACTTGGGGGCTGGTCGATATAATATGAATTTTTTTTTTTTAATTGGCCAACGACCGGCCCATAAAGCAGGGACATCGGCCCATTGGTTCATTTTCCATACTGACACTGGGCTGGCCTAATCATCTCTTAACAGGCTCCACCCTCCCCCTCTGTTTCTTGTGTCAGATGCAGTCAGTGGCTCAGAGCCAGAAATCTGTGGATTTAGGATAGAGAAGCAAAAGTGCAAGGGGGGTGCAGAGAAGTTGCGGGCCAAAAAAAAAATAAAAAATCTAGAGGTTGATGCCTCAACATGTGCAAAAATAACCGACATGTTTAGTGCTGTAGCTTCGGTTTCCAAGCCAACAGTAACGTTACCTGACGACACTAAACAGGTGAACATAGCACATGGAGGAGAGGTGACTAGTCATGGCGGCACCCAGGCAGAGGAGCAGGTGTCTGACAGTGAAGTCAAGGAGGGACAGAGACAGAGTGAGCAGGAGGAGAGTGTAGTTGAAACGGTAAGCATGGTAGCTACATGATTTAACAGGGAGGGAGTGTTAAACAGGGCGGATGCAGCAGGATAGCGTGTGTGGACCTGGCTGGGCCACGAGGAAGATGATGATTTACCTAAATTAATGAATATTATAATTAATGGTGGGCCGTTATCGGCGTTAACGTGCTGTGTTAATGCGAGACTCATTGCGCGATAAAAAAAATATTGCCGTTAATCTATTCACAAAGTTGGGAGCTGGGTCTTATACTATGCAAGCTATGATGAAAGAATGAAAAAGTATATCAAAGACATCGCATTCGGAAATTATCACAGAGGTTGTGAGAGAAAAACACAGACATAGCAGATTCGGAGGGGATTAAAATCACCAAGTACGTCTGTGAAACAAAACATTCTCTAACGACCCCCTGAAACACTAGTTACTTTTAATCATTATTTAGGTAGCACAGATATTCTGAATGTCTTTGGCAAAATTCAAATGATTAATTTCTAAATTAATCTAGATTAAAAAAAAATCCATGCCCACCCCTAATTATAATTAAAAAAACTAATCGTTGTCACTATTATAAAGTCTGTCATATTATCAGTCTGTTACTGCACTAGCGACTCAGTCAGCTAATGTCATATTACACAGCATAAGCTATTTTGCATTGTTTTTGTAGCTAGGTTAGCAGAGTTAACTTATTCAATTGCAACTTCTGCTGACTATTCTAATGGTAACCCTTTAAAACACATAACGGCCGTCGACAGCCCTTCTCTAGAAAAACTTAGATGATGCTATTTGATTATTTTAATTATTCAATCATTTCTCTCTGTCCTTATGTATAGTCAATTTTTGGGAATGGAACAGTAGATATGCATATCTACAGGGACCGCAACGATGGTGTACTTGTTGGTTGTGTCCGACCGATTGTGGTGGGCCGGTCTAAGCGAAAATGCCATGGCCCTTTTTTTGTCCCAGTCCAGCCCTGTCCATACACCAATACAATACAAATCCAAAACACACAGGGTAAATGTGCTTTTCTACTCTTACGAGAACTGAAAGCGCTTTACAATTCATGCTTCACATTTGCCCATCCACACACCAGTGGCGGAGGCTGCCATGCAAGGCGGGGTTCAGTGTCTTGCTCAAGGACACTTTAATGGGGTCAGTAGAAACTAGGGCTCGAACCTGCAACTCTCTGGTTGCTAAACGATAGCACTACCTCCTGCGCCACCATCTTCCCCAAATGTAAGGAGAAGGAGGTTCCTCTGAGGTCCGAGATGTGTTTGGCTATAATAAATCTGGAATATGCCTATATAACAAAGTTTTTGATAACACCAGCATTTATTTTTTAGGCAAAAATGGCAAGCAGATCAGAACTGGCCAGGTTTGATGTTGCAGCTTGTATACTGAAAGACAAAACAAAATTAAAAAGTGCTGAAGTTTGAATGACTGTGTGTTTATTTCAGTTATTTTATATTGGGCTCAAGGTCTGGTTTCATCATACAAATGCAGCACAGATAATGTTTACTTGAATTTACTGAAAAGTAAGTGATACCAGAATCAGGGGGTCAATAAGCTTTTAAGTAATAATGTGGATTGTGCTTGGGGTAGAAGCTGCACGTTGTGTTGAAGAAAAGTATAGATTTTCATTTGACAAAATACTCAAATTAATTGTAATAATAATATTAGTGATGTTCATCTTTAGATGACATTAATTACATAACTAATAATACTTTGAGAAGAAATGTTTTGTTATTGTGTAGATGGAAAGACATGAAAGTGATGTGGAAAATCGCCTCTTACCACTGAAACACATGCGGATGGGTGGTGCTAATAATGGTACTGCAGCCAGCCAGTAGGGGGCGCTTGACATGTAGAGTTTTCACCTTTTAGAGACGTTATGGTCTCCATATTTTTTGCACTCAATGCTTTGATCACAGATTTGAAAGCAGTATGCATAATGCATCAGGACTCACACTGAAATTCCCTATATTGAGTGTATATTCTATATTCCCTGTGCAATGGGCTGGCCCCCCATCCAGAGTGGCTCCCCACCTTATTCCCATTGCTTCCAGGATAGGCTGGACCCCCTGCGACCCAGTAGGATAAGCAGTTTGGAAAATGGATGGAAGGATGGGTTCTGTAGGAATGTTGGTACCTTGGAAACACACATATACAAATATACCTTATATGTGAGTTTGGATATGGGTGTGGCTGCAACTGGAGAGGCTTGTAGTACATATTCTGCAAAATTTTCATAATGGTTGTTGCAAATATTATGTGCAAACCATGACAGAGGCTTGAATGCAAACATGGGTTTTGTTGGGAAAATATCAGTTCATGAAATACATTACTGAGGAAACTGTAGTTGCTTTTACTTCTATTTAATACTTTTAGGCACACATACATCACGAGGAAAATAAACTATTATTTATAATAATTTATTTAGCATGCAATGATTAAACATAAAAAACTATAGCATAGAAAAATTCAATGTTACTATCGGACAACATGGCTATGGAAATGTAAGAGAGAGCGGTGAGCTGGAGACCAGAGTCTTGACCCTGAGGAGTGAAATAAAATATTTAATTTCTCTGTTACATCGCAAACCTGACAGATACACTGCTTGTCAAAAAGAAAAGAACTTACTTCCTCACGCATTTCTAAAAGGATGTTTTTGTCAAATCCCTGCAACTCACTGAAAAACAACAGATCAAATTCACATATTATGACATAAATAAAAATATAATATAGACATATAATATAGACAGTTCATGGTGCATTTTGTAATACTCAAGACACACCAAGGCCATGCAGAGTGCATACTGATAAAAGGGAGGGGAGGGGGGAATACTTCAATACATTCTCTGTATCACAAGTCCAACAATTCAAGGTGGTCTGTCTTACAATTGTCATGCGCCGCTTGTCCGCTCCTCCCGTGTGCCACGCCCCCTCGTTAACCTCGTGTGGTATCCCGATGTCATTCGCTGTTTCCAGTTGTTTTCATTAGTCCTATGTATTTAACTCCGCTTCAAAATATGTTTCCCCAATCATGTCATTTAAGTCGCTACTTCTATTGTTCCGTGTTCCTAGCTGGTTTCCCCAATAAATCCTTTGTTTCCCGATTCTCCGTCTTCCTGCTCCTGCTTCCCCGATCCATGACGTGACAACAATCAACATGAAGGCACCACAGTCCACAGAACCAATCTGTCAAGGAACATCCTGCGAAATACAATATAGTACTAACGAAGACATTTGTTAAAATTCTAATACAAATGTAACGACAGAAAATGCTGAAATCCACTTTACCATGTTTTTCAAGTATTTTCCAGTGTCCTGGGCTTATTCGGTTTGTCAGTTTGCTGCAAAAAGAAATCTGGAATAGTCAGGGACACAAAAAGTACAGCTTTTCATGTAAACGGGATTAAAACTCTATGTAGGAATAAATGGACAAATAGAAGACCTTTTGTCACATTGCTAAATGTTTTACTGTTAGGCCGCGTCTGGCTGTGAGTGTTACCCAGAGCATATGACAGTCTCTGCCCCAACTGTCGGCAGGAATGAACGAAGAAAATTATGATTAAAAAAGATCCAACAATACAACTTAAATGTCATAGCATTTATTGTACAATATACTATACATATGATCAGGATCACATAACTGCATGGTGCTCAAGTACGCATTCCCCGTACACTCGCGGCAACTCCTTGTTGTAGCAGCGCAAATGCGTACCATTTATTTTATGTGCATTCACGTTGTTATGAAAAGAAATTACCCTGCATCTTAACATTTATGTGGCTAATTTGTACTTCGTCTGCGGCATGAAGGCTAAAATGCACAATCATTTCTTGTCATAACATTGCGAATGTACATAAAATAAACACGTATTTGCGCTGCTACAAAACATTACCGCGCGTATCGGTTTAAACAGCGAATAAGTACTTTCACACCAGGTATGTGCCCCCTGCATATGATCATTTTTGCATATAAAATAAAGGGTCGATTTACGCAGGGTTGCCAACTTTGGTCAGCTGGTTGGCGTGAGATTTTCAATTCGAGACAAGTCTACACACGTATTCACATTTATATAACGGTTTTATTACCTTGTAAATAGTCTTCAGGATTTGCAAACTGCCCAAACACTTTTGATGTAGCCAGTTTTAGGTTTTAAATGGATTAATAGAGATTCTCCATAAGATTTATTATGCGTATTATATATTATGCGTATTATGCGTTTATATAGTGCGTTTGAGTCTGAAAGCCCGAGTCTCGCGCCAGATGCGTCAGAGTTGGCAACCTGCTTACAGCCGAATCGGACCTACGACCGGTCAGTCGGAGCCGAACGCGGCCGAAAGTCACCGACGAGCTGCAGAGGATCGCATCGTCTGTTATGGTACGAATAGGCGTCCGTGACAACAGCTTGGTTACTTTTGAATCACATGTACTTATCTTCTCAAACTTCTTACGATCATCTGAGAGACAGTTTGCATTTGGAAAACTCACAGCATTTTAAAAAATGGACAAGCAAGAAATTAAAGTTGTTAAGATTAAAATTAAAATTAAAATCAAAGTTAAAATAACACCTAAGGAAGGGGGAACTTTTTCCCCAAAAAATGAGGCACTGGAGAAGAACATCGGCGAGAGGGTGGAGATGGTGAAGATCATTAAGAAGGTTGACACGGACAAGCCCGGATCGACACGGAGGGTGTCTTACATACCGAAGGTAAAGCACTGGCTTAAGAGACCTTATTAGAACACTTTAATTCGAGCTTAAAATGTGTTATATCAATCATCTTTATTTGTTTTAACAATCGGCTGTCCCAGACTGGAACCGAAGAAAGTTTCCGTGGCCAGAGGAGTCGTCCATGGAGCGCGAGGGACAGGCCACCCCCCCTGGAGGAAGCAGGAGCGACCAGGAAGAGGCCCCAGCTAAAGTTCCTCCATCGGACAGACAGCAACGGCTCCTGCGCCCTGCGAGCAGAGAGAGGCCAGGGGCAGCGTCAGCGATCGGCGGAGCAGCAACTCCAGACAAGAATACATGGACTTATGGGTTATGGCCAGGGACGGAGGAAGGACAGAGACATTGTTCCTGACGGACTTGTGGGTTATGGCCGGGGTAGGAAGGACAGAGACATTGTTCCTGATGGACTTGTGGGTTATGGCCGGGGTAGGAAGGATAATAGAGATACTGTTTAAGTATTATTATAGATGTCAGATAGGATAGGATAAGATAGGCTAAGTTAACATATGATAAGTTAAAATACAATAAGATAGACAATAAGTTAAAATATCATATGATAGGCTAAGTTAAAATAAGATAAGAGCTTTACAATAAAACATATACTTACTTTTCAAACTGTGTCTTTGTCATCTCTTCAGTGTCGTGTCTGTGGTTTGATAATTTTGCATCGTTAATTTATATCTGACACTCTCCTAAATATCAATAAGCAGAGACGGAGGAAAAGATACGGTTAAGTTAAAGGAAATGATAAAGTATCAAAATCACAGTATTACCTTATTTTGACGCAGAAAGAGTCATTTCAGTGTTACTGCCACCTATGAGTTAATGGCCGCAAATGGTGTTAGAAGTGCGGGTAAATAACGCGGCGTAAGTTTAACTCCGGTGTGCTTCTGAAAAACGGTAAGTGACAAAACTGGTAAGTAGCAGGTAAAGTGGTCATTTAACGTAATGCTAACGTGCATTACCAGTTAGTAAGTGTTTTACTATATCTTACACTACGTACTTACACGTACTTACACTACGAAATCAAACCCCTTAATTTTTTTCATTAAAATTACGTTAATTTTGTCCTTAATTATTGGTATATGTTAAATTAAGGGAAAAGGTGCAATGATTAAGGCCAATTAAGGGGTAAAACTACTGAATTTCCTCCTTACTTTTTCAAATTTGCCTCTTAAATTTACTCTAAAAAATCCTTATTTCACCCCTTTTTTATAAATTAAGGGGCAATTTAAGATTGTTTCAAGGTCTGTAATTACATAACATTGCCCTTTAATTCTGATTAATTAAGGGGCAGTTTAAGAGTATTGCAAGGTTCCGTTACTACTTAAAATTACTTACATCTGTCCTCAATTCTAATAAAGGGAGTTTAATATTATTATAGGGGTCCACAAACCATTAAAATTCTTTATTTCACCTATTAATTTTTATTAATTAAGTGATTATTTAAGACTGTTTTAAGTTCTTAAGCACTTAAAATATCCTTATATCGCCACTTAATTTTAATTGTGTGCTCAAATGTTTATGTAAAAATAAAGCATAATAAATCACAAACCAGTATGACAAACGTATTGTTTTATTATCATGCATGAATGAATTACAATGAGAAAAGCTTCCTTCCTTTTACCGGCCGCTTGTCCCCTTGGGCTTGGAAAGCCTTCGCTGGGCTATAAGCTCCGTCTTCATAGCCTCTTCCTCCTTTACATTTGTTGCTTCCTTCCTTTTACCGGCCGCTTGCCCCCTTGGGCTTGGAAAGCCTTCGCTGGGCTATAAGTTTATGTTTGTTGCTTCCTTCTTCCACTGCTTTTCCCTCCTCATCTGTCTTCTCTCCTCTCTCTCTCTTTTCCTCTCCCTTCTTTCCTATTTCCTCTTCTGCTCTTTGCTCCTGCTGCTTACTTGACCCATCTATGTATTTTTTCCTCCATTTCACTCTTTCTCCTGCCTATAATGGTAAAGAAGAAAAAAATATTAGGAGGATGGAGCTTCTTCAAACATGCAATTACTACAACTTGTACATCAAAATGTATTGACATTCGGATCAGTCAGTAAGATGTATGAGATAAAAAACAAACCAGCCAGTGAAAGAGTTTATATAGCCTTATTCTTGTTATTACAGGGTTTTTGAGGGTGTGTGCAAATCCATATTATGTTATATATATATAAGGTATTTACTAAAGATGGAATCCTGGCCATGTTAAAATGTGCTGATGTTTCTTTACATTAACCTGTGTCAGTAAATGCTGGGTGAGGACTTGGACTCACAGAGGTATAGAGGTATAAGCAAGGTGTGTCTTAATAACCCTCAGTTTTAATCCCACAGGTCCTTTTGAAATACAGTGTATATCATTAATAATCATGATGCTCTCATACAACAGGCACTGTGGACAGGTTAATGTGCCCTGCAGTAATTTAACATGTCTGGGTTTTAAATAGAACAGACTTTACTTCCCCTTCTGTGGTAATTATGAATCTGCGAATCTGTATATGAAGCTGAAGAATCAACACAAAACATGTGCAATTGTCACTAATTAACCCAGAAGCAAATTCCCCCTTAACACCGTATATTTTACACTGGTATATTTGTGACTCCATTTTGAGAGCACAGTGATATCCACAAGCATCACAAACCAGCCAATCACAGGTTGGAGAATTTAGCCAACTGGTCCTGTGTGTATATTAAATGTTTAATGTACATGACAATAAAGCGTCATGCTTTTTAAAGCCATTTAAGGCGTTGTTTGTCAATTAAACTATTTTTAATGCTATGTAAGACCAAATTGGTTTAATTACTTCTAATCCTAATAATGTCCCACGGAAACCCAGTCTTAGAGCTGTCCAGAAAAAAAATATTTTGATGATATTTCAAGGAAATTACTTACTTTGTAAAGGCGCTTAATAGGAGGTGTGATGTCCTGGAGGCAAACCTCAAGTGCTTCTGTTCTTTCTACAAGAAACCACAAACATTTCAGGTATGTAGCAATTTGAAACATTGTTCAAAATTAAGTTCAGTTCACTCCACACAAACAATAGCTTCCATTATTTCCATTCCACATTTAATATTTCGGAATTAGGTTAAATGACTGATATTTTAAACTATATTTGTCAAACACTGCGCCCACTAACAGGTGAATAATATTGATTACCTGGTAATAGTGGCACCTGCTAGTAGGTGGGACCTATTAGGCAGCAAATAAACAATGTGTAGGATATACTGGGATGCAGAAAAGTGGACAAGCCTAAAGATTTGAGTGACAAGGGCCAAGTTGTGATGGCTTGATGATTCGGTCACAGCATCTCCAAAACTGTAGGGAAATACATGAACGGGTGACGGAGGCTCATTACATGGCAGATAGTACAGCAAACCTTCAGAGGTCTAGAGGAATCCACGCCCTGAGGAGTCATGGCTATTTTGGCGGCAAAGGTGAGCCTGGGCCCCACCATGAACCTGCTGACCACTGCAGGACCATCTCACAAGAGCTCGGGGTTTGGAGACGCTATGATCCAGCTCTCTAGCCATCACCAAATGGCCCATGTCAAAGTCACTCCCCTCCTCACACTTGCACATTGTTTATGCTTCTAACACAACAGCTTCAAGGACAAAGCATCCACCTGCTGCCTAATATAACCCCCCCCCCCCACAGCCAGATGCCACTGTAACCAAATAATCAATGTTATTCGCTTCACATGTTGTGGCTGATCAGTGTATAACCTCTGTATCTCAGTTACGTTTCAGACTGTTTTGCTACATTGTGCAGATTAATATGCTGTGTTTATAATACATTTCAAAATTTCCCAAAATTCAGCACATTGTCAGTTTCACTGGCCAACACACTGATCATCGTAACATCATCAAGTTCTTTAGCCAAATTAGGTGTGCTGAGCAATGGGAAACCTGACACTGCAGTACAGTGAATCATGCAGCAGCACTGGGAAAATGTAAAAACACATTTTACCTCCAAGGGCCACTGTTCTCCAACCTTTTTTCAGCAGTCTTACATGTCTGTAAAGACATAAAATATGTTTGCACATATACTGTACTGATCCTGAGAGGATTAAGATGGCAAAAATATCAATTGGGCTGGTGACTGCACAATATTTTAGAAGCTAAATTATGAAATGTATGACTATATATATTACACAATGATAAGGTATAAATACAGAAAAAGCTACATACCGTTGGAGTGAAGCTGAAGTCCTTCTCTCTTCTAGACAATGGAATCAGTAGAAATGAAGTTTTGCCACGACATGAGAAGCCAGGAAAGTGAAGCAGAACATGAAAAGGAACATTATTCAGCCTTGGCTGACTAGGTCTGTATTCCGGACATTACATTCATGATTTAATTTGACTGCAGGGGGCTTGAATAATTTTAACTTGCTTGCGGGTTCCCTATGTACTGTATGTATTACCTTTCCTGACCTTCGGAGGTCCTCCCTCCTGTTTCGGAGCATTTTTAAGGCTTTTTTCAGAATTTCCTGCTCTTTGCCGACGAGGCTGCAGGGCAACTCTGCTGTGACCTTGAAATTACATGAAATATTCTGTTAAAACACTTTATTTGGTGATTGAAAATTTAAGCCCTCATTGGGCTTTATGTGGTAAAAAAGTAAAATAGAGAAATTAAACTATTTGATTAGAAATATTGATTTTAAAGAATTTTATGAGGTACAGACTTTGCTTATGACAGGGTTCCAGTCAATTTCCGCTCCCTTGCAGGCAGTGGTCCACATTTTTGATGCACCCAGGGATGATCTTACAACAGCCTGGTGGAGACGTGTAGATAAAAGAAAGATATCAGTTTTCCACAAAAACATTAGAATAGAGAGGAGTGCAGGTGGACATAGAATGAGCAGAATGAATGGTAGCAGTATTTCTGATGTGAGAACCACTTATTCTGCTGATTCTACTTCCACCTGCACTGTCTGTGTTCTAACAGCTCTGTCCACTTTAGTTTCTATTTCCAGGACTGTGTGATACTTACACTGAATCTCTTTTGTTCAGGTGTTGCCGCTGATTTCCCTGCATGCTTATTTTTTAGGAAGTCTTCTGCTTCCACTCCAGACTGCTTGAAGGAAAGATCATGAAACTAAATATGATATATTCTGTAACCATGACCTGACAGCAGTATGTCTGTGAAACCACAAAAAACACAGAGCTTGCTATCAAACAGATAGTTTACTTGCCTTTAGTTTTAAAATGGAAATTAGGGATTTCCTCAGTCAGAGGTTTTTGGGGAACAAAAGGTAAACATCTTGTTCCCCAATGTCCACAAAATCATCCCCTGTCACACCTTGTTCTTTATGGTAAAACACAGAGAAAATAGATTAATCCACATGACTGTAACTATAAAACCCAAAATATTATGGCCACACAGAGGTTGAAAAAATAACAATGATTATGAATAAATGAATAATAAAACACCATAATATAATTAAGGCACGCAGAGTGAGCACATAGCAGGCATAGCAACAGTAAGTAAGGCGGACAAAGGGGCAACTGAGAAGACTGCATCAGCAAATTTAGCATATTTACCAAAAACACAACACTGATAGGAGTTATCAATTTAGCATTACCATATACAGTACAGTACTGTGCAAAAGTCTTAGGCAGTCCAAAGAAATGTTTAAAGCTGTTTATCTGGGTAGCAAGTGTACTTTGGCTTAGAACAAAAAACACAATTTAACATTAGAATGTGTGCAAATTAAGAGTAACACAATAAAAACTAGTAATAATTTCTTCTGTTTTCTAAAAAGTTACTGATATCTAGTTGGATGGCTAGATGAACACCGCTTCAGTTCCCAAACTTCTCCTCAGGGTAACCTCAGTCGTTCCATGATTTTGTTAAATTTCCCCAACAGCTCATTTAAATAATTAAATATATCGAATCAAAAAATCAGTGAGAGATTGACTAGCTGTATGAGGTGTGTTAGTGGCCAAGTCAAAAAATACATGGCTGCACTGGACGATCACTGCAAATACTAGGATGATTTTAGCAGAGGTTCTGAAATGGCGAAGCTGACACACTTTGACAGGCATCATATCATAGTTTTACACCAACAGGAGGATAATCTAAACATCATTTTCTTTGCCTACCTAAGACTTTTGCACAGTACTGTATATATATAATTAGGCCCTCAATCATGGCCTTACAATGGCTGAGGCTGGTCGGCCGAATGATGGGAGAACAACCATGTCCTCAACCATTCAAACATTTCATAGAGCCATCAGGTATGTAATCCAACAATGTGCCCTGTACTGTAATATTGTCCTCTTACTGCAATGCTTCATATTACAGTATTCCATTTGCATTTTATATTATACAGTGAGTGTTACTTCATACAGTTACATACTGGATGTATACTGTAGCACACATGTCGCGTCACTCACGGTCACACACACAGATTAACCTCCCCTCAAACCACAGGCAATATGCCAGGACAAGCAGTGTAGTACAATCTTTTATTAAACATGCAAAAGCAAACCCACTACTTAACACACAGGGGGGGGAAACAGAATATCTAACACCACGAAGGGGGGGACATGCCCTACATACACACCTTTCCCACTGAATACACCCCCATAGAATTAGCATTTCAATCTCCCAAATTCCTGTGAAAATGTTACTGCGATTGACCATGTACATGACCGATTGACTACACACCAATACAATCCAAATCCAAAACACACATGATAAATGTGCTTTTCTACTTTTATGAGAACTGAAAGCACTTTACAATTCATGCCTCACATTCACCCATCCACACACCGGGGGCGGAGGCTGCCATGCAAGGCGCCAACCTGCACGCCGGGAGCAATTTGGGGTTCAGTGTCTTGCTCAAGGACACTTTGATGGGGTCAGGAGAAACCAGGGCTCGAACCTGCAACTCTCTGGTTGCTAAACGATAGCACTACCTCCTGCGCCACCATCTTCCCCAAATGTAAGGAGAAGCAGGTTCCTCGGAGCTCCAAGATGTGTTTGGCTATAATAAATCTCAAATATAGCTATATGACATAGTTTTTCATAACACCAGCATTTATTTTTTAGGTTTGTCGAGCTCCGTCAAAACAGTTGAATTAGAACGAGCCCATTATGTAACTGGAACCCCTCCCACATGTAAACACAGTGACGCGCTACAGCGTTGGTTTGTTGTCTGTGGCTATGATACTGACCACAAACACATTCTCAGATTTCACTGCACCAATCACAGCATATGCAGACAGAAAAATGATAGCAAAAAACATTCAGCATTAGATTCTAAAACCGTCTGTAATGTCTGTGTTTATCCAGTGGACCATAAACTAAAATAAGCTTTTCTATTTCAGATTCTTTCAGATGTTTTAAAATAATAAATAAAAAAAATCATAATAATTAAACCATGCATTACTGACTATCAGACAACTTCAACAAGTGGATGCAATGGATGCAAAATCAAAGATATTCCTTTGCGCCTGGCACTAACCATATATTCCTTCACAGTACTAAGCCATAGAAAGGTCCCCAATGAAACCCCTGCATTCCTGCATCGTAGATACTCTAATCTCAGCATTTATAAGATTCTATTTGTTTCTACTGTGCAAAATTACTTGTAACACAAATGTCTAAACTGGCATGAGAGACAGATTCAGCTCTTGTGAAGACTGGCATGTGAAACTGGAACAGGCACTGGATAAATTCAGTACACATAAAGACAGGCAGTGCCACATATTAGCATCGATGGCAAGGATTCATAAGATCAATCCTGTTAATATTCAACTTTCAGATGAGCTGGAAAGAGCAGCAGCAAGTGAGGAAAAATCTTCTGAAGTTAAGTACTTGGCACGGCAAGGCCTGGCTTTTCGAGGTGTTGGTAAGGAGAGTGGGAATTTCAAGCAGCTTCTAATGCAAACAGCAGAGGGCGATGCAGAGCTGACCATGTGGCTGAAAGGCCACTTTGATTTCACCAGTGCTGTTTAACTGTAACACCTGTTCCTGGGTTGCCCTCAGTCCTTGTTATTGGTTATGATTCTCACTGTCCTGCATTGTGTCTTGTTAGCTGTGTATTTAAGTGCCTGTTCTGCTTCTGTTGTTTGATGGTTCATTATAGCTGTATGTTGTATGTATGTATATAGTTCTCTAGTTGTGTTTATTCCATCATTTAGTTAATTCCTGGTCATTTGCTGTTTATTTTGGATCCATCCTGATCCTTTTGGTTTTGATGTGTGTGTTGTAATAAACCCTATTTTCCACCCGTGTCATGCACTGCCGCAACCAGAAGAGGGCAGAAGATATGGCACAAAAACAAAGGAAGAAGCCTAACTTTAAAAAGAACAAAAAACATCAAGACTCATCCAGCATGGGGTGGTGGGTTAATGAATAACACAAACAATCAAAGAATAAGCAAACAAAAGAGTGAAAAGATGCAGAGATGACTGAGAAGCAGGGGATGACTGGAGAAGAGACGACAGGACCAGAAGACAGGAGGGATACAGGGAGAGCGGAGAAGACAGTATAACTGAAGAATGGGAGAAGAGGAGAGACCGCAGAGGAAGGAGAACATAGATGACTGGAGGGGAGGGAATATAGGAGCAACAGAGAGAAGGAGGAAGGGCTGCGGAGGAGAAGACAGGATAAGAGGGGAAAATGTGAGCAGAGTAGGACAAACACCCCCACTGCCCAGCAAAGTGCACTTGTAAGTAAACCACAATTTTAGCCTTGGGCTCAATATCCGGACTTGTCTCTGTGTAGCGATGCATAGAATCCTTGACACTGGTTATGACTGTACTGTATTAGTCCTAAACCTGCCATTATAGTGTAAGGAGAAAAGATTTTTTTTTTAATAATTTTTTTTTAAGGTAGAGCGATGTAGCCCCCGGAGAAGTCCCCCCCCCCCAAAGCCCTGTTTGTTCCCTTCTAGCTACCAGATGAAACTCACAATGCACCCCAACGCCACCTAACTTCTCTTCCACATGATGCTCCTTATTTACCCTTTGAATCCTGTCCATTATTGAGCGTTTTTCAATCCATTTGATTATAAGTTTATTACACTATATGTACATTAGTCAGCCACATATGCTGTACGGCTTTGTTTTCCGGACAGTCTGGGCTACTCAGATGTGTCATAATTCGATTTGTAAATGCTGACAGTCTTGATGTCATCCTTCTTATCAGGAAAAACTACTTGTGCATATAGATATTTCTCAATTTTTAGTTTCACCTAATATAAAAATTGGCAGGCAGTACAAATAGAATCTTATTATCTTATTATCTTTCCCAGAGCAGCCCTCGTCCCTGAACCTCCCGTCCTGCCTTCCCTGCCAGCCCCAGGATCTCTCGTCTCCCCTTCCCTTCGTCTCCATGTCCTGTGCCTGCCTGTTGGACTGGATCTCCCCGGCTACCGAATCTACCTTCTGTCCCCGACCATTCTTCTTGCCTGGCCCATTGAAAGCCTGTTACCTGCTCGATCTAATAAAGATCGCTCTGTTCCGCATTCCTGGGTCCGCGTTTCCCTGCCAAGGGTGTCCTAACAATTATGTCTCCAGTAATAATTTTCTGCTAATAGTATTAATTCTCTTATTTCGGTATCGGTGTACTGCATGTATATGTTATCACCATCAAAGAAAAAAACGCGTTATGACTTATCAGTCATTATTATTGTTTTTGTCGTTTATTTAATCGTGTAGCAATACTGCCACTTGTCATATTATTAATTGCGTATTTATATAATATTAACCAATGACCAATCTCTGTATCTTACTAGCATCTTTTGCGCATTTGTCTTTGTATCAGCCGTAGCGGTCTGCAGGGGGAATCGCAGAAGCTGGAGTTTCTTAGAGCGCTGCATGGGTTTGGACAAACATTAGGTATTGGTAATATTACTGGACAAAAATATATCGTTATTGGTGTCCACCAAAGTTTCCAGCACTAGCTACAAGAAATGGGATTGAATGCATTTGCTCGTTTTTATTTGTATTTATTAAAAATAAAACGTTTTTTACATTATATCCGTGCTTTTTAAAGGTTATATCTCAATTTTTCAAAAGTAAACACAAAAAGGATGACACTTAATGCCCCCTCCCTGCCCCCACCCTATTTAGAACGTTAGCGTTCCATTACGTAAAAAATGCAGTACTACGTCATGATGCACCGCTTATAAATGATCTGTTTGATAAGGGAGAAGCAAACACAAACGATTCGTGAGTGCATCGTACGTGTTGTAAGAGCAAGTGAAGCTGAAAGACATTGACAGTGAAGGTAAGGCCTCCCCTTCAAAATGTATACTTCACTTAGATCAAAGGTCTTAAACTAAAAAAAACGCTGGGAGATGCAAAACTCCCGACCGCAAAACGTGCAGACTGGCGGGTGTCAATTGCGCTGGAATGACATTACATGGTTTTAATTTTTCTCTGATATCGGCCGGCCAGATACAGTAATTTCTTTGAGACCCCTGAATTTAAATAATAATTAATTTTTATAACGATGGTGGCCTATGTAATGTGCCGATTTCCTTGTGAAGTTGTTCAGCTGGTTGACATGGCATTGATTACTGCTTTTTAAGAAAGTGCATGTAGTCTCACACTGTAGAAGTCCATTGCTCAGTTGTGAGCATGCTCAGCGTGTCGCCTGTGATGTGTCCTGCACAGCAGCAGGCTACATTGCGTTTAATGGACTAATACTTCTTCAACCCATTAAATGATTCCTTTCTCTCTCCCTGCCAGTGATGGCTCCCTCTATCAATCTCTTCACCTTCCTCGTCCTGTCCCTGGTGGGGGGCAGCTCTTCATGGGACGAAGCTTCGCCTTGCGGATCCGGCTCCATCCTGACAAGGCCCTACACGGCCTTGTGTGAGCTGGATGCGGTGTGGGGCTTGGTGGTGGTGGTGGCGGCAGCGGCGGCGGCCCTCGCCTCGCTGATCCTGCTCCTGGTGGTACTGTGTCGCCTGCGGAAGATCACAGAGGCTGAGGAGCGGAGCGGGGTGGCGCCGCTACTCCTGCTGCTCGCTGCCATATTTGGGCTCTGTGGCCTCAGCCTGGGATACATCGCTGAGCACCAAGAGAGCCTCTGCTTCGCCCGGCGTGTCCTGAGGGGGGTGTTGCTTGCTATCTGCAACACCTGCCTAGTGTTCCAGGGTCTGCGACTGCGCCGGTTGGGACAAGGTGCTCATAGCCCCAGCACAGGTCAACTGATGGGGCTGGCGGTGGCCTTGGCCGTGTTGGATCCGGAGTGGATCCTTCTAGCCACGATGTCCACGTGCCAGCCAGCCTGTGATTACCAGCCGCTGGACTTTGCGCTGGCCACCACTTATGTGCTGGTCCTGCTCCTAGCAGCACTGGTGGGGGCGGCCTGCAGTCTGTGGAGGCAGCAGCCACGGTGGAGGTGCAGGACCACGTGGCTGCTCATCACCTGCCTGGCCTCAGTCCTGCTGTGGGTGGCCTGGATCACCTTCTGCCTGTATGGCAACACGGCGCTTGGCCTGCCCCCAACATGGGACAACCGGGTACAGGCAGTGGTGCTGCTGGCACAGGCATGGCTGCTCATACTGCTGCACGCTGCTCCTGAGCTCCACGCCACCTTACGGCCCGCATCCCGCATGAGAGAGGCCAGTTTAGAGGAGGGCCTCTCTCACGTGTAGTTTGGAGCAAACCGGGACTTCGTGTTCAGTGACAACAACTCAGGTATGGTACTTTGTTTTCGCTTCTTTGACCTACTCTGTGACTCTGTGTGTACTTGAGAGAGAGCATAGCCCTCGCTCTTTCCTCACATGGAGCCCCTACTGGAAGTCTGTGGAACAGCAGCATATAAACAAGGTCTATGGACCTTTCCCTGTAACACAGATCTCACTTGAGCAGAGCTTAGGTACCATGGCTGCATGTGCCCCCCCCCCTAACAATCCCCCAAAAAAAAAATGTGAAGTATGACTACTGCACTGCTGAAGGATGTTTACATGATCAATATCTGTCTCTCTCCTGCAGGTGTCCTCCCCAGCCCCCAGGAAACATTACATTTTAAATAAATAATATATATATCATCATCTCTGGAAGTGGTGTGTTTTTTTAGGGTTAAAAAGTTAAGAAACATTCAATGGTCATCATCATACCATATATCAGTAGCCCAGCCACTGGTCAGTTCCTTCACTCTACTGTTACAGACTTTCATAAAAACATTTTTTAAATGTGGGCATTTTACCTGTGTGATATGCTTGCCTTTTGTACTTTATGAAGGACATAAAATAGAATTTAATTTTTACATTATATTACTCATACAACAGGCGGCATGGTCCTGCAGTGGTTAGCACTGTTGCCTCACACCTCTGGGACCCGGGTTCGAGTCTCCGCCTGGGTCACATGTGTGTGGAGTTTGCATGTTCTCCCCATGTCGTCGTGGGGTTTCCTCCGGGTACTCTGGTTTCCCCCCACAGCCCAAAAACACGGTGAGGCTAATTGGAATTGCTAAATTGCCCATAGGTGTGCATGTGTAAGAGTGAATGGTGTGTGAGTGTGCCCTGCGATGGGCTGGCCCCCCATCCTGGGTTGTTCCCTGCCTCGTGCCCATTGCTTCCGGGATAGGCTCCGGACCCCCCGCGACTCAGTAGGATAAGCGGTTTGGAAAATGGATGGATGGATGGATGGATGGATTACTCATACAAACACACACATCTGAAGGTTCTCAACTCTAGGTTTATATCAAACACATTAAAGCCAAACAAATGCAAAAAGTCCATGTATCGTTTGTCCTTGGGTTTTCCAGTCCAAAACGAAATCAGGAAAACTAAACAACAGCAGCATTTTTTGGTTTTTCTGTCAGAAGGGAAAAAAGCGAAAAGCAGAAAACAAAAAATCAGGCTTCATATTTTATCCGAAAATGTAGAAAATATTACAAAAATACACCATTCTAAGGGTGGGTGTTTCCAAGCTTATGACTGGGACTATTAATGTTGTAAGATTAAGATAAAGTTCACATTAGGCTGTATCTTACATCTCCGGTATCTGTTAGATCTGAATTTACTCATTGACAAGAAACAAAAGAAGGTGATTTTACGGTTTTCCCATTTGGTTTTAAAACAGAAAAACAAATTTATTTTTGTATAGCGCGTTATCCCAACAATACATTGTCTCAAAGCGCTTTACAGCATCCCCACCCAAAGCCCCCAGTGAGTAAGACATAGGTGACAGTGGCAAGGAAAAACTCTCTAGAAGGAAGAAACCTTGGGAGGGACCAGACTCAAAGGGGGAGCCCAACCTCCAGGGGCCGGCAGGGAGAGTCGAATAGAAGAGATGGCTAAGTGCCAAGTCACATTGTCCAAACAATAGGATTTGAGGCACAACCGGGGAGCAGGGAGGTGATGACAAGCCCGTGCCGACTCTCCTTCCAATCGCCAGGCAACCAGAAGTAATTAGGCAGCGGGTCATGCATGGAAGATGGCACAGGCAGAACGCGAGCTGGATGCAAGGACGTCATGGGTACATGTCACATGTAGCAGGGTGTGCTGAAAATCTTGATAGATTGAGGTCTCCAGGCAGCACACCCCAGGAGGAGTTGGGGAAATAAAATGTGCAATTAGTCAAAGTATAGGGGAGACTATAGGCAGTGCTAACAGTTAGGTGAGTGCAATATGAAGTGCAAAGTGCAAGCTCCGGCAGATATGGCAATGGCAGCATAAGTAGGAGGGAGAGGCAAGTGGGAATGCAGGCATGGGGAGTCCCTGAAATGTCAGCACTCCAGTTCCACAAGGGATGGTGAAGCTAGAGTGACAGCGCTGACAGTTCAGTTTATCTAAAGCCAATGGCATCGAACGCCACCCAGCTCTACACCTCACACTGTAGGTCAGACTGGGAGAGAGGAAATAGCTAGAGTCAGAACTAGAGTCCCTATAAGCTAAACTAAACAGGCGTGTTTTTAGTCTAGACTTGAATATTGAGAGTGAGCCTGAAACCCGCACATCCGGTGGAAGACCATTCCACAGCTGAGGAGCTCTATAGGAGAAAGCTCTGCAGCCTGCCATAGCTCTTTCTACCCTGGGTACTAACAGATATCCTGCGCCTTGAGAACGAAGCAAGCGTGGAGGGTTGTAAGAGGTCAGCAGGTCACTAAGGTATTCTGGTACAAGACCATTAAGTGCTTTATAGGTTAAGGGCAGTATTTCATAATCAATCCAAGACTTAACTGGTAGCCAATGAAGGGAGGATAAGACCGGTGTAATGCGATCAGATTTTGTAGTTCTCAACATGAAGTCTTTTTTCTGTTTTTACTTTTTTCGTTGTGATTTTAAAACAGAAAAGCCATAAATAGATTTGGTTTTTGAAACGGAAAATCCAATGAACGATACACGGATTGCAAGACTGAGCACATCCTCATGCCTTTTCATGAAGATTCAACAGAAATTTCAGTACAGTTTTAATATAGGCCTAGTAGGTAACTACACTACAACCTACCAAATAAAAGTAACTAACTGCATCAAAACCATTTTATTCTGACATACTTAATACTCGTGCTGTAGGATACTCTTAAACCAAATTGATTTAAAAAAAAAAAAAAAATGTGGAAAATAGTGTTGAAATGAAAATATTGTAATGACGATGTGTGTGCGTGTGGGGGGTGAGGAATGGGTGTGGAAGGTAATAGTTAATTAAGTGACTACACCTGGGTTGTGAGGGATCTGGGATTAAGAAAGGGTCTGGATCCCCGGTGGGGGGAGGGGTGTTATGTTTTAATTATGTCTTTATTGTGTGAGTGTTACGTGTGGTTTAAATGCGCAGTGTAACCGCTTAGGGTCGGGACAGGACTATATACAGTAGGCGGTTCTGGTCCCGTAACGCTTGCCTGTGCCCGAAGTGTGGGGATTACTGTGCATTGCAGTGCTATTGGTGTGCCGTGCCCTAATGCTGATGTTGTATGGTGCGGGATTTACTGTGCGGTAGCGTGGGTTAACACACGCTTAAAAAGGGGTGGTGTGCTACGGGGAGAAAGCGGGACCGAACTCTTTGTGAATCCAGATCCGACCCGATGGGTCGCTGCATGAATTGTACTGAATAAAAGTATCTTTGTAATTGTAGCTGCAGTCTGGTGGTGATCTGTTCTCCTTTCACAGCCTCTGATGCTACTGTATTTTGGGTTCATTACAATATCAGTTCGATGACTCGCATATTCCCTATAATATAGGGTCTATATTTTCTAATTTTAAGTCATTTTTTTATGTTTATAACCTTAGCTCTATGCAAACCATTTTGTATATATCCAACAACACAGTACAATTATGGTGGATATCTGGTTTATGACAACAAAACAATGTAGATTTTATGTACACTGAATGTAAAATTAAAGTTAATGAAAGCAAAATTATAGAAAACAGCTGTTGTGCCTTCGATTTACTAAAACACATGTTGGTACAATAAAACCATTAAAATTTTACAGATAAAGCATATGACCATAAGATTAATTTCTGTAAAAATACAGAAAAGAAATTGACCAGTTTCACTGAAGGGGCTTCTCTGTTATTTTACAAACTGTGCGTAAAAATATGTTTATGCAATGTAGTTTTGATAAAACTTTTCTGTCATTTAACATAAGAAGAAAAAAATAATTATACTGTAGTCAAATTGGCTGATATAAAATGGTTTAAAACTGTGACAAATTTTGCCTTTTTTACAGTGTATACTTCCAGTCAGAAGGTACCACACCGGCAGATACGGATTTCTGAAATAGCAAAGATAAAGGTCAATGATTAATATCCCTCATCTCTTTTAAAACGATAGGTAAGATGCTGTTTTGATATCCTGTCTAGGGTTGGAGTGTAACAGTATTCACGGGAAAGGGGAATGGGATAAAGGGACAAACAGGGTGAGGGCAAGAAGGGAACCACAGTGGACAAAGGGATATTTTTTGTATTTTCATTTTTTTTCATGTATAATACTGACACTGAACAAATAACCCGGTGCAAAAGACTTTGGGAGTGACCACAGCCAAAATAACAAACAAAATCCCCAACTATCAAGTGCGACCCACAGCTAATCTCACCTAAGTGCAAAAGAAAAGGAAACCAAAAGACAAACACTCCACCTCACTCCCTGACCAAATAAACAGAGTCCAACACACACTTGCAAAACAAAATAGCAGTCACTGCCTACACAGCAATACAATCACACATACATAACTTACACACAAGTCAAAGCAACGAGGGGGCTAGTGAAGACGTAAACCAAAGAAAACCAAGCGGGGAGACAGCAAGCCAAACTGAGGTCGCGGGGGGGACCGGAGCCTGTCCTTGGAACAACAGGCGTAGGCAGGAACCAACCCTGGGCAGGAGTCAACACTCTGCAGGGCGCAAACACTCACAACTTAGATTTGCCAATTAACCTACCCTGCACACTTTTGGACTGTGGGAGGAAACCGGAGCCCCTGCTGGAAGTCTTTCCCCATTCACCAGATTATATTGCCAGAAGACTGAAAATTAGATATCGAATACTAGAGTGACATAAAAACAAAAAACAAGTTTGCTTGTAATGAGACGCAAAACAGAAGATTATCTCTTTTTATATTTTGAGAAAACATTTTAACATTTATCCAACCGGTCAAATGGTTTAATACTTCATACAGCAGCATTTCTAAACTCATTCCTCAGCCCACCAGACAGCTCCACATTTTTGCTCTGTCCCAGATCCCTGCATGCATGAACCAAACAGTCACCTTTTACTGCTGTGCTGAGAGTTTGGACAGAGCAAAACTGTGGATCTTTGCAGTGGGGTCCAAGGACTGGGTTGAGAAACCCTGGCATAGAGGAGACTAGAGTGAGAGCCAAGAAAAAAAGAGATTAGAGAGGAAGGTAAAATGCTTCCATTAGCATGGCAAATAAGCTGCAAGTACAGACCCTGTGCTTCCATTACAAACAAAAAGCCTGTATGACCCTCCTAAACACACAAGTCAGATTAATACCATTAATCCACCGGGGAAATAAGCATAAAACTTGGCAAAGACTAGACTACGAAAAGGGAAGGTAAACATTATACTTACACAAACTTCTGCTAAAGCAAATGGACAAACCCCTTTTAACTGAATCAAGTTACTTAAGAAAATTAATAATCCAAAAATAAATCAATAAAAATTAAGAAAAACACAATCATGCTTTGAACTAATACTGCAGTCAGTCCTAAATGTTCCCATGACATTCTTTTCGTCACGACGCACACTCGGTACATACTGGTTAAAAACCATTTATAATCCTTCATGTACCAGTCTATGATGGAGCACCCCAACCTGGGCCACCCATCCAACATGGCAGATTTCTGCCCCCTGGCCCCGGAGACTAACATACCAACCTCTGGAAACAGGGAACCAGGGGGACATGGGCCGCTGACTGGATGGGCGGCTCCAGAATGAGGTGAAGCAGAAGGTAGACTCCACAGCAGAGGACCGAGGAATGTAGACCAAAACCAGGGAACCTGAAGTGGCAAGAACACAAACCAGGACAGACATATAAAACCCAAGCAAAGGCATCAGTGGCACAGCCCACCAGCTTGTGAAAGATGGCTCCCTGGCATCATGAATCCCTTAATCAAAAACCTTTGTGATGGCAACTTTGCCACCCAGGACTGATCCCTTCTAAAGACCTCAAGTTTCAATGCAAGGTTTCCGAAATGTTTTGAAACATCAGTCCATGTGACTGCTGTGGTATTGTTCCAGGCAGGGAAAACAACTTAGGAGAAAATTTACGTGCATGTTGGGTGTTTGTGGTACTGTTGGGCTGAGGGGGTAATTGAGTGACTATTAACTTTTGAAATCCAATTATATTATTTAAACAGGTTAGTAGTTAGACAGTGTGATTTAGATGAGGATAAGGATGTTTTATTGTCATTACAAAACGTGTTCTACATGAAGGGAAGAAAATGAGGCACTCAGATCCGGTGTATTAGCAATAATAAAATAGAAATAAAATCGAAAGAACAATACAATGAATAATATGGTAACAATTAAAGTAAAATAGAATAAAGACATTAAGATAGATTCCATTAGGAGAATTTAACCATGGATGTAAAGTGAGCAGGTGTGAGTGTAGCAGAGATTACTGAGGTCTGTGTGTAATAAAGTATGTGTGACACTGGCTGAGGAAGCAGCAACGTGTGTGTGTGCAAAGTCACAGTAATAACCTGCAGCACTGAGGGATCTATTGCAGCGAAGCCCTGACATGTAACACTGGTGATGAATAGCAGTGTTAGATATAGGTATAGTGAGGTACTTATAATAATAGTAGGTGTAGGATCAAGGCCTGGATTAGATTTACATACAGGGCAAATCTAGGTTACACATACACACACAGGTTACATATAAATTTAAATTTAGGGGCAGTGTGTAGCTCGGTGGGCTTTAAGGAAACACAGACTACACATGGAACAGCAATGACTGAGCTGGGGAACGCAGTGAGGGCAGACATATTTATACACAGCACACTAATCAGCAACAAAACAGGGGTACAGGGTTAGGATGGAGAACTATAATGGGATACAGGAGAATTAGGAGGGTTACAAAGGGCCAGCAGCGCCCTCTGCTGGCATGAGTGGGAGGAGACATGAAAAAATAAGAGATTACAGATCATGACAGGAGCACCAAGCACAGCAACAGTGGGGTCATGCTCAATTATCACACCACATATATGAGAAAACATTATGAAAAACTGTTCCCAAAAAATGTTCAA
Organism: Brienomyrus brachyistius; assembly: GCF_023856365.1. NCBI lineage: Eukaryota > Metazoa > Chordata > Actinopteri > Osteoglossiformes > Mormyridae > Brienomyrus > Brienomyrus brachyistius. Next base: position 1,017,661 of record NW_026042348.1, read on the forward strand.
ACATCAGCATGACCGAAACATACGACTGGTTGTATCTAGGCTACACTGGCACTGACAGCAGAGTGTAACAAATTACCAGCTACGACACATATCTGATGATTCAGAAGAAAGACAAGTTGAAGAAACAAAGTGGTTAATTGACTATTGTATAATAATCAAATCATTTCATAATCATGTAATACATAATATGTCACGATGGGAAGAGGGACAATCCAGGAGCAGCCTTGTGGGTTTTATTGCTGAACCAAAAGACATGAATAGAACCCAAGAGGAGGAGGAGAGCACAAATAGGAGGGAGGGAGGAAGGAATAAGCAGGAGGAGTCGGGGAGAACCTACTAACACGGGGAGCAGAGAGGGGTCCTCCTCCTTTTTGGGTAAAACTAATTGCTTGTGACATGGTAAGAGGCAACTTATTTTTTGAGAGAATTTCTTTAAAGGGCAAGACAACCAAAGCTGTAAATCTAACAGGAAAAAATAGCCTTTGTAGAATTCTATGTGAAGACCCTCTGGGCCAGGCGCCCTGCCGCTCTGCATTGTTTTCTTTGCATGTACAACTTTGTACTCCATAATTTTAATATTTTATCACGAAGCCTGAAGAGCAATATGAACTATATCATGCTTTAAGTAAATTGTCTCATCCTTTATTAGATTTAAACACAAACACAATCCACAGTAAACTGTACTTACAGCCTTCATCCTGCTCTTCAGTCTCTGACGTGCTGCATCTAAATGGGGACTCGTCAAAAAGCCAAGTGGAGCTGTCATGAATGAAGGCCTTATTGAAGCTTCCCCTGCCTGACAGCAGGTTAGTCTCTCATTTGACTAAAGTATATTTAACTTCTACAGAACTTTGCAGGCTCATCTAGGATGGAGAATTTCTGCTGCTGAGCGCATTTTGACCTTGAGGAGCAACTGGCTCTCATCCAATGCAACAGTGAGTTAGAGGAGCAAGTTAATACGCCTTTTAGGGAGAAGGTGTTAGGAGAAAGCGCCGTAGCTTTCACTCCTACAATCTAGTTATGTCAGGAGAAAGCGCCGTAGCTTTCACTCCTACAATCTCCTGTGTGAGGAAGTGCCGCAGCTTACTACTCACACACTTCCACTTCTAGGACCCAGAAATAATCGAGACAGCACACGTCTTTCTGTTTTACTTGCGCAAGGGTGCCCACTTCAGGTGCAACAGACAGTATCTGCGCCTCTGTTGAGTGTCACACCGGACAGTCCCTTGGCTTCTTTATTTATAGGGTAGGGGAGGGGTTACATGGGTCTTGTCTTTAACTAGTCAATGCTGTGTGAGGCCTCCGTGAAACAGGGTTAATACAAAGCATTACATTTCTCAAGGTGGGCCCCCTGCTATGTTGACAGAATCTGTTTCCTTTCTCAAGGTCTCTTATTCCTGCATCACAATCTGGTAGGCCCCTGTGAGGACATCTTGTCTTCAACCCTTTCTGGGCCATGGGTTAGTTGTTAAGGGTTGCACGTACACATATAGGAGGATAATAATATGATAAAATACACAGATACACTCTAACAGTCCCTCCTGTTTATCATGTTAATTATACATTTGCTGTGATATAAAAAGAGACAAGGGTGTAGCATCTCTAAACTTCGGGACTGGGCCATGCCGGTGAGGATTTCGGCCCGTCCGTCATGGTGCGTCATGCATCCACCCCTGCTCCTCTTCATCTGCATCTGTTTCCATGTTTTGGGTGAGGGACAAAAACATATTCTCCTGGGCTCGGAAAGCAGAGCTCAGGGCAGAATTAATCATTATACGAAAACAAGGTATCACTGTGATACAACAACAGAAGAACATCACAAAGAATGCAAAAAATGGTATACTCAATTTGAGTAATATGGACCACCAAGCCCCGGTAGTGAACCAGGACATCCAATAGTCGTTCTGCGTCCTTGTGTCGGTGGTCATAGCAATTTACAAGTCCTTCAGCCTTTGCATTGCCTTAGTCATGTTGGGTGAATGCACATTGTCAGGAATGTATGTACAACAGGTTTGGTTCAACAATACGCACACTCCTCCCTGCGCTGTAGTGAGAAGATCTAGCGCCATGCGATTCTCTATCACCATTTGCCTTTGTAGCAGTTAGTCAAATTCTTATTGGATACCACATCATATACATATCGATACCAATAGTTCCGTAGGAATGGATGGGTTTCGTCTCCTTTTATGCTAGTGAGGTGCACTCCGTCCGGAGTCCACCTTTTCTTCTCCTGCACCTCAGTGTCTGGTACCAGCCATAGAATCAATATTACCATAAGACAGAAAAGACTTCCTAATATTCCCTTAGCCCACCACGGACACCCTACCAGAGCCATCCTAAAGGAGTACAGTTCAGCTGTTTTCTTCACCGGGTTGAGACAACGAAAACCTATTGTTTCTTCGTGCCTTTGTAGCGGACTTCCACTGTTACTCCGCGAGTGAGGCGTCTGGTAAGGGCAGAATGAGCTTACAGTGACTCTTGAGGATCCAGGAAGGTCTTTCTGCAATCTTCAAGGCAGTTGGTGTAGTCAGGAGGACTTGGTATGGTCCGTCCCACCGAGGTGAAGTCCAGTCTTTCCTTTGTAGGACTTTTATCAACACCCAATCACCTGGCTTCACCGTTTCCTGCAAAGTAGACACAGATGCTTCTGGCAGATTACCAGGGTGCTGGATATTCTGTTTGGAGATCAGCTTACGCATCCAATCAGCAAGTGTCTGTTCATGAGCTGCCTTTCCTACATCAGTTGCTTCCCTCAGAAACGGAAATGGCCTTCCGTGCACGATTTCAAAAGGGGTTAACCCATTCGTTGTGGGTGTTATTCTCATCCACAATTTTACTAATGCTAAGCATTCTGGCCACGGTCTGCCTGTTTCTTCCATAGTTTTTCTCAATCTATTTTTTACTGTCCCGTTTGTTCTTTCCACCAAACCTGCACTTTGCAGATGATATGCACAGTGATTTTTTTAATACAAAACCCAATGTTTGTGAGCATAAATCTAGCACCTTGTTCACAAAATGAGATCCGTTATCTGACCGTATTACTTCCGGTATTCCATATGTGGGGAAGAAATGGGACACCAGACACTTGGCCACTGTGACTGCATCACAGTGTTTTACTGGGTATATCTCCACCCACTTTGAAAAAGTGTCTATTATCACTAGGCAGTATTTCACTCCCTGTGACCATGTTAATTCCACAAAGTCCATATGTATTGCCTGAAACGGTTGTGTAGGGTTAGGGAATTGGCCTCGTTTGGGTCTTAGATTGCCCTGCGCATTATGTTTACAACATATAAGGCATGCTCTACAGTAGTTTTTTGCAAAATTGGAAAAATTTATAGTGTAAAAATGTTGTTGTATTATATGTACCATCCCTCCTGTTGAGACATGGGTTACCCCATGACTCACAACCGCGGCGGTTTTATACAGGCTGCGGGGTAAGATAGGTTTTCCGTCTAACTTGAATAGGTCTTTCGCTTGTGTGGCTCCTCGCGAAATCCACTTGTCTTTCTCTGACGTAGGAGCTTGTTGTTGTGCATCATATAGTACATCTTGTTCTATAAGGAATAACCCCTTCTCTGTTTTTTCTGGCGTTTGCTGGGCTGCTGCCTTTGCGGCTTGGTCAGCAACGCATTGCCTTTCGTTTCCTCTGAATTATCAGTCTGGTGTGCTTTGCATTTACATAACGCGAGTGTCTTTGGTTTTTGTACAACGTCTAACAATCGAAGTAGAAGTGCTGCGTGTCAAGGTTGTTCCTTGAGAACTTTTAAACCCTCTGTTTTTCCACACTGCTGCGTGGTGGTGCACTGCAGAGAACACGTATTGACTGTCCGTATATATTGTAATCTCCTGTCCTTCATGTATTTCACAGGCTCTGATTACAGCATATACTTCTGCTGCTTGGGCTGAGCATGTGGATGGTAAGGCTCCTGCCTCTATTACTTTGTCTTTAGTCACAACTGCGTATCCAACCTTATTTTCCCCGTATCTGTCTTTGGCTGCAGAGCCATCGACAAATAAGGTTACGGCGCTTGGAATTGGAGTTAGTGCAATATCAGCGCGAGGTTTTGTCTGTTCCTGTATTTCTGTTTTGCATACGCCACTATTTGATCTCCTCGGGCTACGAATGTTGCTTCTGGTTTAGTTTTTTTTTTTAGCTTTCTGAGCGTGTTGGGCATACTCAACGGCTTGCTGCACTGTACCTGTGTTTTGATGGACCCAGTATTTATCAATATACTTCTTTATTTCAGGTTTTAACCCTGCTAGGAAAGCCCGTTTTAATTGTTGTTAGTACACCCCGTTCTCGTCCTCCCCATGAGGAATCCCAGAGTTTGTCCTGAACAACGGGCGTACCCTGTCCAAGAAATCCTCTGGCTCTTCGCCTTCCTTTTGCTTACATTGGGCTATTCTCCCGTAATCAACTCGTCTTGTAAATGTTGTTTCTAGTCTCTGTCTCAAGTCGCCCAATGCTTGTTGTAATTGTGGGTTATCGTGACCGAGGGGCAAATTGTTTGCTCCTTGTCCAGTAAAGTCTCCAGCCACCCGGCCCCATTTATGATTAAGTAATTGTCTAAAACAGCGGAACAGCTCTCTTCCATTTAGGTGAAAACTGACCTGCAACTCAGTCATGGCGGACCAGAATTCAGGCACTCCGTCCTCTATGGGTGGGATGCCTTTCAGAGCGGCTGCCCTATCTTCTGCTGTCCAGGGGCGGTATACTAATATTGTGGCTGGTGGGGCCTGGCCCTCTTCACCTGGGGCTGTACGGGGATTTGCAACCTCTACCATGGGAGCAAGCAATTCGGATTCATCTTCGGATTCCGATCGGTGCCATTGTGTTTTTTTATTCTCGGGATTTATTCGCATTCGTAAATGCGGGTCTGTCGCTCTCGTTTGGTATGGCCTTGTACTCCCTCCTTCAGCTCCCCGCACAGCAGGAAGTGGGGGGTCTGGCATGTTATGCTATGGTGGGGGATGCTGTAGTACTGGTGGGCCGTCCGCTGGTGTCTGCGGGGGAGCAGACGGCGGTGTTTCCTCGTCTATGTTAACAAGGGCCGCTTGCAGCGTCTCCTTTTTCTTTTCCTGTTTCTTTTTCCTGGCCATATCTCGAAGTTTGCTTTGTTCTAACCATGCGTTAGATAAGACATATTCTCGCCTTTTCTGCACTCTATCTTTGGTCGTACAGCGGCTCGACATCATTTCTAATTTCAATTCTGTTTGTAATTTCAGAATACCCTCTGTATTCAGAGTTCCTGAAAACCCATGCTTTTTTCGCCACTTTTGGTTGCTTATTATTCCTGCCCCCATCCTTATATTTTTCCATGAATTTCTCATCACCCGCCAATTCTACCTTGCTTTGACTCTGTCCCATTATTGTATATACAAAAAATAATAACCCCTAAGTGCAAGTCCCTGGCATGAGACCTCGGGAGGACACTGGCACGGCCTTCTACTGTCCTCTAAAGAGACAGTCAGTTTTCAGGGATGAAACCCGTCCTTTTTCCCTTGGTCACCAGTATGTTGTTGCACCTAGGCCGGGTGTATGGGGCCACTAATGCCCTCTCACTCACACCCGCTTTCCCTGCTGCAGCGTCGTGCTTCTCACCTGGTCCTTCCTTTATGACGAAGTGGTTCTAGTTCTTGTCCGGGGACCCGTCAGGCGCCAGCCCAGCCGTCAGGGAACGGTTCTAACCACCGGCCTGTGGCGAATTCACGTCGCAGGTCTTTCACTCACTCCCTATGAGCGAGACTGTCGACAGCTTTCGGTGTCGTTCGTCGGCGGACTGGTCGGCGCCCTCTGGTATCTCTCTCCGGATCCGGCTCGAAGGACCAATTTATGTTAGGAGAAAGCGCCGTAGCTTTCACTCCTACAATCTAGTTATGTCAGGAGAAAGCGTCGTAGCTTTCACTCCTACAATCTCCTGTGTGAGGAAGCGCCGCAGCTTACTACTCACACACTTCCACTTCTAGGACCCAGGAATAATCGAGACAGCACACGTCTTTCTGTTTTACTTGCGCAAGGGTGCCCACTTCAGGTGCAACAAACAGTATCTGCGCCTCTGTTGAGTGTCACACCGGACAGTCCCTTGGCTTCTTTATTTATAGGGTAGGGGAGGGGTTACATGGGTCTTGTCTTTAACTAGTCAATGCTGTGTGAGGCCTCCGTGAAACAGGGTTAATACAAAGCATTACATATCTCAAGGTGGGCCCCCTGCTATGTTGACAGAATCTGTTTCCTTTCTCAAGGTCTCTTATTCCTGCGTCACAATCTGGTAGGCCCCTGTGAGGACATCTTGTCTGCAACCCTTTCTGGGCCATGGGTTAGTTGTTAAGGGTTGCACGTACACATATAGGAGGATAATAATATGATAAAATACACAGATACACTCTAACAGAAGGTGTGTATGCCACTAGCCGGGAGGGGGGAGAATTAAGAGCAGAGAGGTTGAGAGAGCTGGGTGACCGTAGGTTGTAGACGCAGGAAAGGGCGTACACACGTTGCAGAGGCGGCATCACCTGAGGTGACTGTGTCAAACAGGTTTCAGGTTCTTCCAGCTTTAGAGCCGGAACGGACTGGGGAGGCAGGTGGGCACTTGGGCACTGAGGAGCCCCCTCCCCCCAGGAAGAGGGAGGTTGTGGTAGTGGGGGATTCCATTATTAGGGGAGTAGACAGTTATGTGTGCACGCGTGATATTCTATTGTACAGCATATTTCTATTTTTATTTCTATTATGTACAGTACACTTCTATTTTTATGTAAAGAATTCTCTTTTAGGTCACTGGCGGTCGTGTAAGCATTTCACTTCATATCGTACTGTGTACGACTGTGTATGTGACAAATAAAATTTGAATTTGAATTTGAATTTGATAGAGGGTCCCGTACGGTGTCTTGCCTGCCTGGTGCCCAGGTAGGAGACCTTCCAGATCGTGTGGATAAGCTTTTGGCCCCAGCTGGGGTGGATCCAGTTGTCGTGGTGCATGTTGGCACCAACGACATAGGCAAGGGTAGAAGGGCTGTTCTGCAGGATAAATTTATAGAAGTCGCCAATAAGCTTAGAAGCAGAACGTCCACGGTGGTATTCTCCGAAATACTCCCCGTGCCACGTGCAAGTCAGGCTAAGTTAGCTGAGATAAGGAAATTAAATGCATGGCTAAAAGGATGGTGTAGGAAAGAGGGGTTTAGGTTTATGGGGCATTGGAGGACCTTCTGGAACAGGTGGGACCTGTTCAAGCCGGATGGGTTGCACCTGAACCAGAGGGGAACCAGTGTATTGGGGAGGCGTATGTGTAGAGTAGTTGAGGAATGTTTAAACTAGGGACTGGGGGGGCAGGGAGGTTAGTTAACTATGTCAGTGGGGGGAAACGGAAAGCCCCAAATAATCATATTGTAAGTGGGCACCGTAATAGGCCTACCCTTTGTTGTCTGTATTTAAACGCCAGAAGTATTAGGAATAAAATTCATGATTTAGAGGCTTTTATCTCATCGGACTCTTATGATATTATAGGAATAACTGAAACGTGGTTGAGTGAAAAGGATGGACAAGAATATAATATGGATGGTTACACGTTGTTCCGTAAGGATCGTATAGGAAAAAAGGGAGGTGGTGTTGCAGTATATGTAAAGGAAAACTTGCAGGCAAGGGAACTTACTGATATAAATAAAACTACGGAAGCAATATGGGTAAAATTAGATGCTAAAAACTCAAATAGCCTAATTGTCGGTGTTTGTTACAGAACACCTAATATAGCTGCTGAGGAAAGCAGATTGTTATACAGTGATATTAGGACTATGAGCAATAAAAATGATGTGGTAGTTATGGGTGATTTTAATCTACCAGGAATGCAGTGGGACATTGTCACTGGCTCTTCAGAAAATGAACTGGAGATGGTGGAATTAGTACAGGATTGTTTTTTTACTCAGTTTGTTAACACCCCTACCAGGGGAGATGCCATTCTTGATCTTGTTCTCTCTAATAACCAGGACAGGATTGGTAAATTAGACGTTTTAGAACCACTTGACAGTAGCGATCATAACATGGTCAAATTTGAGGTTAAGTTTAGTGTTCGAAGAGCTAAGTCCAAATCAAAAATATATAATGTTAGGAAGGCTGACTTTAAGTGTATGAGACTAAAACTAGAAACTGTGAACTGGATGGAGTTAAATAACAAAACTGTTGAAGAGGCCTGGGAATTTTTTAAAAGCACATTATTGCAAGTGCAAGAGGACTTCATACCTGTTTCCAGCAAGAATAAATCTAGGAAATTGAAACCTAGGTGGTTTACTAGGGAAATAAAGTATAAAGTAAGGAGGAAAAGGGCTTTGTTCCAGCAATGGAAAATAACTGATGATGACAGAATTAAGTAGGAATATCTAAGTCTACAGGCTGAGTTAAAAAATGATATTAGACGAGCTAAAAGAAATGTCGAAAGGATGGTTGCATTGGAAGCTAAGGATGACGTTAAAAGTTTCTTCCAGTATTTTAACTCTAAAAGAGCTCTAAAACCTGAAATTACTAATCTGCAGGATAGTAAGGGTCTTATAATAGTAAATGACATTGATATAGTAAATGAGTTCAATGATAGTTTTGCACGGGTATTCACTGTTGAGGACCTTAGTAATTTACCAGTTATTACCTATCCAGCATTGTCTATAGCTAATATATATATAACTGAAGCAGATGTTTTGCAAAGCCTAGCTAAGCTCAAAATAAATAAATCACAGGGCCCTGATGGCATCTTACCTATAGTGTTAAAAGAGATGAGGGATATTATTTGCTGACCCTTAACTTTACTGTTTCGAAAATCCTTATCTGAAGGTGTGGTACCTTCTGATTGGAAGCACGCCTTCATAACGCCTATTTTCAAAAAAGGGGATAGAAGTAATTTGTCTAACTATAGGCCAATCAGTCTAACTTGTATAACTGGTAAAGTTATGGAGGCTATAATCAAAGAGAAAATGGTAGATTACCTGGACTCCAATAACATTTTGCGGGATAGCCAGCATGGATTTAGGAGAGGTAGATCCTGTTTAACAAATCTGTTGGAGTTTTTTGAGGAAGCTACTCAGGAAGTTGATGATAAGAAGGCCTATGATGTCATCTACTTAGATTTCCAAAAGGCTTTTGATGTTGTCCCCCACAAGAGGCTCCTACTTAAACTCAAAGCGACAGGTATTTTAGGTACCGTAGCGACCTGGATTGATAACTGGTTAACAGATAGGAAACAGCGAGTAGTTATAAGAGGCACAATGTCACAGTGGGCTTGCGTTCATAGTGGGGTACCGCAGGGTTCGATTTTAGGACCACTATTGTTCCTAATTTACATAAATGATATGGATACCAATATATACAGTAAACTGGTGAAATTTGCAGATGACACCAAGGTGGGTGGTGTAGCAGATACCGAATTAGTGGCTCAGCAGCTACAGCGGGATCTTGATTTAATTAGTGACTGGGCCGATACCTGGCAGATGAAATTTAACGTCGATAAATGTAAGGTACTCCATCTAGGGAGCAGAAATATAAAGTACAGGTATTTCATGGGTGTCACTGAAATAAAGGTAGCTGATCATGAGAAAGACCTTGGTGTGTATGTTGATGCTTCCATGTCCCATTCTCGCCAGTGTGGGGAAGCAATAAAAAAGGCCAATAGGATGTTGGGGTATATCTCCAGGTGTGTGGAGTTTAAGTCAAGGGAGGTAATGCTAAGATTATACAATTCCTTGGTGAGACCTCACCTAGAATATTGTGTGCAGGTTTGGTCACCATATCTTAAAAAGGACATTGTGGCCTTAGAAAAGGTGCAGCGTAGGGCCACAAAAATGATTCCTGGTCTTAGAGGAATGTCATACGAGGAACGGTTACTTGAGCTAAATCTGTTCAGTCTCAAGCAAAGGAGACTGAGGGGGGACATGATCCAGGTATATAAGATTCTAACAGGTTTGGATGCTGTTCAACCAAATAGTTACTTCAGCATTAGTTTAAATACACGAACTCGTGGCCATAGGTGGAAATTAGCGGGAGAACATTTCAAGCTGGATTTAAGGAAGCACTTCTTTACACAGCGTGTAGTCAGAGTATGGAATAGCCTTCCTGATAATGTAGTGCAAGCTGAATCCTTGGGTTCCTTTAAATCAGAGCTAGATAAGATTTTAACGACTCTGAGCTATTAGTTTAGTTCTCCCCAAGCGAGCTTGATGGGCCGAATGGCCTCCTCTCGTTTGTATAGTTCTTGTGTTCTTATGTTCTTATGTATAATGACAGACAGACATTATGTAAATCAATTTTGAAATCAGCCTATGGCTGGGCAATATTGTACAATAGTAAAGTTTTTTTCATAGGAAATGATATTGATAATTATCACGATATAATTTTATTCTACATTTTTACTTAAAATTCACATAATTGCGTTTAAAAAGGCAACGTGAAAATTGAGAAACGTGGAAATTGAATTGACTGCAAACTTAAATCTAAATTTAATAAATTATATATATGATATTTGAATGATGTGTGAATGTGCCCTGCGATGGGCTGGCCCCCCATCCTGGGTTGTTCCCTGCCTCGTGCCCATTGCTTCCGGGATAGGCTCCGGACCCCCCGCAACCCAGTAGGATAAGTGATTTGGAAAATGGATGGATGGATGGATGGATATATATGATATTTGATGCATACACAGGCCTATAGAGGACTCAGACGTCAATCCCTCGCACAGGCCTATAGAGGACTCAGACGTCAGCCCCCCACACAGGCCTATAGAGGACTCAGACGTCAGCCCCCCACACAGGCCTATAGAGGACTCAGATGTCGGCCTCTCACACAGGCCTATAGAGGACTCAGACGTCAGCCCCCCACACAGGCCTATAGAGGACTCAGACATCGGCCCCTCACACGGGCCTATAGGGGACTCAGACGTCGGTCCCCTCACACAGGCCTATAGAGGATTCAGACGTCAGCCCCCCACACAGGCCTATAGAGGACTCAGATGTCGGCCTCTCACACAGGCCTATAGAGGACTCAGACGTCAGCCCCCCACACAGGCCTATAGAGGACTCAGACGTCGGCCCCTCACACGGGCCTATAGGGGACTCAGACGTCGGTCCCCTCACACAGGCCTATAGAGGATTCAGACGTCGGCCCCCCACACAGGCCTATAGGGGACTCAGACTTCAGCCCCTTGCACAGGCCTATAAAGGACTCAGACGTCAGCCCCTCACACAGGCCTATAGAGGACTCAGACGTCAGCCCCTCACACGGGCCTATAGAGGACTCAGACGTCAGCCCCCCACACAGGCCTATAGAGGACTCAGACGTCAATCCCTCGCACAGGCCTATAGAGGACTCAGATGTCGGTCCCTCACACGGGCCTATAGAGGACTCAGACGTCAGCCCCCCACACAGGCCTATAGAGGACTCAGACGTCAGCCCCCCACACAGGCCTATAGAGGACTCAGATGTCGGCCTCTCACACAGGCCTATAGAGGACTCAGACGTCAGCCCCCCACACAGGCCTATAGAGGACTCAGACGTCGGCCCCTCACACGGGCCTATAGAGGACTCAGACGTCAGCCCCTCACACGGGCCTATAGAGGACTCAGACGTCAGCCCCTCACACGGGCCTATAGAGGACTCAGACGTCAGCCCCTCGCACAGGCCTATAGAGGACTCAGACGTCAGCCCCCCACACAGGCCTATAGAGGACTCAGATGTCAGCCCCCCACACAGGCCTATAGAGGACTCAGACGTCAGCCCCTCACACAGGCCTATAGAGGACTCAGACGTCAGCCCCTCGCACAGGCCTATAGAGGACTCAGACGTCAGCCCCCCACACAGGCCTATAGAGGACTCAGATGTCGGCCTCTCACACAGGCCTATAGAGGACTCAGACGTCAGCCCCCCACACAGGCCTATAGAGGACTCAGACGTCGGCCCCTCACACGGGCCTATAGAGGACTCAGACGTCAGCCCCTCACACGGGCCTATAGAGGACTCAGACGTCAGCCCCTCACACAGGCCTATAGAGGACTCAGACGTCAGCCCCTCGCACAGGCCTATAGAGGACTCAGACGTCAGCCCCCCACACAGGCCTATAGAGGACTCAGATGTCAGCCCCCCACACAGGCCTATAGAGGACTCAGACGTCAGCCCCTCACACAGGCCTATAGAGGACTCAGACGTCAGCCCCTCGCACAGGCCTATAGAGGACTCAGACGTCAGCCCCCCACACAGGCCTATAGAGGACTCAGACGTCAGCCCCCCACACAGGCCTATAGAGGACTCAGATGTCATTCCGCTGGATGCATTAGAGAACCAGAGCGTACCTCTGGCAGATACGTGGTGGCTGTGTGGTCAGGAGGGAGGATTGAGGCCTCCTCTCCCCAATAATTGTGGAGGCCTCTGCACTAGAGGGATGTTAGCTAGCCAGGTGGATATTGACAAACAGCCCTCTAGGTCCCACAGGTTTGTTACGAGCTGCGAAGATGATCCCAGTGTGTATATAGATGCCATATGCCAGCCGAGGGGCATTCCAGAGAAATATAAGGTGAGAAGTGAGATAGCTGCAGGGTTTGAATCAATATTAATTTGGCCTACTGTTAACAAAAATGTGGAATGGAAAAATTATTTGTACTATAATCAGCAGAGGTTTATCAACTATACTCAGGAGGCACTCGCATCTCTGGGGGAGCAGCTTCAGGCCACCAGTCTGATGGCATGACAGAACAGGATGGCCCTGGATTGGCTCCTGGCAGAGAAAGGGGGAGTGTGTGTGCTGTTCGGGGATCAGTGCTGTACATTTATTCCCAATAATACAGCCCTGGATGTTTCATTTACTGAGGGTATGAGAAAGTTGCAGGGGTTACAGGATGAGATGGCGAGAAATTCGGGACAACATGACGGGTTGTTTGACTGGTGCTATAATATGTGGGGTAGTTGGCAGTAAGCCCTTATGAAAGCACTCTGTGTGCGTGCTGTGTTCATTCTTGCTTTGCTACTAATCTTTTGTTGTGTACTTCCTCTTGTTCGCTCCCTAGTGGGAAGAGCGCTGTCTCAGCAGGCGACTATAGCTGCAATGTTTAGAGTGGTGGGAGGACCGTTTGGAGCAGCAACCTCCTGGACCAACACGGAAACGGATGGCGACATAGACACCTTGGATACGCTCCTGCCCATAGCTGAAGTTCGGCCGTACCGCCTGTGAATACTCCATGTTGGAAACGCTGCAGCCTGCCTGCCGCCCACAACACCTGGGACTTTCCTGCTCATGACAGAGTGCCTGTTATAGTAATCTACAGTGTTATCAGTTAACCTTTCAGTTATCTTTGCATTAGCCGTATATGTTTATGTAATGAGCTTGTGGTAGGTGATGTACTCCTGGTAGATTATGTATTCATGATAATATATGCAATGTATCCTGGGGAGTTCATTGCTGTTGGTTGATTCTGAGTGTTGATAGTTTGTGAGCCATGTCAGCCATGGACCCCAAAGGGGGGCCGCGCCTGTGGCGGGCTGGGAGTGGAATTTCCCTAGATCTTAGGGTTTTAGCCCTCCCTCCTAGGCTGGATGGACAGAATTGTGTGTGGGACTCTTTAGAATCCCAAAGGGAGGAAATATATGGGATATTATTTAGCACTATACAATGTAGAATATAATCATTACGGTATTATTAAAAAGCATGCCAAATACCCGTGATGTAATCATTACAATGTAATCATTATAATGTAATCAACACAATGTAATCAATTGAGTATGTATTTGCACCTTGTATTAGCCTCAAATGTTCTGTTAGCTACTTTATGTTAGCCCTGAATGCATGAATATCCACCTTTATTAGTGTTATGCCTTATCATTATGTTGAAGGACAAATATATTATCAACCCTCTAATTAGACAATGTGCAACAGGCTCACCAAAAGTTCACGGCTGAGCATTTTTAAAAAACCAAGTGGAGATGGTCGCACCACCATTACGTTCGGCTGAGGGACCAAACAGTAAAAGAATTGATGGACAAACTTATCACCTAGGGGTGTGGATTGATGTAAAAAACAATGATTGTGAATGGTTGAAGGAATGATGATGCTTAAGTGACGAGATATTGTTAAATGATAAGAACTTGTATAAAAATAGGTATAAAACAGTACTGGACACACTTTAAGTGTCCGGCCTTGGTTGTAACTTAATTGTTGCAATAAAGACTGAATTTGGATCTACACCAGCGGCTTCTGACTTCTGATTTAGCAGGGAATGAAAAACCACAAAACTAACATTTTGCCTTTTTCCCCATCTGTAACTGTTATTATGTTATTATCATTTAGAACTGAATATCCATACTCCCTTTTAATCTCATGCATCTTTTTTATCATTCCCCAGACTTTACTAATGTCAGTTTCCCGTCCTACTGAATTACAGAAGGACCTCCAAAACTCCCTCTTTGCTCATTTAACTACCCTCCTTACGTTAGCCTGCAACTTTTTGTACTCAATCAAATTCTGAAAGTTGTGAGTACTTTTTAACATTGTAAAACATTGTTCCGAGACTTAACTGCAGTATCACATTCCTTTGTTTACTATGAGATCTTTGGTTAGTCTGCTTTGCTGCCTCTAGAATTACTGCATCATGGTTAGATTTCTTTTGTCCGACATAAAGCCGGCCCTGCAAAACGTCACCTAACGTCACCAAGTCACATGGTACAAAAACCTACAAGACGATCGTGACAGATCGTGCAGCACGTGCAGAGAGCAAGTAAGATCGTGCAGCACCTTTCAGCCGGCGTAACTGTAAATGTCGCTACTATGTGCCCCTGGCTTATTTTGTAAATGTCTCGTAAATGTTCTTGTTTGTTTTGTTAATCTTAATGGTCACTGGTCAGCTATTACTTCTGTTGTAATTTAAAGCTTCAATAACAAAAATAATAAAAAAAACCTCTCAGCCGGCTGCACAAACTGGAACTGCCTCCGTGACACAACTTTGCCCTTATTGGCTGAACAATTTTAGTCACACGCATGACGTTTGTATCTCTGGAAGTTCCGATACGTTATCTGCTATTTCTCCCGAAAAGCCTGTAAAGAAGTAAAGTTTCAATAAATGCTCTAATAGTACACATAAGTTAATCATTTATTTATTGTTAGTTACTGTAATGTTGCGCTGGTTTATGTGTTTAATCGTCTAGTCTGTGAAGAAGGCATTCAAGTAAGAATTGCATTGTATTCTGTGCATGACAATAAAAACTTTGAATCCTTGAAATAAATGTATTTGATCTTTTTCCTGGCAGCTATCTTTTCACTGCTAGCAGTTTGGATCAGGAGTTGGTTATTGTAGAAGAGGTAATGTGCATGCAGGTGATATTTTTATAGATGTATCTACACCCTTTTGGAAGTGCGGCCATCTCAGTCAGGTCTCGCACTACGAGGAGTAGAAGTTGTCTAGTTTGGCTGCTGTCAGTTTATATTACAAGTTTATATTACAGTTTATATTATTATATTACACTCCTGCAGCCGCCGGCAGATGGCGCTCCCCCTCACGTCAGCTGCAGTCAGACCTAAGTGAAGTCGAACGCACCCAACGCATTCCCAATTATCAAAAAACCCACTAATTGAATGGGTCGCGTAATTATCGCTATGAATTCTGGGAGTCTGTGCAACTTCAAGACCGCAGCTCTCGTGTTACTTATAACAAGGAAGGAACATTATTCTATATTTTTAATGGCGACCGAATGATTGATTGATATAATGTAGTGTTTCATTCTATATCCTGTTTTGATAAGATATCGACATTTCATAAACATTCGATATACAGTTAAACCATAATTGGTCCGTCTTGTTTCTTTGTCACCCAGAAACTTCACAACTGTGTTGTGAGCGGATTTTCAGCGCTTATATGTTTTTAAACTTGTCTTAAAATTTTGTGGTACTTCTACGTTTCTGCGCTTTTGTAAATGTAGATCGTATGTTTTGTCATTTGATTAAAGCGTTTGAAGACTTTGCAGCGCGCTGACACCAATCGGCCACCGTAGCTTAGCAACCGAATCATAACAATTCTTTTCCGTTTAGAGTTTTCATTTGAACATTTAAAGCAGCTCAGACTTGCAGTTTATCAGCAAGAGAGAAGACGCGAAAGATGTCCATCGTGAAAACCACCGTGAATCTCCAGAGGATTGACTGGCTGCTGCCGAAAGGTGCAGTCAGTGTGCGGATCGCCCCGGAATACATCCCCGGTCCAGTTGGCCGAGGTAAGGATGGCAAAATGATGCCCAGACTAACTCAGCACTTAAAGAGTTAAAGTGAGAATATGCTTGACTAGCCTTCTTGAATCTTCTGTTCTATTATCTTGTTTTAGAAGTACATGTCTAAATAATGAAGTAGTTCACCTTTAGCTTTAATATACGGGAGTCTTTTTGCATGTCTACTGCATTATATAATGAAATCAGTAAAATCTGTGGCTGTGCTGTGTTTAAACATCAGAGAAAATCATCATGAAGTGGTAAAGTAACAGCTGAATATGTCCTAATATACGGTGTTTCCCCGAAAATAAGACAGGGTCTTATATTAATTTTTGCTCCAAATGACGCGTTACGGCTTATATTAAGGTAGTATTTTCCCAAGTATAACATGCTACAGTATATTTACCGGTATTCATGAAAAAAATCCACATTTATTCAAACACAGACATCATGTCATCTTCTAACAGTATCTTTCCATGTAAACAATTTGACGGTGAATTTATTCATGAACAAAATTCTGCTGTATACTGCATATGTTTATTCAAATATAGTCGTAATGTCATGTTCTTCTGGAACATCATCGTAAATCTCCAAGTTCCAAATTCCGTCCTGAATATCTCGCAACTCAATTTCCTGTAGAACCAGTGTCCCCAATCTCTCATGTTTAGCAATAACTCTGTCCTTAAATGAGCGCCTCTTGTCCATGTAGCCTTCTCGTAGTATAACCGCATCTCATTCTAGTTACCGTACAATCCATGGGACAATAACTAGGGCTTATATTACGGGCTTCTTGAAAAATCATGTTAGGGCTTATTTGCGGGGAAACGCGGTAGAAATCAGAAAAAGCATAAATCTTAGTTTGGTACCTTGAGAGTGAATAAATAATGCAACTTATGGAAAGTGTAAGATATGTAAAGGATTTGACTTAACAGTCAGTTGTTGATGCCAGCATTTGGATTGAGTGGGCTGCTATATTTGATGCACATGAACCTTTCCAGTGTTGTTTTTCGCTGTTGTTCTGCGTATCAGGGAATCTGTGCACAAACTGGCTTGTTTTTATAGGTCAGGTTCCCCTGCTGAAACGCAGACGGCCCAAGTCAAGACCAGCGCATAAGTTTCCCAAGCGTGTGTTTCCTGTATCCAATAAAGACGGCAGAATTTTTCTTAGTGTGCAATACCGACTGCCAAGTGTGATATCTGTGATGGTTGTGATGTAGTGTTGTTGTACAGTGACATAATGTTTCATTTAAATTAAATATGCTGTCCCCTGTCTTTATAATCCCAAAGGACAAACCAGTTCCAGTGATGCTGGCCGTCAGAAGAAGTGCCGCACCAGGCCGCCGGCAGCCAGCTCCCTGACCACGTCTGCCTCTCCTGGATCTGCTGCCATCCCGGTGGCAACCAGCAGGGGTCAGCAGGGCACAGGCCGCCGTAGAAATACGGCGGGAGGCCGGTCAGGGCGAAGAAGGAGGTATGACCAACAGAAGGGGTTAGAGCCTAAGCCCAGCTCACCAACCTTCTCCTCCTCTTCATTTTTATTTCCGTCTTCAGCCCCCTCCCCTTTTGTTTCATCCCCATTTCTTTTTATGGGCTCCTCTGTTTTATCCCCACACTTAGTCACACCTGTAAGCCCAGCTCCACATCCATATTCAGCTCCAGGCATGGTTCATCTGACCCCTCTGCTTCAGGCTCCAGCACAGGCTGTAGCCGCCTCATCTCACCTGGAAAAATTCTATTGGTTGTATAACTATTATGTAACCAAGTACTCTAAAATGACCTATGACGCCAAGTGCTTTACTGAGTACTGGTGTCAGGAGTTTTGGAACAGACATTTAAATGAAATTAACTTAGCGAAACAGGGGAAGAATGAGGATAATGAGGGTACTCATTCATCCAAGAGGCGTAGGATTGATGAAGATGAGTTCATCTTTCCTATTGATGCACTGGAGCAGCTAAGTACCATGCCCAGGGCTCAGGAGATGGGTGTGGAGATGGGCTATCAGTCAGATGCACATAGCTACATTTCCCTGTAGATTCAGCACATAATTACACGAGACTTGTCATACGTACTTAGGATAAGATAAAATTAGGATATGTTACCATGTAGTTCTATAGCATAAGGTACTATAGGGTAAGCTTAAGATAGGATAAGGTTAAGATAGGACAAGTTAAGATAGTCTTAACTTGTATGCCATTTTATGTTTTACAAAGACATGATAAATTACCATAAGTTTAGGATAAGATTATATGAGATAGGATTGCATAGCATAAGATAAGAAAGATAGGATAAGATAACATAGAATAAAATTAAGATAGGATAGGTTACGGTAAGCTTAAGATTGTATAACATAGGATTACATTAATTATAAATAAAGCAGTCCTCCTTAGAGGGGGGGGTGGTGGAGGGAATATTTAAGAAATAAAAATAGGATCAGTTAACATAAGGTAAAGATAAGATTGTATAACATAGGATTAGATTAATTATAAATAAAGCAGTCCTCCTTAGAGGGGGGGTGGTGGAGGGAATATTTAAGAAATAAAAATAGGATCAGTTAACATAAGGTAAAGATAAGATTGTATAACATAGGATTAGATTAATTATAAATAAAGCAGTCCTCCTTAGAGGGGGGGTGGTGGAGGGAATATTTAAGAAATAAAAATAGGATCAGTTAACATAAGGTAAAGATAAGATTGTATAACATAGGATTAGATTAATTGTAAATAAAGCAGTCCTCCTTAGAGGGGGGGGTGGTGGAGGGAATATTTAAGAAAGAAAAATAGGATCAGTTAACATAAGGTTAAGATTAGATTGTATAACATAGGATTAGATTAATTGTAAATAAAGCAGTCCTCCTCAGAGGGGGGGTGGTGGAGGGAATATTTAAGAAAGAAAAATAGGATCAGTTAACATAAGGTTAAGATTAGATTGTATAACATAGGGCTACAGTGAAGAAATAAAAAATTTCAAGGCAGCATGAAGGTAACGCACAATCAGGGATGTGCAATTTCTGAGGCATGTATTCAAAAAAAGTATTTTAATTGTGTTTTATGATTCATATTTGAGTTCATGAAATAAAATGTTTTTTTCTACAGACTTTGATCAGTGTTTTTGTATTTTGTAAAATACGAGAAATACTGTATGCATGGTAATGTCAGGTGTGCAAAATGTTTGTGCTAACAAAGGACACAGAGCCCCTAGAAGGGCACAGAGCCCCAGGGAACTTCCAAGCAGCAGAGCAGATTCCAACAACCGAGGATCAAAGGAAAGAAAAGATACTGGCATGAAGAAGATGATCTTGTGGCCAAAGGTTAAAAATGTAGAAGTTTGGAGAACAAATGTGTTACAAATGAAATATTATTTGAAATGTGCTACAGCTTAATCATTCTATCATACATCCATCCATCCATTTTCCAAACCGCTAATCCTACTGGGTCGCGGGGGGTCCGGAGCCTATCCCGGAAGCAATGGGCACAAGGCAGGGAGCAACCCAGGATGGGGGGCCAGCCCATCGCAGGGCACACTCACACACCATTCACACCTACAGGCAATTTTTTAGCAACTCCAATTAGCCTCAGCATGTTTTTGGACTGTGGGGGGAAACCGGCGTACCCGGAGGAAACCCCACGACGACATGGGGAGTGTCACGGGACGCTGGAAGCCGGTAAGGCGAACAGGCAGGCGAGCAGACAGGAAGCAGGCAGACAGGCGAATTACGGGGAAAACGGGGTTTTAATAAAGGACCGGGGAGCAGGAGACATGTAACGCCAACTAACATCAATGACAGACACGGGTTAGTACAAATCAGGAACTTAAATACATGAAACAAGGCAGCAGGAAACAAGACACGACTGGGCACGATCAGGAAATCACACGTGGGTAATTAGGGGGCGTGGCACACACGAGGAGCGGACGGAGCGGGCGTCACAGAACCCCCCCCCAAAGGCGCGCTACACCGGGCGTGCCCAGGAAGGGGGCGACGGACGGGACGAGGGAGAACAGGACCTGAAAGACAAGAGCAAAAATCAATGGGGAACAGGGAACAAGACAGACAGGCAAAACTGACACAGAGGCAGAAGCCAGGACAAGACACGACACAGGACCGGAAAGGCAGACAGACAGACAAGGAAGGGAGAAACAGAGGGAACAGGCGGAACAAAAGGAGCGGGAGTGACGGGAGGGAACGACGGGAAACCAGGAACAGAGCGGGGCGGAACAAAGGCAGGAGGAGGAACAAAGACAGGCGGGACAGAGACAGGAAAGAAGGGAGAGAAGGAGGAGGAAGGAAGGGGAGCCCGAGGGAGCCCCAGCGGGCGACGGGAGGCAGCCGGAGGGGCCGCAGGCGGCCGGGAGGCCGGAGCCGGAGGGGACCTCGGAGGGGCCGAGGAGGCAGGGCGAGGGACCCGCGGAGGGGCCAGGGAGGGAGCAGGAGGGAGCACCGGGGAAGGGGACGAGGGAGCAGGAGGGGCCCACGGCGAAGGCCCAGAGGAGGGGGGAGCCGCAGCAGGCGGCGACGTCCGGTGGAGGGCCGGAGGTAGGGGCCCCGCAGGCGACCGAGGAGCCGCCGTCGGGGAGCCCGCAGGCGACCGACCAGGCTCTGGAGAGGGGAGCGAGGCAGGGCGACGAGGCATCGGAGGGGGACCCGCAGGCGACAGCCGACCCAGAGGGCCAGGACCCGCAGGCGCCAACCGAGCCCCAGCGCAGGCGAGGCAGGGCGAGCCAGGGGGCAGGGCGGGCGGGACCCCAGCCCTGCGTCTGTGTCCCCGCCCCTTACGGGACACGGACATCACGCCCCTCGGTCGGGGCCGAGGACGCCGAGGCAAGGGCAGACGAGTCACAGGAGCGGGGCCAGGGACAGGAGCGGGGCCAGGGACAGGAGCGGGGCCAGGGACAGGAGCGGGGCCAGGGACAGGAGCTGGCTGCAGTGGGGGCGCCTGCCCGGGAGCTGCAGCAGGCGGCTGCAGTGGGGGCGCCTGCCCGGGAGCTGCAGCAGGCGGCTGCAGTGGGGGCGCCTGCCCGGGAGCTGCAGCAGGCGGCTGCAGAGGGGGCGCCTGCCCGGGAGCTGCAGCAGGCGGCTGCAGAGGGGGCGCCTCTGCAGGAACAGGAGCGCGGTCAGGAACAGGAGCTGGCTGCAGTGGGGGCGCCTGCCCGGGAGCTGCAGCAGGCGGCTGCAGAGGGGGCGCCTCTGCAGGAACAGGAGCACGGTCAGGAACTGGAGCGCGGTCAGGAACTGGAGGTGGCTGCAGTGGGGGCGCCGGCCCGGGAGCTGCAGGCTGCTGCAGTGGGGGCGCCTGCCCGGGAGCTGCAGCAGGCGAAGGGGGCGCCGGGACAGGAACAGGAGCGCGGTCAGGAACAGGAGCGCGGTCAGGAACAGGAGCGCGGTCAGGAACAGGAGCGGGCTGCAGTGGGGGCGCCTGCCCGGGAGCTGCAGCAGGTGGCTGCAGTGGGGGCACCTGCCCGGGAGCTGCAGCAGGCGGCTGCAGTGGGGGCGCCTCTGCAGGAACAGGAGCGCGGTCAGGAACAGGAGCTGGCTGCAGTGGGGGCGCCTGCCCGGGAGCTGCAGCAGGCGGCTGCAGTGGGGGCGCCTGCCCGGGAGCTGCAGCAGGCGGCTGCAGTGGGGGCGCCTGCCCGGGAGCTGCAGCAGGTGGCTGCAGTGGGGGCGCCTGCCCTGGAGCTGCAGCAGGTGGCTGCAGTGGGGGCGCCTGCCCTGGAGCTGCAGCAGGTGGCTGCAGTGGGGGCGCCTGCCCTGGAGCTGCAGCAGGCGAAGGGGGCTGTGCAGGCAGCGAAGGCGGCTGCGCAGGCGGCTGCTTGGGCTGAGCAGGGGCTGTAGGCACAGGAGGCGGCTGCTCGGGCTGAGCAGGGGCTGTAGGCACAGGAGGCGGCTGCTCGGGCTGAGCAGGGGCTGTAGGCACAGGAGGCGGCTGCTCGGGCTGAGCAGGGGCTGTAGGCACAGGAGGCGGCTGCTCGGGCTGAGCAGGGACTGCAGGCGGCGGGACCGGTAGGTCCCGTGCGGGCAAGACGGACGTGGTCCCTTTAAGTGCCCGGGGCACACGCGGGATAGCGTCCCGCACCGCGCGGGCCCCCTTGTTGGCCAGCCGCTCGGGCCGGAAGTAGTACCGCTCGAGGGGCGGTAGTAGCTCAGCGGCGGCTGGGTGCTCTCCCCGGACTGGGGAAGCTGCCAGCGCCGGCAGCTTAGCTGCGGTGATGACGTCGAGGTCAGCCGGGGAGTCCTCCAATTCCCCGGTTAGGAGAGAAGCGGGGATGAGCGCGCACGCTCCCAAAACGATTGCAGGGGCGATCGCGTGCTTCTTCTTCTTCTTCTTCTTCCTCTTTGTCACGGTGTCCGCGGGAGGCTGCTCCACGTCCGACAGGACGGACGGCTGGGGAACAACCTCCGGGACGCACCGTGCGTCCAGCCCCAACCTCCGCGCTGTTAGGCGCTGAACCAGCTGGTTGAGGTTGGAGCGCACCTCTCCTAGACGATGCCCGCCCTCCGATGGGGACATCGCCAGCAGGAGATCGCAGCTGTCGGTGGCTAAGTTCAGCGCGACGGGATCCTCCCGGACGTCGGGCTGGTTTAGCCAATAGTATACCTCTTGCAGCAGACCGAGACGTTGGTTCTCGGTCTGCTGCTGTGCCTTGTTGAGTTGGTCTGTCATTCTGTCACGCGACGGCTCGTGATCGCCTGGTGAACGGGCAGAGAGGCGAGCGAGCGGAAGCAGGCACACAGGCAAAGCTCGGGAAACAGGGTTTTTACTAGGTAAAGGCACGGACAAACGCTGGGTAACATCAATGACAGACACGGGTTAGTACAAATCAGGAACTTAAATACATGAAACAAGGCAGCAGGAAACAAGACACGACTGGGCACGATCAGGAAATCACACGTGGGTAATTAGGGGGCGTGGCACACACGAGGAGCGGACGGAGCGGGCGTCACAGGGAGAACATGCAAACTCCACACACATGTAACCCAGGCGGAGACTCAAACCTGGGTCCCAGAGGTGTGAGGCAACAGTGCTAACCACTGCACCACCATGCCGGCCCACAAATTTAAACAAATTCATTTTAAATAACTTTAATCTCAGAGCCAATTGCCATGTGCCCACAAATATTTCAATTATTATTGTTTATGATTATAAATGCCGAATACATTACTGGAGCCTTCGATTTAACATACACAGTGCCCTCTACAGGATTCTGTCGAAACAGCATCTCTCAACCTCGTTCACAAGATTTGTCTTTTTCACAAAACGTTTTTCTTTGTAAATCCCAAAATCTTCCTATAAATGTATGTATGAATGCTTCTCGTCTTTTTCAGTCACACGAAGCCTTTATAAATGAGCTCCCCGATTAATCTGTTTACATGAAAACATCTTAATTGCGTTAAGGCATGTAAACGTAGCCACCTAACGAAAGGTAACCACGTGACTTAGCAGACTGCATGTTCCTCATCTCCTCTGTATGGACCATAGAGCTGTGTATCGGAGAGTCTGACAACACGCTACGTTTCAAGATACAGGCATTACAATTCAATGCGCTGCTCTATTTTGCCATTCTTTTTTAAAAAAAATCTTCTTTTAGAAAAACATGGCACATTATAGAGAGCACACCACCAAATGGATGAAATCTGAGTAAAAACATTTGATTTTTAACGCAATCAGAATAAAGGGGTCTGCATTTATCACTGTCCCTGTAACAATCCAGCATCGTAGCACTACAGCTATTTCGGATTCAGCCAACGAATAACGTTGCTAGTCAGCAGCCTTGTGCAAGCTACTGAAAATTACTAATTACCAATTACTGCATATAAAAGTAATTATAATAAGGGTGGGATTCGACCGTGTGTCTGCCTGGGGGGTCGCCGGCCAGGATCGCCAGCAGTTTGGACGTGTGGTTGGTCATCAATGTGCTGCATCAGCGTCTGCTCCCTCTGCCTGACCTGCCCTGTATAATTACATAATCAAGGAAAATAACAGTGGGCTAAAGGTTGCATAGTGATCACAGTAACATCGCGTCGATGTTGAAATACATGGTGAAAACAAAAGTAGTGGAATTACACTGACGAGTTACTACCAACACTGCTAGGCAGCTAGGTTTGCTAATGCTAACGTTAGCAGCGCACCCATATGCTACTTCCTCTCGCAAGATAAGGCAGCGTTACTGTTACTGTGTAAATACAATGAGATCTCTTTGGAGCAAGCCTGTCGATACCATGTTAAGTGTAAAAGCACAAGTAAAATACCTAGAAAAATAATAGAAATATAGATGGTGCTGAACCATGGTGAACAGTGGAGTCATAACAGAGGCTGTGCGTTGTGTTCAGTCACCTTTCACTGTAAATCACACATGGGTTCACAATCTTTTGTGTCTGCTCTGAATCCCTCAGGGCTGGAGTGAAAACTCCATTCACACTAACATGGTGCCAAGGGGTATTGGGTAGTCATGATTCTATCCTTTTTGGATGCAATTTGTTTTACTGATTTAAATAAGTTTTAAAAAATTTCAAAATATAAGGATAGCTCATTGTATCCAAAGGGATTTGCCAAGCTTGCAGTGTTGATGTGCTGCCACCTTCTGGGAAAACGATGAACCGATTAAGAACATGTATGGTTTTCTGGTATCAGGTGAGAACCGTTCATGCTGCGAACCTATGCTTATGGGTTAGGGTTAAGCTTGGGTCTAGAGCTCAGGGTACTTCCAGGCTTGGAGGCCAAGGGTAAGGTCTCTCTTTCCCCATGTAAGCATTTAATGATGATCCAGCACCAGGGCTTGGGTAAGTCACCACGAGTTGGGAGCCTCATTCCCCAGGTAAAGGATGAACGATGTCCATCCATCCATCCAGGTAATGCTAATACTTAAAAGTAAATAGCCTAATCATACAATGATAAGAAAGAGAATAAGGCAAAAACATTTCTTGAAATTTGCCCTGAGGGTGGCGCTAGAGTGATGGATGGATTGAACCCAAATTTGGTATGAATAGTTGGAACTGACCTCTATCGATGTGCCAAATTTCAAAAAAGTTGCCAATCGGCTCTATGGGCTGCCATAGACTCCCATGGCAAAAAGCATAATAATAGTGAAAACTACTAAAAACTATAGGTATCCTAATAATAATAGACTGTCATCTCTAAATTGCCCACAGTGTGTGAGTGAGTGCATTCCCTGCAATGGACTGGCATCCCATCCAAAAGTATACCATTGTGTCCTATGCTACCTGGGATAAGCTACAGGCCCTCGTCTCCAGGATATGTGGTACGAGGATGGATGAATAATAATCATGTTTATTTCAATTTCAATTATTGGCAAATATAAACATGTACCAAGGATAACAGCAATAAATACAGTATGCCAAAATAAATGCTAGAGGAGAATCCTGCAATTCCTGCCCCAGTCCTGGGTCTGGGGAGTTTATTCTCACTGAGATTGCATAGGATTCCTCTGGCTGCTGTTTTTCTTCCATACATGTGAAGTGCTACTTCTTCATTGCCCACATGTGAGCCAGTATGTGAGCCCTGATCCGGGCTACCATCCCACCCAAGGCATTTCCATTGTATGCTGCTTCCTGCAGTCCTGCAGTGGATAAAACTAAAGGACAATGGTTTGTTGATTTATAGCACATGTATTATTATATTTTATATTGTTCAAATACACATTACTCAGTAATAACTTAGTAACTACTCAAGTACAAATGATGAACAAATACACTAACTTATGATTAAGAATGAACGAACGTGGGATCAGTATATAACTAATACTTTCTGGTTAATTAATAAATTAAGTAAGAGTGTACTACTTCAGGGGCGGCATGGTGGTGCTGTCATGCCCGGCTCGTACGATCCTCGTGTGTGCCACGCCCCCTGATTACCCACGTGTGCTTCCCTGATCTTGCCCAGCTGTGTCCACTTATTTTCGTCCAGTCTCGTCTATTTCAGTCCATGACTTGCCTTAGTTTCTGGTCCGTCATTGATGTTAGTTAGTCTTAGTGCTGTCTGCTCCGTCCCGATCCCGAATAAATCCCTGTTTTCCCCGTACTCCGCCTGCTTGCCTGCTTCCTGCCCGCTTGTCAGCCTGTGCGCACTACCCGCTTTAACCAGCGAACTCTGACAGGTGCACTGGTTAGCTCTGTTGCCTCACACCTCTGGGACCCGGGTTCGAGTCTCCGCCTGAGTCACATGTGTGTGGAGTTTGCATGTTCTCCCCATGTCGTCGTGGGGTTTCCCCCCACAGTCCAAAAACATGCTGAGGCTAACTGGAGTTGCTAAATTGCCCGTAGGTGTGTGTGTGAGAGTGAATGGTGTGTGAGTGTGCCCTGCGATGGGCTGGCCCCTCATCCTGGGTTGTTCCCTGCCTTGTGCACATTGCTTCCGGGATAGGCTCCGGACCCCCCGCGACCCAATAGGATAAGCGGTTTGGAAAATAGATGGATGGATGTACTACGACATTATTTGTGCCCCCTCAAGTAAAGTGTTGCTCCTAACTCATCTGGTCTTTTTATATGTTGTTAAAACATACTGAATTAATCCCTGCAAGAAATTCTTTGAGGGGGTTAGAGAGAAAATGCAGGAGACTGAATCCAGGACCTCAGCTATATCTTTTTTAAGTGTTTATGTGTAAACAGTCAAGACTTAACTATATGGGCTCATACTAAAATTAAAAATTCATGGCAAAGTGTTACTCCATTTTGAACAATATGAGCAGAGTATGCACAACCTTTTTATGTGAGACACAGCTATATGCACTATATATTTGTGACTTCCTGAGACCTTAAATAGTGTGACATTTGCAATAGCGAAAGCCTTCGTTTTAAAGATGACTTTTCATGTTTTCACTTAAAATCATGTGGAAAGATCACATCTCCACCCACAAAGCTCTTTCATATTTCCTGAGAGCCTGCTCCAGTGGGCTCTTGGGCAGGTAATATTGTATGTTACAGACGAATAAAGGAGGATCACTGTTTGAGTGTACTATTATAGCACTTGAATTATATTACTTATTATCCTCAGTCTTGATAGAATGGTAGACTTCATTGATAAGGACCTACAGTGGTCTGTCAGTAAACCTACAGCTTGGACCACTACCTTAATTTCAGATCAGGTCAGATCAGGTCAGGTCAGGTCAGGTTGGGGAGATTGCACTGGAATAGGGTAGTAGGGACCTTGCGAGCTGGATCACCTGGATCACCCTATAGGGAATCATGCCACATGGTCATAGTGCTGTACCTGACACTTACAATGCAGGTAACCTGACTCACGCGGGACTCCCTGAGCAACCACTCATTTGACACGAAGTCAAACCAGTGGTACCCAAGGATTCTCCGAAGAGACACAGTACCAAAGGAGTCCAGTCTTCATCTCTGGTCACTGGATAACGTCCATGTCTAGCAGCCACACAGCAAAATAAGGAGCACGAGGAGACCTTCACCGTCTTACAAAAATATCAGGAGTGCCACAGACCCCATTCCAGCGACTACATGACCCCCATGCTCTCCCAATCCATCTACTGACATGATAGGAAGAGGCACGAGAGACCTAAATGTCACTGCTGAGGTAAGTGATCCTCTCAAGGTTGACATTCTCTCTTTTTCTGAACTACATTTCACTGTAAACAGTACATCTACTGTAGATTCCCATTCATATTCCATTACTGCTTCTCCAGTACAGGGAACTGCTGTGCTGGGAGCTTACAACAGGACCCAAGGTACCCAGAGTAGTATACACACAGTCATAGTTCACACAGTCTGTTGATGGAAACTAGTGAACACAGAAAACTTGCAACATTATACTGATTTTTTGTCAGGGTCAGAACTGAACTCACAGCTCCGTAATTGTGGGGCCGTGGTGTTACTCACTGAGCAAAACAAGCTCATGTCTGGATGTCTGCAAAGACCCCTATGAAGAGAAACAGAGAGGACCCTGTAACTTTGCCTGGATTAGGGTTAACAGGGTCCTGCCCAGGGGCGATTTTAGCCCATTTTTAGGGCTGCTTCAGTACACCCAAAATGAATAAAAGCACCCCCAAGGATTTCTAAAGATTTCTAACTTTTTTTGACAGTTCATGCTGTTTATGTGAGACAGTATTAAAATATGAAAAATCATTCAGATGTAATATTTTAATAACTAGTATAGATACCCCCCCCCCTAGCCCCGAAAAATGGTTCGTTCCAGCTTCACTCTTCGCTACTCTGACTGGCTCCAGCGCTCCTGCCAGAGCAATGGTGGCTGAGACGCATTGCAGCAGTGGTGTGAGTACTTGGCTTAAAACAGGACATGTTAGCTGCATTTAACCTTCAGTAACTCTTTCTTTATATAGTTAGGTAGTAGGAGTCTGACCATGTCTCTTATTAGCTGAAAAACATTACCTTCACAGGTAAACTGCAGTGTTGAAAACACGTTTTCTGACGATGTTTGCTACCCTACAATCCGCCCTACTCTGTAGGAAAATCAGCAACATTTTGACCGTCCTGTTGCTCCCATTGAAATTTATATAGCCTAAATCTACAAACTTAAATTGCCAACCGTTTCACCAGTCCTCTTTGAAATGGAACGAGAGAAGCTGGTTATTTTTTCATGTTCCGAATATTAAACCTAAGGTAGCTAACTGACTGGATGCCCATTAACTTTATAACTTCTGGTGTGTGTGTGTGTGTGTGTATGTGTGTGTGTGTGTGTGTGTGTGTGTGTGTGTGTGTGTGTGTATTTTGCACAGAAAGACAGCCAGGTTCATAATGGATATAAGGAAGTTTTTTCAAAAAAAGGACGGGCATTCAGATAAAAGGAGAAGATCATGATCTGTCAATCAAGAATAATGTTGGATCAGTGTTTAAATAGTCATATATTTTATTAAATGCACACGTGGTTTGGTTATTTGCCTTTTGATTGAAAGTACACTGAGAGAAGAGTTTTTTTATTAGTGATGTCAATAGCATTTTTTTATATTAATGTAATTTCTTTATCTAATTGAATACTATCTATTTGTGTATGATTGTCAGTTCAAAGAGGGAGAGAGGAAAGAGCAGATAGTGAGGAGAAAGTACAAGGTCAGGAAGAACCAGGTAAGAAAACAAACAGGGAATAGTCAGTGACAGGCAAAACAGAAACTGTTAAACTGACAGAAAAAGATCCTAATTTTACTCATACAATCTGGAAGTTGTGTTCTCTCTATATTAAAGCTGCTATACAGAATCTGCAAAACAAACTGTGTTGAAGCAGTTTGTGCCTCTTTAACAATATTCCAACATAACATTATTATCATTAATTGGGCAGAATAAAATTAATGATATATTTTTCTTTGGTTCAGCCACAAATCTACAAAACCTCAGCCAATAGTAGGTAGGTCAACTTTTGGACCATCTAGTCTGTATGACTGCCGCAGTACGTGCCCCCCACATTTGCATTAAGTCAGAATGAGCATCCTAAGAACGTGAAAATTTAGCAGGCTGACATTGAAACAAGAAGAAAAGGGAAGACAATGCTTAGTATATTCGAAATATGAATTTAGTATACTTTAGGTATTTTAATTCAAAGTTTTGTACTTTTTTGATTGAATTGTACATGTTTGAAGTATTTTTATTTTCAAAAGATGCTTATAACTTTCCTCCAAGTACCACAATGGGGAGCTCACGTACCAGGTACCACAGTTTGAGAACCATGATCTTATATCATTAGACTTCATTCTGAAATGTAAACAGGACACCTTCATTACATTTTCCTATTTATCGATCTGATTTACTGTTTGGTAAATCTCATTACACAAGGAGGCGAAGAACAGGGAGAGACTCTGAGAAAGCAGACCAGGGAACAAGATGAGGAGAGGCAGAAAGAACCAACCAGGGAAAGAGATGAGGAGAGACAGACAGGGCAGAGTTCCAGTCAGCAATCCAAAGATGTTCAAGATATGGCTCTTGATTTGGGGGATAAGACTACTGGTCCTAAACAGGTAAAACTGTCCCAGTACCCTCTCACTCAGTTTGGCACGCAAAAAAGATCCTTCCAAGAAAACTGGTTCAAAAGCTTTAAATGGTTAGAATATTCTTTATCCAAAAAAATGCTGCTTTCTGCTACGCTTGTCGAGTCTTTGACAAAAGTCTTAGGTATGACACATTAGTGAACGATGGAGTCAGTAATTGGCAAAAGGCACTGAGCAAGTTTCAAAAACATGAATCCACTCAGTCACACAAGGACAGTGTAGTTTGTTGGAACAGCTACAAAGCAAGTCTGTCTAAAGGCAATATTGTGGAACAGATAGAGGCAGCAAGTGCCGCAGAAGTAAGTGAAAGAAGGGAGTACCTAGAACGTATTGTGGCAGTGACCTGCTTTTTGGGGAAGCAAGGAATATCATTTAGAGGTCATGATGAAACAGAAGAGAGTGACAATAAAGGGAATTTCTGTGAGTGCATAAAACTTTTGGAAAAGTTTGATCGATTCTTGCAGAGGTACACACCCCCATCAAACACAACATACATCTCTTGTAGTAGTCAGAATGAGATGATTGAATGTTGTTCACAAAAGGTAACTGCAGCTATTGTTCATGAGATGACGGAATCACAGATGTATGCCATTATGGCTGATGAGGCCAGAGATGGAAAGACAGAACAGTTGGCCCTCTGTGTGAGGTATGTGTCTGTGGAAGTTAAAGAGAGCTTCCTAGCCCTGACAGAGATGCCAAAGTTTGATGCTGCCTTAATAAATGCTGCTATTGAGAATCAGCTGCAAGAAAAGGGAATTGAGCAGTTGAAATGTGTGGCACAGACCTATGATGGAGCAGCTGTCATGAGCGGAACAGTTGGGGGGGTGCAATCCCATTTTCAAAAGAAGCACCCTGAGGCCATATATGTTCATTGCTATGCACATGAGTTAAATCTCATCCTATGTCACACATGCAGAGCTGTTTCTGAAACTGTAGAGTTCTTTAACGTGCTTGAAAGTCTCCATTCCTTCTTTAGTGTGTCTCTTGTAAACCATCATAAGTTCATGGACACTCAGAAGAAATTAGGATTGGAGCAAAGTGAACTTGTGCAACTGTCAAACACACGCTGGGCATGCCAGGTTCGTTCAGTAACGGCTGTGCTTAACAACTTCCATGCCATAATTGAGTGCCTCTCCACTATCAACACACCTATTGCGGTGGGATTAAAGGCAAAACTCAGTAAATTCTCCTCAGTGTATTTGCTGATTGTTTTCAAGGATCTACTGTCTGTAACCACATGTTTACACAGATACCTACAAAAGGAGACCATAGATATTGCCCAGGCACAGACATACAAAGATGCGGTGGTTGAGACTCTGAAGCAGAAGCGCAGTGATGCCACTGCTACTGATATTCATGCAAGGACAAAGGCTTTGTGTGCGGCAAACCAGATAGCTGTTTTGGAGCAGTCTTCTGGACAGAGGCAGAAACGAAAGAAAATGGATGGATTTGTTGTTGAGTCAACCTGTGGGGCAGGCAGTGAAGTCTGTGGCTCTTCTGTGTCAGAAGAGCTTAAAAGGAAATTGTTATTTCCTTGTCTGGACAGAATGATCTCTGAACTTGAGAAGCGTTTTTCTGGTGTTAGTCAGGAATTGCTTAATGGGATTCAGGCGTGTAGTCCAACCTCAAACCAATTCTTGTCTGAGCCTCATTTGTCAGCCCTGGCACTGCATTAGCATATTGAACTTCAGTTAGAGGAAGTTGCAGTTGCCAAAAACTTTTTGAAGCTCCAGAGTGATGCTGGTGCCATTCCAGATATGTTAACATTATACAAACTTCTGGATAAGATCTTCCCCACACTGAAAACTGTTATTCAGGTTGCCCTAACAATCCCAGTTAGCAGCTGTAGCTGTGAGATCTTTCAGTGTCTTGCGTCGGCTCCATACCGGGCTGAGAAGGACCATGGGTCAAAGCAGACTCCAGCACCTGGCTGTGATGTCAGTTGAGAAGGAGATGCTTGAGAGAGTTGACCACCAAAAAGTGATAGACAGATTTGCCAGCCACAAGGTGAGGCGACATAGGTTAAAATAAAAAAACAAATCTGCAGAGTCATAATAGTATCTGCAGTAAAGATCTTTTCATACATTGCATACATTGTACCATAGACAAAGTTGCCTCCATCTTTATAATTTTTTTATTAATATTTTGTACATTTGTGTATTTCACACTGTTCTATTTTTGAGGGTATTCTTTATGTATATGTATTATACAATATGTTTTGCATTTTTATAGTAGATCATTTTGACTTGGTCATTTATAAGTAGCTCGCAAGCTGAAAAAGTGTGGACACCCCTGCTCTACACTTTCGCGCATGGCGGAGTTCCGTCCCGATGCGCGATCACAGACACGTGCGCGCACACACAGGTGAGCACACTCCCACCAGCGGACAGAGAGCGCGCGTCAGAAAATATGGAGCGTCAGCCACCTGAAAAGCAAAGAATAATATCTGCGTTTTTTAAAGGGTGATAAAGACGTTTCACAATGGAATTTTCTGCTTTAAACTATCACCATTTTATGCTATCAGCTATCGTTTTTAAAGCCTAACAGTTAATATATTTTCAGCTCGAGCCAAACATCCGCAATAGGCTGCCAGGAGACCACCTTGTAGCTTTCATGCGGATCTCAATAAATAGGCCTGACGTTTCTGACTTCCCATATCAAGAGGCTCTAGAAATGTTCTCTTTTTTCCCCTTGTCCTGTCTGGCAGCTTTAGCAGAATCATGGTCTGAATGCACTGCTGTGCCAAACATGCTTGCTTTACCATAAGGGGCTCTATAAACTCTGTATAGGCCCCTCATGTTGATCTATTTCTTTTTATGTTAATTTAATTTATTTATTTCAGTTTCATCATGTAAAAACATTGCAGTGGGTGAGCTGGCCGTAGAGGAGGGACATATTAGGAGGGGAAAAAAGAAGGAAAAGGAGAAAAAAAGACAGGAAAAAGAAAAAAAAGGAGTGATAGATTCAGAAAGGAATAAACAAAATTATAGCGTGCAGAAAGTAACACAACTATACAAGCATATAAAATCTTAGTGTGTGCTTGGATGGGTGCGTGCAAGTATATGTACATGTGTGCTCAATTGTGTAGGCGAGATGCAGGCTAGCGTGCGTGCCCACTCACTCAGAGGTAGAGTATTGGATGCGTGTGGAGATGTATGAGACTGTATGTAGTGTAGGGGTGAGTATGACTGTTGAGAAACTAAGATGAATTTAAAATTGACGGGCGCTGCTTGTGAACAGCTCTCCTCCACATCACTCCCCCATCAAGACCCTGAATGTATATGGTCTGAGTAAAATTGGGGGGCGGCAGCAGCACAGAGGCGAGTGATACCACCAGCCTCTGAGTAGTGCCCCCGGCCCCCAAGGCCCTGTGTGTATACTGGCATGTGATGACTAAAGTGCAATTAAAACAGGGGGAGGCAGAAGGCCGCACAGCACAGTGAGTAAGGCCACGTAAATGGCCCTCCCCACCGTAGAATGCACGGCATACACCCACCCCCCCTCCCCCGAGGCCCTACATGTGTGCGTGGCATATTGTGAATGAGGGGGGAGAGGGGCTGGGATTCATAAGGCCAGGGGGCAGATTGCTCACCCCCTGGCAAAAGAGAGCCAGCTAACCAGCTGGCTCAGTAGGCACCCCAGCCCCCCACCGCCGAGCAGGAAGGAGCGGACCCGGGGCCCCCGGCGACCACACCCCAGGGCACTGCCAGCACCACTTGTGTATGCTTGTGTACACTTTGCTTGGCGTTGTGTACACTTAGTGTCATTATTTATGCTGTGCATTGAGCATATGGCAACATGGAGAAAATGGGAAGGTAACAGAAATGTGATGCAGAGAAAAAGTAGTGAGAAAACGTGGAAGGAGCCTCAAGTGAACTAAAACAGTGCAGGAGCCAAAGCAACATTGCAAAGTGACAACAGCAATCAACAGGGGAAAAACAAGGGACAAAAAGAAAGAGAGAAGAAAAGGATGATAATAATAATAATAATAATGGCAATACTAATAAAGGAAGAGAGACGATGACAATACCTTAAGCTCATTAGACCGGCAACTATTATTATATCTAGATCTCTTAGATAATCTATGGATTATTACATCAAGAATGTTGGTGTGGATACAGATCACCTGTTGCAGATTCAGAACAGCCAGGGGGTGGAATTCTGGTGGCAACAGAGCCGTCCGCTGACTTACAGTTTGTCGACCGCAATGACAGCAAGGGAGCCTCCGTCGATGAATGTTTTCCGTATAGGGAACAGGATCTTCCTTCTTTCCAGGATTTCCTTGGGAAACTGGTCGTTGATACTAAGGTTTGTTCCTTTTAGTTCCCGGCCGCGGCTTTTAACCAGTTCTTTTTGTTTAAAGTGCTAGAATTTGGCCACTATTGGTCTGGGTCTGCGTCCGTCGGGTCTCTTCCCTCCTAAGCAGTGAACTCGATGGAAGCTGATGGTTTTTACTGTGTCCTCCGGGAGTTTTAGCTGAGTTTGGATGAACTCTTTCACTGTAATAATAATAATAATAATAAATTTTATTTGTAATGCACTTTATATTTTAACAATTTCAAAGTGCTAAACTCTGCTTTCGTAATAATGCCTGAAATTACTAAATTGTGTCTCATGCTGCAGGCCTGGAGGTCAATGATAGTTTCTTTAATTTTTTTATTTTCCTCCGAAAGGCACGTCAGTCTGTGAGGGATTTTACCGATTCCCTGAGGGTCGCATTCTCTGCAGCGAGTGATTCCACCTGCTGTTGGATGTACTCCACTGACTCACGCAAAGCCTGGAACTCTTTATGGAGAATTTCCATTAGGGACAGACGCGCATCTAAGCTGGATAGTCGTTTATCTATAGACTCCAAAATGTCCGTCACGTCGTTGGTATTAGGAGAAGCCGCTTTCGGCGGATTCCTCGGGGCGGCTTCTCTTGGAGGACGAGTTGTTTTTACAGGTGGAGGAAGTCGGTGTTTTGTCTGATTTCCCCATAGCAATTCTCTCAAAGCACTCGTCCATAAAAATTTATAAACTGTTCAAAATTTCACTGTGCTCCAACATGCTAAAGTTTTTACGGATACAACTGAAATGTATTTTGATTACCTTTAAGGCTGTCTAGAGATAAGTTGGCGTGGAAAGAATACAATTGATAACCTTTTTGTAGTCAGTTGCATGCCGCCATGTTCAATACTGCCGTGGTTCTCGTGGTCTCGTGTTGTTACAGCATGCCGCTATCCCAACGGAGGACACTGCTCGTACGATCCTCCTGTGTGCCCTACAACAAAGACGGCGAAATTGAATTACAAACCTTCAATTAATTCAGTATAGCGTTATTTATAGAGCACATATAACTCAGTATGAAATGTCCAATGTGGGCCTTGCTGATGCAGACATGTTCCCAGTGCTCCCATACTAGTATCCATGATTCCTTTCATGCTATGTGGACTTAGCAACCAGCTCATACATTCTGGGCAGCAGTAACTCAGACATTACCATCTATACTAAGTTATAGGATATATTAATGCCAAAATTGGAAGCATAGAATTGTCTAAAATGTCATGGTATGTTGAAGCATTGAGTTCCCTTAACTGGTACAAAGGGGCCTAACCCAGTCCCTGAAATGCAGCCCCATACCATTATCCCTCCTTCACCAAACATTACAGTTAATTGGCACAATGCAGTCAGACAGGTCATCTTCTCCTGACATCTGACAATCCAGACTCATCCATCAGACTGCCTGACAGAGAAGCATGATACATCACTTCACAGGTCATGTTTCTACTATTCCAGAGTCCAGTGGTGGCGTGCTTTACACCACTGCATCTGGCACTGCATTTGGTGATGTGAGGTTTGGATGCAGCTGCTCAGCTGTGGAAGCCCATTCCGTAAATTTCTCAGTGCACAGTTTTTCTGCAATTATTGAGTCAACAAAGCATTAGCAACTTTGCACCTTAGTACTCTGTTACATTATGTGGCCTGCCACTTTTTAGCACAGTTTTTGTTATTCCTAAAGACATTCACTTTGCAATAATACCACTGACAGTTCACTATGGGATATATAGCAGGAAAGGAATTTCAAAAACTGCCTAATTGCAAAGGTGGCATTCCATGATAGTACCATGCTTGAATTCACTGAGGTCTTCAGAACAACCCATATTTTCACAAATGTTTGTAAACCTGTCTGCATGGCTAGGTGCTTGGTCTTATGCACCTTTGGCAATGGGTCTCAGTGAAACACCTGAAAAGTTTAAATCTAGCATGTGTTCTTCCGCTTGCCTGCCTGCTTCTTGCCTGCTCGCATGCCCGAACGGCCGCCCGCTTCACCCAGCGATCGCGACCAACCCTGACAGCATGTTTCATGGCTTCACTGCATTTCCCTCCACAATGATCATCTAACTGATGAAGTTGAAGACAGAGCTAAAAATTAGTTAAATCTTGACTTCAAGAGTTATCCAAGGGACAAGAGATTCTGAAAAATCAGAGATGGAACTACTGGTTGGGCTGGTCATTGCCTCCTTTTTCTAAATGAAGTTTCAAACTACTTAATTAATGTATGTAAATCTGTTTTATAATGTTTAAACAAAAAGGTTTTTAATGGATTTGCATCTTATATATCCTACAGTGTGCTTGTGCATTTGATTCCTCCTTGATTCGGGTGAAACAGAAAATAACTGGCAAGAGAGACAGAGAGAAACTTCTGGGAAGATTTGTTGTGCAAAGTTGAACTGAGTGTCCAAACCCGTTTGGATGTCAAGTTTCATCCAGGTTCATCTAAATCACCCATTACCCACTGTAATCCTTTCAATACCAACCTCTGTAGACGTCACACAGCATCACTGCCAACAAAATAAGAGGGTTATAGTTAAATTAGATAAAGGAATTTTGTGTAAAATTTGCCAATCCGGGTTTTCAGCACCATGGACAGCAACCTACTGTTGCTTAAAGGTGCATTATTATGCTCACTTTCAGTTTAAAATTGTATTTTTAGGCTCTACTAGAATAGAGTTTGCATGCTTCAGTGTTCCAAAATCACATATCATTTCTCATTAATGCACATCTCTATTCACCCTCTGTCTAATCCCACCCCCAATGAGTCCAGTGTGGTTTGATTGGTCAGCTTACCCTTCATTCCCCTGTCTTGCAGTCAGCAGACGGATCCTTGCAGGTAGACAGCCAATAAGGACTGTGTTATGAAGAGACCTCATCATATTGTGAAAGGGCTGGAATTCCAATGAGGTGTTTTAGGCAGATGAGAGAAGAGTGGTTTCTGTGGTGAGAGTTACTCCCTTTGCTATGTACTTTGCGTCTTAAGACTTTGCAGACTGTTTACATGCACCTGAAGCAATACAACACACTAATAGAAAGGGAAAAGCATAATAGGTCCAATTTAGTGAGTGTTATACCAGTTTCCAGTACATTATTTTATATGTAAATCTCTTTTGATGTTGACCAGAAGGTATGTGATATCTTTCTCCCCTTACCCCTTATCAGATAAGTAAGAGCTGCTGTCAGCTGAGACAAGCTGGTGTGATACATTTCAATTTAATTCAATATTACTTCTGTCGCGCATTTTCACATTATATTGTCTCAAAGCACTTTACCTCATCCCTGCCCAAAGCCCCCAGAGAGCAAACCAGTGGCAAGGAACAACTCCCTAGAAGGAAGAAACCTTGGGAGGAACCAGACTCACAGGGGAAGCCCATCCTCCAAGTGCCGGCACAGGAAGTGATATGAACAAAACGGCAAGGTCCCAATTCACACTGTCTGTATTTTAAGATTTGAGTCTCAAAGTGGGCAGGTGATGGCAGGCAGGTGCTGGTGCTGCTTCCGATGACAGGAGGAACTGTGGTACAGCAACAGGGCATAAAGGAGAGACGTTACAGGCTGAGAAAAAAGTGGGCTGTCCTGATTTCATGTCTTTCATCAAGATGGTCACTGATTGGTGGGCTCTGAGGGGGAGCTGTGATCTGAAAACCACAACCATTTACATTTAATTTTGAAATATTTGTAAAATATTAATTCAATCAGAATATTTATTAAATCAAAATAATGACAAATATAGAATTTTTAAGAATTAATAAGCAATGCAATAAGATTTTTACTTTCACTAATGAATAAACCCATTTTAATCTTTGACCAGCAGGTGGCAGCAAAGCACGTGTGAAGAAGAGGCCATCAGCAGTACAAAGCACCGGCTGTACAGGTTCCCAGCAGACAATCCAAACCTCCTTGATTAACTGACTCTCATGGTATGACTAGACAGACTGAGCAGGGCTGCGTGAAAGAGGCCTCACTGCAGTTAGCATAACCATTTATTTTACAGCTCTTCTGTCTCATTCTACTCCATAAAGGTCACATCCCCCTTCCAGCTTCCTCTGACGCAAGGAGATTCATGCACAAATAAGTAGCTAGAGCCCTTTATGTTTCTACTGATTAATCTATCAATTATTTTAATGATTGGTCGATCAATCTAAGCAATTAATTTTCCTGCAGAAAATCACATTGAGCGTGTAATTTAAGTTTAATTTTGACAACAACAAGCTGTATGTCACTGCAGGGCTATAGAGAATAACTACTCCAATAATTACATAGTGATATTGAAGAAAGACATGTCATGGACTACGTCACGGAAGCCTTAATGCATATATCAAGAAAATGGTGTGTATATACAAAATGGTATTTTAATACGTATTATATCTGTTTACGTGATAAAGACCTAAATATATAAGCTATTTGCTGTAGATATGTGACTCATGTTAGAGAAAATGTAAGTAAACCATGGGGACAGAAAAACCACAGAATAACAGGAATGACCGACATATAGTGCAAACGGATACGGTGCAAAGACAGAACTCATGGTACAAACAAAGTAAACGTAGTGCACTATGTAGGGTAGGTTGTACATTTGTCTGCACTTTGCAGCTTACCTTGCATTGACTCTTTGTAGTACAGTCCCCACAACGGTAGAAGCAAAGGTACAAATTTTTACCCATTTTTCTAAGTGTAC
Source organism: Brienomyrus brachyistius (assembly GCF_023856365.1). NCBI lineage: Eukaryota > Metazoa > Chordata > Actinopteri > Osteoglossiformes > Mormyridae > Brienomyrus > Brienomyrus brachyistius. The sequence continues at coordinate 1,056,828 of NW_026042348.1, forward strand.
TTGGGCCTGCAGTATCGTAAAACAAAGAGCTACTGCACACTGCCGCACATCAGCTGAGCCTAACCTGAGCCTTCATACGGTCTGGGTCTTTGCCATGTATATAAGTGTCTGCCTTCAGCACACTCTCCAGCTCATCACTGAGGTCAGTGTTAAGTGGGCACAGAATGCTGCAGCTGCTATGAATAAGGCCCATCAGCACCTTTACTCCCTTAGCTGTCTGAGGGAGGCCTGGATGTTACCTGCAGTTCTGGCAAGCAGGTCCATCCTCACAAGCAGCATAACCTCCTGGCAGCTCCTTCTGTCTCTTTCGGTTTGAACTGTGTCTACTTCTTCCCACTTTGTCTATTGCGTGATGCGATAGCCGGCTGCAAACTCGCCATCAACCACCAGGGGGCAATCAGACCATGCATGCTAATATTAACCATGGTTTCCTCTTTGTGGGCCGAAAGGGGTGATACGCGGGCATGGCTGGTGACCCCAGTTTGGCCCAGCCAAGGGGTGCAGCTGTCCCTGCCAAGGCTCGCTTGTAAGCACGATGAGAAAATCCTGAATTTCTTCTCTATTTTTTTTTTTGTTTAACCAAAAGGTTCTTTTTTTTGCAAACCAGTGTACCATTACTGCCCACATTCTTGCTATGCTTGTGTATTTTGATGAGAATATACATTTTTTATATCTGTGTGTAAGTTTTTTCATTGTCAATTTTTGATTTTGGGTTTTGTTTATAGTTCTGCTAAATTGTGCAGTTTTCCGAGAATTGTGTGTAACCAGTCGAGCAAAACTGTAAAGATAAAATAACGTAGGATTAGGGCATAACTTTGGCTGGAACATTGGAGGTGTTGAGGTCTCCACCCATTACTGGGGAAAAATTATTATTGATTCTGGAATTGCCTTAATCCATACTAAATGTAATTTTAAATAATGAAACTTCAAACAATAAACTGGTAATAAGATAATTTATTGTGCGAGTTTACAAAATGTAGGCTGCACATCAGGGTCTCTCCTTTTCTCCAGATGTCCACAGCTGCTGTGATGTATGAGAATGAATGTTGACGTATGAGATCCTGAGCTTGGGCCGCTGCTCCAAGGATGAGTGGCAGGAGGCTTTTCCCAGGAACTGCAGGATGGAGATGCCTGAGGATTTGTTCTGGAGCAAAAACAGAAAGAGAATAAGGGAAGAAACAGAGGCTGTGGGGAGAAAAAGACTGCAGAAGCAGTTAAAGTTGTACAGATGAATTGTACAAAATGCCCTTGAAGTCTCGGTCTACGAGGGATCCTGTGCTTAACAAAAATAGACAATAAATTAATTCTAATTAATCTTAAGCCATATCATTTCTATCTGTTCATGAGTTAAACATCTAAAATCAACTTACCTGGTGATTTTGTAACTTCCGAATCCAAAGTAAAATAATACTGATTAAATCTAAATGCATCATATTACTTGGGGAAAAATAAATAGATTCAATAGATTTATCTGGGATAAATATAATTTTAAGGGTGTTCAATACATTTTTCCTGCATATGTTCCCTTCACTTGTATATTGATATAGACATCCATCCATCCATCCATCCATCCATCCATCCATCCATTCTCCAAACCGCTTATCTTACTGGGTCGCGGGGGGTCTGGAGCCTATCCCGGAAGCAATGAGCATGAGGCAGGGAACAACCCAGGATGGGGGGCCAGCCCATCGCAGGGCACACTCACACACCATTCACTCACACATGCACTCCTACGGGCAATTTAGCAACTCCAGTTAGCCTCAGCATGATTTTGGACTGTGGGGGGAAACCCCACGACGACATGGGGAGAACATGTAAACTCCACACACATGTGACCCAGGCGGAGACTCAAACCCAGGTCCCAGAGGTGTGAGGCAACAGTGCTAACCAGTGCACCTGTCAGAGTTCGCTGGTTAAAGCGGGTAGTGCGCACAGGCTGACAAGCGGGCAGGAAGCAGGCGGAGTACGGGGAAAACGAGGATTTATTCGGGATCGGGACGGAGCAGACAGCACTAAGACTAACTAACATCAATGACAGACCAGAAATTAAGGCAAGACATGGACTGAAATAGATGAGATTGGGCGAAAATAAGTGGACACAGCTGGGCAAGATCAGGGAAGCACACGTGGGTAATCAGGGGGCGTGGCACACACGAGGATCGTACGAGCCGGGCATGAGAGCACCACCATGCCGCCCCTGAAGTAGTACACTCTTACTTAATTTATTAATTAACCAGAAAGTATTAGTTATATACTGATCCCATGTTCGTTCATTCTTAATCATAACAGTTACTGTATTTGTTCATCATTTGTACTTGAGAAGTTACTGAGTTATTACTGAGTAATGTATATTTGAACAATATAAAATATAACAATATATGTGCTATAAATCAACAAACCATTGTCCTTTCCTTTTATCCACTGCAGGGCTGCAGGAAGCAGCATACAGAGGAAATGCCTTGGGCGGGATGGTAGCCCGGATCAGGGCTCACATACTGGCTCACATGTGGGCAATGAAGAAGTAGCACTTCACGTGTACGGGAGAAAAACAGCAGCCAGAGGAATCCTATGCAATCTCAGTGAGAATAAACTCCCCAGACCCAGGACTGGGGCAGGAATTGCAGGATTCTCCTCTAGCATTTATTTTGGCATACTGTATTTATTGCTATTATCCTTGGTACATGTTTATATTTGCCAATAATTGAAATTGAAATAAACATGATTATTATTCATCCATCCTCGTACCGCATATCCTGGAGACGAGGGCCTGGAGCTTATCCCAGGTAGCATAGGACACAATGGTATACTTTTGGATGGGATGCCAGTCCATTGCAGGGAATGCACTCACTCACACACTGTGGGCAATTTAGAGATGACAGTCTATTATTATTAGGATACCTATAGTTTTTAGTAGTTTTCACTATTATTATGCTTTTTGCCATGGGAGTCTATGGCAGCCCATAGAGCCGATTGGCAACTTTTTTGAAATTTGGCACATCGATAGAGGTCAGTTCCAACTATTCATACCAAATTTGGGTTCAATCCATCCATCACTCTAGCGCCACCCTCAGGCCAAATTTCAAGAAATGTTTTTGCCTTATTCTCTTTCTTATCATTGTATGATTATGCTATTTACTTTTAAGTATTAGCATTACCTGTCTTGGTGACATCCCATAATACAGCTCTGATGACCTGATCACATATAAAACACTTCCCACGCAGCACATTATGCTTTATTATCTATTTATTATTCAAACATCAAACTTTAATGACGTCAATGTATATACCTGACATAAATCACTGACGTGAAGCTATGGACATCATACTTAACTAGCTGACGTTTTAGTATTTTATATAGCATGATGGGTGCAGATCTAACTTAGTGTATTACTTAGTTTCGGCAGTGGTTTTGCTATATAGAGTCCATCGTCATGATCCCATAGTTAGCGGAAGCGAAAATAGTGTAATTAGTACAAGTACTAAAGAAATGTAATGTAATGTAATACCGAACAGCTTTCAAAAATGCGGTACCGCAATACCTTTTTGGCACCGGTATCCCGCGCAGCATCAGTCTGCCTGAGATATTTGATAAAGTGTGGATCTTCCTGTACGTGCAGCACGAATAAATAAAAACCTCTGCTTTGTATACTTGACAAATCAGTGTGTGTCATCATACTCAAAACCGCCCCAAATAAGCCACGAAATTAACCATGAATTCTACCCTACTGTGGTACACAGCTTTGCTTCTTATGTTTCTTTCACACAAAAAGTTGCAGGTTGACGACAAAACGTGCTCGCGTCCGGACCAGTAAGTGCAACAGGGGGGCAGAACTGGGGAGGGGGGCGGGATGCGATCGTGCTCGGTTGCCGTATAAGGCAGCCGGGCCCAGTGTGGTACGCGCTTAGTCTAATTACAGGTTCTTGTGGGAAGCTTGTGTGATGTATAACCTTGTTCATGTCAGGTTTTGGGCTGGTTGCGAGCGCGATCGCATGGGCAGGAAACAGGCAGGCAGAACACGGGGAAACTGGGATTTATTAACACTAAAACGGGACGAAGCACGAACATCGACTAACTAACATCAATGACGGACCAGGAACGAAAGCAAGACATGGACTGAAATAGACAGGACTGGGCGAAAATAATCGGACACAGCTGGGTATAATGGTGAAGCACACGTGGATAATCGGGGGGGCGTGGCACACATGAGGATCGTACGAGCTGGGCGTGACAGTTCGACATACTGATCGCTGTATACAACAGTTTGAAATGTTACCAAAGTGTCATTTTATAATTCCCATATTAAACAAGTTACCTTGCATAGTGCTTTGGGGAGAGACAGACTCCAAGAGTGCAGTTCATTTCACGTGTCTTTAAGTCATTGTCTGATATTATCCAGAGCTGAATGTGTGATTCATGCTTACTACTATATTCTTGCTTTGCAGTTCTTACACAATTTTTTTCTTATTTACTTCTATTAGTAAATAAAAAACGTATAAAACTGTCATTATTATATAACAACTATACGTATTATGATGTTATTATTTAGTTATGTTGTTGCTTGGTTACATTTGATGCCTCCGCACGTGGGAAGCTACCGGTTTGAAAGACGCGGCTTCACTTGCTTTTCTGCACCAAGATGGCAAGGTACGTTGCATTTCTGCTCCCATTTTATCGTATAACTTATATTATTATTTAGTATCTGTCTTTGTATGTACAGTGGTACCTCGACCCACGAACAGTCCTGATCACAAATAAATCGGGTTACGAACCAGATGTTCCAAAATGTTTTGTACCGGTTGTCGAACCGTGTTTCGGGCCGCGAACCCACAAACGTCCCCAAAAGGGTCCAATGAAAGCTCCCCAAAGAACCACCCGAAACGCAAAGAAATGTCCAGTATAATAATAATAAAAAAAAATTATATTTTCGAAATTACTGCATTTGACTGTTACTTAGTCTTTTAATGTTGATTGTTTAGTTTTTTGGGGGGATGTTTTGTGGTTCTTTTCCGTGTTTTGGCGTCTTTCGAGCGACCAGCGTATGCTCAGTTTTAATGTTTTATTTAATTTAGCATTTGTTAGCATGTAAATGTAAATGTATGCTCTCAGTTATATGTGCACAGTGTCATAATTTGATTGTACGGTAGGGGGTGTTGAGTTGTACTGCGCGTGTTCGAAGTATATATATGTATGTATAGAGTGACCTAAAGAGAAAGTCGGCGATATGTCCTAGTTCATGGTGAATAACGTGTTGTGTGAACTTATTTTTCCATGTATAAATCCTCTATTATTGTTAGTCTTCTCCCGATTTTCTTACCGCTGCACCGACAGTTTGACGTGCCAACAGCATTATTTGTTACAAGTAAGGTTATTTTAATTTAAGTCTATATTCTTGGTCGCGTTCTCCCCATGTCGTCGTGGGGTTTCCTCCGGGTACTTGCTAAATTGCCCGTAGGAGTGCATGTGTGAGTGAATGGTGTGTGAGTGTGCCCTGCAATGGGCTGCCCCCCCCATCCTCGATTTTTCCCTGCCTCGTGCCCATTGCTTCCGGGATAGGCAACCCAGTAGGATAAGCGGTTTGGAAAATGGATGGATGGATTCTTGGTCACAGAAAAATATAAAAAATTGAAGGAAATGCAGCGTTTCTGAGGTTTAAACATATTGAACATAATACATATTTACATTATTTGAAATGGGAGAAATTGATTGAGGTCACGCACTTTTCAGGTCAGGAACTAAGTTCGTGAGCCGAGGTATGACTGTATATTGAAATATGTTTGTGTAAAATTCAGTATATTGTTTGGATTATATTTAAATTTTATGTGCAGGTTAGTTAGTGTCATATGCAGGGTTGCCAACCCTCACTCAAGATGTCTTGTAGTCAGTCTGTTTTGTTCCATTATAAACCTAAAATTATCTCCATCAAAAGTGTTGGGGTAGTCTACAAACCCTCCAGACTATTTACAAGGTAGTAAGACTGTTACACATATGGAGATGAATGTGCAGACTTGTCTGGAATTGAGAATCTCACGCCAGCCAGCTGACCAAAGATAGCAGCTCTGCCTGTGCAGTAATGCGGTTGTTGATTGGGAAGGTGTGGGTCAGTGCAGAAGTGTAGTCCACATGTCAGGAGTGACTGACAGCTCCAATGCATTGCCTGTATGTTGTTTTTCCTCATTCAGAATCAGACGAATGGAGAAAGCTGTTTGCTGGAGCGACGACAGATACTGGGCAACTTGGGACAAGTGGGGAGAGGTGATTGACTGGGGAGATGAGAAAGAGCTGTGCTCCCCAGCAGAATCACCTTCTGACCAGGCTGACAGTTCCACTGAGTCACATTCCCGAAGGCGAATTGCCAAGGCAGTTAGCTGGACGGATGATGCTTATTGGGCAGCCTGGGACAAGTGGGAAGAGATCATCTGCTGGGGTGATGAAGAGGAGTGCTCCCAAGTAACTCCACCCACTAGCCAGCTTGGGAGGGATAAGGGGATAGATGTACATGGGTTGGAGGCTTTTGTGATAAATAACAGGACAATCTCCATAAAGCCTGTAGACAACCATCAAGATAGTCTGAAGATAGGAGCTGCGCTGGTAGACCTCTGCCAGTTTGATCTCGAATATTTAGATCAAAGTAAATTTAATTTTGAAATTGTGCAAGTACAAATTGGAGAAGTTCAAGTGGAGGAGACTAGAGAAAAGGCTTTTGAAAAAGCATTTGAATTGGAAATCGTGGATGTGGCAGTAGAAGTTATAAACAGTGAATTCCAGCCAAATGCTATAAATTTGGATATTGTTGAAACTAAGGTGGACAAATTATTATTGGAAGAACTGATCGTTGGCGATTTAGAAGCAGGCAATGTGAAGGTGTCAGTATCAAATGGCAATGTGGTGAAGGTACCCTTAAGGTACCCTTCACCACAGAGGAACAGAAGGACCAGGCAACCTTAGACCATACTCTCTGGTGGTTGACTCGTGGCAACTGGACTTGTCTCTGAAAGTTAGAAACGTTTCGCTGCTCATCCAAGCAGCTTCTTCAGACTGAGGGAGGTAGTAAGTGTCCACATATTTATCCTCCTGGGTAAGTAGTCTAAGGGGGCTCGTTGAGTGAAACAAAGTGGGGGGGGGGGAGTTGCGGGTAGATGTAACCAGTCCCTCCTACTCCAATAGAGTGGGTCGTTAAGGGTGGTCCACCTGGTGGAGGTGTGAATTGGGTCTGTTTTTTTCCTGGGAATAATTTTTGTTTTGGCAAATGATGAGAGGGCCGCAGGTTAAATTGGAGACAGGTTGTGCCTAATGCCTCTACCTCTGTTGAGTGAGGGGTTGTGCATTTGCACATGCAAAGCTGCTTGGACGAGCGGTGAAACGTTTCTACCTTTCAGAGAGGTACAATGTCTTTGGATGTCTTTTGTCTTATGCAGTCTGGGAGTTGACTGAATGCTGGGGTGGGGGTAGCTTTTCCTTTGTAGTGGGGTCCGGTGGGGCGTCTTGGGCTCTGTGGGGCCCGGTGGTGCTGCTGCTTTGGGCCCCGGTCTGGATGGGCCTGGGCCCCCCTCCCTGGATGGATTTCGGGGAACGGGGAGTGCCTATGGGGGTCAGCGGGGGAGCTGGCTCCGGGGGGGGGGAGGTATTTTGCCCCCCCCCATTCCTTTCCTCCCCATCCCTAAATGCTTCCCTCCTCCCGCTCCATCACACCACCACACATGTAGGGCTTTGAGGTGTAGGTGCGTTGCTGGGATGCAGGGTAGGTATTCCTCCTCTGTCCCCTCGCGACCACCTGTACCTCATTCATACACTACAACGTAGACACTCTCATTACTTACTCTCTCATGACACATACATTTAGGGCGTTGGGGATGGGCACACAGAATGGCATCCAGAGGGCGGTCTGTTCATTCAGCCTTACCTCTGGTGCCAGGGCCCACATCTCAATTTTAATCACACACAGACATTGAGGGCTCTGGGGAGAGGCCGAGCTAACACCAGCTGTTGGTCGGCAGGGGGTGGTTAGTGCCATGCCCTTCACCTGTTTTAAAAGCACTTTAGAACAACACACACCAACACCACATCTGAGCGGGCAAAGGGGGGCATGGGGTCTTTTCACACCCCCGTTCCCTGTTCGCCATTTGGGGCTGGGGGCTGAGAGGAAGAGCTGGCCGTCTGGTCGGGGTCTGGGCTGGTGGGCTTCTCGGCTACTGCGGGTCCGGGGTGATCTTCTGGTCTCCTCGCCAGAGGAAAAATAGGGGTCCACATAGAGTATATATGGGGAGTGAGAGTATGTGTACAGCATTCATTTCTGTGTGTCTAAATGTTGGGTGAATGTGTAAATATTTGTTTATGTCTGCATGAGGGTGGGAACGTATGCTTGTATATGTGTGTGCCTGTTTGTCTATACACACGTGTCAGGTTGGGTCCTAGACTCCACCTGAAATAACATCTCGGGCACAATAAAGTGGTCCTCCGCAGAGGGGGGGTGGTGGAGGGAAAAAAAAAAAAAAAGCTTGTGACCCACCGACCGATTTCTTATTTGATTACTGTTGTTCCTTGTCTTGTTTTTGACCCCTCGTGGTCTGCTTTTGTTTTTATTAGTGTCTCTAGTGTTTATCCCCTTTCCTCCTTTGAATCCCTGAGTGAGTCGTCCACTCTCTGTTTCTGCTTGCTCCATGACACGCTGTCGCTCTCAATCCGCCCTGGACCTGTGACAGTATTTCTGTTTTTGCTTTTGTTTGGACGTACTGAGTTTACGATATCTAGCTTAGAAGGAATAGTTTAGCCTGTCATGTGTAACGTTGTTAAATGCGCTGATATCAGTGTTATGTCACAGTACCAGAAACTGAAAATGGTACATTTTGTTTTCTTTTTGTTTTCTTGCAATTACTACATACAAATGTTTAATGTTTTGCTGATATCTAATTAGAAAATAAATGCATTTATGCTTTAAATGATCTTTTTGTTGTCTTCAATCATTTCAACAGGTGAAAATGACCTGAAATCAATGAGTTTGAACACTGGACACTACATTCCGTGTTTGTGGATAAAGTCATGTTTAGCGTACATGCGAGTTCATTCATATCCTTTTCCCCAGAGACAAAAAGTAGGCTAGGCTAATGGGAAAAAAACACACAAATATATAGACCTAATGTCAGTGTATTATTCATGAGGTTTTGTAATATCTGAGACCAAATTAAACTTAATCTGTGTATTTAATGGATTTATGTGCTATTGCTACTGGTTTAATTGGTAAATAGGCCTTTTTCCAAGCAATTGAATATTTAAATGGGAATGTTTTACGTTATTGATTTAGCTTTAATCATGAAGTACCAAGCCTGATATCAATCCATGTCTAATGTGACATATTCAGGACATGCAAAGTCTATACACATAGGCACAGACTATGGCTGGGATTCGTGTGGCCTACCCTGCAGATGGGAGGCCAACACTGCATGGTATATATTCTTTAAAATTATTTAATATTAGTTACATAATTACTCATATAGACCATGTTAATACTTAATATTGCATGTAAAGAAAATTATACTCTCATTTGACATTAATGTGTGGAGTGCATGTAAGTATGGAATATCCATCCATTGGCTGTAGCACTTATCCTATTCAAGGTCAAAGCCAGAAGCTATGGATGCAAGACTGGGACAACAGGAGCTGACCCTGACAGGAAGCTCATCTCATAATGATATTCCCCACACCGTGCTACTTCTTGCAGAGCTTTGCTGGGGTAGGTGGTGTGGCTATCATACCAGCCGGCGACGCATCCAGTTAGGATGCTCTTGATGACACAGTTATAAAGTGTCCTGAGGATAAGGGGACTTGTGCCACACCTTTTAGCTCGTCGGAGGTAGAAGGGCCGCTGCTATGCATTTAAATTTTTCCCAATATGATAAATGTAGCGTGGAAAAAGTAACCATATCAGTTTACATGGGCTTCTACAGGGGGTTAAGTATCCATCCATCCATTTTCTGAAGCCACTTAATTCCAACTGGGGTTGCCTGGGGACTGGAACCTATCCCAAGAACACTGGGCACAAGTGGGAACCAACCCTGGGGAATCACCAACACACCACAGGGTGCACACACAACTACAGGACCAATTTAGACTCACCATTCAACCCCTCTTGAATGCTTTTGGACCGTGGGAGGAAACTACAGCGCCTGGTGAAAACTCAGACAAACAGAGGCAGAGCGTGCAAACTCCACGCAGAAAGGACTTGGGATTGAACACAGGACCTTCTTGCTGTAAGGCAGCAGGGCAAACCACTGTGCCACCATGCTGCCCCCGTGTTAAGTATGATAAGTAATATGACAAATGTCATAGCTTAGCTATAGATATGCATAAAATGTACGGAAAGACGATATAAACATCTTGTTACTGGTTCATAATCATAGTGAGAATATCTTATTGTTATGCAAACGTTAGTGCTTCCTTTGTTTCTGATTTGTGTCTTCAGGATCTCCAGGACAGCTTGTGGACAAACAGGAGGTGACGCCTATGAAAGGAGACACTGTCAGTATTCAGTGTCACTATACTGACATTTACATTGACATGATGTGGTGTAGGATGGGCAGGGGCTCCTGTGTAGAGAATTCTGGAAGTTTGGATGGGAGGCCTGTGGAGCTCAGTGATGAAAGAGTTAATAAAGTGCTCAGCGTCACAATGAGGCGACTGGAGAGGAAGGACACGGGCTGGTACCTGTGTGTGGCAGAAAACCTGCAGACACTCCTTCCTATTAAAGTCAATGCACAACCACACACAGCACTGAATGTAAGTAATTAATTAAAATATGTGAGTCATTTATACTCTATTACAAATAAATAAAGGCTAAATGGATCCCAAATCTTTCCCTCGTGAAGGAAGTTGGCGCATTTTTTTGGGAAGAATCTGTTTGGGGGAGGGGGCGTGCACTGTACTCACTGGGGTATTACCAACAAGCACCAGGGTGAACAAAATACTCAGCTAAAGTCAGAGCAAAGCTAAAAAGAATGAAATTAAGCAGTTTTAGCTGACTTTAGCGGACATTCTTATAATAAACGCATTTCTTACGGGTATTATACTTGATATATGAAGTATGTTAACACCCCTTGGCCTAGATTTGTGATCTTTCATTCCTCTGAATCCTTTGGTCATCCCGATTCAAATTCATCCATTGCCGTCAATTTCCTTATTGTATTTTCTGTCATTCTGAATTTTTCAGAAAACCTACTTATTTTGCACAGGCCAAAAATTTTGTCCAATCTTCTACTTTTTAATTTGGCACCCTGACAGAGGCCCATCCAAAATACTGGCTCACCAAATTTGGGTTTAATCCATTCATTCCTGTAGCAACACCATCAGGTCAAATTTCAAGATATGTTTCTGCATGTAAATTCTGAATTCTTAAACCTGGGATTATGATCTTTGGTGTGTTTAAAGCCATGGCTTGTCTAACTTCGATTGCACTCATTAATTAAGTCTGTCATATTGTCATTTTGAATTTTTCTGAAAAAAAAGTTTTTTGGAAACCTAGGCTGTTGATCCAATCATCATCAAATTTGGGGGGCATCATCTAGAAGGGATTGTGACCAAAAGTTACTAAAAGTCAGATGCTATGGCCACTATCATCCAATGAATTTGATGACAAATCCACTGAACAGGATGTGTGGCCATATCTCAACAAAACTTTGATTGGATAAAATTGATTTGGTGACTAGACTTGGGGCCCAATTCTGAGGAATAAGAACAAAAATAGTGTCATTCCACCCCTAGGTGGTGTTGCAATAAGTAAACATGCCTTGTGGCTAATAACTGTTGAATGGATTGACCTAGGGGGGGCGGCATAGTGGTGCAGTGGTCAGCACTGTTGCCTCACACCTCTGGGACCGGGGTTCGAGTCTCCACCTGGGTTACGTGTGTGTGGAGTTTGCATGTTCTCCCCATGTCGTCGTGGGGTTTCCTCCAGGTACTCCGGTTTCCTCCCACAGTCCAAATACATGCTGAGCCTAATTGGACTTGCTAAATTGCCCGTAGGTGTGCATGTGTGAATGCATGGTGAGTGAGTGTGCCCTGTGATGGACTGGCCCCCCATCCTGGGTTGTTCCCTGGGGTTATATGTGGGGGGCTTATATTACGCAGCAGGTGAGCGCTTTGTCCTTGAAGCTGATGTGTTGGAAGCAGAAACAATGTGCAAGTGTAAGGATGGGAGTGACTTTGACATGGGCCATTTTGTGATGGCTAGAGAGCTGGATCATAGCGTCTCCAAACCCCCAGCTCTTGTGAGATGGTCCTGCAGTGGTCAGCAGGTTCATGGTGGGGCCCAGGCTCACCTTTGCCGCCAAAATAGCCATGACTCATCAGGGCGTGGATTCCTCCAGACCTCTGAAGGTTTGCTGTACTATCTGACATGTAATGAGCCTCCGTCACCCGTTCACATATTTCCCTACAGTTTTGGAGATGCTGTGACCGAATCATCAAGCCATCACAACTTGGCCCTTGTCTCTCAAATCTTTAGGCTTGTCCACTTTTCTGCATCCCAGTATATCCCACACATTGTTTATTTGCTGCCTAATAGGTCCCACCCACTACCAGGTGCCACTATTACCAGGTAATCAATGTTATTCACCTGTTAGTGGGCGCAGTGTTTGACAAATATAGTTTAAAATATCAGTCATTTAACCTAATTCCAAAACATTAAATGTGGAATGGAAATAATGGAAGCTATTGCTTGTGTGGAGTGAATTGAACTTAATTTTGAACAATGTTTCAAATTGCTACATACCTGAAATGTTTGTGGTTTCTTGTAGAAAGAACAGAAGCACTTGAGGTTTGCCTCCAGGACATCACACCTCCTATTAAGCACCTTTACAAAGTAAGTAATTTCCTTGAAATATCATCAAAATATATTTTTTTCAGGACAGCTCTACACTCAAAAAAATGAAACGTTGACTTTAATTAAAATTATTTTGTCAACGGGTTCCACGAAATTGTACTATGTTAGTTAAAAGGAAAAATGTTAAGTTCATCTAACTTTATGAACTTGTATTATATTAACATATTGTGAATTGACCCAACTAGATAAAATAACTTCTGATCAACAAGAGATATTTAAGCCTACCTAATCTAATTCAGTTATGTTATATGGACATAAATAATGTAGTTACAGGCTACATATTTTACATTCGTCCTCTAAACATATATATCTTAGTAGAAGTAAAATAAAAAATTTAAGTTCAATTTATTGAAATATGTTTTCATCCAACTTATTTTATAGTAGTTAGTGTGACCTAATTCTATTTTGTCAACAGGTTCCACACAAATGAATTTGGTACACCAGACATATTTTTATTTCCTTTATTCAACAATATTCATTTAACATCTTGTTGCCACTGGGTCCAAAATAAAAGCCCATAACTAACCCTAGTAGACATTATGGTGCAGCATGGTACAACACTAACAGTTGTAAACTGCCTTTATACAGCCCAATAATACAACAGACTTTTAGTAACAGCATTACAATCTGCTCATAACAACACACGTGCTGCTGTCAACTTTTAATTTGGTACTATATGGAAGGAAAAAACCTTAGAAATTAGAAACATTTTTACAAACAAGTCAGCTCGTGTTGCAGCATTCTGTTTCATTCATTCATACAGTTTGTTCTTGAGCATCTGTACCTTGCTTGAGAGTCTGGTAGCATCCAGTTGAAGGAAGAGCTTCTGAAGTACTTCAAAGAAGGCTTTAAGTTCCATAGGATAACTGAGGTTCAGTGCATATATCACACCCATTAAGAGTGCACATGCAGAGGTGACATCTCCCAGGTCATGCAGAACTTCAACACCCTCGATCACTATTCCAACATCAGCTGGTGGAGTGGTTGCATCACCTCCCTCGACTTTGACGCTGTAGATGCCAAGGGTAAGTTGCTCAAGCTCCCTCTGTACAGCAGTATCATCAGTATCCTTTACATAGAGGAGAAAGAAAAGACACAACCAATCTATGAAATCACAGATTTCGTAGAATTCCAAAGATTAACTTTTGCCTTTCTGGTTTCCTTTAATGAAAATAGCATGATTTTGAAGGTATTATTGGTGAAAAGAGTTTGAGTGCCTGTAACAGTAGAATTTGTAGTTGTGTGCAGTGATTTGTATATGTGTGTCAGTATGAGTTGTGTGCTTGTAGATTTTTTGTGAAAAAAATTCTGTAAAAAAATCATTGTACAAGTTCACAACTCATACTTACAGATACAAGTCACTGTACACAACTACAAATTCTACTGTTACATGCGCTCAGGTTGCACAGGGGTGCCAAATAAAATACTCAGTGAGTGTATTTAGATTTCCAAAAAAGTTTAAAGAAACTCATTCCATGCAAATTTTAACAAAGTAACAAGATTACTTATTCAAAATTTGATTTGTTACAGGTAGAAACTAAACTATTAAAATTACCAACCAGGTATTCTTTGAAGAGGATGTTCGGGTCTTCGTTCAGATAGATACAAAGTGCCTTCAGGATGCACTCTCTCCTCTTTTCAATGGTTTCATTCTAAAGAGAGAAAAAAAAGAAATATTAGGGTTAGGGTTTTTGACTTATCTTTTCACTTTACCTGTCAAAACTGACTAGTCGGCATCAACTTATAATAATTAAAATAAAGTTTCTCTATGGATAGCAAAACATACCTGTCTGATTGGGAGCAAAATCCTGCTGATTTTATTCCCTGCAGAGCCTCCTTTCTTCTTCAACACTTTGAAGAGCTGGGCAGTGTGTTGGTCAAGCTGTGCATGAAACTTTGAGACAAGGGGACGAGTAGTGATCCTCACAAATTCTGCTTCCATCTGAAAACATAATTTCCACAAATAATTTTTTTTTAATAGGTACAAATAATGTTAACATTTAAAACAGAAATACACAAGAATGTACAAAAAAACAGGCCGTGCTCTAAACAATAGTACTTCCTGTGCCATGGTTACGTTTTACACAAAATGATTACCATTCATATGTTACATTGTTGGACGGCATGGTGGTGCAGTGGTTAGCACTGTTGCCTCACGCCTCTGGGACCCGGGTTCGAGTCTTCACATGTGTGCGGAGTTCGCATGTTCTCCCCATGTCATCATGGGGTTTCCTCTGGGTACTCCGTTTTTTCCCCCACAGTCCAAAAACATGCTGAGGCTAATTGGAATTACCCGTATGAGTGCATGGTGTGTGAGTGTGCCCTGCGATGGGCTGGCCCCCCATCCCGGGTTGTTCCCTGCCTTGTGCCCATTGCTTCTGGGATAGGCTCTGGACCCCCCGCAACCCAGTAGGATAAGCGGTTTGGAAAATGGATGGATGGATGTTACATTGTATCAAATGACAACAAATATTGACTATAGCTGGGGTTCAAATCCAACCTTAGGCCTTTTGATGCATGTCATCCCTTCTCTCTCCCCTGCCCGTCCTCTCTCTACATTGTCACTATCCAATATAGCAGAATTGCCAAAAAAATAAATTATTGAATTTCATACCTCTGCCACAGTGAACAGTCCTGGCCATCTGATCTTGAACTCCACGATCATGGGCTTGTTTCTAACGACCTCCTGTCTTCTGTATGCGAAGGTCTTGGCCATCTTTTCTCTGACAACTTTATCATTATGTCTCTTCTTGACCTCAGATAACAATGCCAATCTTTCACCTTCAAGACTGTCCTGGGTCTCTCCAGCAGGATAGGGAGGACAAAAATTTACTTCTGCTTTCCTCGGTTTTTTGACATCGTAGGCAGGCTGACATCTATCTGCAGGTTTGTGCTTGAGGGAATTGATGCTCAGTTCCGGACACCCCAAGTTTCTAAGCTTTGTCCTGTAGTTGGCCATCTTGTACTTAAGACTTATTTTCCAGCCGTAGAAACCACTGAAGGATCCCTGTTCTCTCAAACATGGATGTGCTCTGATTAAAGCTTCAGCAACAGATTCAATTTCTAAGTTTGAGGGATATGCCTTGAACTTGATGATTTCCTGAGCCAGATTTTCCAAGATGTCTGATTTAAGTTTATGACCGGGGGACAGAAGAACTCCATTTGATATGAAGTCCTGGTTTGCACTTCGAAGTTGCATCTCCACATCATAGGAAAAGGTTGGGACTTGGAATTCTGTGGGCCACTGAGATCGAGGAGTTTCTGAATCAGAGGAGAGTATTATTGTGTCAGAAGATGATGGCAAAGATGTTTCATCCCCACTCTGGTTCATGCTGCTTTGGCTGAGGTGTAGAGCATCTGACAACCGGATGATTTTCACTGTGCTCTTGTCTTGAATGTCACAAATTTGGTTAAGGTTAACAAACTCATTACCAAAGTCACTGTCCATGTACTGGAGTCTAATGTCCCCCTCTATATCAAACTGACGTTTGATTTCGTTTGAAAGATCCTCAACAGACTTTGGCATGCCTGATTCTATGGTCAGTTTTTCAGCATTGTTGGAACCAAGAATAATCCGCAGTTTTACTGGTGCAGCCATCATCCAAATGTGTCAGTCTAGAAAAGATGAAAATAAAAGTATAAAGTCATTAAATATGTACAAATTAAAAGCATTTAAATTAGAAAGCAACCAACTGACATTGATTATATGTAAAACAAAAAGGACGGTGAAGCAAACACTGAGCAATCCACAGACAAGAAGCCAGTGACATAACGATAGTAGCATGAAAAATGAATTGTCATACTATTGTTAATGGTGTTCAAATTAGTTGCTTTAGGTTGGAATAGGCAATATGACATTTTTGACCAAATACCTCAATATTGATATCGTGATATAGTGGTGATGACTAAGATGCTTCCACAAAATATTTACACAATGAGATTTTTGATAAATAATCATCTGCAATGCATTTATAACAACTGTGGGTAAAGGCAAATAATTACTTGTTCAGGAAATGTCATCACTTTAGTGTAATGTAACCTTTAAAGCTAGGAAGAGACAACACTTATGCTATATTCTGATATTATAATATCCAAAATCCCAAACGATATCTAGTCTATCAGAATATCGATAGAATATTAAAATATTGCTCAGCCCTACCAGTGACATAGAGTTAGTGCATGCACAGAAACAGGTTAGTAAACAGCCAAGTGGAAAGAGGTGACAGGTATTACCTTAGTATTACAGTAGGTGCTCATGCTAATGAGAATAAAGTGCACATTTAGTAAGCTATCAATTAAAGCCGTTTACTCACATATTCAACACGTGCTTGTAATATAAGGATATCTTTTAAACGTGACCAGTCGAAGGGGCCCAACGAAGTAGTCATGTAATGGGTACTTCTCTGCCAGTTTGTCATGTGTTATCAGGGACATTGTGCCAGTTGGACATGGTTGCAGTTCAAAGGCCCGATAGTGCTCCCTAAACCACGCTGAGAACATCCTGACTATGAAATTCAGAGTATCCTGAAGTACACATATCCTTATTATCTCTCCGAATTCAGGTAGCCCATCATTAAATCCACAGATGACTATCATTCCCTTTCTATAGTTGATCCCCTTGCAATATGCACTGTTAGCCATGTTTACTTCTGCCATGTTTGGGTACATTTGCTGGAGAGGCAATGATACATCATCATTCAGCACCTCAACAGAGACTCTCGATACGCTTGATACTTCAACTCCCGGTTTCTGTGGATGTGATGAGTGTAAGTAATACGCAATCATCATCTGATGTTTCCTTGACAGTGTTAGAGCAACATTCTTGAAACACTTGGTGTGTTGGGCAACTTTCTTAAAAAAACTGTGTTTGCCCTCAAACCGCATGGTCCAGACTCCAACTAGAGGACCGAAACATCGGGTCATGTGTGGGTAGTGCTCTAAAAAGTGATGCTTTGGGAGAAGTTTTTGGTTGGGAAATGCTTCTTGATACTTCTGTCTGTGATCAGATATTTTGAACTGAAGATATCCAATGGATTCTTCTGTATGGATCTGGGAAACGGCAAGTTCCACTATCTCTTTTAAATCCAAAATTATCTCCCACACTGGTTCACTGTCAGGTATAACATCTCCAATCATGAAAGGCAGTAATCTTATGAGGGTCCAATTTTCAGCGGCGTTGCCACCTGTGTTTTTACTTAAAGATTTTTGTTTCACAACATGGGGACGGTTTGTTTTATCTTCTCCTTTGTAGGGGAAATTGAGAATGACCTTATTTAAAGTGTCCAAAGAGAGGTATTTTTTGGATATCAACACGCCCAGACACTGTGCAAGTTCCACTGGAACAATACCCTCCAACAGATCATGGAGTACATCAGGTGGATATCCAGTTGTCACATCAAAATGAGAAAGATTTTCTGTCAGCACACATGGCCTTTTCACTCCAAAACAAGGCTTTCCACTTTCCGCTGCATGTTTGACATGTTCTTTGTGTTCGTGTTTGGATCGAAGACTAAACTCACCTGAGAGAACCTGCTTGGTCTGAAAATCACTGAGACGCCCTGTGCAAAATCGACAAACATACTCTCCTGAAAAACTTTCCACAAAGCCCGCAATCCCATGGGCACCCAGATTGTCTGCAGCCACACATTGTACTGTGCCTTTAATATTTTTTCCAATCTGTGGGACAAATACCCCATGCTCTTCCAAGACAACCAGATCACGCAAAAGAGGTTCAAGCACTTTTCCATATCCGTATTCCTTGATGTAGTTACTTTTACACAGTACTGCTAAATAGATGGATGACAAAGAGGAGTGCTGGCCTGGAGGTAAGTTGCTCAAAATCCAGTACATAGCGCAAAGTTTATGCTTCTTTCTGGAAGTACCCAGAGGGTTGCACACCTCAAACTCGTCAATATAAAGGGTGACATTTATTCTCAATTCCCCTGAAGATAGAAACTCATTTTGTTTAAAAAACTCTCCATCCTGGAATGACTTGTATTCTTGTTGTGCAGTTTCATTTTGGTGAGCACTGTAGTTTTCTACTACATCATCAATTATACCATCTTTGCCAAGGAGCTGATGCAATGACTGCAATAATGGTACATATTGGTAGGTATGGTTGCGCTCCTTATCCAAAACATATTCAACTGGTTCAACTACTTGGAACTTGTCTTTGAAGTACTGTTTCCGCTTAAAAGCAGTGCCAAGTGGTCCCTGATCTCCAATTGCTTTAGTTAATGGATTAGAAAGACAGAAGGCAGAGGCCAATTCCTCAGTTTCTTTTGCATCAAGAGTTAGATTATGCTTAATATAAAAATCTGAAACAATGGCATTTAATGTAGTCTGGGATGCAGAACTCATTAGGAAGTGCAAGTCCTGTAAAAGCTCATCGACTGCATTACTGGGAACATGGAGTATGTTTTCCAGCTTAAGTAACAGTGCTGCAAGTTTCTCTTCTATCATCTTTTCAACATTTTCTGAGACGTCTCTCTGAAAACTAGACTGCACTTCAAGCTGGGCTTCTGATTCTTCATTGTCTCCACGTTCACATGAAACACTTGAGCTTTCAAAACTGTCTCTTTCTGCAACGATTCCAGGTTTAAAGTCACTGTAAGAATAACTAAGGTGCTTTCTATTTTTATGTGATTTAAATGTCCCATAAATATTTGTCCTAAATGTACAACCCTTGAACATGCAAGGAACCATTTCATTGGCTTTGAGATGCAAATTTATATGAGTGAAATACTCCTTTTCAGAGGCAGCTTCAGAGAACCCACAAACATGACAGCTGAATGTAGCTGATGTCAATGTTTGCCGTGATGTTTCTCTAGTATGGACTCTACACAAATGTGACCTGAGCGCATTCCATGACTTGCATGTACATGGACAACTAATATATGGGCAAGGATATGGGTGCCTGCGCCCATAATGTGGATGTTTTAACCTGTAATGTTTAAGTAACTGGCCTCTAGTTGAGGTCTTTGAACTGCAACCTTTACACAACCACATTCAAATCTGAGAGGGGAAGGGGGGTAAACAAACAAACAAAAAAACACAAAGGAGAAATTGATAAAGGAAACTGAACTTGTAAAAAAGCATTAAATTAAGAAACAAAAGTCTGACTGTTAACATACCACGAGCAAGCTCAGCAGTGCTGCCAACACCACATCAATGAGTGAAGAAATAGCTATCACGCCCAGAATCTGAAATTCAACATGGAGCCATAAATTAATGTAGTTCATTACTTGTTTTTAAGACAATTAGAAATCTAAAAAATAAAAAAACCTATTCGGAACGACAGCAAGAGAATGAAGCCGTCACCTGATAAATGTTTCTTAAAAATACTGGCAACTGTATTCACAGCAATTAAGTAGCTAGCTGTGAACTGATTTCTGCAGCTGTAACTCAAAATGAAATTCACACCAATAGTAACTCTGGCAATACCTTCTTCTAATATTCAATGACAGCACAACATTGTAGGACCACAATACATAGCTCCTCCTTGGAACTGTCTATGTCACACTTTAAGAATAAGCATAAAGCCACATTTAGCAAAACATTAAAAAACAAAAAAAGGAAAAGTAACAGAGACAAGAAGGGTCAGACGACTGCTGCATTTGAGTAAGCACACTTTGCATTTTCTGTGGAAATGCAGTCTAGTTAAAACATAACACTGCAGGATCTCGTACCCGTTGTTGGTGACGCCTGCTCCAGCGCTTGCCAAAAGCTACCAGTGCTTTATTTCAGTAGCTAACTTACCGTACGTGCTAACTCTTGGTCCTCTAGTAACCGAGTAACCCAACGTAATTTGCTGTTTAAAACACGTAGCATTTCCTGTACCTGTTTCACAGTAAAAACCCCCCAATAGTTTGCTGATAGAAAACTTAATATGAAGCAGTGACGTTAGAAAGAATACTGGATGCCATCAGTAAAATAAAGCTTGATATCTGAAAATTCCGACAGGAACATGACAGTAAAATTATCTATCGAACCACATCTCGGCGGGATAAAAGCAGACTGACCTAACGTTAACGTACTGTTATCGTGCGACTATAAGCTAGCAAACGTGCCAGACTCACCGCTCTCTAAAAACCAAGCACTTCAGAAATATATAACGAGTGTTGTATCACACACACAATTAAATCATGCTCAATAATACTACAGACGAAAAACGTCCACCTACCTCTCCCAAACCGTTGGCTAGTTAACCGCCAAAAACAAGAACGATAATGAGTTTGCGCATGCGCAGTCTGAATCATTTTAATCTTCTTCTTACTGCCACCTTCTGGGTGTAAGAAGTATTTCAATCATAATTCATTTAAAATAAATGATTTGTGATTAACCAATGCATGATTATTTTGTACACATAACGAAAGACATATTTACATAGACTTTATTAGAAAAAAATATTTTAACTTGACAAAGATATGTATTTTAATTAAACTGAAAACATAAAATTAATATACAGTGAACAGCCCACCTGATTCACTTTTTTGAGTGTAAGACTGGGTTTCCATGGGACATTATAAGGATTAGAAGTAATTAAACCAATTTGGTCTTACATAGCATTAAAAATGGTATAATTGACAAACAAGGTCTTAAATGGCTTTAAAAAGCATGACGTTTTATTGTCCTGTACATTAAACATTTAATATACACACAGGACCAGTTGGCTAAATTCTCCAACCTGTGATTGGCTGGTTTGTGATGCTTGTGGATATCACTGTGCTCTCAGAATGGAGTCACAAATATACCAGTGTAAAATATACGGTGTTAAGGGGGAATTTGCTTCTGGGTTAATTAGTGACAATTGCAAATGTTTTGTGTTGATTCTTCAGCTTCATATACAGATTCGCAGATTCATAATTACCACAGAAGGGGAAGTAAAGTCTGTTCTATTTAAAAGCCAGACATGTTAAATTACTGCAGGGCACATTAACCTGTCCACAGTGCCTGTTGTATGAGAGCATCATGATTATTAATAATATACACTGTATTTCAAAAGGACCTGTGGGATTAAAACTGAGGGTTATTTAGACACACCTTGCTTATACCTCTATACCACTGTGAGTCCAAGTCCTCACCCAGCATTTACTGACACAGGTTAATGTAAAGAAACATCAGCACATTTTAACATGGCCGCGATTCCATTTTTAGTAAATACCTTATATATAGAACATAATATGGATGCAAAGAGCAGAATAGGAAAGAAATAGGAAAGAAAAAGGGAGAGGAAAAGAGAGAGAGCTGAAGTGCGTACGCTGGGAAAAAGTATTGCATTGTGGGACATACGGCGAGTTATTGGGGTGCGCAGAGTTGGGAAGCTAATGACGCCGGTCAGCGATTGGTGGCAGCGGCGTGGATTCCAGGCGCCACAGGAAAGGTTTGTAGTTCCTTCTAGGAGTTGGATTATGGTTCCTGTTGTGGGTTTTGTTTTCGGGGGATTGGGCTGTCTTCCCCCAACTACTTAATTTAAATAATATTGTTTGATATGAATTGATGTTTTTCCTTGTGTATTTATGTGTTATTTAGGAGGAACCACATGTGATTTTGGTGTTCATGGCCCTTGTGTTGATGTGAGCTGCCCAGGCCTTTTTATTGTCCACGTGTGAACTTTAGCCGGGTGTTTTAGCTGAGTGTGAAGTGTTTTCCCAAGTGTTTTAGAGATTGCTGTGCTGAGGTCATTGTGTGGGGGGTTGCTGTGTTGCCTTTGACTCGGGGAGACCAATCTGTCGCCGGTGTAAAAGGGTGCGACATATTGAGAGAAGATGCCGGGCAGTAGGATCCATGGAGGAGCCTTTAAACTAGAACCGCCCTCTGTTAAGGCCCAAACAGTGGGGAATGGGGTTGGTGGCCAGGAGATTCATAGCAATGATATAGTGGGTCAATGTTCAGTGGCTGAAGTGTTAATAAATGGTATTAAAATGCAATATTTGATACGGGGTCACAAGTTACGACATTGACAGAGTTATTTTAAAGAACATTTTGAGGTAGGAGGCCCACAGGTGCAGCAGCCCATTCAAAAGCTTAATTTAATTGCAGCTAATGGATTAAGGATCCCCTATATAGGATATATTGAGGTAAATCTTTCTATCTGTGGCCAAGTCATACCTAATAAAGGAGTTTTGATCGTGAAAGATACAGGGTTTCAGTCCTGTCCACGTGTAAAGGTTAGAGTCGTAAATTTGGCTCTAGAGTCGGTTAAATTGGTTGGGCGAGTTACATTGGGAGTGATTCATGAGGTGGAAGTTTGTCAAAAAAGGGGACAAGGAGAGTTGGAAGTGCGGCCAGTGGATGAGGCGACTGTAGAGGTGGGTGTTAGACAATGTACAGTTGAAAGGGAAGAGAGAGAAGGGACTGCGTGCCTGGGGGAGCACCCCTTGATCCAGGTCAGTTCTCAGTAGAGCAGCAGGGAAAGATTAAGGACCTGTTGGTTAAACATTATGGAGTGTTTTCACAGCATGAGGAGGATTATGGGTATACAGATAAAGTACTGCATGTGATCCCAACAGGTACAACAGCTCCTATTAGGGAGCGATATAGGCGGATTCCTCCTAAGCTCTACCAGGAAGTCATAAGTCTTTTGAAAAAGTTATTGGAGGGGGGAGTAATAAGTGAAAGCTGTAGTCCTTGGGCAGCGCCAGTCGTGTTGGTAAAGAAAAAGGATGGTACACTTTGATTTTGTGTGGATTATAGGAAGCTTAATATGGTTACTCATAAAGATGCATACCCACTTCCGAGGGTGGAAGAATCCATGGCCTCATTGAAAAAGTCCGCAGTTCTCAACATTGGATCTTGCGCATGGGTATTGGCAGGTTGGTGTTCACCCAGCTGATAAGAGAACTGCTTTTATTACCCCTATGGGTCTATTCCAGTTTAATCGGATGCCGATGGGGCTGTGTAACTCACCCGGGACGTTACAGAGGTTAGTGGAGAGTTGTTTGGGAGATAAAAATTTTGAGATGTTGCTGTTGTATTTGGACGACATCATAGTATTTTCTCCAACATTTAATGCACATCTTGCTCATCTGGACTTGGTATTTACTCGCTTGCCGGGTTATGGACTTAAAGTGAAACCAGCAAAGTTCTCTTTATTTCAGGATGGAGTTAGATATCTGGGACACGTGGTTTCTGAAGGAGGAGTCTCTCCAGACCCAGAGAAGTTGCTGGCGGCGGAAGCATGACGAGCCCCAATCAATAGCCTCCAGCTTCGAGCATCTTTGGGCTTTACTGGGTATTATCGACGGTTTATTGAGGACTCTGCAAAGATTGCTGCTCCCTTGAATGAACTTTTGAGGGGAACATCGAAGAAATATTCTCATCAGACATCAGGTAATTACAGTCGTGGACGTGGGGGAAGCACAGGAAATGGCCTTTCAGAGGCTGAAGTGCCTGCTGCAAGCACCAGTGTTGGCTTATGCTGATTCTCAGTCCCCTTTAGGGTTTATACAGATGCCAGTTTGGCTGCATTGGGTGCAGTGTTGGCTTATGCTGATTCTCAGTCCCCTTTAGGGTTTATACAGATGCCAGTGTGGCTGCATTGGGTGCAGTGTTGGCTTATGCTGATTCTCAGTCCCCTTTAGGGTTTATACAGATGCCAGTTTGGCTGCATTGGGTGCAGTGTTGGCTTATGCTGATTCTCAGTCCCCTTTAGGGTTTATACAGATGCCAGTGTGGCTGCATTGGGTGCAGTGTTGGCTCAAGTGCAGGAAGGGAAGGAGCGTGTGATCGCCTATGCCAGCCGGAGTCTGCGACCAGCGGAGAGGAGCGATAGGAAGTACAGTTCATTCAAGTTGGAGTTGCTGGCATTAAAATGGGCTATTGTTGAAAAGTTTAGGGCGTACTTAACTGCCTCTCCATTTGTGGTGTTTACAGACAACAATCCCCTGGCTCATTTAGCTGGGAGCCGTGGAACAGCGCTGGGTGGCACAGCTGGCTGGATTCCAGTTTGAAGTCTGTTATCGGCCAGGTGGGATTAATGGGAATGCGGATGCCCTCTCCCGATGGCCG
This sequence comes from Brienomyrus brachyistius, assembly GCF_023856365.1. Lineage (NCBI taxonomy): Eukaryota > Metazoa > Chordata > Actinopteri > Osteoglossiformes > Mormyridae > Brienomyrus > Brienomyrus brachyistius. Next base: position 1,081,709 of record NW_026042348.1, read on the forward strand.
GTGGGAGCGGTGTCGAGAGAGGGGGAAGATGAAGAGGACGGTATCCTACCGGAAGGTGGTGGAAGTAGAGTGGCTCCCGCAGTAGTGCAGGCATGTTTGCAAGCATTTGTTACAGCCCCGCCAGACAGCCAGTTACCAGTGAGGGTGTTAATGCCCAGATGGAGACCGAGGGACTGGGAGCAGGGATGGTGGAGGAGTGGATGGCAGCCCAAAGAGGGGATACAGCAATGGCACGAGTGTGGCTATATGTGGACAGAGGAAAAGAACCTACCCCGAGAGAAAGGGTGTCTGAAGATGGACAGGTCCGCACACTACTGCGTCAGTGGGGTCGACTTTGTGTTCACCAAGGACTACTTTGTAGGGAGGTGGTGGACCCCAAGACAAGGGAGGAGGTCAAACAGATTTTGGTGCCCTCCTCTTTGCGGAAGCGAGTGATGGCGTGGGTGCATGATGGAGCGGGCCATTTGGCTGTGGAGAAGGTGGGTGTGATGGAGTGGGTGCATGATGGAGCGGGCCATTTGGCTGCGGAGAAGGTGGGTGTGATGGAGTGGGTGCATGATGGAGCGGGCCATTTGGCTGCGGAGAAGGTGGGTGTGATGGAGTGGGTGCATGATGGAGCGGGCCATTTGGCTGCGGAGAAGGTGGGTGTGATGGAGTGGGTGCATGATGGAGCGGGCCATTTGGCTGTGGAGAAGGTGGGTGTGATGGAGTGGGTGCATGATGGAGCGGGCCATTTGGCTGTGGAGAAGGTGGGTGGAGTCGCATGGAGACGATTTATTTGGCCAGGGATGTACAAGCAATTGAAGGAGTATTGCCAAAAGTGCGAACGGTGTGGCTTAAGGAAGACGCCAACCGCTAAAGTATGTGCCCCGTTGGTCCCAATTAAATCAATGTATCCCCTTCAGATGGTGTCGGTGGACTTTCTGAGCCTGGAGGCATCAAGAAGTGGAATGTGCTGGTCATAGTGGACCATTTTACACGGTATGCGGTCGCAGTGGCCACTCTGGACCAGACGGCGGTGATAACGGCACAGGCCTTATGGACCCATTTTATTCAGCCATTTGGGGGGTTTGATCAATTACACTCCGATTAGGGTCCAAATTTTGAAGCAGGGGTTATTCGAGAACTCTGTGAGTTGTATGGAATAAAGACGACACACACGACCCCATATCACCCCTCAGGGAATGGACAATATGAGCGGTTTAATCGGACATTATTGGACATGTTGGGGACACTTGCAGAAGCCCAAAAAGAGGAATGGGATAAGTATGTGCTGGAGATGGTGCAGGCTTATAATAACACACCTCATTCCTCTACAGGCTACAGCCCCTATTTCTTAATGTTTGGATGTTATGCTAAATTACCTTTTGGGTGTATCAGCACCATAAGAGGTTAGTGGCTGCTTATACACATGCTCAACATCAGATTAAAAAATCAAGTGCAATGCAGAAAAGAGGTTTTGACCGAAAGGTAAAAGCAGAACCTTTGGTACCGGGACAGAGAGTACTGGTGTTGAACAGGCGGCCCGGGGACCAGGGAAATTGAGGAATAGGTGGGAGGTTAAAGCCTATGTTGTTGTCACAACCTAATGTGGAATTGCCAGTATATGTGGTGAGATCTTCTGGTAATGGAGAAGAACGGGTGTTGCACCAAAATCTGAGTCCATGTTGGTTTGAAGAGCCGGATCCAACCACTGTAGCGGAGGAAATGAAGGTTGAGAGGCCAGCAGTGACCAGTGACCAGGGACTGGTGGGCCTACCCTTGGGTCATGGAGGTACTCCAACAGACTTTACCTCCAATCCAGGGATCAGCGGCGGAACAGAGGCCATTGCCTGTGCGGTGATCTTCACAGGCGAACTTTAGCCGGGTGCTTTAGCTGAGTGTGAAGTGTTTTCCCAAATGTTTTAGAGATTGCTGTGCTGAGATCATTGTGTGGGGGGTTGCGGTGTTGCCTGGGTGCTCTATTCACTTATTGGGTCAGGAACACTGAATTGTGGAATCCTGGTAATAAAGGCTTATTGCTATACTTCTGTTGTGAGCTGTTTCTTATACCTGGTGCCCAGTATAGTCGAGTCACAAACCTGCATCATTGGGGAAAAGTGTTCCTCTCTTACAGTATTGTAGCGTCAGATAGTGTTACTGTAAACTAGGTGAAGATGAAGGTAAATGACATACTTAGAAGATGGAGTCGAGTTCGGAAATTACGGTTAAATGATTGTAAGTTTGCTGGTTTAGAGAGAAGACTTGGATTGAGAGAGAAAGACGGAATGTTCCACTTATGTTAGATTTAGCAAAGAAACTGGCCCTGTGTCAGTAACCCGACCATATCACTTACAACTTAATATTTAATATTATTATATTAAACAGGAGGGATTATCCTTGGTCACTCTGATGTACCAAATTCAACACAGGAGAGACTTCATACTAATCTGTAGAAAATAATCTAAATAATCTATCAAATCAAGAGCTTTAGTATGAATTATCTAAATAAAATGGTTAAAATGAGAGATTTTGCCTGACGCCTTGTCTGAAACATCTTGTCTATCTACAGAGGTGTTAACTCTCATCCAACCAACTGGGGGCTGCAAAGACTCTAGAGGTGTATATTTTTGTCATATCTCACTGGTGCTTTTAAAAATTCCAATTATTTATGAATCAATATCATATTTTCAATTGCTCTTTTGATGAGTTTTTTAAAAAAAACAAATGCTTTGGGTCCCCGGTGACCCCAATCAAAAGCACCCAATTCCACATATACAGTTCTGACAAACTATTTATTCAGTTAATGTTTGCCATGGGTCCTAATTTAAAGAATCACACAGTATCATGGTGTCTAGGGGCACTCTGCCAGTCAATCTGAAGAAGACAGGTAGAGATTTCCACATAGGCTCTGTAGACAATCTGACATACCGCTGTTGCTAAGGTAACATGATGTTTAAAGTCCATCCATCTTCTGCACCCACTGGTTCTGTTAAGGGTGGCAGGGGGGTCCAGAGCCAATCCCAGACACTATGGGCACAAGGCGGGGAACAACCCAGGGTGGGGCGCCCATCTGCCATGTTTTAATGGATACTGGGCATAATTTAAAATAACCTTTACAGTCCTTGTTTGCTATGTTGCATATACAGGAACACTACACCCCCTGCCGATTAATGTTTGAATACTAAATACCGTTGTATCATTAAGGAAGGTTTGCTGCTGATAAGGTGAGATTACTGTGTTCATGTGCTTTATTTATTCATGCCTCTTATAATGTATAATCAGTCATGCACCTGTATGTGGGAAGCTGAGATACAGCCTTGCAGCATCATTACAAGGTCATTACTACTATATGACCATAACGTTTTTCCCCATCATATTAATGTGGATTTGGATAAAAATGTCTTGCTTTTAAATATAATTCATGTGTATTTCAGTTAACCAAAGCCTCACTGTAGGTAACAAAGGAGAGACATTTTACAAAAAGGGATTTTAATTGCCGAGTTCAACACGTGACAACTACTCAGTAATGACTGGCTAAGATTCTATTACAAACTCACCGTGTGTAGGGCAAGTACAGCATTATGGATAATACATCAGGACTCATACTGAAATTCCCTATATTTGGATATATTATGTAACCTAAGGGTTTTTAGGAATGTTGAAACACACATATACAAATATATCATATATGAATTTGGATATGGGTGCGGCTGCAACTGCAGAGGCTTGTAGTACATATTCTGCAAAATATTTACAATTGTTGCAAATATTATGTACAAACCATAAGAGACTTGAATGCAAACATGGGTTTTGTTGGGAAAATATCATTTCATGAAATACATTACTGAGGAAACTGTATTTGCTATTACTCATATTTAATACTTTTAAGCACACACACATCAAAAGGAAAAATAAACTATTATAACAATTTATATAGCGTGCAATAATTAAACATAAAAAACTATAGTATAGAAAAATCCAATAATACTATCGGACAACATGGCCATGGAAATGTAACAGAGAGCGGTGAGCTGGAGACCAGAGTCTTGACCCTGAGGAGTGAAATAAAATATTTAATTTCTCTGTTGCGTCGCAAACCTGACAGATACACTACTTGTCAAAAAGAAAAGAACTTACTTCCTCACGCATTTCTAAAAGGATGTTTTTGTCAAATCCCTCCAACTCACTGCAAAACAACAGATCAAATTCACATATTATGACATAAATAAAAATATAATATAGATATATAATATAGACAGTTCATGGTGCATTTTGTAATACTCAAGACACACCAAGGCCATGCAGAGTGCATACTGATAAAAGGGAGAGGAAGGGGGAAAAACTTCAATACATTCTCTGTATCACAAGTGTTACGTCCAACAATTCAAGGTATTATATCTTACAGTTGTCTTGGGCGCTCGTCCACTGCTCCCGTGTGCCACGCCCCCTCGTTACTCACGTGTGGAATCCCGATGTCATTCGCTGTTTCCAGCTGTTTTCATTAGTCCTATGTATTTAACTCCGCGTCAAAATATGTTTCCCCAGACCTGTCATTTAAGTCGCTACTTCTATTGCCTCGTGTTCCTAGCTGGTTTCCCCAATAAATCCTTTGTTTCCCGATTCTCCGTCTTCCTGCTCCTGCTTCCCCGATCCGTGACAACAATCAACATGAACGCACCACAGTCCAGAGAACCAATCTGTTGAGGAACATCCTGCAAAATACAATATAGTACTAACGAAGACATTTGTTAAAATTCTAATACAAATGTAACGACAGAAAATGCTGAAATCCACTTTACCATGTTTTTCAAGTATTTTCCAGTGTCCTGGGCTTATTCGGTTTGTCAGTTTGCTGCAAAAAGAAATTTGGAATAGTCAGGGACACAATAAGTACAGCTTTTCATGTAAACGGGATTAAAACTCTATGTAGGAATTAATGGACAAACAGAAGACCTTTTGTCACATTTGTAAATCTTTCACTGTAGCGCGGCATCTGGCTGTGAGTGTTACCCAGAGCGTATGACAGTCTCTGCCCCAACTGTCAGCAGGAATGAAGGAAGAAAATTATGATTAAAAAAGACCTAACAATAAAACTTAACTGTTATAACATTTATTGTACAATATACTATACATATGATAAGGATCACATAACTGCGTGGTGCGCAAGTACGCATTCCCGTACACTCGCGGCAATTCTTTGTTGTAGCAGCGCAAATGCGTATTTATTTTATGTGCATTCACGCTGTTATGACAAAAAATTACCGTGCATCTTAACATTTATGTAGCTAATTTTTACTTCTGCAGGCATGAAGGCTAAAATACACAATGATTTCTTGTCATAACAGCGCGAATGTACATTAAATAAACACGTATTTGCGCTGCTACAAGACATTACCGCGCGTATCGGTTTAAACAGCGAATAAGTACTTTCACACCAGTTATGTGCCCCCTGCATATTATCATTTTTGCATATAAAATAAAGGGCGAGACAAGTCTACACACGTATTCACATTTATATAACGGTTTTATTACCTTGTAAATAATCTTTAGGATTTGCAAACTGCCCAAACACTTTTGATGTAGCCAGTTTTAGGTTTTAAATGGATTAATAGAGATTCTCCATAAGATTTCTTGCTGTGTGCGTTTGAATCTTAAAGCCAGAGTCTCGCGCCAGGTGCGTCAGAGTTGGCAACCTGCTTACAGCCGAATCGGACCTACGACCGGTCAGTCGGTGCCGAACGCGGCCGAAAGTCGCCGACAAGCTGCATAGCACCGCATTGTCTGTTATGGTACGAATGGGCGTCCGTGACAACAGCTTAATTACTTTTGAATCACATTTACTTATCTTCTCACACTTCTTCCGATCATCTGAGGGAAAGCTTGTATTTTGAAGAGAGTCTTCACAATGGAGAACAACGACAGCAAAATAGTTAAGATTAAAATTAAAATCATAATTAAAGTGAAAATATCAACGAAGGAAGGTGTGATAAAGAAGGAAGAGACGGAAAAGCCTCGATTGACACGGAGGGTGCCTGACATGCCGAAGGTAAAGCCCTGGCTTAAGAGACTTTATTAGAGCACTTTAATTAGAGCATAAAATGTGTTATATCAATAATCTTTCCTTGTTTTAACAACCGGCTGTCCAGACTGGAAGAGAAGAAAATCACCAGGGCCAGAGGGTTCGTCCGTGGAGCGGGAGGGACAGGCTACCCACGCTGGAGGAAGAAGGAGCGACGAGGAGGAGGCCCCAGCTGAAGTTCCTCCGTCGTCCGGACAGCAACGGCTCCTGCGCCCTGCGAGCAGAGAGAGGCCAGGGGCAGCATCAGCATTCCGCCGAGCAGCAACTCCTGCAACGAATGCACGGACTCATGGGTTATGGCCGGAAACGGAGGACTGACAGAGACATTATTGGTGACGGACTTGTGGGTTATGGCCGGGGACAGAAGACTGACAGAGACATTGGTGATGGACTTGTGGGTTATGGCCGGGGACGGAGGGATAGTAGAAATGTTGTTTAAGGATTATTATAGATATAAGATAGGATCGGATAAGAGGCTTAGATGAAATAGATTAAGATAAGATAAATTAAAACATAATAAGATTAGTTAAAATATAATAAGATAGGCTAAGTTAAAATATAAGATAGGTTAACATATGATAGGCTAAGTTAAGATAAGAGATTTACAATAAAACATATATTTACTTTTCAAACTGTGTCTTTGTCATCTCTTCAGTGTTGTGTCTGTCTCTTAAGTGTTTGATAATTTTGCACCGTTAATTTATATCTGACACTCTCCTAAATGTCAATAAGCAGAGACGGAGGAATGGGAGGAAGGTACGGTTAAGTTAAAGGAAATGATAAAGTATCAAAATCACAGTGTTACCTTATTTTGACGCAGAGAAAGTAATTTCAGTGTTACTACCACCTATGAGTTAATGGCTGCAAATGTTGGTGTTAGAAGTGCCGGTAAATAACGCGCCGTAAGTTTAACTCCGGTGTGTTTCTGAAAAACGCACCGCCTTCTAACTGCTGTCATTCGGCGAACGTATAGGAGACTATTCTGGTAAGTAATAGGTAAAGTTGTCATTTAACGTAATGCTAACGTGCATTACCAGTTAGTAAGTGTTTTACTATATCACACACCTTACGTCCTTTATAGTTTTAGTCCGGTGCACTCTGTATCCATAACTAGCTAGCTAATGTTAACATGACGCAGTACAGTCTTCCAGCTTGGGGATTCCCACCCCGGTCCGCGGCCAGTATGGAGGAGTGGATGGCAGCCCAAAGAGGGGATACAGCAATGGCACGAGTGTGGCTATATGTGGACAGAGGAAAAGAACCTACCCCGAGAGAAAGGGTGTCTGAAGATGGACAGGTCCGCACACTACTGCGTCAGTGGGGTCGACTTTGTGTTCACCAAGGACTACTTTGTAGGGAGGTGGTGGACCCCAAGACAAGGGAGGAGGTCAAACAGATTTTGGTGCCCTCCTCTTTGCGGAAGCGAGTGATGGCGTGGGTGCATGATGGAGCGGGCCATTTGGCTGTGGAGAAGGTGGGTGTGATGGAGTGGGTGCATGATGGAGCGGGCCATTTGGCTGCGGAGAAGGTGGGTGTGATGGAGTGGGTGCATGATGGAGCGGGCCATTTGGCTGCGGAGAAGGTGGGTGTGATGGAGTGGGTGCATGATGGAGCGGGCCATTTGGCTGCGGAGAAGGTGGGTGTGATGGAGTGGGTGCATGATGGAGCGGGCCATTTGGCTGTGGAGAAGGTGGGTGTGATGGAGTGGGTGCATGATGGAGCGGGCCATTTGGCTGTGGAGAAGGTGGGTGGAGTCGCATGGAGACGATTTATTTGGCCAGGGATGTACAAGCAATTGAAGGAGTATTGCCAAAAGTGCGAACGGTGTGGCTTAAGGAAGACGCCAACCGCTAAAGTATGTGCCCCGTTGGTCCCAATTAAATCAATGTATCCCCTTCAGATGGTGTCGGTGGACTTTCTGAGCCTGGAGGCATCAAGAAGTGGAATGTGCTGGTCATAGTGGACCATTTTACACGGTATGCGGTCGCAGTGGCCACTCTGGACCAGACGGCGGTGATAACGGCACAGGCCTTATGGACCCATTTTATTCAGCCATTTGGGGGGTTTGATCAATTACACTCCGATTAGGGTCCAAATTTTGAAGCAGGGGTTATTCGAGAACTCTGTGAGTTGTATGGAATAAAGACGACACACACGACCCCATATCACCCCTCAGGGAATGGACAATATGAGCGGTTTAATCGGACATTATTGGACATGTTGGGGACACTTGCAGAAGCCCAAAAAGAGGAATGGGATAAGTATGTGCTGGAGATGGTGCAGGCTTATAATAACACACCTCATTCCTCTACAGGCTACAGCCCCTATTTCTTAATGTTTGGATGTTATGCTAAATTACCTTTTGGGTGTATCAGCACCATAAGAGGTTAGTGGCTGCTTATACACATGCTCAACATCAGATTAAAAAATCAAGTGCAATGCAGAAAAGAGGTTTTGACCGAAAGGTAAAAGCAGAACCTTTGGTACCGGGACAGAGAGTACTGGTGTTGAACAGGCGGCCCGGGGACCAGGGAAATTGAGGAATAGGTGGGAGGTTAAAGCCTATGTTGTTGTCACAACCTAATGTGGAATTGCCAGTATATGTGGTGAGATCTTCTGGTAATGGAGAAGAACGGGTGTTGCACCAAAATCTGAGTCCATGTTGGTTTGAAGAGCCGGATCCAACCACTGTAGCGGAGGAAATGAAGGTTGAGAGGCCAGCAGTGACCAGTGACCAGGGACTGGTGGGCCTACCCTTGGGTCATGGAGGTACTCCAACAGACTTTACCTCCAATCCAGGGATCAGCGGCGGAACAGAGGCCATTGCCTGTGCGGTGATCTTCACAGGCGAACTTTAGCCGGGTGCTTTAGCTGAGTGTGAAGTGTTTTCCCAAATGTTTTAGAGATTGCTGTGCTGAGATCATTGTGTGGGGGGTTGCGGTGTTGCCTGGGTGCTCTATTCACTTATTGGGTCAGGAACACTGAATTGTGGAATCCTGGTAATAAAGGCTTATTGCTATACTTCTGTTGTGAGCTGTTTCTTATACCTGGTGCCCAGTATAGTCGAGTCACAAACCTGCATCATTGGGGAAAAGTGTTCCTCTCTTACAGTATTGTAGCGTCAGATAGTGTTACTGTAAACTAGGTGAAGATGAAGGTAAATGACATACTTAGAAGATGGAGTCGAGTTCGGAAATTACGGTTAAATGATTGTAAGTTTGCTGGTTTAGAGAGAAGACTTGGATTGAGAGAGAAAGACGGAATGTTCCACTTATGTTAGATTTAGCAAAGAAACTGGCCCTGTGTCAGTAACCCGACCATATCACTTACAACTTAATATTTAATATTATTATATTAAACAGGAGGGATTATCCTTGGTCACTCTGATGTACCAAATTCAACACAGGAGAGACTTCATACTAATCTGTAGAAAATAATCTAAATAATCTATCAAATCAAGAGCTTTAGTATGAATTATCTAAATAAAATGGTTAAAATGAGAGATTTTGCCTGACGCCTTGTCTGAAACATCTTGTCTATCTACAGAGGTGTTAACTCTCATCCAACCAACTGGGGGCTGCAAAGACTCTAGAGGTGTATATTTTTGTCATATCTCACTGGTGCTTTTAAAAATTCCAATTATTTATGAATCAATATCATATTTTCAATTGCTCTTTTGATGAGTTTTTTAAAAAAAACAAATGCTTTGGGTCCCCGGTGACCCCAATCAAAAGCACCCAATTCCACATATACAGTTCTGACAAACTATTTATTCAGTTAATGTTTGCCATGGGTCCTAATTTAAAGAATCACACAGTATCATGGTGTCTAGGGGCACTCTGCCAGTCAATCTGAAGAAGACAGGTAGAGATTTCCACATAGGCTCTGTAGACAATCTGACATACCGCTGTTGCTAAGGTAACATGATGTTTAAAATCCATCCATCTTCTGCACCCACTGGTTCTGTTAAGGGTGGCAGGGGGGTCCAGAGCCAATCCCAGACACTATGGGCACAAGGCGGGGAACAACCCAGGGTGGGGCGCCCATCTGCCATGTTTTAATGGATACTGGGCATAATTTAAAATAACCTTTACAGTCCTTGTTTGCTATGTTGCATATACAGGAACACTACACCCCCTGCCGATTAATGTTTGAATACTAAATACCGTTGTATCATTAAGGAAGGTTTGCTGCTGATAAGGTGAGATTACTGTGTTCATGTGCTTTATTTATTCATGCCTCTTATAATGTATAATCAGTCATGCACCTGTATGTGGGAAGCTGAGATACAGCCTTGCAGCATCATTACAAGGTCATTACTACTATATGACCATAACGTTTTTCCCCATCATATTAATGTGGATTTGGATAAAAATGTCTTGCTTTTAAATATAATTCATGTGTATTTCAGTTAACCAAAGCCTCACTGTAGGTAACAAAGGAGAGACATTTTACAAAAAGGGATTTTAATTGCCGAGTTCAACACGTGACAACTACTCAGTAATGACTGGCTAAGATTCTATTACAAACTCACCGTGTGTAGGGCAAGTACAGCATTATGGATAATACATCAGGACTCATACTGAAATTCCCTATATTTGGATATATTATGTAACCTAAGGGTTTTTAGGAATGTTGAAACACACATATACAAATATATCATATATGAATTTGGATATGGGTGCGGCTGCAACTGCAGAGGCTTGTAGTACATATTCTGCAAAATATTTACAATTGTTGCAAATATTATGTACAAACCATAAGAGACTTGAATGCAAACATGGGTTTTGTTGGGAAAATATCATTTCATGAAATACATTACTGAGGAAACTGTATTTGCTATTACTCATATTTAATACTTTTAAGCACACACACATCAAAAGGAAAAATAAACTATTATAACAATTTATATAGCGTGCAATAATTAAACATAAAAAACTATAGTATAGAAAAATCCAATAATACTATCGGACAACATGGCCATGGAAATGTAACAGAGAGCGGTGAGCTGGAGACCAGAGTCTTGACCCTGAGGAGTGAAATAAAATATTTAATTTCTCTGTTGCGTCGCAAACCTGACAGATACACTACTTGTCAAAAAGAAAAGAACTTACTTCCTCACGCATTTCTAAAAGGATGTTTTTGTCAAATCCCTCCAACTCACTGCAAAACAACAGATCAAATTCACATATTATGACATAAATAAAAATATAATATAGATATATAATATAGACAGTTCATGGTGCATTTTGTAATACTCAAGACACACCAAGGCCATGCAGAGTGCATACTGATAAAAGGGAGAGGAAGGGGGAAAAACTTCAATACATTCTCTGTATCACAAGTGTTACGTCCAACAATTCAAGGTATTATATCTTACAGTTGTCTTGGGCGCTCGTCCACTGCTCCCGTGTGCCACGCCCCCTCGTTACTCACGTGTGGAATCCCGATGTCATTCGCTGTTTCCAGCTGTTTTCATTAGTCCTATGTATTTAACTCCGCGTCAAAATATGTTTCCCCAGACCTGTCATTTAAGTCGCTACTTCTATTGCCTCGTGTTCCTAGCTGGTTTCCCCAATAAATCCTTTGTTTCCCGATTCTCCGTCTTCCTGCTCCTGCTTCCCCGATCCGTGACAACAATCAACATGAACGCACCACAGTCCAGAGAACCAATCTGTTGAGGAACATCCTGCAAAATACAATATAGTACTAACGAAGACATTTGTTAAAATTCTAATACAAATGTAACGACAGAAAATGCTGAAATCCACTTTACCATGTTTTTCAAGTATTTTCCAGTGTCCTGGGCTTATTCGGTTTGTCAGTTTGCTGCAAAAAGAAATTTGGAATAGTCAGGGACACAATAAGTACAGCTTTTCATGTAAACGGGATTAAAACTCTATGTAGGAATTAATGGACAAACAGAAGACCTTTTGTCACATTTGTAAATCTTTCACTGTAGCGCGGCATCTGGCTGTGAGTGTTACCCAGAGCGTATGACAGTCTCTGCCCCAACTGTCAGCAGGAATGAAGGAAGAAAATTATGATTAAAAAAGACCTAACAATAAAACTTAACTGTTATAACATTTATTGTACAATATACTATACATATGATAAGGATCACATAACTGCGTGGTGCGCAAGTACGCATTCCCGTACACTCGCGGCAATTCTTTGTTGTAGCAGCGCAAATGCGTATTTATTTTATGTGCATTCACGCTGTTATGACAAAAAATTACCGTGCATCTTAACATTTATGTAGCTAATTTTTACTTCTGCAGGCATGAAGGCTAAAATACACAATGATTTCTTGTCATAACAGCGCGAATGTACATTAAATAAACACGTATTTGCGCTGCTACAAGACATTACCGCGCGTATCGGTTTAAACAGCGAATAAGTACTTTCACACCAGTTATGTGCCCCCTGCATATTATCATTTTTGCATATAAAATAAAGGGCGAGACAAGTCTACACACGTATTCACATTTATATAACGGTTTTATTACCTTGTAAATAATCTTTAGGATTTGCAAACTGCCCAAACACTTTTGATGTAGCCAGTTTTAGGTTTTAAATGGATTAATAGAGATTCTCCATAAGATTTCTTGCTGTGTGCGTTTGAATCTTAAAGCCAGAGTCTCGCGCCAGGTGCGTCAGAGTTGGCAACCTGCTTACAGCCGAATCGGACCTACGACCGGTCAGTCGGTGCCGAACGCGGCCGAAAGTCGCCGACAAGCTGCATAGCACCGCATTGTCTGTTATGGTACGAATGGGCGTCCGTGACAACAGCTTAATTACTTTTGAATCACATTTACTTATCTTCTCACACTTCTTCCGATCATCTGAGGGAAAGCTTGTATTTTGAAGAGAGTCTTCACAATGGAGAACAACGACAGCAAAATAGTTAAGATTAAAATTAAAATCATAATTAAAGTGAAAATATCAACGAAGGAAGGTGTGATAAAGAAGGAAGAGACGGAAAAGCCTCGATTGACACGGAGGGTGCCTGACATGCCGAAGGTAAAGCCCTGGCTTAAGAGACTTTATTAGAGCACTTTAATTAGAGCATAAAATGTGTTATATCAATAATCTTTCCTTGTTTTAACAACCGGCTGTCCAGACTGGAAGAGAAGAAAATCACCAGGGCCAGAGGGTTCGTCCGTGGAGCGGGAGGGACAGGCTACCCACGCTGGAGGAAGAAGGAGCGACGAGGAGGAGGCCCCAGCTGAAGTTCCTCCGTCGTCCGGACAGCAACGGCTCCTGCGCCCTGCGAGCAGAGAGAGGCCAGGGGCAGCATCAGCATTCCGCCGAGCAGCAACTCCTGCAACGAATGCACGGACTCATGGGTTATGGCCGGAAACGGAGGACTGACAGAGACATTATTGGTGACGGACTTGTGGGTTATGGCCGGGGACAGAAGACTGACAGAGACATTGGTGATGGACTTGTGGGTTATGGCCGGGGACGGAGGGATAGTAGAAATGTTGTTTAAGGATTATTATAGATATAAGATAGGATCGGATAAGAGGCTTAGATGAAATAGATTAAGATAAGATAAATTAAAACATAATAAGATTAGTTAAAATATAATAAGATAGGCTAAGTTAAAATATAAGATAGGTTAACATATGATAGGCTAAGTTAAGATAAGAGATTTACAATAAAACATATATTTACTTTTCAAACTGTGTCTTTGTCATCTCTTCAGTGTTGTGTCTGTCTCTTAAGTGTTTGATAATTTTGCACCGTTAATTTATATCTGACACTCTCCTAAATGTCAATAAGCAGAGACGGAGGAATGGGAGGAAGGTACGGTTAAGTTAAAGGAAATGATAAAGTATCAAAATCACAGTGTTACCTTATTTTGACGCAGAGAAAGTAATTTCAGTGTTACTACCACCTATGAGTTAATGGCTGCAAATGTTGGTGTTAGAAGTGCCGGTAAATAACGCGCCGTAAGTTTAACTCCGGTGTGTTTCTGAAAAACGCACCGCCTTCTAACTGCTGTCATTCGGCGAACGTATAGGAGACTATTCTGGTAAGTAATAGGTAAAGTTGTCATTTAACGTAATGCTAACGTGCATTACCAGTTAGTAAGTGTTTTACTATATCACACACCTTACGTCCTTTATAGTTTTAGTCCGGTGCACTCTGTATCCATAACTAGCTAGCTAATGTTAACATGACGCAGTACAGTCTTCCAGCTTGGGGATTCCCACCCCGGTCCGCGGCCAGTATTCCGCAGGGGGTTTGCGGAGGAGTTGGTTGCAAATGCAAACGATCCCTTCATATTCATGCGTTGTGTTCTAATGTGTAAATAAAAGATAACGATCAAATTCAATGTTTATGTCCTATTATACTAGATAAGACTGTAAAATAGTTTGCCCTGTATATGGATGCCATGCAGTCAGAGTATGATCAAGATAGGGTGTGAGTGTGGAATAAAGACAAATGTAACAGTATTTGAGGGAAGATTGAGAAGGAGGGAAATTCAGGTAACAAATCCTTAGAAATCCATTCCTGAGCATCATGCCAAGAAACACCACTTGTTTACTGATAACTGCTTTCATGTAAACTCTGCTGTGCTGAGAGTAAAGATGAAGAGGGAGAGACAGCAAGAGGCTGCTGACGGCAGAGAATGCAGGTGACATGGAGGGGAGTGAGAAAAGGAGCAAATATTGATGGTTAAGAGTGAATAATGACGTCACAGCAGCCTGATCCTGATGTTAGTTTAATATGCTTCTTAGTTTGGCCTGTGGTGTGTATTTCAGATACAGCATTTAATCAGGGAGACTGAGTGTGAGTCAATGACAGAGAGAGAGAGAGAGAGAGAGAGAGAGAGCAGACAGGCAGATGAAGATGAAGGTGTATTAGGGAGGAGGGGGGAGGAGCTTGGACCTTCACCAAATCAGCCAAATGTAAATGTCACGTCTATCAAACAGGAGACCCTGCTTTATCCAGTGGACCATAAACTAAAATAAGCTTTTCTATTTCAGTTTCTTTCAGATGTTATAAAGTAGTAAATAAACATTCATAATAATTAAACCATGTATTACTATCAGACAACTTCAACAAGTTACGAAATGTATGCAAAATCGACGATATTCATTTGCGCCTGGCACTAACCATGTATTCCTTCACAATACTAAGCCATAGAAAGGTCCCCAATGAAACCCCTGCATTCCTGCATCGCAGATACTCTAATCTCAGCATTTATAAGATTATATTTGTACTACCTGCCAATTTTTATATTAGATGAGACTAAAAATTGAGAAATATCTATATGCAGAAGTAGTTTTTCCTGATAAGAAGGATAATATCAAGACTGTCAGCATTTACACATCGAATTATGACATATCTGAGTAGCCCAGACTGTCCAGAAAACAAAGCCATACAGCATATGTGGCTGACTAATGTACATACAGTGTAATAAGCTTATAATCAAATGGATAGAAAAACGCTCAATAATGGACAGGATTCAAAGGGTAAATAAGGTGCATCATGTGGAAGAGAAGTTAGGTGGCGTTGGGGTGCATTGTGAGTTTCATCTGGTAGCTAGAAGGGAACAAACAGGGCTTTAGGGGGGGGGGACTTCTCCGGGGGCTACATCGCTCTACCTTTTTGTAAAATGATTTATTTTTAAATAATCTTTTCTCCTTACACTATAATGGCAGGTTTAGGACTAATACAGTATAGTCATAACCAGTGTCAAGGATTCTACGCATCGCTACACAGAGACAAGTCCAGATATTGAGCCCAAGGCAAAAATTGTGGTTTACTTACAAGTGCACTTTGCTGGGCAGTGGGGGGGTTTGTCCATCTCTGCTCACATTTTCCCCTCTTATCCTGTCTTCTCCTCCGCAGCCCTTCCTCCTTCTCTCTGTTGCTCCTATATTCCCTCCCCTCCAGTCATCTATGTTCTCCTTCCTCTGTGGTCTCTCCTCTTCTCCCATTCTTCAGTTATACTGTCTTCTCCGCTCTCCCTGTATCCCTCCTGTCTTCTGGTCCTGTCGTCTTTTCTCCAGTCATCTTCTGCTTCTCAGTCATCTCTGCATCTTTTCACTCTTTTGTTTGCTTATTCTTTGATTGTTTGTGTTATTCGTTAACCCACCACCCCATGCTGAATGAGTCTTGATGTTTTTTGTTCTTTTTAAAGTTAGGCTTCTTCCTTTGTTTTTGTGCCATATCTTCTGCCCTCTTCTGGTTGCGGCAGTGCATGACACGGGTGGAAAAATGGTGACGATCCACCGGCAGCTCAGAGAAACCAAAGGGTTTATTACAACACACACATCAAAACCAAAAGGATCAGGATGGATCCAAAATAAACAGCAAATGACCAGGAATGAACTAAATGATGGAATAAACACAACTATAGAACTATATACATACATACAACATACAGCTATAATGAAGCATCAAAGAACAGAAGCAGAACAGGCACTTAAATACACAGCTAACAAGACACAATGCAGGACAGTGAGAATCATAACCGATAAGAAGGACTGAGGGCAATCCAGGAACAGGTGTTACAGTTAAACAGCACTGGTGAAATCAAAGTCTTTTGAAAATCTGTCTTTCATGCCAGTTTAGACATTTGTGTTACAAATTATTTTGCACAGTAGAAACAAAGAACCCCCCTTAAGATGAGGGGGGGCTGTAATGGAGCCCAGTGTGATCTTTAAACCATTTCTCCTGAAAGCAGGGTCTCCTGTTTGATAGACGTGACATTTACATTTGGCTGATTTGGTGAAGGTCCAAGCTCCTCCCCCCTCCTCCCTAATACACCTTCATCTTCACCTGCCTGTCTGCTCTCTCTCTCTCTCTCTCTCTCTCTCTCTCTCACTCTTTCTCTGCCATTGACTCACACTCAGTCTCCCTGATTAAATGCTGTATCTGAAATACACACCACAAGCCAAACTAAGAAGCATATTAAACTAACATCAGGATCAGGCTGCTGTGACGTCATTATTCACTCTTAACCATCAATATTTGCTCCTTTTCTCACTCCCCTCCATGTCACCTGCATTCTCTGCCGTCAGCAGCCTCTTGCTGTCTCTCCCTCTTCATCTTTACTCTCAGCACAGCAGAGTTTACATGAAAGCAGTTATCAGTAAACAAGTGGTGTTTCTTGGCATGATGCTCAGGAATGGATTTCTAAGGATTTGTTACCTGAATGGGATGATTAATATATGAAGAACCTTTGACTCACATACTGTATACGTCTATCATCTGACTGGCACTAATTATCTCACTGTCTCTACTTACTTTCCTGCTTTTCTGTGGTTGCCCAAAAACTCACGATTGTCACACTTCCTCTTCATGATGACAAGCTACTCACTCTGAATAAAAGCTGACTGCAATAGAACTACCTTCATTTAAATCACACATTAATAACGCAAAATACCTTAAGTAAGCAAGTATAGCTTACTACAGTAATGGAATATAAAATTAATTATGCCTATTACTGTCTACAAAATAACACATTCAGCACTATATCAGATTTTACATCAGCTTTCTGACCAATATAAATATACCTGAGTGAGCACCGTTGTTAGTTTCTAGGAGAATGTGCAGCTAATAACATTTCCAGGTAACTTAGCCAACGCAACTGCACATGAGGCAATTACTATAATTATAAACGTAGTAGGGGTAGGGGGCGCTATAGAGCGAAAGGGTGACTACGCCATTCTGTAACTGTCGCTAAGACGGTTATTTTATAATCACCTTTTGTTGGTTTGATTTAATATAGAATGTATACTGTGAAATGTATGCCAGTGCCCTCTGCTGACTATTTAATTGATCCGTGTTAACCCTTGAATACATGGTCATGTGACGGAATAGGGTAGGAGTAAATGCATGCTGGGAGATTCATGGAGTCAACTTGTGGTTTGTCGGCTTGTCACGGCAGGATCTGTAATAACTCCTAAGCATTTGGTCAGAAGGCGCACACAGTAATTTATATTTATTGTATTTACTTGTTGTCTTGTATTGAAAAGTGTAATTGCGGTGATGTATGAGCCGCTGTTTAGCGGTAATATCATGGATCTTTTAGAATGTTTTGTAAGATTAAATGTAATGCAGGAATTTAATAATATGTTTATTTTATAGTTTTTCACGGTGTCTAGAAGAATAAAGACGGAATAAACATCTGTCAGGCGCATGTTTTCTGTACCAAATGAAGAATTTTGGGAGCTGTTATATCTTCTATAGTAAAGGTAACCTTACAGTAAATGACTTCAGCTGTGATCTGAAGCTATATAACAAATTTTATTAAATAAGATTAAATTTACCTTCTGCGAGGGGCACCCTAATATAATGATATATATAATAATTATAATATAATATAATTATATAATTATAATAAATATAATATAATTATAATATAATAATACACTGCTGTCTGTCTGCCATAAAATAAATAAAAGGGGGAATTGGAATTGCATATGACTATGGAGAGAATGGCTGACTATGGTGAAAAAGGTGTGAAAAGTTTTACTAATTCACATAAGGGACAGCATAAAGGGTTGTTTAATTCAGTATTGGAGGAACTCATATATTTGTGTGATTATGATAATCACACTATTATAACTTGATTGTACATCTCTTGAATTGAACTAATTACAGTGTCATGTATAACACTGCACTTTTTAATACATTGTTTGGCAGAACAGACTGCAAAACTGTAGTCTCAATGGAAAGCTGGATGAAATTCCTAGGGTGGCGTAGTCAGCTGTCCACTGAGTGGTTCACCGTTTTGTAGTTCGGTCTGTCGCAGTCTGGCGCAGTTGGCAGGATCATCGTCCTGAGAGCAGAGACGCGTGTTCAGTGTGAATGACTCTTCAGTTGTTTTTCTATTTTTAATTACTTTTTTATTCCTATCCACGTCTTTTTTTCCTTTTGTATGCTCATTATTTAGCCAGTACAGCTGTTTTTATTGTAGTCGAAAACAACAGTGAGTGCCAGTCACTGGCAAATCCCTTGGTTCCCGGTTCCACTCCATCGGTCCTCTGGTGGTCCCCTTGAGCTGTGGACCCCTTTCCAGTGTTCTGCAGCCAGATCCTCCTGAGCCGCACGGAAGCGGAAGTTGGCAAAGTGAGATGCGGCAGTAGGCCTATGCATGCAATTGACTGGAGTATGGAGAGTAAAGCCTTTCGTTTTCTTTAATAAATGTTGTCCGTGTATTTTCTCATATGCGAGAACATCACAACTGCCACTGCACTTGTTGATGTGTAAGTGTGTCCTATTCAAACAATAAAGAGAAACTACATGCAGCACTGAAAAACTATTCCACGGCCAAAAAAAATGTAAACATTCTTTCTATATCAGAAGCTAGTCTCTGACTGAAATTTCTATAAATCTTTATATGAACTGATAGCAATTAAACTAAGAGTGCATGCTTGGATTTTAGTATCTGCATGTACTGTGGAACTAAAAAGAATCATAATCAACATATATAATTATGTAAATGAAAAACAAATATGTTGCATTTTGCTTAATAGTTTTGCACGTTGCCATAATTTATATTTAATTTAAAGTATGAAGCACCCAAGCAAAGTTTATGTTGAAATAATACTCAAGATTCTTAAGTCTTAGCTCTGGCACAGTGGTGGATCTAGAAAATTTTAAATGGGGTGGCAAGAGATTTTAACAGAGTGGCATGGAGGTTCAGTGAGAAACCGACTATCATTCAGAATCGTGGAGCTCAGGAGCATACTTACACTGAAAAAGTGACAATTTATCTAAGCATTTGGACTCTCATGGTTAAAACAATGCTGATTGTACTTTTCATTATCACTGACCAGTTGTTTTTCTTTGTTGTGCTGTGCAGCAGAACGTTTCACAAACATATCCAAATTAAGAGCCTTTGCACGCTGTCTGTCAGTTTGCACACACACACACACACACACACACACACAAACAGTCAAATGCATTCATACCTGTATATATATATATATATATACAGTACAGGCCAAAAGTTTGGACACACATTCTCATTCAATGTGTTTTCTTTATTTTCATGACTATTTACATTGGTAGATTCTCACTGAAGGCATCAGAACTATGAATGAACCCATGTGGAGTTATGTACTTAACAAAAAAAGGTGACATAACGGAAAACATGTTTTATATTCTAGTTTCTTCAAAATAGCCACCCTTTGCTCTGATTACTGCTTTGCACACTTGCTAAACACCTCTGGGAACTCCTTCAAGACTGAAAACCATTTCAGGTGACTACCTCTTGAAGCTCATTGAGAGAATGCCAAGAGTGTGCAAAGCAGTAATCAGAGCAAAGGGTGGCTATTTTTTTGCCTTCAGTGAGAATCTACCAATGTACAAATGGTCATGAAAATAAAGACAACACATTGAATGAGAAGGTGTGTCCAAACTTTTGGCCTGTACTGTATATATATATATATATAATCAGGAGTGGTACTTTCACCACAAAATGTAACCCATGTGCACTGTGTCTTCGAGTAGTGAACCAGTTTTCAATATAATGGTTAAAAAGGTTCAAGCCTTCAGTGCCTCGTTGTGCCATCTCTACCAGTGTTTTTTGCAACAGGGAAAATACAACTTGTATGCTGGCCTTAGAAGCACAACTTCAAAGAATAGCTGCCATGCTTCTGCCTAGCATGGCAGAGGGAGTAAAATGGTATGGGACTGCTTTGGTGCTGGTAAGGTGGGTGATTTACACAGAGTACAAGGTGCAATGAACCAGCAAGGTTACCGCTCTGTTTTACAACTCATGCCACCCCCTGTGGTCAGCACTTCTATCAAGCAGCAAGGCTGATTCAAAGCACACTGGTGAAAGATGAGGAATCCAGAGAACTGTCCTGCTTGACTGGCCTACAGAATCATCACATCTCCAGCCTATCAAGCTCATGTGAGACCAGCTTCACCGTGAGGTCAGAGAAAATACCAAGCCAGTCCCACCTCTGGGAATAGCAGGATTGAAATTTCCCCTAATATTGTCATAAACGGACAGCTCTAATGGCAAAGGACTGCAAAGCTGTAATTGCTGCAAATATAGTTTTCATACAGTTTGATTAATTGAATATGAAGAAGAAACTTATTGCAATATTTATTATATCACAGAGTAGAAGGCAGCAGGGAAAAGTAAAAAAAGAATCACCCCAGATGGGACTTAAAACCACGATATCCAGCTCAGAAAGTCAGAGCCGTGGGCGTTTGGCCAGTGGGGCAACCGGCAGACCTGAGCTTATGACCGGGACACTTGACTCACAATGGAAGCTCAGCAAATTATAAGCAAGCCTGCAAAAGTGACATGAATGGATCTGTGTAATCTATGGTAAAATGCATCTTGGGGCTGAGACATTAACACTCACAGTCGAGGAGAAGATGACATCCATCACTGGATCTCAGTCAAATGCGCTCATCGAGTTTCCGCTATGCCTTTGGCATTTAATGTTTGTACTTAGCTATAGAGTGGCAGGAACACAAATGAATGGGAAGTTCATTTGCATTACAGCAATACGTCACACATGACTATGTAAGGGAATAGATGAAACCCTGCATACATCACTATACCAGTGCAATTCAGTACGAAATGCACTGACATGTTTCATATGATTCCTGGTTTATTTGGAAAATTTAGGTCCACCATAAGCTATGTGTTATATTTATGATGCAAATTGATGACACTATTTGGCTGACACAATATCAGACTGAATTTATTTTATAATTTTAAAGGTTTAAATACAGTTCTGGGTGTTGGACATCTTGTTAGCCTTAGAAATCTATAATGCTCCCCCTCAAGAGAGAGTAAACGACTGCAGGGCATTACAAAGGTCCAGAATGGATTTTTCATTTACAGATGTCTTCTCTGGCTGTCGTGACCAGTATCTCACTCCGGACCAGTGGTGGATCTCGTACTCAGGCACAGAGAATGGGTCCTTCCACCCCGTGGATCTCCTCATTCCCTCAGCCACTGATTCCCTCCAAGCTGATGGGGTAACTATGGTTGGCAGAACTGGGGTTTGCTGTTCACTGTCATCCGCTTGACATTGATGGACCACTTGCTAAGGCTGAGGATGGTGGTCTTTACGTATCCTCACTGTTAGGCCTCTGCACACCCATTTCTTTTGCTGACCTGTTGCACAGAAACATTTCATAGTAAACTGTAACATAACTACAGCAAATATTTCAATGTTGTTCAGTCAGTGAGAATCTTTTACATAGTAGGGAGCAGATAAGCAAGAAGGGAGGTGGTGTTGCAGAATATGTAAAAGAAAACTTGCAGGCAAGGGAGCTCACTGATAAAAATATAGCTAGAGAAGCTACAGCGCCCTCCACAATTATTGGCAGCCCTTGTAAATATTTGTGAAAAGGGTTAGAAAAAATGTACATTTTCTGAAGTAGCTTCATCTCACACTGAAAAAGTTAGAAAAATAATGCAGTCATTGGTATAGAGTGTAAGGAGGAGGGGCTGAGGACACACCCTTGAGGGGGTCCAGTGTTGTTGATCACAGTTGCTGATTTGGCTGTGCCTATCCTTACAATCTGTGGTCTATTGCTGAGGAAATTATGGACCCAACGGATGAGAGATGGGGATATGTTCAATTGAAGAAGCTTCTTGATCATCTGGTGCCGTTGAATGATATTAAAAGCTTAACTGGAGTTAATGAAGAGGACAGTAGCGAAGGTGCCTGGAGATTCAAGGTGTTGGAGAAGGGAGTGGAGGAGACATACTACAGTACCCTCTGTTCCGCTCTTCACACAGGAGGCAAACTGGTATGAGTCCAGCTGCGGTCTGACAGCTGGCTGGATGATATGGAGTATAATTTTCTTTAGGCATTTCATTATTATCGATGTGAGTGCTGCTGGCCGGTAATGATTTAGCTCAGAGGGACGAGGTTTCTTAGTACCCGGGACGATGGTAGAAGTTTTCCGAACTTTAGGAATGATCACCAATCTATATGAGTTTCAGAGGATGGAATGAAGGATGGGAGCTTGTTCTGTGGCGAATAGCTTCAAAACTTTAGCTGGTACACGATCAGGCCCGGCGGCCTGGCCAGCTTTGCATCTGCTTAGCTGCTGCCTCACGTCCTCTACAGTAAAGGGAGGGTTTGTAGGATCATCAGAGGGAAGGCCATTGAGCAGCTCCTCACAGACAGCAGAGTACTCCTGGTTATCGAACATTGTATAGAAGGAGTTTAAGGAGTCAGCAAAAGTTGTAAGATCAGTGCCTATGGGATGAAGGCCATGGTAGGGTATTTGACCAGTGAGTAACCAAAAGGCCTGTTTGGTGTTCATTGTACTGAACTCCTGATCCAGCCAACCCTTATATTTGAGTTTGGCATTGATTATCTCATTCTTTACTTGTCTACTGAGTGACTGGACAGAAGACCAATCCTTGCATAGAAATGCTTTGTGTTTTTCCTTCAAGCTGTGCTTAACATGGGAAGTGATACTGGGTCTGTAGGTAGAATATCTCCAGACAGTACTGGTGGGAATAGTGGAATAAATACAAACTTGATGTAGTCTGTAATTACAGAAACTTTATGGTTTTGATCACCCTGGAAAATGTCCCAATCTGTACATGCAAGTGAACCTTATAGTCGTTCAATTGCCTCCTCCGACCAGAGGGTGGCCAGGTGCACATGCGGTTTAATGCGCTTCAGTTCTGGTTTGCAGTGAGGTAGCAGGAAGACAACATTGTGGTCAGAGTGGCCAAGTGGAGGATGTACACGCGCGATGAAGGCGTCAGAGATGTTACTGTAACATAAGTCCAGAGTATTAAGCTTCCTAGTGGGAATATCCACATACTGATAAAAAGATGGCAAAACAGCGTTGACATTACAGTTGTTAAAATCATTTGCAGTAACTCCGGGGCGTCGGGATATCTTGCCGTCATGGAGCTGGCGTCCTCACACAAAAGCTCCGCCGCTGCCTTGGTGTTGGCGCTTGGTGGAATGTAGACACAGCTACACTGTAAAAAGTGCTACACCCACAAAGTAGGTTTTATATACTTTAAATATTTGTAATCTAGTTTATTTTATTTGTTTTTTACTAAAAGGTCTCAATATACTTCCTCTTTACTTAAAATATATAAGTTTTTTACATAACTATATATTGTAAATAAAACAATTGCAATTTATTCAGGTTAGTTATTTGTATGTGGTTGTTGTGTACAAGAAATGTTATAAAAGTGAGTTGACATACACATTTTATTAGAGCAGCTGCCGATGTGGCATGTGTGTTCATCAAACTTAAATATCTAAAAATTATTGTAAGTTGGCATTATCCTTTTTTCACTGGTGGGGACTTTCCCACGCAGGTGCAGCATTTTTCTCGGCTGTTGTTCGCTGCAGTGGATCTGGATTTCAGGGACTGGTTAACACGGTAAGTTGAACAATTTAACCAAATGATTGGTGATGTAAAGTCACGCAAAATCGCTACTCCACTAAAGAGCTGAGGTTAAGTTTGTAAGTTGTACTGTATAGCTAGCTATCCTGCACACATCGCACGCTAAGTTGGCTGCACAGTGTAGAAGCAGTGTGGTCTTGTAGGCAAGATGGCGGTTGAGACCGTGTTGTTAATATGAAATTAAATAAGTGCTGTAGTCATGTATACTATGTGTTTCAAGGCTACTTTGGTTTTAATTTTACCAATAATATCACTTTTAATCGTAAATTAGCGTTACTTTAAACTAGCGTAGAACTAATGTTAACGTGTTTTGTCTATGACGTTTGCCTTACAGTTTAATGTCAAATATTAGTTTAACGTTAACTAAAGATTAAAAAATTTAATCCAAAGTAGCCTTAAAACGCATTTGTTTAATTTCATATTAATGGTCTCATCATCGCCACTGTTACAACATTTAGGATGGACGTGTTTGAAAACGCAGATACGTAGTTAATAATTAGTTGCGCAAATGTTATATTTTTAGGTTGCACGAATTTAAATTACGGGCTCAAATGCAATTGAAACGGTCGCAATTTCGAGCCTTCAGGCAGTTGTTGTGCGGGCAAATAAGGGAAAGTAAGCTTTTCTCTACCATGGACAACAGGCAAAACGAGATGGAATTTGACATGATTCTGGAATCAGAGATCATGTTAGTATACTTTTGCATTACTAAAGCAGATGCACAGATTTGACTGTAGAGATGTATGCTTAGTAGTCTGTCTGATTTTAGAGATTTGATTGGTTTTTAATGCTCAATAGTCAATTAATGATATATTGTTGTTTGAAAAAAACCCTAAAACTATTTTTAACCTTTTGCTTAAATAAACTAAATTTACCACTGATTTTTTAAATTATTCTAACATGCATTTTCCTGATCTTTAGATATCCAAGTGCTTTTGTTACCTGAGGTCTTAAAGCTTCACATTCAGGTAAGAAAAACTTCAGAAAAGATACGTATAGTTAAGTAAAACTTAATTAAAACTTAAGTAAAATTGCAAACAGTAGTGGGCTCCATACAATTAGGCAGATATGATCACCTTTTGTCTCCTCCTCTCCACAAAAAACAGTAAAAATCACTTAATAAAGCAGTTACTTGCTATCAGTCATTCTTTCTCTGAGGCAGTTTGGTAAGCTGTCAGTTCCCACATTTACTCAACTTTTTTTCTGTGATAATTTAAGATCCTGACATGTGATGACTAAAATCCTTAATCAAGTTAAATAAACTGTACAACTAAAAACTAACAGACTTTAAAAAGTGTATCATAAAAAAATAAATTGGAGAAAAAGTCCATTAAATGTGGCTTCAGCAGACAACCACAACACTGATGCCTGCACATAGGGGATACTGTATTTGACAGGTGACCAAAATGTAATGGACCATTACACTGAATAAAATGACAGATTTCTTTAAAATTTGATCTTGTTGAAAATAGTTGGAATATTGTATGTACATAGCTCAAAGTATATAACAGATTTTTGTAGACATTTTACTACAAAAAGTTACATATTGCTTTAAATTATTAATGTGGATTAATAGTCTTGGCATGAACCTGAGGGATTTCATTCTTGTATCATTCTTATCCTTAACATTTGTAAATAAATGGTGTGCCTTCATTATTGTAACTGCAAAGTTTACCTAAGACGTCATTACTTTGCCTTTCATTTCCTCTCTAATTTATGTAGGCACAGGCAAAAATGAGTTGGCAATGCAAAAGATGCAGTGACTGCCTATCTACCAGAAGTCACATTTTGAAACATTATAGACTCCATCATGGAACCTTCAGCCATAGTCATTCATGCATATACTTGGAATCAGTGGCGGACTGGGACAATAATTCAGGCCGGGAATTTGACTCCACTCCCAGGCCACCTCTGCTGCTGCAGTCACATTTACCAATAACTTTCACTACATCAATCACACGTTCCAAGACCTGCCTTCTCTTTCTAACCTGGTCTCAATGGACGGTCATTTGCTTATCAGTCAGAAGGGTATGGATATCTGCTTTGTTGACTCTAAGAAAAAAGGCTTCAGCACTTTCTCTATGGATACTGCTTCTCTCATGTTCCTGTACTCTCTGATGGGTATGTTTCCAGGCCTGCATACCTCCATTGACAAATGCACTGTCACTGCCTAAAGGTTTTGCAAATGCAAGACATACTGAGCAGAATAGGGAGTGATTACTTTCATTGTATGTCAGCCATTTTCTGTTTGTGCCATCTTTTGAATGTAATACATCAGGAATGGCTCTTTCAGATGTTTGAATTGGGTGATACTTAAAAAAAAATCTAAATCCTTAGACTGTGGACGGGCAAAATAATCAAAAGAGATATCAAGGCTTTCACTGTCTCCTTCACCTTTCCCTGAATCATTCTCTCTCTCACTCTGCACATCTAGTTGCTCTGCAATATGAAATAAGCGGGTTCAATAATCTGTATTTATAATTGTGCAGCCATCAGTTGTATGTCCCCAAAATCACAGTCCTACTACTGATCTTATAAATCATAAAAAGCACATGTTGTTTAAAAAGTATAGCCTGCTGCCTGCATGTTTAGTTTTGCTTATCTTAAACTTTACCTGAAGGTTCCTGCTCTGACTCAAACGCTGAACTGTCCACCACCTCTAGCTCAACAGCAGGAGCATTTGCAGCACTAGTGCTACTGACGCTTCCTTTGTCACCTTTTCAAAATAAATAAATAAACAAACAAACATTGTAGGCTATATATTGTAGACTAGAAATTAAAAATCAAAATAACTAATACTGTATTCTTTTCCATACCATCTACTTGATTTATTTATTATTTAAAACAATTTGACCCACTAACACTATTCTGTCTACTTTTTATTCATTTTTATTTATTATATAAAAAATATGCTACATGTAGACGAAACGAAACTTGACACAGCACAGCAGCACTTACATATTGTTGCTCGTTTGTTGGTTTAATTTTATCTATTGTGATTATCTAAGTGATTTGGATGAAAGTGTTCGTCTGCCAAATTATTATAAATATAATGTAAATGTAATCTTGACCAACTTGTTCCCTTACTGGCGAACATGGCTGGGATTTTGCAGCTTGCTGCGTCTGCGGCCAGGGCTTTTTTCCTTTTTATACGCTCCCTCTCTGCTCCTCCTCTGCGTTTACGCTCCATTTCTTGAACGATTTAGTCAGATTTACCCTGTCTCTGGATATAGCCAGATATTAGGCAGTGCGCTGACGTTGGGTCATGTGGGAGTGTAATTTTCCCTCCGCCATTGCCTGATTCGTAGATTGAGAGATCCGTCAATTAATTCGTAGTTGCACACCAGCCTATCACATGCCAGGCTGATCGTCTGCACAGCGGCAGCCGGCAGGCCAGAACTACCGTCAGGCCACCGGGAAATGTCCCGGTGCTCCCGATGGCCAGTCCGCCCCTGCTTGGAATGTCCATGTTCTTTCAAAACATGGAGTGGTTTGCATTCACATTTGTCTCGATGTCATGTGGAAAGTCAGACACAAAGACCTGAGATTGTCCTGTCCTTTACATGCGTGGTGTGTAGGACACAAGGGTTTCCAACAGAGAGAGAATATTTTGCACATGTTGGCCATCACCTTAAGTAATGAGACTGTTGAGTGTGTTTGAAGGGTGTGATTTTCAAACCAATATTTATGGAACATTTACAGCACACAAGCACAGGAAGCACACTCCTCATATTCTGAGTGATTTTAAAGGAGTTCTTCTGGAAAAGCCAAATGAAGAACCAACTTTTGAACCTGATAACACTGGAGCTATATGTATAGTAGGACCTTTAACAGCAATCTGACATCAGGCTGTGAATTTTGATCAGATTTTACTTTTTAACAGGATCCATCTGCCTCTGTGGAGAAAAGGAGAGAAGTGGTCCTGAGATGCCTGATTGAGTACATGGGGGAGAGACATGAAGACCTCATCAGTGTCCACCACGTATGTATCGTGCTTAGAGCTACTTGTCTATTTTACTGCTTGTATGTATTCATATTGTGAGGTATACATATTTATCTCATTACTTGTTTGTCTGACCAAACTCTTGATTCTTTTTTGTCTCCACCAATAGAGTCATGATGAAACAGAGGTGCACGCTGAGCTTGGCAGTTGCCCACTGAAAATTTACATATGCCATCAGCCCGACACGATTGGGATCATCATAGGAGGACAGCCCGTGGTCAGAGGTGTGCCAAACCTGTCGAAAGCATGCTGCCTCCTGTTTGGACTTACCTATGCCCTCGACCTCAAGTATCCCTCAAAAATGGTGTATACATTTGAGATATATCAGAGGCTCTTTGTGGGATTGGACCCCATGCGTCCTAAGCCATCATCCAAGTATGCAAACCTCCTTACCAAGTTGTCTTAGATTATTTCTCAGTGGCATCTGACATTGTTTGCTGTCATTAGAAAAAATTCAGTCACTTTGGTAGGTGATTTTGCTAAATGCCAACATAAACGTACTGTAACATAATCAGATAATTTTATAATATTCAGGGTGATATAAATATTTGTCTCTGAATTTTACCAATATTTTTATTTGAAATAATTAGTTTTACAGATTTCTTTTGTTTGTTTTTGATCTTAAAACTCATTTGACAGGTACAAGTTGCTCAGGTAATATAATTTGGTTATTTTCCTTTTTTGTTCATTATTCAGTGCCTTAATTAATGTGCACTTTGGCCTGTGTTCTGTGCCGATTATTACCTCATAAGGTAAATACTCAACAGTGTTGTGTGCACAATTTGGAAGTTCTTAAAAATAATGGTCAAAATATAGAAATATTTTCAATCTATCTTCCCATCTTTTTCTTCTTCAATTTAATTTGTAACTGTTTTTGACAAAGTCTGTTTATGTACAGTTAATCACTGTAGTACTTAGACTATATAGCCATTTAGATTTTTTTTCTGAGGTTATAGACAGGACTCAATTAAAATGTTTATTCACATTTGATTAGGTTAATTTTACTGAGAAAATAAAGTTAATAAAACCTAATTAAAATGAGTACAGGTTACTTGTAGCAACCCATAAATAAGTTACCTATACCAATAAAAGTAGGTTTATCTAACTGAGCAATACTAGTACTATTAGTTAACTCAACTTGATTTTGTTGTGTTTGTATTAAGTAATGCTACAGTGTTTATTACACTTAAAAAAGGCTGCAAGTTGACTCAACTTAAAACATCCAATGCAGCCACTTGCCTCACTTTTTATGTTAGATCTAGGTATTACTTTTTACAGTGTAATTACTACAGTAGGGAATTCTTACGGAAGGTAGAAGGGGCGTACAGATAGAATCAGCATCTCTGTCAGGTGTACAAACAATGCGGTGTACTTTAATATTCGTGTACCACCGCTCGTTGACAAAGATGCAGACCCTACCACCCCACTTCTTACCTGACTGAGACGTCCTGTCAGTCCGCCAGATCATAAAATTGGAGAGAATAACCAGATTTGATTGGAGAGAATAACCTGAGTCTGAGATGGTGTCATCAAGCCAGGTTTCAGTCAGGGCAATAACACAGGTGATACCGCTCCACCCGACACTTGGCATGCAATAAGTCCATTTTATTCTGGAGTGAACATACATTGGCCAGTATGATGGGCAGTAGCGGTGGTCTGAAGGGTCTCCTCCTCAGCTTGGAGCGTACACCTCCTCGCCTACCTCTTTTCCTCAGGCGAAACTCCGGAGGAAGAGCAACTGCCTTGAGGTGATAGACGACCGCAGTTGGAGAAGCTCCCCTCTACTGTAGGTGAGTGGAGTGTGTCCGCTCACTCTTCCGGGTGGAGTCATGAGGGGATTGTGCTGGATCCATCGGGTTGCCCCAGGAAGGCACGCTGCCCGGCTCCTGGGGTGCTCATCCCTTGCACTGGTGCTCCTGGCCACCACTGTAGGAAGTCGTTGTATAGGAAGTGGTTGTAGTCTTCCACTGATCCCAGGGAGGTTCAGGTCAGGGGACTGAGATGACCATGGCAGAAGCTTCATCCTATAGTCAGCTAACTATTTTTGTGTTGATTTGGACATGTGCTTAGGATCATGGTCCTGTTGGAAGATCCAGTGACGGCCCAGTTTTAGTTCCTAGTGTCAGTATTGTGTATGAATAAAATACAAAAAAATATCCCTTTGTCCACTGGTGTTCCCTTGTTGCCCTCACCCTGTTTGTCCCTTTATCCCATTCCCCTTTCCCGTGAATACTGTTACACTCCAACCCTAGACAGGATATCATAACAGCATCTTACCTATAGTTTTAAAAGAGATGAGGGATATTATTTGTCGACCTTTAATAATTTCATAAATCTGTATCTGTTGTTGTGGTACCTTCTGATTGGAAGCATGCTAATATAACACCCATATTGAAAAGGATAGAAGTAATCCATCAAACTATAGGCTTCTGGAAAAGTAATGGAAGCTATAATCTAAGACAAAATGGTAGACTACCCTTGGTGTGTATGTTGATGCTGCCATGTCCCACTCTCACAAATGTGGGGAAGCAATTAAAAAGGCCAGTATGATATTGGGTTACATCTCTAGCTGTGTGGAATTTAGGTCAAGGGAGGTGATATTTAGATTATATAATTCCTTGGGGGGGGCGGCATGGTGGTGCAGTGGTTAGCACTGTCGCCTCACACCTCTGGGACCCGGGTTCGAGTGTCCGCCTGGGTTACATGTGTGTGGAGTTTGCATGTTCTCCCCATGTCGTCGTGGGGTTTCCTCCGGGTACTCCGGTTTCCCCCCACAGTCCAAAAACATGCTGAGGCTAATTGGAGTTGCTAAATTGCCCATAGGTGTGCATGCATGAGTGAATGGTGTGTGATTGTGCCCTGCGATGGGCTGGCTCCCCATCCAGGGTTGTTCCCTGCCTCGTGCCCATTGCTTCCGGGATAGGCTCCGGACCCCCCACGACCCAATAGGATAAGCGGTTTGGAAAATGGATGGATGGATAATTCCTTGGTAAGAGCCCACCTAGAATATTGTGTGCAGGTTTGGTCACCTTACCGTTAAAACCATAACTGCTGATTTGAACTATTTGTGTGTTTTAAATGCACAATAGCGTTAAATTCATAAATCCAGCTTACCTTAAAAAGGACATTGCTGCCTTTGAAAGGGTTCAATGTAGGGCTACAAGAATGATTCCTGGTCTTAGAGGAATGTCTTATGAGGAGAGGTTAGCTGAGCTGAATCTATTCAGCCTTGAGCAAAGGAGACTAAGGGGGGACATGATCCAGGTATGTAAGATTCTAATAGGATTATTTTTTTCCATTACTGCAATTTGTCACACATGATTATATAACAGAATAGATGAAACCCTGCCTACATCGAACTTTCTCCCAGGGATTCACTATCCCAGTGCAATTCAATACAGTCAGTATCTACTGAGATGCTTGATATATTTTCTTTTTCATTGCATTATTGATGGACATAGAGGACAGAATTTGGCTGAGACAGCATTAGCTTGAAATTTTTATTACATAATAAATATAAATTCTTAAAATTCATAATTTTCACGACAGTGAAAAAGCCATCAGGCCATTGCAGAAGCCCAGGATGATATTTTCATCAATGACTGTCTTTGCTGGCTGTCGCGACCAGTATTTTTCTCTGGGCCAGTGGTGGGTCTCATATCCAGGCACGGAGAATGGGTCCTTATGCCTTTTTGACTCCCTGTGTTCCTGAGTAACAGGTTCCCTCCAAGATGACATGTTAGACAGAACTGCGGCTTCTTCCTCCCTGTCATTTACTTTCTGCGCCGCTTGTTGAGGCTGAGGCTGGACACACAGATGGAGTCTCATCCTCAAAACCAGTTTCTTTTGCTGGCCTGTTGCACAGAAACATTTCTCTTTATTGTACATTGTAATATAATTTCAGCAACTATTCTGCTGTTATTCAATCAGTGAGAATCATTTTCATAGTGCCGACCAATTTTTTAAACTCCAATTATGATCAGACTGTCTCCAATTAATGTAAAAAAAAAAGCTCTGAAATACATACGTTTGAATACTGGCTGCTGGTGATGATCCACCCCAACATCCACGTCTCCAGTGCTGGTGCCAGCCTGGATAGAGGGAGGTGTTGTGGGTGAAGACTTTTCATCTCCCCAATCTATCACCTCATCCCACTTATCCCAGGCTGCCCAGTACTCGTCATCTGTCCAATCCACTGCTTTCTCCATTCTCCTAGTGCTGAGAGGAGAAAAAGGTATCGGTCAGACAGGTTGCACTACAGCACACCAGACAACAGTAAAAACCTCTTAAAGAGCAAATAAATAAGCCGGTTCAATCTAATAATTGTACTTAATAACAAAACAGTACTATCACCTAAGTTTTATCAATGTAGATGCCCAGAAAGTTTTACTGTCACGTATATATGCACTTGTTATAGTGGCAGTACACATATGAACAATAATGCTAATATACTCAATGCAGCTACAGGAAATACAAATACAGAGCATATGGCATACCGAGCATTCTCCTGTATGGTATTAATTCTCGTGGCGCCCCCCCTCCCCCGGTCAATAAAATGTATCACTTGGCAAAAGTTATCCACTTAATACGAACCAGTGTTAATTTTGACAAATTTTTATTTAGTTTTAGTCGTAGTCTTCTGACTAAAATGTAATTTAGTTTCAGTGATAATTTGGTCATCTAAAATATTTTAGTTTTGGTCAACTATATTTCATAAGATTACAGTTGAGTAAAACCAGTTGATTTCCATCCATCCATCCATTTTCCAAACCGCTTATCCTATTGGGTCGCGGGGGGTCCGGAGCCTATCCCGGAAGCAATGGGCACGAGGCTGGGAACAACCCAGGATGGGGGGCCAGCCCATCGCAGGGCACACTCACACACCATTCACTCTCACATGCATTCCTACGGGCAATTTAGCAAGTCCAATTAGCCTCAGCATGTTTTTTTTTTGGACTGTGGGGGGAAACCGGAGTACCCGGAGGAAACCCCACGACGACATGGGGAGAACATGCAAACTCCGCACACATGTGACCCAGGCGGAGACTCGAACCCGGGTCCCAGAGGTGTGAGGCAACAGTGCTAACCACTGCACCACCATGCCGCCCAACCAGTTGATTTAGTCGACTAAAATGAAAAGTTCAAAGAATAATGTTTAAAGTTTCCCTTCGATTTCTGAAAGTCATTATGTTCACCAAGATGAAATTAAACCAATGTTAAGGAACGGTGTTAAGGTCTGACTGTGCAGTGCACAGTGACAAAGATTTCACTCTTATTTGAAACATAAACATGTTCATTCACCTGGAAACTAAAATCAGTAATGCCATTAATGCAAAAATAAAGAAAAAGTGCACAGGCTATAGTGCCACCTGGCCTGCTCTATCTGAATATTAAAATAAAAATATTAAAATAAATATTTGCGATATTTTTATTTACTATTGTTCGCTGTTAAATGTTTCACCTGAAATTCTCAAATATGTTTAAAGAAAAAGACCAATAAGGGATTTATACCCATTATCAAGAAAAAAAATCCAAACGTTGAAAACATACCTCTCAACGGTAGCAGGTATTGCAACCATTCTATTTGAACATTTTCAACATCAAAATAATTACCCCAAGGCAACAATTTTATGAGTATATAGAGCCAAAAAACCTCTCTTTCAGGTGATTTCATGTTCGTTGAAGTTTCCGCTTTTTAACAACTGTATAAAGTAATGTTATTTGTTATATAAATCAGGTGAAACAAAAAAAAAGCGTACGTTTTCATGGTTGACAGACCTTAAGCTTCTGGCATGATACGCTTTCAGACTCACGCAGGAAATATTACGGCAATCTTACTGTATTATACCATTATAAACCTAAAATTACGTCCAATTTATACATGGTAAATACAAAAGCAGACTATTTACAAGGTACGAACTGCTACATATGTGTGCTGACAACTCGAACTGAAAATCTCACTCCAGCCAGCTAGTCGAAGTTGGCAACCCCGCGTTTTATTTGAAAAGAAAAGTAAAATACGCTGCTCTCGCCTGAAACCGCTTGTCATTCCTTTTGCGTTGTTACTCCGACAAATATAAAGCTAATATAAGAAGAACATGTCACGTTTTATACATGTTTCGAAATAATAAGACCGCCCATATCCTACTCTAATTGCGATTGAAGTGATAAGTTCGTATGTATTTATATTAAAACGAGACTTTAATTTAATTACCGGTGTGGAATTACAGTATACAAACCAATACTTAAATCCACGAACAGTAAAATATATGACATAAAAACGATTGTATTAAGGTTTTACGGTTTAAGTTAAGCACTTTATTTTATCTAATTTTGAAATGCAGTCCTGTATACTTTTAAAACTTTTGTCCTTTTAAACCTAGTAAATGAGAGAACATTATAAAACATATCGGCACTCATACATGTATGTTCAGCTCTGTCACGTAACAATAAATATTGTCAAAAAGTCTTTGAATTGTACTGAATTCATTTGATAGTTAGATTTTGATTACATGCAATGTTGATACAACTAATAGGATACTTAATATGTCACACTAAAGAGTTAGACATTATGATCTTCCAGACCTTCGCTTCAAGAAATTCTCCAAATGGACCTCTTTAACTTTTAGCTGAATACCCCTGCCTTATGCGAACTACATTAGTTCTGATTGTATGTCGTCTCTGGCAAACATTTTCCTCTCGTTTTTATTTGTTGACGAAAGTGTTAATACGCTTCGTCATAGTCTTAGGTCTCGCAAAATCATTTTTATTTAGATATCGTCTCGTTTTAGTCTAAAAATAAATGTCGTTGACGATAACGATGATTATGG
This sequence comes from Brienomyrus brachyistius, assembly GCF_023856365.1. Classification (NCBI taxonomy): domain Eukaryota; kingdom Metazoa; phylum Chordata; class Actinopteri; order Osteoglossiformes; family Mormyridae; genus Brienomyrus; species Brienomyrus brachyistius. The sequence goes on from NW_026042348.1 coordinate 1,116,993, forward strand.
ATGAAAATCTGTAACTGATTTTATTTCGAGAGAAATCGCCAAAAAAGTTTAAAACTGGTTTTTCTTTGCCACTCCCCAAGTACCAAAATTTATAAGTAACAGTGTAGCAGTGCATTGTGGAAGACCACCTTGCCCTCTTGTTCAGCAAATTGTCATTAGCAGTCAATGTTAGCCGGTTGATCAGTGTTAACCCAGGAACGCCCTGCCCCCGTCCCCATCACTGCGCTAATTCTTTTGTGGGGGACCCGCCCCCACCCCCCTGCAAAATGTATTTTGGGGGACTCAAAAATCAAGTGCCAATATTTAATCCTAGTTCAGAACTGTATAGAAGTCTACCACTTACCTAGCCATCTTGATCAAGAATGAGCGCCACTGGTGATAGGTCAAAGTTATACAATACTTGAAAATTCTAGAACTTCTATGACAAGATACGCACATAGCAACATGAATTCAGCCAATCAGTGCCCTTGAGTGAGATGCTGTCGTGGTTTTTTCTCCTTCCCCGCCAAATCAGAAGTCAGAGGTCCGCTTGTGCAGTATCCAGAATTCAGTCTTTATTGCAACAATGAAGTTACAACCAAGGCTGGACACGTAAAAGTGTGTCCAGTACTGTTTTACACCAATTTTTATAAGTTCTTATCATTTAACAATATCTTGTCACTTAAGCATCATCATTCCTTCAGCCATTCACAATAATTGTTTTTTCCCTTAATCCACACCCCTAGGTGACAAGTTTGTCCATCATTTCTTTTACCGTTTGGTCTCTCGGCTGAACATAATGGTGGCGCGAGCAGCTCCACTTGGTTTTTAAAAAATGCTCAGCCGTGAACTTCGGGTGAACTCAGGCGAATCCCTTCCTTCAGTAGTAAACCTAGGCAGTTTCAGCCTTTTACACATTGTCTAACTAAAAGGTTGATAATATATTTATCCTTTAACATTGTGATAAAATATACGTTAATAAAAGAATATTCATAGATTCAGGACTAACATAAAGTAGATAACAGAATCTCAGACTAACAAAAGGTGCAAATACATACTCAGTTGATTATATTGTAATCAACACAAAGCAATGTTTATATTGTAATGATTACATCATGGATATTTGACACACTTTTTAATAATATCATAATACTTGTATTCTACGTTATATAGTGCTAAATAATATTCCATATATTTCCCCCTTTGGGACTCCAAGGAGTCCCACACACAATCCTGTCCATCCAGCCTAGGAGGGAGGGCAAAATCCCTATGACCCAGGGAAATTCCACTCCCAGCCCGCCACAGGCACGGCCCCCCTTTGGGGTCCATGGCAGGCATGGCTCACAAACTACTAACACTGAGAATCAACCAACAGCAGCACAGGGGGTACATCAGGAAAGGGAGGGCCTCTAACATCGGGGAGGGGGGACACTGTCGGCCTTGGTCCCCGGCCGCCACTGCTGGCGAGGTGGCAGCCGGAGGGCTGGGTGCGTCGGGTTGCGCCTCCCTTCTGCTCTTCTTCCTCCCCCGGGGGGATGCACCGCTCTTCTTTCGCCTGCTGCTGACGCCTGGAGCCAGGGCGAGCTGCTCCACCTTGTTCGGAGACCCCTCCTGCATTGGTGTCGTACTTGAAGGGGCCTCCTCCACCTCGACCAGGGCTTCTCCTCCTGCCCCCGTCGCCGGCTGTTCCTGCCCAGTCGTGGGGGCTAGAGCTCCCCCACCATTCTCCGTGCCGACTGCTCTGTTACCCGACAGAGCGTCGGCATATGTAGTCTCTCTCTTTGGGCAGATGGTCCTCGCCGTTGCAGTGAATGCAGCGACGGGGGCCCTTGCAGTCCCTGGCCATGTGCCCCGACTCCAGGCAGTTGCGGCAGCGCAGATTGGCGCATCCCTCCAGGGTGTGTCCAAAGCTGTGGCACTGCCAGGCAGAAGGGAGGCTGTCCAGAATAAAAAAGGTATGCCTTATTGCCCTGTAGAGTAAAATAGGCTGGGGGGTGGCTAAAACCGCCTGCCCCATTAGCGTCCGGGCGCAGGCGGGCCTGGAACTGGCGTCGGCCAGTCCAGATCCCCAGCTCATCCCGGATGTCCCTGTGGCCAGGAAGAAGATCCACATACTTTGTCAGAAATTGGGAAACGGCCTCGGCGGTAACATGCGGGTTGAAACAATGGACTGTTATTACCCGCTTGTCGGGCCACCACAGCGGCTCGATGTTGTAACGTCCGAGGAGGGGGTGCTGGGCCCCCTCCTTGCTCCGCTCCAGGACCTTGGTGTAACTCTCGTCGGTGGACAAGGTGACCTCAAAGAATTGGAAGGGGCCATTCCGCTGTACGCAAAGAATATGAAGGCCCAGTGCTTTGAAGGCCACCTCCCGGATGAAGGCCAGCCGGTCGGGGAAGGTGCCCACCTCCTCCTCAGCCCTCCAGCAGAACCGGGCGGTATTCCGCAGGCCCCCGCCTGCTACCAGCCACGGCCCGCTGAAGGGCTTCCTCGATGGTCCGCCGGCCGTTGCCATCCGGGAAGGTCCACCGACGTCGCCGCTGGAGCAGAGTCCTTCTGCCGCCGTGGTCCCGACGTCCGCCGTCCGCCAATCTGGGATGAGTCGAGCAGAGCTAAACTATAAAAGCAGCTAAAAAAAAAAAAAACACCAGTTCGCCCAGCAGGGCGGCGGACAAGCCACCAGCCACTGCGGGATCCCCAGCCTACTATAAACAGAAATAAAAGCAGGGATAAAAGGCTAAAAAGGAAGGCACGGGTCGCCCCGTGGCAGCGGCGGTCAAGCCACCTGCTGGTCACGCCTTAGGTTCACCGTGCCTTCCTCTAAAAAACCCGACGCAGTCCGTAAAAAAGCAGTAAAAAGTCAGTAAAATCCACTTGATCTTAGCCAAAAGGCCAAGAAGCGATACCCGCAGACTGCACCCCGCCGATTTTTAAATAATATTATGCTTGTACTACTTGCATTAACACAAAATCACAATTTAAAAGGCTGAAACACCATGCAAATCAATGCCAACCCAGTACAATAAGAATTTTAAGGATAACATTTAACAAATAGAACTACCTGCAGAACTATTACCCTTAAAACAGGCAAAAGAGCAATTCCACCAACAAATACAATTATACACCATTAAAATCTAATTACATGGCCAATAAAACAATTAAAATGTTACCTTATATGCATGCCAATAAAAAGTTAAGACAAAAAGAAAAAGTTCAAAAAGGAACATACCCGCAGACTTCCGACCTCTGCACAAGGGTCGGGCTAAAACACTGTCATACACCTTCCTAAAACACATAAAAGCAGTAACCTTAGGAACAAAATAGGTCAATCACAGAATAAACAGCACAACAGATAAAATAAAATGTTAATAATGTTAATACTGATGAATATGTGCTAACAGTGATCAACATCAAAAAAGTGCTCAGTAAATTCTGTACATGCCATTAAATAAAATCCAAACCAAATAAAACACAAGCACAGAAAAAGAAAGCAAACTTACATAAAACCCGAGGTGTCCTTTGTGTGCTTCAGGAAAGCACATCATGTCAACCCTGTAGGATGGATTGTCACCACCTAGATGTACTGGGGCAGCCTAGGATCAAGGCAGTTAGATGGATGTCAGCTTACCTCTAGGGGTAGGTCGTTTAGGTGGATGGCAGCTTATTTCTGTGATCAGGGTGTTTGGGCAAATGTCAGCTTGCCTCTGAGATCAGAGTGTTTAGGTGGAAGCGAGGTTACCTCAGGGGTCAGGGGGCTGGGTCACAGGCAGCCTACCTCTGGGGTTAGGGCATTTGGGTGGATGTGAGCTTACCTGAGGGGTCTGCGTGTTTGGGTGGACAGCAGCTTGTCTCTGGGATCAGGGTATTTGGGTAAATGTCAGCTTACCCCAGAGAACAAGGCGGTTAGATGGAAGGTAGTTTACCTCTGGGATCAGCATGGTTGGGTGAATGGCAGATTACTTCTGGGAACAATGTGTTTGCGTGGATGGCAGCCTACATCTGGGATCAGGGTGTTTGGGTGGACAGTGCTTTGCCTCTGTGATCAGGGTGTTTCGGTAGACGGCAGCTTACCACTGGGATCAAGGAGCCTGAGTGGATGAAAACATACCTCTTTTATCAGAGTGTTTGGGTTTATGTCATCATAACGCTGGAGTCAAGGCGCTTGGTTGGATGCAGTTGGTTGGATAAGAGCTTTACCTTTGGAATTAGGGCATCTGAGTAGATGACAGCATAACTCTGCGATCAGGGTGTTTGGGTACATGTCAGCTTAGCTCTGGGGTCACGGTCTTCGGTTGGATGTGAGCCTTCCTGTGGAGTCAGGGCGTTTGGGTGAACAGCAGCTTACCTCTGGGGTCACAGCGTTTGTGTGTAGGGCAGCTTACTACAGCTAACTCTCAATTAGTTTAACTGAATTCATCCAAAAAAATTATATTTCTCTCTATACCTGACACACAAAATACTGTGACTTATATATAATGTGGCATGTTGTAAATGCAACCAGTAATCAGAAGACAGTGTGACATGTGCTGCACACCAGGGCAATTTCAGAATCCCAAATCAGATCTGTAGTTAACACCAAGCTATGGTAAACCAAGTGGCAACTATATACATGTATGGAAATCACACAACCCGAAAAACATATTAATACACAGGTATGTCTGACTCACTATCAAAAACGATGTAAACTTCCCTGTAGTAGTTAATAGATTAACAGACACAAAAAACCCAGAGGTACACCAACGAAAACACAGTGCAATGCTAGTACCAACTAGCAAGAACTAGCTAACCAGCTAAAAAGTCGCAATTAACTTCTAAACTATCAAAACCCAGCTACATCGATAAGTACAAAAATTACCACGGAACATACATGTATTAGTTTAATAAAGTTTAGGCAGAAATTATCTAAATAAATCCGGCTTTGGTTTTGTTTGCCGGAGCTCCAACGTCGGACATGTCTTACTCAAAGGGCGCGAACTTTGGCCGGTTTGTGGCAAAGTAACCATGACAACCGCCTGCCGCTGGCGCCACACAACGTCGTTGACCGCAGTCAGACTCTCGCGTGTTTACGTCTGACTGACGCCGCCATAATGAGATTTAGTAGTACTAACGTTAAAAAAAAGCTCTTACCAACCTCATTTCACTGTATCCTATGCACGGCAATTTATTTAGCTTTCAACAAACTTAATTTTACAGAACAGAATTTCTGTATTGCCTCATATATATATATATATGTTCATTAATTTAATCTAGGCAACGCACTGAATTACGACGGCCAATATTATGTATTATTTTGACAATAATATAAGTAGATTATTCTTTTACTATATGTAAATTCCTTAATTATATTCCATTGCTACTTTACAAAAGCCTTCAGGGAGTTTGGTCTTTTCATGACAACTAACCAAGTGTCTAACCAGTGTTTACCTGAATAATACAGAAAATTAAATGACACTTGTTAAACTCACCTGGACGTACCTTTTACAGTCGTTTAAACCGTCATGAGCAATGCTGAAATCACTGTTGCAAACAGTTCAGCGCGTAACATTGTCATTATTTTTCATCCTTTTTAAACAAGGACACGTTTTTTGTGTAGTCTGTGGTGAAATGCATTTTATATTTTCGTTTTTTGAGACACTCTCCCTCCGCCGTGACGCTCCATGGAACCGATACCTTCGGTTCTCTAGGAGTTAAATAAAAGCCCGCCCGCACTGAAATATGATTGGCTTATATGGCTAAGTAAACCAATCAGGATGCTGTCTGTCTAGCACTGACTACATGAAGAGTCACACATATAGGGATCCACACATATGCACGTTCTCTCTTTCTCTCTATCCTTCTCTCTCTCGCTCATTCCTAGCTCATTTACTTGCTCATTAGTGCGCGCTACTGTCTCGCGTGCATGCTCTTGTTTGCTTGCTCTAGTTTCCGGAATATATATTTTTTTAATTTAGGAGCATCAGGGAGCCGCTGTCAATATGCGGGAGACTTGGGATGTCTGGATAACTGCTTATTTGTACTATAATGATAACTGATCATTTCCAGGGAGCCGTGATGATATTCTAAATTGTGCAGGGTTATATAAGTACTGTGAAGCTGTCTTTATCTAGTTAAATGTTTACAAATATTTATTATTTTATTATATTTCATGTATATTTTCAACTTATTCACACCTTATTGTACCATGCCTCCATGCATACTTTACTGTAAAATCAGACAGATAAACGTTTAGAAAAATAATCGATTCTACAACTTGACTTGCAGCTGTCCAATTACACATCCATATTTTATTGCTGCAGATAACTGAGGTAGGTGTGGCATATAACGCTGAAGGTTAGACGTATAGTACAATAACATATGTACAACATGTGGGCATTTCAGTCAGACAAACGTTTAAAATGGAAAACGAGCTTTATATTTTACCAGCAATTTCCATAGCACGTCTTAGTCGAAGTACTACACTGCCATCTATTGGACAAGTAGGGTTACTGAATCATGAAATGTGTCTTAAATCATGTTTTTTTAGGACCACTAAAAGAGGATTATCAGTATGAAGGTTTATCAATAAAAATAATTTATTAAAATAAATATTACAGGACTCTCCCTGAAAATAAGGTGTTCTTAGCTTCCAAAGCCAAGGACACATTCTAGTGATTTTCCAGGAGACTGGACCTAACTAACCTGGGGCCTTATGAAAAACAATCAATCAGCTCATGTTGAAGCTCACAAGGTGTGGAGAACAAGAAAGACAAGTAAGGGAGAAAGACATGGTGCAGAGCATACACAAGCAGTGTAGCGGCACATCAGTTATAGTGTATGATTAAAAATACATCATTTCTCACAGTATCAATAGTGGCCCATTGCTCCTACTGTAGCCTTACACCTCCAGGGTTGTGGGTTCAATCTGCACCCCTGCTGTAATAAACAGTGAAATTATCACAGTAACACTGTTTATCAGTAAAATAGCACAATACTGTAGAAAGTAGGGCAATATTTATGAGAACCTTGCTGATAAAATGCTGCAATGCACTGTAATTCAGTACGTAAACTGCAAATAAATAAACTGTAGAATTTACTCAAATTAAATGATGCAATAATTTGCACTCGCTTTTTTGGGTTGAATTTAGTATACGCAATTCTAGGAAATATTTTAAATAAATCAAGTTAAAGTCTGGGGTGGCACGGTGGTGCAGGAGTTTAGAATGGCATCACTGGTTCATCAGGTGTGGAGTTTGCATGTTCTCCCCATGTCGTTGGCACTGTTGCCTCGCACCACTGGGACCCGGGTTCGAGTCTCTGCCTGGGTCACATGTGTGTGGAGTTTGCATGTTCTCCCCATGTCGTTGGCACTGTTGCCTCGCACCACTGGGACCCGGGTTCGAGTCTCTGCCTGGGTCACATGTGTGTGGAGTTTGCATGTTCTCCCCATGTCGTTGGCACTGTTGCCTCGCACCACTGGGACCCGGGTTCGAGTCTCCGCCTGAGTTATATGTGTGCGGAGTTTGCATGTTCTCCCCATGTCGTCGTGGGGTTTCCTCTGGGTACTCTGGTTTCCCCCCACAGTCCAAAGACATGCTGAGGCTAATTGGAGTTGCTAAATTGCCCGTAGGAGTGCATGTTTGAGTGAATGGTGTGTGAGTGTGCCCTGCGATGGGCTGGCCCCCCATCCTGGGTTGCTCCCTGCCTCGTGCCCATTGCTTCTGTGATAGGCTGCGGACCCCCCGCGACCCAGTAGGATAAGCGGTTTGGAAAATGGATGGATGGATGGATATTATTCAGAACAATAAGTAAAAAAAACACTTACCGTGTCAATTCTAGGGAAATTAGTTTCAGTAGTTTTGTGGTTGAGGTGACACTTCATCCAGTCCAGACGGTGGATAATTGCAAAACATCAGGTCAGCAGGATCACTGCTTCGTTTCGCGACTAACATTTTCCGCGCTCTAACATACCGGTCTCGCACTTGTTGCCACTTGTTTTTACAAATTTCCAAATTAAAATTCAGGATGTTTGAAATCTCTTGCCATCTATTATTACACGTTATTTTGATGAGGATAATTGCGGACCTGCTCAATCAACAGGTCCTCAAACGTGGACATCTTGACTGTTGACTGCAGATCTCGCAACACTGCCCCCTATAAATTATGCAGGTATTGCATCTCCGTATACGTTCCGTTAATTTTTGAGTACGTGCACAAAAACCGACGCAAAGAACGCAGGATACGGACCGCGGCTGTACGTACGTACATAAGTGTGTAATGAAAAGCAAGTATTTTTCTGCCTTTAGTTTAACATGTAGCCCTACCTCTCGGCTCTGCTTCAAGTGGGCTCTGCCTGCAAGATTTCTGACAGAAGGGATAATCCAGATCTGGCAGGTTAAGAATAATATTGTGAAGTTGTTTACCAATCTCTACCTCAGTGCCCTCTCTAAGATGCAAAATAGTCTATCTGCTGGGGAAACCTCTGAATGCTTAGGTTCACCCATCCCTACTGCAGGCACAAGCAGACTGATGGGATGTGCCAGAGATGTGGTCAGAGCATGGCTGCATAGTAATGACACTGTCACTGCCACTGGAGATGTGGATGCAGTCCTTAGTGTCCTGAAGCAGCATTCTTATTTGACTGTGCATTCTGGGATGCCTCCAGTAGATTTTTGTTCAACCAAGTCAGATGCTAGGGAGGATCCTCTGGACTATTGGGTTAGGCTGAATAAGGCAGCAGATGATGCCAAAGGGTTTATTACATGAGATGTTAGGGCACTGCCATGTCTTTTAGAAATTGCTCTGTAGGAATATCTTATTAATGCATAAATTACATTTATCTGATGCTTTGATCCCTGCGATGGGCTGGCCCCCCATCCTGGGTTGTTCCCTGCCTCGTGCCCATTGCATCCGGGATAGGCTCCGGACCCCCTGCGACCCAGTAGGATAAACGGTTTGGAAAATGGATGGATGGATGGATGATGCCTCGATCCAATAAATGAGTATTTATGTCTGCTCCCTGGGACTCAAAGCCCTTTAGTACCCCGGTGTCTCAGCATATGGTCGCTGCTGATCCTGGTGGGAGGGGACTTGTCATTGGTGATGTAACCACTACTGTCTAGCTCCTCTACCATTTGCCTCCCATTGTAATTTCTCATGTCAAGGTGCACCCTGGGGCGGCATGGTGGTGCAGTGGTTAGCACTGTTGCTTCACACCTCTGGGACCCGGGTTCGAGTCTCCGCCTGGGTCACATGTGGGGTTTCCTCCGGGTACTCTGGTTTCCCCCCACAGTCCAAAAACATGCTGAGGTTAATTGGACTTACTAAATTGCCCGTAGGTGTGCGTGTATGAGTGACTGGTGTGTGAGTGTGCCCTGCGACGGGCTGGCCCCTCATCCTGGGTTGTTCCCTGCCTCGTGCCCATTGCTTCTGGGATCGGCTCCGGACCCCCCGCGACCCAGTAGGATAAGCGGTTTGGAAAATGGATGGATGGATGGATGGATGTGTGGGTATGAGTATCTGTATATAATTAATAAATCATTCATATTAATCACATATTAATCAGGTAAAACACTAACCTGAGGACAGATTATGTTCAGGGAGAAATGTAAATAAATCAACCTGTCCAATGCTAGGATATTACCTTCATCAACTCAGCCAAGTCTGTGGCTAAGAATGGCATCACTGATATCTTGTCAAAAAAGGAGTGAAGGTCCTGGTGATAGCAGAAATGTAGAAATGTAGCTTTGCGAAAATGAGGGGTCTGTCTGAGCAGCTTCAAGGGTGTCAAACGATGCAGTTCCTGGATTTGGTAGCTTCCTCATTCTGACTGCATCCAGGTACCTGGTCAGAGACGGCCACACCTCCAGGGCTCTCTGCTACTGGTAAGTTTAAGCCATCGGTGGCTACAGGATGCAAGTGGAAATTTTGCAGATTTAGTAAAAGCAGTGAAGTCCTCTCTCCTTGCTGGCACACTATGGAAGATAATACAAATGGCTTTCAAACTTCCTCTAGCTGCCATAAGGAGAAACCACATTTGCTGGCATTATATGGGGTTTGAAGGCCACAGCTCCCAACCACAATCAGCTGAGTGCCCTCATACTGCTCATGCTGTTCTTCATGAAGCAGTTCTAAAAACTTCCAGTTTACATTTGGTCCATCCATGGAGACTGAAAGCAGCTGATGAAAAACTGAGTGTCATTTATCAAGCATATATAGACTAGGTGATCATCTATCACAACAAGTAAAACTTAGAACTGCTGCATGGGAAAGTCATATTTTATTATTGTGAAATTTTCAAAAATGTGTTGTTTTTTTTAGATTTACGCATTTTCCAGTTGAAAAATAAAATGTGTTCTCTGTTACAGATTCCAACACGAATGCAAGAATAATAATAATGCATCATTTCAAAACAAAACAGCTATAGTTAGACTACAGGTATTTAGATTTAGATATTAGTGTTGGCTTATAACTTACTTTAAAGTGGTGTAGTAAATCCTAAGGTGTTCTATGACCCATGAATTGGGATCCCAGCTATCTGGACTGGACTTGATTCTCTTTCCAGTAACGAGCATGTAGGTCCAGTTGCTTGGTTTTAGTTGTTTGGTTGAGGGTCTCATCAAACATCAAAGTAAAACTGCCACTGTTGACATCGACCACGCGGAGTTTAATGATGTCAGGAGCCAAATCAAATCTTGTGAAATAGGCTGTTTTGTCTTTACCACACGTGAAGTTTATTGCGATTTCCTAGTCGGGAAACATACAAATGTAACAACAGAAAAGGCTGAAATCCACTTTACCACGTTGTTCAAGTATTTTCCAGTGTCCTGGGCTTATTCGGGTTGTCAGTTTGCTGCAAATAGAAATTTGGAATTGTCAGGGGCAATATAACTACAGCTTTTCATGTAAACGGGATTAAAACTCTATGTAGAAATGAATGGACACACAGAAACATATCCCCAACTCCCTCATTAGCGCTGTAGGATTGGTGTCTTGTTACGCTGTGCAGGCACCACAGTACCTCTGCCTGGAGGGTAGCGCTGGACCCAAAGGTAGACCTGAGGTCTGTCACTGTAACTGATGTGGCGGTCACTGCTGGGTTCGGAGATGGAGCTGAAGTCTGAGAAACTGTTGAGACGGAACAGAAGTGAGAAATGGCAGGCGCCTGTTGGCGGGTTATGGCAGCAGCTTTGTGCTTCACGCTGTGCATATGTGACTCTACAGCTTTAACTCCCACTGAACCAAGTTTAAAAAGCTTCTTGCACAGCGTACAGGGGTCTCATAGCTATTACCTGGAACTGCTTTTAACCATGTCGCAAATGTGGGATTATCCAACCCAGTTAACGTTAAACTTGCACTTCTCCATGAATGACGTGTCCACTAGCAACAAACTGCTAATGTGCGTCCCTGAAATAGCGCCCCTCCCACAAACACAACGGAAATGTTGGCGGTTCCGCTCATTCCGATCTCATACACAAAAATGCAAAACACCAATTAGAAATTCACCAAATTCTTTATAGATTACCAGAAAAACATATAGCAATCTTGTTTACTGGGTCTGTGGTATTTTAAGACCTTTGAACTCTGGATTTAAGGACTACTAGTCATTTTTAAAGATATTTAAGGCCTTAATTTTGGAAAATCCAATGTAACATTTTTTAAGAATCTGCAGATACCCTGCTCTTATACATTAAAGACGAGGGTTTATATGAATAAAAAGACGCACATGAAGACTGTAATCTCAATTGATCAACAGTAAACCTTCCATAATGATATAACGGTATTTAACACCTCTGTAAGATAGAGATGATGTTTCAGACAAAGCTGGAGAAAGTCAGGCAAAATCTTTCACTTTTACCTTTTCATTTAGATCATTCATCCTAAAGCTCTTGACTTGGTAGGTTATTCAGATTATTTTCTACAGATTAGTATGAATTCTCTCCTGTATTGAATTTGGTACATCAGAGTGAACAGATGAACAGAGTTCATTACACCCATATGACCATAACGTGTTTCCCCCCATCATATAAATGTGGATTTGGATAAAATTGTCTTCCTTTTAAATTTATATTTTGTATATTTCAGTTAACCAAATGTCAGCCTTACTGTAGGTGACAAAGGAGAGACATTTTACACCCTCACAGACCAAAAACAAGGAGTTTTAATTGCAGAGTTCAACATGTGACGACTACACAGTAATGACTGGCTAAGATGTTTCTGTGACTAATATAAACTCACCTTGTGTAGGGAAGTACAGCAGTACGCATAGGACGTCAGGACTCACACTGAAATTCCCTGCATTTGGATATATTATGTAACTCATGGTTTTGTAGGAATGTTGATACACACATATATAAAGATATCATATATGAATTTGGATTTGGGTCTGGCTGCAACTGGAGAGGCTTGTAGTACATATTCTGCAAAATTTTTATAATGGTTGTTGCAAATATTATGTACAAACCATGACAGAGGCTTGAATGCATACATGGGTTTTGTTGGGAAAATATCAGTTCATGAAATACATTACTAAGGAAACTGCAGTTTCTTTTACTCCTATTTAATACTATTAAGCACAGACATCACAAGGAAAAGAAACTTATTTATAATGATTTATACAGCAGACAATAACTACACATACAAATATAGCACAGAAAAATCCAATAATACTATCGGACAAAATGGCCATGGAAATGTAACAGAGAGCAGTGAGCTGGAGACCAGAGTCTTGACCTTGAGGAGTGAAACATAATATTTAATTTCTCTGTGCCGCAAACCTGACAGATACACTACTTTTCAAAAAGAAAAGAACTTACTTCCTCACACATTTCTAAAAGGATGTTTTTGTTTAATCCCTCCAGCTCACTGAGAAATAACACATCAAGAGCACATATGGCCTAAATAAAGATATAACATAGACATATAATACACTGGGCGACATTTTAAAATGTTTTGTTAGGTGATTTAACAAAAAACAAGTGCATGTTCTACAGTTTTTCCTGTAGTTTTAGAATATGGCTTCCAATTTGCCGCCACATGTCTGGTTTTGTCACAATTTACAATTAAAGTTCAACATAAATTACACTAACGACATCAAATTTGGTTAATAATAGCAAATGACATTTTTCAAACACCCTTCATAAACAAACGTTTTTAGTATATTTAGTTTTGCTCCAGTACGTCTGCTTTTTCGACGTAACTTTATTTCATATACAATGCATTGTATTCCTAATAATGTCATATAAAATCACCAGTAACCTGTCATAGACTCATTTTTTGTACAAACTAGTCAGCAGGGTTTACAGGCAGCTTGCAGATATGTAAACTTACAGGTATGCCGCTGCAGGTCAACTGACGCCGACCTTTGTATGCAGAACTGTGTTCCGCCTTCCGGTACTAAGTGACAGTCCAACAACTCAAGGTGGTCTATCTTACAATTATCATGCCCCGCTTGTCCGCTTCTCCTGTGTGCCACGCCCCTCGTTAACCTCGTATGGAATCCCGATGTCATTAGCTGTTTACACTTATTTTCATTAGTCCTATGTATTTAACTCCACAACAAAGTATGTTTCCCCAGTCTTGTCATTGGAGTCGCCAGGGGCGCCGCTAAGGGGGGGAAAGTTGGGACAATTCTAAGGGCCCACGCCCTTTAGGGGCCCCCAGAGATCTGCTTTATTAATAATAACACTACTAGCAGTAAAGTAAAAGAAATTAAAAAATGTATCTACAAAAGAGTTACAAATAAAACAAAATTACGGCTTATTTCTGCATCTCCAGTCAAATTACACCCCTCTCTGATTCACTGCATGGTTCAGCCCATCCTACCTAGCGTAGAGTGTCGCTGCTGAGTGAGAGCAGGTGCAGATATGTCAAGTTCAACAAAGAAGCATAAGTCCGGTCATCGGAAACGACAAGCGAGGTTACATAGAGCAGAGAGAGAAAACGGGCCGACAATTACTCACTAAGTTTTTCGAAAAGAAAGGTATTCACGAAGCTTCCTTTGATGTAATGTTGGCGCTACTTGCATAGCGAACCATTAACGTTATCTGATACTGAATAGAACAGGTTACGTTTTTCACCAATGAAAATTAAATATGTAATTTTTTGTCCAGATATAGATCTTGAATTTGTTGCAAATATGCCAGCATTATCTTATTGGCTAACTATGCTGGCGGACTTTAAATACTACCACCGTGTATGATAGCAGATAGTTCACTAATAATGAGATCTTCCTAATACTGTACAGATGCAGCCTCGCCCTCACCCACTCTTCCTCACGAAGTTCCCCCGGCTCTTCTCCCAGTTGAAGAAGGAAGTAACCAGAATGTCACTGAGATCCATCCTTTTAAAAACAGGCTAAAAGGCATTGCAGTTTGATTATAAGCATTAATTATACTATTTCAATGTCTGACATAGCCTTACTTAGTCAATATTAAAGATGAATTTTTCTTTTTGTAGATTGATTTTATGCAGAAACAGTAAATTATTAATCAGGTTTATTATGTAGAATGATTGAGAATAATGCTCAATGGATATTGAATATTGCTGAAAATTATATAGTATTAAGGGGTATTCTACATACTATTATAATTTATTTTAATACTGATTAACTAGTCAAACTCATTTCATATCAGCATAATAGTGTGGTACAGAACCTCTTTCAGTGTAGACATGTTCTGAATGAATTATGTATACGTCTTTTGTATACACTAGGGCCAGGATGCTCCTCAAGCCAGTCTGTCAGGGAGGTCACAGAAAGAGATTTTAAAACAGCAGAGGAGGCTCAGGAGAGAATCTGTAGCAGCAGCAGCTCAGATGAGGAGGAGAAAGAAGTGAGGAGCTTACAGTTTAAGGGACAGAGTGAAGATAAGATGGACACTTTAGATACTGAGCCGCATGACCTGTTGTCAGTTGACCCAGGTTTGTGGCCTACAAAATTAACTGACAAAGACAGAGCAACTATCGTTTGTAAATTGGCACAAAAAGAAGAAAGAGACATGCCTCATGATTCACAGGGAAAGCCATTTCCAGACTACTTGAAATACTGTAAGGCAGCAAATGGTAGAGTAAAGATGAGAAGGGATTGGTTGATTTATAGTGAGAGTACAGATGCACTGTTCTGCATCCCATGTGTTCTTTTCTCTCAGGGGCAGAAAAGACCTTCTCATAGTCTTCTGAATAGTGACCAGGGGTACAAGATGTGTGATGTTAAGTGGCGTCGTATGTATGATAAACTCCCAAATCATGAGAATAACAGGGCTCACAGGGACTGCTATTTAAAATGGAAAAGTCTGCAGTGTTCTGAAAGAACTGCAAGTGGCATCAACATGCAGATGCAGAGAGAGTTACAGTCTGAAATTGAGAGAAATAAAGCTCTCTTGCAGAGGCTCCTTGATGTAACTCTACACTTGGCATCAAGAAATTTACCTTTCAGGGGTAAAACAAAAGACTTAGGTGATGTCCATAATGGAAATTTCCTAGGGACTTTAGAGCTTTTGTCCCATTATGACCCACTGTTGAAAGACCACTTAGAGAAAGTGAAGGCATCCAGAAAAGAAGGCAGGTTAACTCATTATTTGAGCTCAGACATCCAGAATGAGTTTATTGAATTGTGTGGCCAAAGAGTGCAAAAAAACATCTTGAAGGAAAGGGAAGATGCCATATATTATGGGATCATTTGTGATGCTACGCCTGACATTTCTCACACTGAGCAGAATGTTGTGCTCATACGATATGTGCATTACAATAAAAATATGAAAGACTGGGAAATTACAGAAAGATTTCTTGAATTCAAGGATTTCTACAAGAAAACAGGAAGTGAAATAGCAGGAATGATACAGAGTGTGCTTATGGATCAAGGGATAGACATTAGTGATTGCAGGGGGCAAGGTTATGATAATGGGGCAAATATGTCTGGGAAGATCAAGGGAGTCCAGGCCCAAATTTTACAAAAAAATAATCTTGCCACATTTTCACCTTGTGCTTCCCATACATTGAACCTTGTGGGTGTGCACGCAGCAGGCTCTAGCCCTGAAGCCTCTACATTTTTTGGCTACATCAATCGCCTGTACAGTTTTGTAAGTGCCAGTCCAGAGCGATGGGCTATATTCAAAGACACTGTAGGCTGCTCTCTGCATAACTTATCTGACACTCGATGGAGTGCTCGAATAGATGCTGTCAAACCTGTGGCAAAACATTTGCCACGGGTAAAAGAGGCCCTGAGTGCTATACTAAGCACATGCAGTCTTTCAAATGAGGCCAGGGCAGAAGCTTTCGGACTCAGAAAGTACTTTAGCTCATTTGATGCTATTGTGCTTTTGACCATTTGGGTAAAAGTTTTGCAGTGCATTGATGACAGGAATATAATTCTCCAGTCAGGGAAAATTTCCCTGGAGGTTGAGGCAGCTAATGTCAGGGACCTTAAAAATGAGATACAAAATCTCAGGGATAGTTGGGATTCAATCCTTTCAGAGGCATCCTTAATTGCCAGTCAGATGGAAGTGCCACCTAAATTTAATAAGGAGCTGGGCCGTCAGAGGAAGAGAAAGAGATTATCTGATGAGACCCCTGACCCTGAAGAAAGTCAGAAGGACAGCAGTGACAAAGTGTTCCGCAACACAATTTTTTTCACTGCCATGGACCACATTATCTGTGATTTGGACACGCGCTTCAAAACAACTGCAGGTATTGTAGAGGAATTTGCTGCCATAATAAAAGTGGGGCAGTTGAGTGACTGTGATATTTCAACTGTGTGCCAGCCACTCATAAGTAAGTATACAAAGGACCTCACACCTCAGTTTGAGAATGAAATCAGGCATCTCAATGCAATATTTTCAGCCACTTTTTCTGATTGTTCTCCTCTTGCTCTCCTAAATGCAATTCATAAAATGGAACTCCAGAGCATTTTTGGAGAGGTGTGCATTGCCCTGAGGATCTTTTGCACTCTTCCAGTCACTGTTGCCTGTGGAGAGAGGGTATTCATGCAAGCTTAAATTGATAAAGAGCTACTTGAGATCAACAATGTCTCAGGAAAGGTTGAACAACCTTGCCATACTGTCCATTGAAAGTCAGTTGGCTTTAAAACTGGATTTTAAGGATTTGATTGAGGATTTTGCCAGCAAAAAGTCCAGGCGTTTGGCTTTTAGCATTTAAGTCACTGGCAGGTTAAACAAAAGACCATTTCTAATTGATTTGTGTCTAATTGATTTTGAAAAGTCACTGTTGCAGTGTATTGCATTGTGTACTCTGTTTATACATGTTTGTTTGATATTTTTGATTTAGGATTTTGCCAGCAAGAAGGCCAGGTGTTTGGCTTTTAGCATTTAAGTCTCTGGCAGGTTAAACAAAAGACCATTTCTAATTTATTTATGTTGTGTCTCATTGATTGTTAAAAGTCACTGTTACACTGTACTGCATATTGCACTCTGTTTATATATTTTTGTGTTTAGTATAACACGTTTAATCTTTAAGAATGTTGCATTTTCAATGAATATTTGATTACTGTATGTAATTTTTCTATTACATTTATTTTTGAACAATAAATCATCCTGTAGCTACAGCCATGGTAGGTCTCTGATTAAATACTGATACGGTACCTGTCAAAAGCAATAACAAAAGTAATAGGTCGGTACTATTATATTGCAGACAAAGATTTTGAATAGCTAGGTTGGCTTGTATGTTTTGAGCGGAATGGGTGTGGTAGGGGGGCCCAACCTCATATTTTGTCATAGGGCCCAAAATTGCTAGCGGCGCCCCTGCCCATGAACAGAACCCGGTGTGACAATGGTGATATGCATCAGCGGAATGATGTTTGCCCAGAGCTGTCATACTTTGCAGTTCGCCGCCATCTTGTCGCTGGATTTCCTGAGTGCTCTGGACTGACGATCGTCAGAGCAGATAACCAGCAACACGTCACAAAAGCTTTGTTTGGGCATCGTTGCTAGAAAAATCACCGGTCTCATTTTCGCACTTCATAAACTTTTGATTGATTCTTAATTGGATTTGAAAACCTCAGCCAATATTAAAAGCCCCATATATGCCGTAAACTCCCTTGCTGTTATTTCTTTCTAGTCCTTGACGAATTTCCTTCTTACCTCCAGGTTGCTAATGTTGATTTTTCCATTGATCTTGGAATAAAAAGTTGGACAGGATATCTTTGGCTTGCCGAATGCAGAGCCTGGTTGGCCGCAGAGAGGTTTTCATTGTGTACTGTGCTGTAATCCTGCCTGGACCATGTCCGTCCAGTGCTTTTCACTACCAGCACATTTGCACATCTTTGGTAATATCAGTCTCTTCCTCTGCAAATTCCACTTCCGAAACCTCAACAGAGGTCTCACACCTACTTCAGTACTGTCCCTTTCTGTACTACTGCTTTCCAATTCCTGGAATACGAGATCTGCTGCTTCTTCAGGTGTATCGCTCCATGTCTCTTACAGAGCAGCACCTCAGATCATCCTCAGGTTTGGCACCAGTATCATAGATAATGCGAACCTTCATATAAGTAAGAGGTAATATTTTGCTCAGTATCAGTTCAAATTCAAATACTTCAGGTTTTTTATTTGACAAAACCCCTAAAATAGTCGTGCAAAGTCATTGATTTATTTTTAAAACTATTGCACTGTGATATATTTAACATCATATTTTCAGTTCTGCCAAATCTCATATTGACATCTTAGTGGTTTTCCAACGGCTTGTGGTGTCACATGGTGGTCGAAAATGATATTACAGGCTTTTGTTGAAATTCCTTAAAATTCATCTGGAATGTATTGATTTATGCTGTAATTAATGATGCAAATTAACACAGATGGGGCCATTTTGACCCAAACAGCTAGTTGGAGGGTAGCAATCCTCCAGATTGTAAAGGTCAAGATACTAAAACCTGGAAAAGTGCAAAGGACTGGAGCAAAAGAATAACAGTGAAAGCTGTCAGAAACAGGCAGGAAACTCTGCATGGATGTTTTTGAAGAGGTAGATGGTCCAGTTGGCTGTATTAGTCAGTCTGCTAAGAAACATAGCGCCAACAAGCCCATGGCCCCTTTTCATGTAAAACTTCGTACAGGAGGCTGTTTGTGCAGTTTAGTGCCTTTGTTAGCCTCGGCTCCTGTAAATCATATAAGCACACCCACCACACCCCCAGGAGCATTCCGCGTGCCCCCACCGGCCAACCTGCCTGTCCCCCCCAACCCACAGACCGTCTGTAGTTCTGAAATCTATCCACATGGCTGCTGGCCAAGTCTAAGGTAAAATTCCATAAATGAAATATTCAGTAAAATACAATTTTTCCCCTAATCTGGGAGACAGTGCAGAATTATTGGAGTCGGTCCTAACTCTGTCTTCAATATGTACCCAGCAGGCACCTAGGACTCGTATCTTCCTCTGAGAATTTCTTCTAATGCGCTCAGCAGCAGAAATTCTCCATCCTAGATGAGCCTGCAAAGTTCTGTAGAAGTTAAATATACTTTAGTCAAATGAGAGACTAACCTGCTGTCAGGCAGGGGAAGCTTGAACAAGGCCTTCATTCATGACAGCTCCACTTGGCTTTTTGACGAGTCCCCATTTAGATGCAGCACGTCAGAGACTGAAGAGCAGGATGAAGGCTGTAAGTACAGTTTGCTGTGGATTGTGTTTGTGTTTAAATCTAATAAAGGATGAGGCAATTTACTTAAAGCATGATACAGTTCATATTGCTCTTCAAGCTTCGTGATAAAATATTAAAATTATGGAGTACAAAGTTGTACATGCAAAGAAAACAATGCAGAGCGGCAGGGCGCCTGGCCCAGAGGGTCTTCACATAGAATTCTACAAAGGGTATTTTTTCCTGTTAGATTTACAGCTTTGGTTGTCTTGCCCTTTAAAGAAATTCTCTCAAGAAAGAAGTTGCCTCTTACCATGTCACAAGCAATTAGTTTTACCCAAAAAGGTGGAGGACCCCTCTCTGCTCCCCGTGTTAGTAGGTTCTCCCCGACTCCTCCTGCTTATTCCTTCCTCCCTCCCTCCTATTTGTGCTCTCCTCCTCCTCTTGGGTTCTATTCATGTCTTTTGGTTCAGCAATAAAACCCACAAGGCTGCCCTTGGATTGTCCCTCTTCCCATCGTGACATATTATGTATTACATGATTATGAAGTGATTTGATTATTATACAATAGTCAATTAACCACTTTGTTTCTTCAACTTGTCTTTCTTCTGAATCATCAGATATATGTCGTAGCTGGTAATTTGTTACACTCTGCTGTCAGTGCCAGTGTAGCCTAGGTACAACCAGTCGTATGTTTCGGTCATGCTGATGTTTGAACATTTTTTGGGAACAGATTTTCATAATGTTTTCTAATATATGTGGTGTGATAATTGAGCATGACCCCACTGTTGCTGTGCTTGGTGCTCCTGTCATGACCTGTAATCTCTTATTTTTTCATGTCTCCTCCCACTCATGCCAGCAGGGGTCGCTGCTGGCCCTTTGTAACCCTCCTAATTCTCCTGTATCCCATTATAGTTCTCCATCCTAACCCTGTACCCCTGTTTTGTTGCTGATTAGTGTGCTGTGTATAAATATGTCTGCCCTCACTGCGTTCCCCAGCTCAGTCATTGCTGTTCCATGTGTAGTCTGTGTTTCCTTAAAGTCCACGTCTGTCTCAAAGTGGCTGCATTTGAGTCGAGTCTCACCCGATGCTCACATCTCCCCGCAGAAAAACAATACACCGCCTCACAGGCCAGA
This sequence comes from Brienomyrus brachyistius, assembly GCF_023856365.1. Classification (NCBI taxonomy): domain Eukaryota; kingdom Metazoa; phylum Chordata; class Actinopteri; order Osteoglossiformes; family Mormyridae; genus Brienomyrus; species Brienomyrus brachyistius. The sequence goes on from NW_026042348.1 coordinate 1,137,656, forward strand.
GCCACAGCCTTCTCCTCTCTGCTGGGTGGAAGAACAACTCTCACACAGTGGAAGTCCTCCAGACCCCCTGCCTTCAGACAATAGGTTAAAGATGTGTTTTCTATGTTACCTATTGAAAATCTGAGATACAGCAGAGGCAACTGTAGGAAGAGCTTTCATGCTGTCTGGTCTCCTTTGACTGAAAATGTGGAGGGCCTGTATCTCACTTGGAAGATATTATTTAATCCCTTATATTACAAACCAAAGAATATTGCACTACACCATTACTAGGCTACACAAAGTGTTAGGTTGAAGTAACTGTTAGTAATCATTTGTTATCATTTCTGTATAATCAGCAATGAGTGTAAATATGTATATACAGTATTTTGTTTTTCTTTACCTTCATACTTTAGATTATATTAGTTTACACGTATCCTGAGCACGTGTTTAAATAGTTGTCTACCTGAGGAAAACCAGAACTTCTTCTTACTCTCACAGTCTTTTCTTTGTTCTCAGTCCAAGACCCCTGCCCCCCATTGACTATAAATAAAGGTGCCAAGGGGAACCACCCTTTGTAACACATTCCTTTGTAGCCTAGCATGCAGAGAGTGTGGTTACCCTTGTGCAAGTAAAACTCTAAGTGTGTTGTCTCGTAATTAATGGTGTGTACAGAGTTGGAGTGGAAAGCCTGTCGCTTTCTCCAACATATACTGTATTGTAGTTTGGTCCTGTGTGCAGAGTTGGAGTGGAAAGCCTGACGCTTTCTCCAACATATAATTTGGTCCTTCGAGCCGGATCCGAGGACACCTGACGACATTGCCAGCGCACCGAGAGGAGCGACACCGAAGTCTGTCGACAGCCACTCGGAGACGGGTGCAAGAAAGACCTGTGACGTGAATTCGTCATCAGGCCGGTGGTTAGAACTGCGCTCGACGTCTGGTGATGTCTGACGGACCTCGGCGGCGGAACACAGGCACACAGGACAGGTGAGACAACAAAGGTTATTCAGCGAAATAACCGGGTCAATTGACGTGGGTTAGGCTTAGCCGTAATTAAGCAGAAAAGGGGTTAGGCTTAGCCGTAATTAAGCAGAAAAGGGGTTAGGCTTAGCCGTAATTAAGCGAAATATGAACATGCATGTATTGTGTGAATGACTGGACTAAGACTGTTATAGAGGCTTAGAGTTGCTTCTGTCAGTCCATTTCTTATTTTGCCTGGTGGGAAAGAAGTACTGGTGATTGAAGGATCAAGGACGGGTTTCATCCCTGAAAACCGATACCGCTGCACGAACAGCGTGCAGTAGAAGGCCGTATTGGTGTCCTCCCATATATCTCGTACCAGTGAATTTCCACCCAGGACCTGTGTAGTGCGGAGACGGGAAAGAAAAAAAAATGGGAAAGAATCAGAGTAAGAGGGAGATGAGAAGTTTATGGAAGGATATAAACCAGGTTCAGGACAAATAAGTAATCAGAGGTGGAGAAAAAAACATGGGTTTGAAGGGAAACTCCACACTCCAGATATCTTAAAATTACAAGGAAATTTAAGACTAGAAATGTTACAAACCTTGAAGAAAGGAAAATTGGAGAAAAGGAAAAAAGAATATAAGTATTCAGATAATTGGTTGGAACAAAGTAAGTTAAGAGATGTACGTAGAAAGCAGAAAAAGGATGATAGAAAGGATAAATTAACTGCAGCCGCTCTAGTCACTTTAGATGATGAGACGGTGGCCAAAATAAAACATAGAGAAAATAGACCACCAACACCACCACTATTGCCTGCCCTCATGCAACCCGTAGATAGAAGGGAAATAAAACAACCATCAGCTACGGGCACAATACCAAAGAAGCCATCAGCTCTTCCTTCTTCCCCCATAATAACTAGGAGTAGAGATCCTACGTTATACCCTGTGCGCGATCTAGCTACTGCTAAGGTTCGATGGCATCCGCGAAATGAAGGCATTGATATTGATAGTGAAGAGGAAGAAATAGAATTACAATGCCCCCTAGTGGAGGTGGCAAACCCTAATAGAGAGCCAGATGGAGGACCTGAAACAATGTTAGTCTATAGACCATGGACAGCTGAAGATAGAACGGCAGCATTAAAGGGAATACCTCCTGTTGATGAAGGGGTACCAGAATTTTGGACAGCAATATTGGAACTACAGAGCAGTTTCCACCTGAATGGTAGAGAAATGTTCCAATGTTTAAGACAGCTGTTCAATCATAAATGGGGAAGAGTAGCAGGAGACTTTACTGGTCATGGACCAGACAATCAACCACTTGCACATAATTCACAAGCTCTGCAACAGAGTATGCAGCAATTACATGGAAGGATAGAGACAGTGTTTATGAGACGAGCAGATTATGGTAGAATTGCACAATGCAAGCAAAAAGATGGAGAAGAGCCAGAGGATTTTATGGATAGGATGAGAGTGGTGTTTAGAGGGAATTCAGGAATTCCTCATAATGAGGAAAATGGAGGAGTTTATCAGCAACAGTTAAAACGTGCGTTCATCACAGGGCTAAAACCTGAACTGAAGAGATACATAGATAAACATTGGGTACATCAGAATACTGGTTCAGTACAGCAAGCCCTAGAATATGCCCAACACGCCCATACAGCACAAAAACAGAAATCAGATGCAGTGTTCGCTGCTAATGATACTGTTGCAATAATACATATGAATCCTCCGGGGAGGGGAGGGTTCAGAGGAAGGTCACGAGGCCGAGGAAGGGGGAGAGGTGCTTTTAGGAGCAATCAGCGAAATTTATTACAGCAAGATAACACTTGCTGGACATGCGGAAAACTTGGGCACTTAGCTAGGCAATGTAGAACCAAGTTTATAAACAACCCAAATTCCACAGAGAATCAATGACAATTAGCCTGTGAACCATCAAAGGAGCCAGATAAGCTGCAAAAACAGGATGAGACAGAAGAGATAGATTTGCAAGCAGTTTGCCAACTGCTAGCACTAAAACAACTTGAAGAACTACCAAAACGAAGGCTTATTATAAATGGGAAAATATATGAGTGCCTATGTGATACCGGAGCCTGTAGAACAGTGTTAACCACTAGCCCTCCAAGGGTCACCTTTTCCTCGTCCTCCATAAATATCCGAACTGCAGGAGGCCAAGCTGAAAGTCATCAATTGACAAATCCAGTTAGCATAAAAGATGAGGAAACAGAGTTAGAATGTCACGCCCAAGTGCTAATAAGCCCTTCATGTCCAGTCAATCTGTTAGGAAGGGATCTTATGATACAAATGGGTATTAGTGTGACTGCAACACCCACTGGCATGAAGGCTATAGTAGAAAAGCAAACTTTCGTGATTCATGGCATGTCAGCTCCACAGTATTGTTGGTCCCTAGATCTGGGGGGGGACAGCACAGACACGTGAAATATTGAGAAAAACTAGAGAAAAGCAGTCCCCTAAACAAACCCAGTTCATGCCTGGCGATGCCTTACACGTCACTATGTGGTACAAAGGCACCCCAGGACCAGATTATGCCTATGACAAAACGTTTCATGCCCTTCAAGATACTTGTATCACCTTACAACATATATATGTTAACTCCACTACTGGCTTTTCTGCTGCTTCAGTCATCTTATCTAATAAACAACAGGCTGTGTTCAGAGGGGAACACCACACATATCTCTATCAAAACCACCTCAGATGCAGTGGAAGGATGTAGAGATGTTCTTACGAGATTCCATGCACAGTTACAATGACTACCAACCCGTACCTGGCTCCTTTTGGAGCTATGACAAAAAACACAATGTGTGGCGGTTTCCTTTGGGATGGAGAGTTCAAACCACTCTCACCACACACTTGTAGGACCCAACCTGACAAATTTTTCCAACCCTGGAGGAGGGATCATGTCCAGATCTAGATCGCCTCCCGGAAGGGTTGTGGTCGTCCTCCCCCACTGATGTAGGACTGGTAAAGGGATTACCACCTTACAAAGTAATTGTGAAATCAGAACACCGCCCGGTAGTTAGACAATACCCGTTAAAACCTGAAGCAGAGAAAGGTATAGCCCCTGTAGTGCAGGATATGTTGGCATCAGGAATATTGCGAGAGGCTCCTGAGGCCACTTGCAATACTCCTATCTTCCCCGTCCAGAAGGGACATACAGGGAAATGGCGCATGGTGCAGGATTTAAGACCAGTAAATGAAATAGTACAACATGCTGCACCAGATGTGCCTAATCCACACCTTTTGTTAAATTCCTTGTCCCCTGACAAGAAGTATTTTTCAGTAGTGGATCTGAGTAATGCCTTTTTTTCAGTACCACTACATCCTGATTCACAACACTTATTTGGTTTCACTTATAAAGGACATAAATACACATACACTAGACTCCCTCAAGGGTTTTCAGAAAGTCCACATGTATATACAATGGCACTACGGTATTCAATGAGTTCCTGTAAAATACCATCCCATAGTCAAGTGCTACTGTATGTAGATGATATATTAATTGCTTCAGATACAAAACAGCATTGCAAAGAAGCCACACTGTTAGTGTTACAGCATTTGTATGATACAGGACATAAAGCATCAAAACAAAAATTACAGTATTGCAGAGAGGAAGTTATATATCTTGGACATAAACTCTCCCAACAAGGTCGATCGTTATTAGAAACTAGAAAACAGGCAATACAAGAGGCACCAAAGCCAAAGACTAAACAGCAAATGATGTCCTTCTTAGGACTTTGCAATTATTGCAGGGAATGGTTACCTGATTATGCTGCACTCGTTCAACATTTACAAACCCTGATTTATGGGAAGGACATGGCACTGAAAGATAAAATTCAGTGGACAAAAGAAGGAGAATTGGCATTCACAAACTTAAAAATGATGTTACAAACTAATGTGACACTTGCTCTGCCAGATTATCAACAACCATTTACCCTATGTGTTGATGCAAATCAAGGGTATATGAAGGCAGTATTAACACAGCCATTCGGCGCAAAAGAGAGGCCATTAGCGTTCTATTCTAAACGATTAGATGCAGTGGCAGCTGGTTTTCCGCAGTGTTTGCAGGCATGTGCAGCTGCTGCAGAAGCAGTGAAGTTATCAGCAGAATTAGTGTTATGTCACCCACTCACTTTGAAGGTGCCACATTCAGTTTCTTTAGTTTTACTGCAGACGCCACTGCCATTCCTCACACATGTTAGACATCTGACCCTAGTCTCACTCCTGCTTTCACAGTCAAACATTACAATACAGCGATGTGGTCCTCTCAACCCTAGCACCCTTCTTCCGACAGCGGAAGATGGAGAGCCACATTCGTGCAAAGCAGTTGTGGAAGAACAAACCAAACCAAGAGCAGATATTTTACAGACCCCAATACCAGATTCAACAGTTGTTTTTGTAGATGGATCAGCATCAAAAAATGACATGGGGAAGAACAAGGTCGGATATGCTGTAGTTACATCTACTGAAGTATTAGAGACCAATGCACTTCCCCCTGCTTGTTCAGCACAAGCGGATGAACTCTATGCTGTAATTAGGGCATGCGAGCTCTTCAAAAACAAGCCACTTACAATATACACTGATAGTCAATATGTGTTTGGAGCTGTTCATCACCATGCAAAAATAGAGGATTCAAGACATCGCAAGGAACATCTTTAACTCATACGAACCTATTACTCAGGTTGTTAGATGTTGTGCAATTACCATATTGCCTTGCGATATGCAAATGTAAGGCACACCAAACTGATGCTTCCGCAATAGCTAAAGGAAACAGTTTTGCGGACATGACGGCAAAAAGTGCTGCACAAAAACAACCTGACTTAAATGTTACAGATGTCTTGTTGATAGATAGTGATGTACTATGTGATGCACAGACTCATGCACCTAAAACAGAAATACAGAGCTGGATTAAGAGAGGAGCAATACAGCAAGGAAAAACTTATTATATGAATGACAAGCCCATCCTACCAAAAAATTTATACAAGACAGCTGCCTTAGTGAGCCATGGAAACACCCATGTCTCAACAGGAGGGATGGTACATATTATTCAACAATACTTTTATACTATAAATTTTTCTGATTATGCAAAACAATTTTGTCGAGCGTGCTTAATTTGCTGTAAACACAATGCACAAGGCAACATAAGGCCAAAACGTGGCCAGTTTCCCGCAGCTGAGTATCCATTTAAAATTGTACATATGGATTTCATTGAATTATCTTGGTCACAAGGGAAGAAGTACTGTCTAGTCATTATAGACACCTTTTCTAAGTGGGTAGAAATATACCCTGTAAAACACTGTGATGCAATGACCGTTGCAAAATGTTTGGTAGGCCATTATTTCCCTACCTATGGCATACCTCATATTATAAGATCGGACAATGGGACTCATTTTGTGAATCAAACCATGTCCCTTTGCTCACAAGCATTAGGTTTTACGATAAAAAATCATTGTGCTTATCACCCCCAGAGCGCAGGCTTAGTGGAAAGGACCAACGGCACCATTAAAACAAGACTCAGAAAGACAGTGGAAGAGACAAAAAGACCGTGGCCAGAATGTTTGTCTCTAGTAAAATTATGGATGAGAATAACTCCCACTCCTGCAGGATTGACACCATTTGAAATAGTGTATGGTAGACCGTTTCCCTTAGCAACCGAAATGAGTGATATAGGGAAAGCAGACAGAGAAAATACGTTAGCCGATTGGATGCGTAAGCTATTATCATCACAACAAAAACATAACCCCAGTAGTCTGCCAGTAAATTCTGTTTCTGTTCAACAGGATAATCTGCAGCCAGGAGATTGGATCCTGGTCAAGGTCCTGTTGCGAAAGGAGTGGAGCACACCTCGGTGGGACGGACCCTATCAAGTCCTCCTCACAACACCAACAGCGGTGAAAATAGCAGAGCGACCTTCCTGGATACATAAGAGTCACTGTAAGCCCATCAAGCCCGTATCAGAGACCTCTGTACCTTCGGAGTAGCAGTGGAAGTCCGCTACAAAGGCGCAGCAATCAATAGGATACTGACGTCTCAACCCGGTGAAGAAAACAGCTGATCTGCACTCCATTTAGAATGGCTCTGATTGGGTGGGGATGTGGTAAGGTAACTCTCGGTGTAATTCTCTTTATGGGAATTGTTGGTCTGCTTCTGCACTCACCAGAGAAGGTGTTTCGCCCACCTAGATGGACACATGATGGTTCCCACCTGAGACCTATCTCCACAAATGAGACCCATCCTTTCCTACAAAATTACTGGTATCGTTATGTTTATGATTCAGCAAAGAAAGACAATTTAACTAACTGTTATGTCTGTACACATATGTCCCTGGATCCCCATGCCAGTCCCTCATGGTTGGACTGGTTTCTCACTGGGTCCTGGTGGCAGTTACTGCTAAAGTTCTCACTCCCCATTCTTGTTACATTATTATTTGTATGTTGTTGTTTCATTTGTATTATACCCTGCCTCCGTTCCATGATACAACATACTTTTAGTTCTGTTTTTCTGCTATACACTGCAGAAGAACGAATGGATTTACTAACCTTGTCTAGCCCTCTTAATAATGATGATGATGTGATCTGAATGACGGTTGTGCTGAAAGTGTTTTTGCAATTTGTACAATACTGATGCTTCTGATCATACTGTCATGATAAACAGGAGGGACTGTTAGGTTGAAGTAACTGTTAGTAATCATTTGTTATCATTTCTGTATAATCAGCAATGAGTGTAAATATGTATATACAGTATTTTGTTTTTCTTTACCTTCATACTTTAGATTATATTAGTTTACACGTATCCTGAGCACGTGTTTAAATAGTTGTCTACCTGAGGAAAACCAGAACTTCTTCTTACTCTCACAGTCTTTTCTTTGTTCTCAGTCCAAGACCCCTGCCCCCCATTGACTATAAATAAAGGTGCCAAGGGGAACCACCCTTTGTAACACATTCCTTTGTAGCCTAGCATGCAGAGAGTGTGGTTACCCTTGTGCAAGTAAAACTCTAAGTGTGTTGTCTCGTAATTAATGGTGTGTACAGAGTTGGAGTGGAAAGCCTGTCGCTTTCTCCAACATATACTGTATTGTAGTTTGGTCCTGTGTGCAGAGTTGGAGTGGAAAGCCTGACGCTTTCTCCAACACAAAGTTATTTTAACAACCACTGAATGGAAAAAGGTCAGTGCTGAATATATATAGCTGTGGAGCAGCAGCAGACCGTGCTGGGCCGGAAATGCAAGCAGCATTGTCCACATTACCACTCTCTGTACTTGGATTGACCGAATGCTCAGACCGTAGGATAAGAATTAATACTTTTTATTGATCCCCATCAAGAAATTTTCGTTTTGCCTCCCCCAACTTGCTCAGAGTGAGCTGGCCGTGACGGGCAGCCAGTCATAGTGGCACCCAGGGAGCTGGGGGCCTTGCTGAAGGACCCACAGATGTGCCCAGGCTGGGCTAAAATGGGCAATTTTCTGATCACAGGGACAGAGGCTTAGGCCACCGAGCTACACACTGCCCCTAAATTTAAATTTATATGTAACCTGTGTGTGTATGTGTTATCTAGATTTGCCCTGTATGTTTCTAACTAAATCTAATCCAGGCCTTGATCCTACACCTACTATAATTATAAGTACCTCACTATACCTATAACTAACACTGCTATTCATCACCAGTGTTACATGTCAGGGCTTCGCTGCAATAGATCCCTCAGTGCTGCAGGTTATTACTGTGACTTTGCACACACACACGTTGCTGCTTCCTCAGCCAGTGTCACATATACTTTATTACACACAGACCTCAGTAATCTCTGCTACACTCACACCTGCTCACTTTACATCCATGGTTAAATTCTCCTAATGGAATTTATCTTAATGTCTTTATTCTATTTTATTTTAATTGTTGCCATATTATTCATTGTATTGTTCTTTCGATTTTATTTCTATTTTATTATTGCTAATACACCGGATCTGAGTGCCTCATTTTGTTCCCTTCATGTAGAACACGTTTTGTAATGACAAAACATCCTTATCCTCATCTAAATCACACTGTCTAACTACTAACCTGTTTAAATAATATAATTGGATTTCAAAGGTTAATAGTCACTCAATTACCCCCTCAGCCCAACAGTACCACAAACACCCAACATGCACGTAAATTTTCTCCTAAGTTGTTTTCCCTGCCTGGAACAATACCACAGCAGTCACATGGACTGATGTTTCAAAACTTTTCGGAAACCTTGCATTGAAACTTGAGGTCTTTAGGAGGGATCAGTCCTGGGTGGCAAAGTTGCCATCACAAAGGTTTTTGATTAAGGGATTCATGATGCCAGGTAGCCATCTTTCACAAGCTGGTGGGCTGTGCCACTGATGCCTTTGCTTGGGTTTTATATGTCTGTCCTGGTTTGTGTTCTTGCCACTTCAGGTTCCCTGGTTTTGGTCTACATTCCTCGGTCCTCTGCTGTGGAGTCTAACTTCTGCTTCACCTCATTCTGGAGTCGCCCATCCAGTCAGCGGCCCATGTCCCCCTGGTTCCCTGTTTCCTGAAGTTGGTCTGTTAGTCTCCGGGGCCAGGGGGCAGTAATATGCCATGTTGGATGGGTGGCCCAGGTTGGGGTGCTCCATCATAGACTGGTACATGAAGCATTATAAATGGTTTTCAACCAGTATGTACCGAGTGTGCGTCGTGACGAAAAGAATGTCATGGGAACATTTAGGACTGACTGCAGTATTAGTTCAAAGCATGATTGTGTTTTTCTTAATTTTTATTGATTTATTTTTGGATTATTAATTTTCTTAAGTAACTTGATTCAGATAAAAGGGGTTTGTCCATTTGCTTTAGCAGAAGTTCGTGTAAGTATGATGTTTACCTTCCCTTTTCATAGTCTAGTCTTTGCCAAGTTTTATGCTTATTTCCCCTGGTTAAGTTAATCTGACTTGTGTGTTTAGGAGGGTCATACAGGCTTTTTGTTTGTAATGGAAGCACAGGGTCTGTACTTGCAGCTTATTTGCCATGTTAATGGAAGCATTTTACCTTCCTCTCTAATCTCTTTTTTTCTTGGCTCTCACTGCAGTCTCCTCTATGCCAGGGTTTCTCAACCCAGTCCTTGGACCCCACTGCAAAGATCCACAGTTTTGCTCTGTCCAAGCTCTCAGCACAGCAGTAAAAGGTGACTGTTTGGTTCATGCATGCAGGGATCTGGGACAGAGCAAAAACGTGGAGCTGTCTGGTGGGCTGAGGAATGAGTTTAGAAATGCTGCTGTATGAAATATTAAACCATTTGACCGCTTGCATAAATGTTAAAATGTTTTCTCAAAATATAAAAAGAGAGAATCTTCTGTTTTGCGTCTCATTACAAGCAAACTTGTGTTTTGTTTTTATGTCACTCTAGTATTTGATATCTAATTTTCAGTTTTCTGGCAATATAATCTGGTGAATGGGGAAAGTCTTCCAGCAGGGGCTCCGGTTTCCTCCCACAGTCCAAAAGTGCGCAGGGTAGGTTAATTGGCAAATCTGAGTTGTGAGTGTTTGCGCCCTGCAGAGTGTTGACTCCTGCCCAGGGTTGGTTCCTGCCTACACCTGTTGTTCCAAGGACAGGCTCCGGTCCCCCCCGCGACCTCAGTTTGGCTTCCTGTCTCCCCGCTTGGTTTTCTTTGGTTTACGTCTTCACTAGCCCCCTTGTTGCTTTGACTTGTGTGTAAGCTATGTATGTGTGATTGTATAGCTGTGTAGGCAGTGACTGCTATTTTGTTTTGCAAGTGTGTGTTGGATTCTGTTTATTTGGTTAGGGAGTGAGGTGGAGTGTTTGTCTTTTGGTTTCCTTTTCTATTGCACTTAGGTGAGATTAGCTGTGGGCCGCACTTGATAGTTGAGGATTTTGTTTGTTATTTTGGCTGTGGTCACTCCCAAAGTCTTTTGCACTGGGTTATTTGTTCAGTGTCAGTATTATACATGAAAAAAGCAAAAATACAAAAAATATCCCTTTGTCCACTGGTGTTCCCTTGTTGCCCTCACCCTGTTTGTCCCTTTATCCCATTCCCCTTTCCAGTGAATACTGTTACACTCCAACCCTAGACAGGAGATCATAACAGCATCTTACCTATAGTTTTAAAAGAGATGAGGGATATTATTCACCGACCTTTAACTTTGCTATTTCAGAAATCCGTATCTGCCGGTGTAGTACCTTCTGACTGGAAGTATACACTGTAAAAAAAGGCAATTTGTTTCACAGTTTTAAATCATTTTATATCAGCCAATTTGACTACAGTATAATTATTTTTTTCCTCTCATGTTAAATGACAGAAAAGTTTTATTAAAACTACGTTGCATAAACATATTTTTACGCACAGTTTGTAAAATAACAGAGAAATCCCTTCAGTGAAACTGGTCAATTTCTTTTCTGTATTTTTACAGAAATTAAACTTATAGTCATATGCTTTATCTGTAAAATTTTTATGGTTTTACTGTACCAACATGTGCCTTCGTTTTACTAAAACACAACAGCTGTTTTCTATAATTTTGCTTTCATTAACTCAGTGTACAGAAAGTCTACATTGTTTTACTGTCATAAACCAGATATCCACCCTAAGTGTACTGTGTTGTTGCATATATATGAAATGGTTTGCATAGAGCTAAGGTTATAAACATAAAAAAATGACTTTTTAGAGTTAGATAATTAGAATTAGAAAATATAGAGCATATATTATAGGGAATATATCGAGTCATCGAATTGATATCAAGTACAATTATATTATTGTATAATTAGTTACAGAATCCCTAATTCGGAGAAGTAAGTAGATAAAACAGTTGCCATAGCTCAGTTGACAGCGTCTATATCTGAACATGAACAATCAGGAGCGTTTATAGTGTATGCCTAGTGATTTATAAATTCACAAAAAGTTTAGTTTGTGTTGGACTGCACGCCGCCGGTCGAAATTCGCAAATTCTGTGCATGCGCTGAAGACAGTGGAAAGTTTTTTCTGTATAAAGACATAAAAATTTGCAGTTTAGAACTGATGGGATAATCTGAAAAATAATACAAATACAAGCAACTACAGAAAAGTACCAAGGAACATATCAAGGTACGTGTATTTAGACTTTTCAAAACCTAGTGATTTATGCTTTGCTTGACAGCAGGGCTGGACTGGTAATCTGGCATACTGGGCAAATGCCCGGTGGGCCGACGCACTTGGGGGCTGGTCGATTTAATATGATTTTTTTTTTTTTTAATTGGCCAATGACCGGCCCATAAAGCAGGGCCATCGGCCCATTGGTTCATTTTCTATACTGACACTGGGCTGGCCTAATCATCTCTTAACAGGCTCCACCCCTCCCCCTCTGTTTCTTGTGTCAGATGCAGTCAGTGGCTCAGAGCCAGAAATCAGTGGATTTAGGATGGAGAAGCAAAAGGGCAAGGGGGGTGCAGAGAAGTTGCGGGCCAAAAAAAAAAAATCTAGAGGTTGATGCCTCAACATGTGCAAAACTAACCGACATGTTTAGTGCTGTAGCTTCGGTTTCCAAGCCAACAGTAACGTTACCTGACGACACCAAACAGGTGAACATAGCACATGGAGGAGAGGTGACTAGTCATGGCGGCACCCAGGCAGAGGAGCAGGTGTCTGACAGTGAAGTCAAGGAGGGACAGAGACAGAGTGAGCAGGAGGAGAGTGTAGTTGAAACGGTAAGCATGGTAGCTACATGATTTAACAGGGAGGGAGTGTTAAACAGGGCGGATGCAGCAGGATAGCGTGTGTGGGCCTGGCTGGGCCTCGGGGAAGATGATGATTTACCTAAATTAATGAATATTATAATTAATGGTGGGCCGTTATCGGCGTTAACGTGCTGTGTTAATGCGAGACTCTTATTGCGCGATAAAAAAAAATATTGCCGTTAATCTATTCACAAAGTTGGGAGCTGGGTCTTATACTATGCAAGCTATGATGAAAGAATGAAAAAGTATATCAAAGACATCGCATTCGGAAATTATCACAGAGGTTGTGAGAGAAAAACACAGACATAGCAGATTCGGAGGGGATTAAAATCACCAAGTACGTCTGTGAAACAAAACATTCTCTAACGACCCCCTGAAACACTAGTTACTTTTAATCATTATTTAGGTAGCACAGATATTCTGAATGTCTTTGGCAGAATTCAAATGATTAATTTCTAAATTAATCTAGATTAAAAAAAATAATCCATGCCCACCCCTAATTATAATAAAACAAACTAATCGTTGTCACTATTATAAAGTCTGTCATATTATCAGTCTGTTACTGCACTAGCGACTTAGTCAGCTAATGTCCAATTACACAGCATAAGCTATTTTGCATTGTTTTTGTAGCTAGGTTAGCAGAGTTAACTTATTCAATTGCAACTTCTGCTGACTATTCTAATGGTGACCCTTTAAAACACATAACGGCCGTCGACAGCCCTTCTCTAGAAAAACTTAGATGATGCTATTTGATTATTTTAATTATTCAATCATTTCCCTCTGTCCTTATGTGTAGTCAATTTTTGGGAATGGAACAGTAGATATGCATATCTACAGGGACCGCAACGATGGTGTACTTGTTGGGTGTGTCCGACCGATTGTGGTGGGCCGGTCTAAGCGAAAATGCCAGGGCCCTTTTTTTGTCCCAGTCCAGCCCTGCTTGACAGTGCTGCTGTCAGTTGATACCGTGTCCTAAAACTGCGTGTGCACGGATGACAAAGGAAGAGGCCGTTGCAAATCGTAGAAGTTATCGATCTGATAATTCGACGAAGAAAAAAAGTACAACTAAACTCACAGAGCAGATAAGGCCCGTTGAAAATTGGTCAATGTAAGTTTTAAGTTATTCTTTATAACTAACGGCTGGTTGCATTGCTTTATTTTGCAGTCATATAGGTAATATGTGGCTGTGGATGAAGACTATTTCAGACATAGCTAACGGTAAACGTTAAAATTAGCTAACGTGTATCATTTCTAGCGAATCATTTCTAATATTAACATGAACATCTAACACATTATTTAAATATTTCAATTTAAGAAAGTAAGCGTGATGCCCGGCCCGTCCGCTCCTCGTGTGTGCCACGCCCCCCTGCTTACCCACGTGTTCGTTCCCGATTGTACCCAGCTGTGTCTAGTTACTTTGATTAGTCCTGTGTATTTAAGTCCAGGTCTCCCCGGCTTCCCTTGTCCGTCATTGATGTCAGTCAGCGTGAGATGTTTCCTGCACCTTGTTTATATAATAAATCCCCGTTCACCCTGCTTCCTACCCGCTCGCCTGCTTCCTACCCGCTCGCCTGCTTCCTACCCGCTCGCCTGCTTGCCTGCTTCCTACCCGCTCGCCTGCCAGTGCGTTCGCCCGCTTCCCGGACGATCGTGACAGTAAGACCTACCGTTATCCTGTTATGAAATATTCGTTTATAGCTGCAAATCATGCATTACAAAATTAAAAGCAACGTATGACTAAAATGAAAGACAATGTATGCCGCACAGTGTTGTGTATATTTTTTGTTATATTTTCCTAAGTGTTTTGTCGAAATTAAATGAAGAGGCACTTGTTTATCGAGAATCCAGCGACTCCAGAGTTGCTTCAGCAGGCATTGTGGTGAAGACTGGCAGGAAGTTCAGAGCTCAAGAGGGGCTAGAACTGGCAGAATCTCGTCTAAGGCACAGGGCTTTGGTGGGCACGGTGGCCGTTGGACGAGCAGGGCTGGGGTCATTCCCACAGCCACGGTTCCACCGGGCCCAGGGAAAGGACAGACGCCACCTTGTCCTGGAGGAGGTACGGGCAGGTGTTGAGGAGGTGAGGACCAGCAGGATGGTGAGCATGCAGCAGCAAGGAGCATCAGCAAGATGGGAAGGAGCGCTGGGGAGGAAGCTGACCTGGAATGACATCTGGAAGGCAGAGCCACAGCGTATCAAGTTCATGGTCCAAGCTGTGTACGATGTGCTACCAAGCCCTGCTAACTTATACGTCTGGGGGAAGTGCGACCTTTCAACGTGTCCCCAATGCCCAGGAAGGGGCACATTGGAGCACATCCTTAGCAGCTGCCCAGCAGCCCTTGGAGGTGGACGCTACCGCTGGCGCCATGACCAGGTGCTGAAGACAGTAGCTGAGACCATAGCTACTGCAGTGGCTAACAATATACACACCCGAAGCCGGAGGGTAGTACCCTTTGTGAAAGCTGGAGAGAAGCCACGACCACAGCCAATTCCAACATCCAGCCTACTTTCATCGGCATCAGACTGGGAACTGCGAGTTGACTTGGGCAAGCAGCTCAAGTTTCCAGAGTATGTTACATCAACCTCATTGAGACCAGATGTAGTGCTGACTTCTGTCTCTTCTAAGCAAGTCCTCTTATTAGAATTAACAGTCCCTTGGGAGGACCGCATGGAAGAAGCCAACGAACGGAAGCGGCTTAAATACCAAGAGCTCATAGAGGAATGTCGGAG
Source organism: Brienomyrus brachyistius (assembly GCF_023856365.1). NCBI lineage: Eukaryota > Metazoa > Chordata > Actinopteri > Osteoglossiformes > Mormyridae > Brienomyrus > Brienomyrus brachyistius. The sequence continues at coordinate 1,153,034 of NW_026042348.1, forward strand.
AAGAGGCTGGAAAGCCCGCTGCGAGCCAATAGAGGTGGGATGTCGAGGCTTTGCGGCTCGCTCCCTATGTAAAGTCTACACCTTACTTGGCATCACTGGAGCTGCAAAAAGAAAAGCCATCAAGTCCACCACAGAGGCTGCAGAGAGAGCCTCCAGGTGGATTTGGATGAAGAGGTCTGAAACGTGGGCTAATGCTGCTGGGACACAAGTTGGGGCCTGATCAGCCCTGGCTGGGTCGCCTGAAGGAGGGTGTCTGATGTTGCGAGACCCGAAACACCCAAAGATCTCAGGAAACATCACTGATGATGTGTCCCAGGGCATCTACGGATGTATCTATTCACCTTTTTAACTGGCGTGACCAGTGACTCCCAGGAAGAGACTGGGTGACAACCAAGTAAGATTGGTGACAACTGGAGAGACAGTGACAGCACGGAAAGACGGCAGTTGGGGCAGGAAGGGTTAGCAGCCCAACCTGCATCTCCTGTGAGGGAGAACCCAAAATAAGCTACAGATCAACCCACAGATAAACACCCCCAGGGGAGCCCGAGAGGGGGGGAGGATGAGCACCCCATTAGGACGGACCTAATGACGACAACTTCTGAAAACGGAATATCGACGACGAGCAGATGCTTTTGCGGCAAGGTCTGCAAGAACGCCCGAGGCCTAAAGATCCATCAGAGCCGGATGAAATGCTTGGAGCAGGAGAGCGCAGCACAACGCACAGGAATAACGCCTGGTGAGACGCAGGAGGAGCCCGGCCCGGAGACAACCCACAGTGCCCAGAACCTCCAAGTGCCCAGCACTCCAACTCCCAGCAGAGTAGTCCAGAATCATCGTATTAAGTGGCCTCAAGCGAAGCAGCATGGGCTGTGGCAGCAGTTTGATGATGATACATCTAGAATTGTCAACTCAACAGCAAAGGGAGGCGTAGAAAGCCGACTGAAGTACCTGACCACCATTATAACAAGTTTTGGGGCCGAAAGGTTTGGCATCGAGCAGGCCAAGTCCAGTAAGCCCACTTACATCAACAACCGGAGGGCAGACAAAGTCCACCATTTACGAAAAGAACTGCGTACACTGGCAAAGCAGTTCAAGGTAGCAGATGAAGAGGAAAAGCCACCTCTCGCGGAGCTTCGACACACTATCCGGAAGCAGCTTAAGACCCTGCGCAGAGCTGAATGGCATAGGAGACGGAGGGTGGAGAGAGCCAGGAAGCGAAGTTCCTTCATAGCCAACCCCTTTCGTTTTGCTAAGCAGTTGTTGGGACAGAAACGAAGCGGACGTCTCGAGTGTTCCCAGGAAGAGGTGGACAACTTTCTGCACAACACCCTCAGCGACCCAGTCAGAGAGCAAGGACTTGGACCACAGACAGCCCTTAGGGTCATGCCAACCCCTACAGTGGAGTTTAACACCTCAGAACCCACTTGGAAGGAAGTCCAGGAGGTGGTAACAGCAGCCAGAGCCAGCTCCACTCCAGGCCCCAGTCAAGTACCCTACAAGGTGTACAAGCGCTGTCCAAACCTCCTCAGAATTCTATGGAAGTTGCTGCGAGTGATTTGGCGGAGGGGAACCATTGCAGACCAATGGAGACAGGCGGAGGGTGTCTGGATACCAAAGGAGGAGAACTCAACCAGGCTGGAGCAGTTCCGATCCATTTCACTTCTCAGTGTGGAGGGGAAGGTCTTCTTCAGTATCCTTTCCAGAAGGATGACAGACTTCCTCTTGAAGAACAAGTACATCGACACCTCAGTACAGAAAGGTGGCATTCCTGGAGTTCCTGGCTGCCTAGAACACACCGGAGTAATTACCCAGCTGATCAGGGAGGCACGAGAAGGGAAGGGGGACCTGGCAGTGCTGTGGCTGGACCTAGCTAACGCATATGGGTCAATTCCCCACAAGCTGGTGGAAACCACTCTGGACCGTCATTACATACCCGATAAGATCAAGGACCTCATCCTGAACTACTATGGGAACTTCAGGTTGAGAGTGACATCAGGGAGCATAACATCCAATTGGTATCGGCTCGAGAAAGGGATTATAACTGGTTGTACAATCTCAGTTATCCTGTTTGCCCTTGCCATGAATATGTTGGTGAAGGCAGCTGAGATGGAGTGTAGAGGCCCCCTGTCCAAGTCTGGAATTCGTCAGCCCCCCATTCGAGCCTTCATGGATGACCTGACAGTTACCACTACGTCAGTGCCTGGATGCCGGTGGATCCTTCAAGGCCTGGAAAAGCTCATTTGTTGGGCTAGGATGAGCTTTAAACCAATCAAATCTAGGTCCATGGTCCTGAAGAGAGGGAAAGTGGTGGATAAGTTTCGCTTCTGTGTGGACGGTGTAACGATACCAACGATCACTGAGAAACCAGTCGTAAGCCTAGGCAAGGTTTTCGACTGCAGCCTCAGAGACACAGCATCGGTCCGAATGACCATTAAGAAGCTTGAAGCCTGGTTGTCCACAGTAGATAAATCTGGCCTTCCTGGCAGGTTCAAGGCATGGTTATACCAACATGGCATTCTGCCCCGCATCCTCTGGCCGCTGTTAGTGTACGAGGTGACTATGTCCACTGTTGAGACCCTGGAGAGAAAGATCAGTTCTTTCCTCCGAAGATGGCTGGGCCTGCCACGCAGTCTAACTAGTGCAGCATTATACAGCAGAAGCAACAAACTCCAGCTTCCTTTCAGCAGCCTGGAGGAGGAATTTAGAGTTTCTCGTACAAGAGAGGCACTTGTTTATCGAGAATCCAGCGACTCCAGAGTTGCTTCAGCAGGCATTGTGGTGAAGACTGGCAGGAAGTTCAGAGCTCAAGAGGGGCTAGAACTGGCAGAATCTCGTCTAAGGCACAGGGCTTTGGTGGGCACGGTGGCCGTTGGACGAGCAGGGCTGGGGTCATTCCCACAGCCACGGTTCCACCGGGCCCAGGGAAAGGACAGACGCCACCTTGTCCTGGAGGAGGTACGGGCAGGTGTTGAGGAGGTGAGGACCAGCAGGATGGTGAGCATGCAGCAGCAAGGAGCATCAGCAAGATGGGAAGGAGCGCTGGGGAGGAAGCTGACCTGGAATGACATCTGGAAGGCAGAGCCACAGCGTATCAAGTTCATGGTCCAAGCTGTGTACGATGTGCTACCAAGCCCTGCTAACTTATACGTCTGGGGGAAGTGTGACCTTTCAACGTGTCCCCAATGCCCAGGAAGGGGCACATTGGAGCACATCCTTAGCAGCTGCCCAGCAGCCCTTGGAGGTGGACGCTACCGCTGGCGCCATGACCAGGTGCTGAAGACAGTAGCTGAGACCATAGCTACTGCAGTGGCTAACAATATACACACCCGAAGCCGGAGGGTAGTACCCTTTGTGAAAGCTGGAGAGAAGCCACGACCACAGCCAATTCCAACATCCAGCCTACTTTCATCGGCATCAGACTGGGAACTGCGAGTTGACTTGGGCAAGCAGCTCAAGTTTCCAGAGTATGTTACATCAACCTCATTGAGACCAGATGTAGTGCTGACTTCTGTCTCTTCTAAGCAAGTCCTCTTATTAGAATTAACAGTCCCTTGGGAGGACCGCATGGAAGAAGCCAACGAACGGAAGCGGCTTAAATACCAAGAGCTCATAGAGGAATGTCGGAGAAGAGGCTGGAAAGCCCGCTGCGAGCCAATAGAGGTGGGATGTCGAGGCTTTGCGGCTCGCTCCCTATGTAAAGTCTACACCTTACTTGGCATCACTGGAGCTGCAAAAAGAAAAGCCATCAAGTCCACCACAGAGGCTGCAGAGAGAGCCTCCAGGTGGATTTGGATGAAGAGGTCTGAAACGTGGGCTAATGCTGCTGGGACACAAGTTGGGGCCTGATCAGCCCTGGCTGGGTCGCCTGAAGGAGGGTGTCTGATGTTGCGAGACCCGAAACACCCAAAGATCTCAGGAAACATCACTGATGATGTGTCCCAGGGCATCTACGGATGTATCTATTCACCTTTTTAACTGGCGTGACCAGTGACTCCCAGGAAGAGACTGGGTGACAACCAAGTAAGATTGGTGACAACTGGAGAGACAGTGACAGCACGGAAAGACGGCAGTTGGGGCAGGAAGGGTTAGCAGCCCAACCTGCATCTCCTGTGAGGGAGAACCCAAAATAAGCTACAGATCAACCCACAGATAAACACCCCCAGGGGAGCCCGAGAGGGGGGGAGGATGAGCACCCCATTAGGACGGACCTAATGACGACAACTTCTGAAAACGGAATATCGACGACGAGCAGATGCTTTTGCGGCAAGGTCTGCAAGAACGCCCGAGGCCTAAAGATCCATCAGAGCCGGATGAAATGCTTGGAGCAGGAGAGCGCAGCACAACGCACAGGAATAACGCCTGGTGAGACGCAGGAGGAGCCCGGCCCGGAGACAACCCACAGTGCCCAGAACCTCCAAGTGCCCAGCACTCCAACTCCCAGCAGAGTAGTCCAGAATCATCGTATTAAGTGGCCTCAAGCGAAGCAGCATGGGCTGTGGCAGCAGTTTGATGATGATACATCTAGAATTGTCAACTCAACAGCAAAGGGAGGCGTAGAAAGCCGACTGAAGTACCTGACCACCATTATAACAAGTTTTGGGGCCGAAAGGTTTGGCATCGAGCAGGCCAAGTCCAGTAAGCCCACTTACATCAACAACCGGAGGGCAGACAAAGTCCACCATTTACGAAAAGAACTGCGTACACTGGCAAAGCAGTTCAAGGTAGCAGATGAAGAGGAAAAGCCACCTCTCGCGGAGCTTCGACACACTATCCGGAAGCAGCTTAAGACCCTGCGCAGAGCTGAATGGCATAGGAGACGGAGGGTGGAGAGAGCCAGGAAGCGAAGTTCCTTCATAGCCAACCCCTTTCGTTTTGCTAAGCAGTTGTTGGGACAGAAACGAAGCGGACGTCTCGAGTGTTCCCAGGAAGAGGTGGACAACTTTCTGCACAACACCCTCAGCGACCCAGTCAGAGAGCAAGGACTTGGACCACAGACAGCCCTTAGGGTCATGCCAACCCCTACAGTGGAGTTTAACACCTCAGAACCCACTTGGAAGGAAGTCCAGGAGGTGGTAACAGCAGCCAGAGCCAGCTCCACTCCAGGCCCCAGTCAAGTACCCTACAAGGTGTACAAGCGCTGTCCAAACCTCCTCAGAATTCTATGGAAGTTGCTGCGAGTGATTTGGCGGAGGGGAACCATTGCAGACCAATGGAGACAGGCGGAGGGTGTCTGGATACCAAAGGAGGAGAACTCAACCAGGCTGGAGCAGTTCCGATCCATTTCACTTCTCAGTGTGGAGGGGAAGGTCTTCTTCAGTATCCTTTCCAGAAGGATGACAGACTTCCTCTTGAAGAACAAGTACATCGACACCTCAGTACAGAAAGGTGGCATTCCTGGAGTTCCTGGCTGCCTAGAACACACCGGAGTAATTACCCAGCTGATCAGGGAGGCACGAGAAGGGAAGGGGGACCTGGCAGTGCTGTGGCTGGACCTAGCTAACGCATATGGGTCAATTCCCCACAAGCTGGTGGAAACCACTCTGGACTGTCATTACATACCCGATAAGATCAAGGACCTCATCCTGAACTACTATGGGAACTTCAGGTTGAGAGTGACATCAGGGAGCATAACATCCAATTGGTATCGGCTCGAGAAAGGGATTATAACTGGTTGTACAATCTCAGTTATCCTGTTTGCCCTTGCCATGAATATGTTGGTGAAGGCAGCTGAGATGGAGTGTAGAGGCCCCCTGTCCAAGTCTGGAATTCGTCAGCCCCCCATTCGAGCCTTCATGGATGACCTGACAGTTACCACTACGTCAGTGCCTGGATGCCGGTGGATCCTTCAAGGCCTGGAAAAGCTCATTTGTTGGGCTAGGATGAGCTTTAAACCAATCAAATCTAGGTCCATGGTCCTGAAGAGAGGGAAAGTGGTGGATAAGTTTCGCTTCTGTGTGGACGGTGTAACGATACCAACGATCACTGAGAAACCAGTCGTAAGCCTAGGCAAGGTTTTCGACTGCAGCCTCAGAGACACAGCATCGGTCCGAATGACCATTAAGAAGCTTGAAGCCTGGTTGTCCACAGTAGATAAATCTGGCCTTCCTGGCAGGTTCAAGGCATGGTTATACCAACATGGCATTCTGCCCCGCATCCTCTGGCCGCTGTTAGTGTACGAGGTGACTATGTCCACTGTTGAGACCCTGGAGAGAAAGATCAGTTCTTTCCTCCGAAGATGGCTGGGCCTGCCACGCAGTCTAACTAGTGCAGCATTATACAGCAGAAGCAACAAACTCCAGCTTCCTTTCAGCAGCCTGGAGGAGGAATTTAGAGTTTCTCGTACAAGAGAGGCACTTGTTTATCGAGAATCCAGCGACTCCAGAGTTGCTTCAGCAGGCATTGTGGTGAAGACTGGCAGGAAGTTCAGAGCTCAAGAGGGGCTAGAACTGGCAGAATCTCGTCTAAGGCACAGGGCTTTGGTGGGCACGGTGGCCGTTGGACGAGCAGGGCTGGGGTCATTCCCACAGCCACGGTTCCACCGGGCCCAGGGAAAGGACAGACGCCACCTTGTCCTGGAGGAGGTACGGGCAGGTGTTGAGGAGGTGAGGACCAGCAGGATGGTGAGCATGCAGCAGCAAGGAGCATCAGCAAGATGGGAAGGAGCGCTGGGGAGGAAGCTGACCTGGAATGACATCTGGAAGGCAGAGCCACAGCGTATCAAGTTCATGGTCCAAGCTGTGTACGATGTGCTACCAAGCCCTGCTAACTTATACGTCTGGGGGAAGTGCGACCTTTCAACGTGTCCCCAATGCCCAGGAAGGGGCACATTGGAGCACATCCTTAGCAGCTGCCCAGCAGCCCTTGGAGGTGGACGCTACCGCTGGCGCCATGACCAGGTGCTGAAGACAGTAGCTGAGACCATAGCTACTGCAGTGGCTAACAATATACACACCCGAAGCCGGAGGGTAGTACCCTTTGTGAAAGCTGGAGAGAAGCCACGACCACAGCCAATTCCAACATCCAGCCTACTTTCATCGGCATCAGACTGGGAACTGCGAGTTGACTTGGGCAAGCAGCTCAAGTTTCCAGAGTATGTTACATCAACCTCATTGAGACCAGATGTAGTGCTGACTTCTGTCTCTTCTAAGCAAGTCCTCTTATTAGAATTAACAGTCCCTTGGGAGGACCGCATGGAAGAAGCCAACGAACGGAAGCGGCTTAAATACCAAGAGCTCATAGAGGAATGTCGGAGAAGAGGCTGGAAAGCCCGCTGCGAGCCAATAGAGGTGGGATGTCGAGGCTTTGCGGCTCGCTCCCTATGTAAAGTCTACACCTTACTTGGCATCACTGGAGCTGCAAAAAGAAAAGCCATCAAGTCCACCACAGAGGCTGCAGAGAGAGCCTCCAGGTGGATTTGGATGAAGAGGTCTGAAACGTGGGCTAATGCTGCTGGGACACAAGTTGGGGCCTGATCAGCCCTGGCTGGGTCGCCTGAAGGAGGGTGTCTGATGTTGCGAGACCCGAAACACCCAAAGATCTCAGGAAACATCACTGATGATGTGTCCCAGGGCATCTACGGATGTATCTATTCACGAACTATATTTAAGAGGTCTGACATTTCTGAACACCAATGATACGAACTGTGCATATTATTTATATTTGTAGATTCAGCTGAGAACAGAGGAGATTAAAGCACAGACTCACTTTCTTTTTAGAGACCATGGGAGATAGGGAAGGAACTGTTTGGCTCTTTTATTCAGTCTATTCTTAACCCAAGTGGACATCAACAAGTAGTGGAGGCTCTCCAGATATTAGGTGTTGAAGACATGAAGTATATACAATCAGGAGCGGATTATGGGTTGTGTGGGCCCCTAGGCAAAACGTTCGCGAGCCCCCCCACCACCACCAGCACCACCACCACAACCACCACAATTCAAGGGCCCTTAGCAGCCAAACGCCCTCCCTATAGGGTCAGGGGCCCTGGTAGGCAGAGGATCAAAGAATGTAGGCCCTCTAAAATAGACAAACGAAAATACATTGTTCATAAGCGTTGCAAATTGTTTTGGGCTGGGGCCCCACGGGCCCCCTGCACCCCAAGGGCCCCTGGGCAGCAGCCCCGCTTGCCCGATCCGTAATCCGTCCCTGCATACAATTAATGGATCTTCTTGGTGCCCTGTTTGTTTTTAAATATTGGAATATTAACTGCATATTTCAGAGTGTAAAATCAACACTGTGAGTTTGAAGTGAAAACAGTTGGGCACCCGAGTCCACAGTTATCTTGTGTTCGCCACAGAACAAAAGACAAAAATGTATTTATATGTTTTTTTTTTTTCCCCACAATAGATGTGTTATCTAGATTAACCCAGAAAGGGGCTCCAAGGTGGAGAAAAGACCAAAAAGTCAAGCAGTGAATCCGAATATTCTGTCTCTTATTTCAAGAGTAGCTGACACTGAGTGGAGGAAGCAGCATAAGTTGCACTCAACATCACATGGTTCATCTCAGAACATTGGGGTTATGTATGTACTGTAAGGATGCACTGAGAATGTCATCCTAAACATTTATATGATGATTTACACTGTGTTTTGTCCCAGAGTAACTCTGCTGTCAAAACTCCTGTGTGTTCTCCTGTTTCAATGCTTCAGATAAGACCCTATCCGGGGCTGCATCTAAGCAGATCCACACCACCTTCACAGTGCCCACCCTTTACAGCTGGAGAAATAATTTTATTTCAATAGGTTCCTGTGATTAACTTACACAACCTGTCAGAGCTCAAAGAAAGATTAGCTTTCCAAACAATAAGATGAAGTATACAAATATAACATCCAAATTCAAAAAAGAGGATAGAAGTAATCCATCAAACTATAGACAATTAGTTTATCTTGCATTACTAGAAAAGTAATGGAAGCTGTAATCTGACCCAAAATGCTAGGCTACCCTTGGTGTGTATGTTGATCCTGCCATGTCCCACTCTTGCAAGCGTGGGTAAGCAATTGAAAAGGCCAGTAGGATGTTGGGTTACATCTCTAGGTGTGTGGAGTTTAGGTCAAGGGAGGTGATTTTTAGATTATACATTTCCTTGGTAAGAACCCACCTAGAATATTGTGTGCAGGTTTGGTCACCATACCTTAAAAAGGACATTGCTGCCTTTGAAAGGGTTCAATGTAGGGCTACAAGAATGATTCCTGGTCTTAGGGGAATGTTTTATGAGGAGAAGTTAGCTGAGCTGAATCTATTCAGCCTCGAGCAAAGGAGACATGATCCAGGTATGCAAGATTCTAATAGGTTTATTTATTTTCCATTACTGCAATATGTCACAAATGATTATATAACAGAATAGATGAAATTCTACCTACATCTCACTTTCTCCCAGGGATTCACTATCCCAGTGAAATTCAATACAGTCAGTATCTACTGAGATGCTTGATATATTTTCTTTTTCATTGCATTTTTGATGGACACAGAGGACATAATTTGGCTGAGACAATATTTGCTTGAAATTTTAATTTTATAATAAATACAGTTTAAAAATCCATAATTGTCATGACAGCGAAAAAGACTGCAGGTCATTACAGAAGCCCAGGATGATGTTTTCATCTATGGAGGTCTTTGGTGGCTGTCGCGACCAGTATCTCTGTCTAGGCCAGTGGTGGGTCTCATGTTCAGGCAGGTAGAATGGGTCCTTATGCCTGTTGGACTCCCTGTGTTCCTGAGTAATAGGTTCCCTCCAAGATGACATGTTACACAGAACTGCGGCTTCTTCCTCCGTCATTTACGTTCTGCGCCGCTTGTTGAGGCTGAGGCTGGACACACAGATGGAGTCTCATCCTCAAAACCAGTTTATTTTGCTGGCCTGTTGCACAGAAACATTTCTCTTTATTGTACATTGAAATATGATTACAGCAACTATTCTGCTGTTATTCAGTCAGTGAGAATAATTTTCATAGTGCCGACCAATTTTTTAAACTCCAATTAACATCAGACTGTCTCCAACTCATGTTAAAAAAAGCTCTGAAATACATACGTTTGAATACTGGCTGCTGATGATGTTCCACCCCAACATCCACATCTCCAGTGCTGGTGCCAGCCTGGACAGAGGGAGGTGTTGTGGGTGAAGACCCTTCATCTCCCCAATCAATCACCTCATCCCACTTATCCCAGGCTGCCCAGTACTTGTCATCTGTCCAATCCACTGCTTTCTCCATTCTCCTAGTGCTAAGAGGAGAAAAAGGTATCGTCAGACAGGTTGCACTACAGAACACCAGACAACAGTAAAAACCTCTTAAAGAGCAAATACATAAGCCAGTTCAATCTAATAATTGTATTTAATAACAAAACAGTACTATCATATGATAATTACATTTATCAATGTAAATGCCTAGAATGTTTTAATGTTACATATATACATCCATTGTCTATTCATTTTGAGAGGAATTAGCACAAAAGTTTAGAATTTGTTTTCCCTTGCCAGGTAGCTAAATTTTTGTGTAGCAGTGCATGTTAGTCTTCCACAATAAATTTCTACCTATCTTGCAACCTTGTTCAGCAAATTTGGAAAAAGTTGGAATGTGCACAGGATATCTTTGGCTTGCCGAATGCAGAGCCTGGTTGGCCGCAGAGAGGTTTTCATTGAGTACTGTGCTGTAATCCTGCCTGGACCATGTCCATCCAGTGCTTTTCACTACCAGCACATCTGCACATCTTTGGTAATATCAGTCTCTTCCTCTGCAAATTCCACTTCCGAAACCTCAACAGAGGTCTCACACCTACTTCAGTACTGTCCCTTTCTGTACTACTGCTTTCCAATTCCGCAATACGAGATCTGCTGCTTCTTCAGGTGTATCGCTCCATGTCTCTTACAGAGCAGCACCTCAGATCATCCTCAGGTTTGGCACCAGTATAGGACAGTAAGCATCCTTTTCTTCTTTTATAAAAAAAAAATGTTTTTTTAACTGGTTGACTGAAGTGACAACTGTGTTTTCTTTGGCACACACAGAGTAAATCCCATTATAACAGAATTCAAGGGACCTGGAAAAACAGTCCGTTATGTCCAGAGTTGCTGTCTGCCCAGAACACAACTATAGGACACCTTTTACTCATGCCACCCTCCAGCAGACACACTTGTGGTATAGATTATCATATAGTACATGCAGTAATACAATTTTACCTGACCAGATGTGTGTCTATTAATAATCCCGACTTCTATCCTTTATCTTCGCTGGATATTTCCCATAGAAATGAATGGAGAGTCCCAGCAAATACAGAATTGTGTGTGTGTGTGTGTGGTGTAGTGCAAAATATGTATTTTTACAGTGGAAAATGTATTGCCTACTTAGAAAATACTTGCTATGATCACAAGGTATGAAATCTGTGTTACAAAGTACTGTCTGTCTGTGTGAGAGGCAGGGGCTGCTTGGCAGCGACCAGGAGGAAGGTCACACCGATAATTACAGGACTGCTTCTGATGTGTTCTGTGTGGTTGCACACAGAGAAGACAGTAACTGTGGTCCTTCTTTCTTATTACATACAATGACGAACATGAAGCAGAAGAATAAAGGAGCAGCGCAAAAAAAGAATTTTTGTCACTTCTTGTCTGTGGGCACGGTGTCCCGGCTCATTTGATGCATGAAATAACCAAATAGAAAAACTTTGCCGCCTTCATACCCTGTCTTTGGCTGTTTTTGCACCACAGTGTATGTGTGTGTGAAATTCTAATTATTACATTGTGAGGACCTTAATCAGTTGCTGCCATACTCATTACATAAATTTTGCTTATTCTGAAATACTGCTAACCCACACTCCTGAAAACCCCAATAGTTATTTAACTGATAGTAGATGGTTACATGTAAAGCTCTTTTTGACGTAACAATGGTTTTTGAAAGTACTGGATAAGCTTCTATAGAACTAGATCCAGTATATTTGCCTTTTTCTTTCACTAGTTTCCTCAAAAGACACAAGAAAATCTCGTCATCCCTGCACACAGCTTTCCTTCACACAAGCACACCCTATGGGCAACTTGGTTACTCCAATTAGCCTCGGCATGTTTTGGACTGTGGGGGGAAACCGGGGGACCCAGAAGAAACCCCACGACGACACAGGGAGAGCAAGCAAATGCCACAAACATGGAGCCATGGCTGAGACTCAAACCGAAGACCTAGAGGTGTGAGGTAACAATGCTGATCACAGTACCGCCATATACATACAAAGCTATGATAAGGTTTATAAATTTGGTAAATAAGAGATTGACAACAACATAACAAATGTTATGTGAATATGGTCTCTCTCTAAAAATATCTTATTGCACTGTTCCCACACTACTTCATAAGTATTGTATTTTAAAATAAAGTCTTTTATTTAAAAAAAAAGGCAGCTACTTGAACACAAGCATTGACATACGCCGACAGTATGACACCGATAAACGAGGCAGCAGTCTGACAGCAGGGACGTCTACTAAGTGACTAATGGGCAGGTTGCGTAGTGGATACGATAGACAAACGGATGATTGAAGGCTGGACGGTGCGAAATTTTATCATGGTTCTCAGAATGGTGTCCAATTTAAAACTTTCTGGAATTTTCCATTTAATATGTTTGGGCCATGGGTAACCAAAATCGCGAAAAGTGAAAGTGTTTGAGGACATTTATGACCTCAAAAGATTAAGATCTAGCAAACTGAAATTTAAGCTCAAATTGAAGACATTTTAAGAATTTTTATACACCCTGATATTGCATAAATAACAGTGATTATTTCACAGAAATAAAAAGATTAAATATTACAGTAATTTAACTCACCACTATATTATGCAGGGGGCTGAAAACTGGGCACCAGCTTCCTCTCAAAAACCTTTAGGTGTTTACAGACTGCACAAGGTCACCTGAGTGGCTCACAAGTGAGGCAGTCTTCACTGACAGGGATGCTGGTTCCATCTGTTCAGGCCTTCCAGGAGGCACAGCTGAAAATCCAGACTGTTTGCACTGGTACCTTAATGCAAAAACAAACAATATAGTCAGCAAAACCTTAAGCACAGTTTACTAGTTCTACAATGACTGCTGAAGTGTGAATGTTAAATAGCTTTGTGTTATATAACTGGGCATTAGTGAATAATATTTACATGAAATGAACCTGTCAGCCTGGCGCTCTTAGGATTAATTTTAAAGATCTCTGGCTAGTTTGTAAATGTTTACATGGTCTTGTCTGTCCCAGGCAGATCTCTCAGATCATCAGAGATAAATTTACTGATTATTCCTAAAATGCGGCTGAGGAGGGAGGAGTCAGCTTTAAGTCACTATGGTCCCAAACTCTGGAAAACTATCCCAGAACACCTGAAAACTACTGAATGTCTTAGTGCTTTGAAAACCAGGCTGAAAATGCATCCTTTTCACATTGCAAATAATGATCTACAATGATCAGCTGTTTTATTATTTTATGAATGCAATAAAGTCATCTACTTTTTAATGCTGATTATGTTATTTTCCTTCCATGTGTATGCTTAATACCTTTAAACGTATATAAAACACTTTGTAAACCCTGTGGTTAAAACAGTGCCATATAAATAGAAATTAATTTACTGAAGATTACTGTGAAATAACTCAAAGGAGGTGGAGCGCCTGGCACACCTGTAATCTACCAGGGTGGTCCTCAAAAGTGCACATAAACCAAAAAACAGACTTTCTTGGGGTGCTTGTTACTAAAATACTTCATTATTGTAGGAGTATGATTGGTGCCGAAAATGTTATCTATATGGCTTTATTAACCACCGTCACACTTGGGATGAAAATTACGATGTTGAAGTCTCACATAATTGTATTAATGCAACGGTGCAACTGCTCAACACTAAAACACAAACTAAAAAAGGCAGTTCACTATTAAACTTAAGGGATGCGTTTTAGAGGGGCTTTAGTGCTATCTATCCATCTAGGTTGATCTGCTGGGAGATGCCTAGTTTTTGGGATATCAGTCATAGGAATGTAGGTCTTCTCTCGAATATGAGAGTGAATGACATTCTTTCTGAGGTGATTAAAGCACCAGAACAACGCATTTGAAAAATTCAACAGCAATATTTCTTACCAGAAATCAGGAACAGGTTAAGAAGATCCACAGACGTCGTAGCGAGCAGTTTAATGTACAAACTATTTCTACCCAACTCCACACACCAATAACATTACTGCGCAGCAGATATCGCCAGGGAGCTCGTGCTTGTGTCTAATGCACAGTGATACGAGTAGTGTACTTCGAAAGAAGCCCGACATTTCTACGACTGATATTTCCAAACCTGAACAACTCCCAGCAGAACTTTGATGAATAGATAGCATTAAGGCCCCTCTAAAATATCTTTTTATAGTTTTGGGGTGAACCTCCCATTTAAACGAAGTACATGGTGGTGCTCATGAATTTGAAAGCCTAGATGCCTCATCTCGCTTTTCCACAACGTGTCAGCAGTGCCACCATCTTGGAGCGGTAATTAGACATAAACAAGCAACATATCAGGGTGTAGATGGAAAGATCTTTTGGCCATAACTTCTTTACCAATTAACGCATTTATATCTTACAATTATGTAGAATAAATAAACAAGCCCACCACTACTGCCCCCCCCCCCCCCCAAATTAATGTAGTACTGCTGATAGTATTGTCAATAAAAACTAATCATGCTACTATAACTGTCATCAGTTACTTTGATAGCATGAATTATATTTTGAATATACAGGCTACCTTTTTTGGTTATTTATTCGTTTTTGGTATTTGTTTGTATGCACATGTGGTATGCCTAGTTTGTATGGAGTATTGGAGCGGAACATTTGTTGGGAGTAACTTCCGGTAGGATATAATTTTGTGAGGGAACGGCGAGAAAACAAATTCTTCACTGTAACGGTGATAAAGGTGTTATTCTAAGCTGCTGTATGACGTTAATGTTTAAGATTTGTTCTGCAAATGCGTCGTGGAGGAAGCTGAAACTAGGAAGTGAAGAATTAGTTCCTTTGGTAATAAGCTGCCAGCGAGGTATGTGGTCTAATGTTCGTAATATTTAGCTAATGTAACCTGCTAGTTGGCTATGTTAATTTAGCGACATCTGTTCAATAAGATTAGCATGAGTTTGATTGTTGTTTTATTACCAGCTTTCACGGGACGAATCGAGCAACGAAGAAATAAAGGATTTCCCTGTATTTAAAACAAACTTCTTGTCTGCGTGTTACCGGGGAGCTACATGCTAGTATCCCGTCAGTGTCACAGGCTAGTAAACATGTTATATATGCATCGAGCGAACTTCGGGAAATATACATTTTATTGGACCATACCGCAGGTTTTTTACCTGTGAAATGTGATTCCCTGTTTTCTAGTTTTAACATTCCTCATGTTGTTGCAGTTTCGAAAATAGTCGGTTCACTAAGAGATATCAGTCTTCTATTTCACAATCGCCGCGCCAATATGGCGTATCGCCCAACGAGGCATCCAGGCTTTCAAATCTATGGCGATGCTGTCTACGCTACTACCCGTCACATGACACAGGAGCTACCGAATACCCGCCAATCGGGAGCCGGCTAGATCAACCACGCCCACCCGTCACATAAAACGAGGAGAGTGAGGCGAAAGAAGCGAATCAGTTTAAAAATGTCACCTTTAACGTAGTATTCAGTAGTTTGGAGATATTTTACACAAAATAAAGCTGTAGTATTTGTAATACAATTTGAAGATTAGCCATCCCCGAGGAGCTGACAGGAAAGCCAGGTACAGGTTTAGTCCTCATTAACCAGCTAGTCGGTTACTAAACGTCGCCAAATAAGCTTGCCTTTTTCTATGATTTTTTTTCAATTAAATTGACATTAAACGAAGTAATTTTGAGACCTGAGAAATAACATTAGCAACGATGGTCAGTTTTTACAATCATGGATATTTTAACATTGAGGACGTGTGTCTCGTGTCATTTTCACATAGAGGAAGTTTGTTTTTTCTGTGTCTGTGTGTCAACATATATCTATTTAGTTATGTCACTCAAATGTATGATTAGTATCGACATTTCGGTAGACTACTATGTTGTAATAAAACTGTATGGTCCTCTGGGAGTTGGGCAATAGAACGGAATTGTAAAGTATCAATAAGAAACTATTAATGAAGCAGCCGCCCTATCCTTTTACTTTGTATGGAGTGGGCATACAAGACACAAATAATGCAGTTGTACTGTTATGTATATAATTTAAAAGGTATACTTTCCAGCAAAAGATAGAGTTAATAAAATTAAATGAAAAGTATTAAGAGCCCTTGTCATTCATAGTATTATATACCTCTAAATTTTACAAAGACTTTTTTCTCTCATATTCAAGTTTTTGAAATTGATAATCTGGAAAACTATCCATTCTTGACACTTGGAATAGGAATTGAAGTAGAATCAAACAGCCTTACTCACAGCACCCTCTTGTGACATGCAGTAATATAGAAAACAGAACAATTACTAACTGAACGCAACATCCCCCCATTACTTATGTATTCTTCTTCCTGCAGCAGCACTGTATTCTATAAAAGACACGCCTTACCTGTAACATTTCTTCCTTTAAGGTCACTACACCAAAGACATAACCAATAATGTAAGTTCAACAAAATACATTGTGCTTGTGCCTTCCTGTAACTGCACAACCTTTTCACTATGAACTGCCTGTTTTGCTTCCAACAGAAATCAATTACAATTAGAAATGTTCCATTCACTGAGGACCACAGTAAGAGGATCTATGAACAGCATGAAAGGCTCACGAGTTGAAACTTCAAGAATAGGCACAGACACATCTTAAAACCAGCTTGGAAGGTGATGAAATTGTAACCTGGCTGTCTTCATCGCCTGATTTAATCCCCATCGTTAACTACGGGGCCTTAATGTAGCATAAGATTAACCATGATCACAAACATTACACTTCTCAGAGCGGCATCTGGGAGGTTGTCCTACCTGCTTGTGAGTGAGTGTGTGTGTGTGTGTGTGTGTGTGCGTGTGTGAACTGATACCAGGCTCATGATGGTCATTAACAAGAAAGGGCATCAAACTTGGCAAAGGGGACTGTAAAGAATGGCAGATAGTTTGTTATTCTTTATATAAATTCAATAACTAAGTCTGCTTTTATTATTGCTTCTCTTAATAGAAAAGAGAGAAAAATCCATCAGTTTCTTTTGTTTTCGTTTGTGACTAATTTTCTCTAAAAAAGAATTTACTTTTAGCAAGACAAAACTTCTGAATTCATTTTCCCAGTCTGTCAGTTTGCACACACACACACAGTCAAACAATTCATAAATGTATATATATAGTCAGGAGTGGTACTTTCACCACGATATGTCACCCATGTGCACTGTCTTCGAGTAGTGAACCAGTTTTCAATACAATGGTTAAAAAGGCTCAAACCTTCAGTGCCTCGTACCATCTCTACCAGTGTTTTTTTCAACAGGGAAAATACAACTTGTATGCTGGCCTTAGAAGCACAACTTCAAAGAATAGCTGCCATGCTTCTGCCTAGCATGGCAGAGGGAGTAAAATGGTATGGGACTGCTTTGGTGCTGGTAAGGTGGGTGATTTACACAGAGTACAAGGTGCAATGAACCAGCAAGGTTACCGCTCTGTTTTACAACTCATGCCACCCCCTGTGGTCAGCACTTCTATCAAGCAGCAAGGCTGATTCAAAGCACACTGGTGAAAGATGAGGAATCCAGAGAACTGTCCTGCTTGATTGGCCTACAGAATCATCACATCTCCAGCCTATCAAGCTCATGTGAGACCAGCTTCACCATGAGGTCTGAGAAAATACCAAGCCAGTCCCACCTCTGGGAATGGCAGGATTGAAATTTCCCCTAATATTGTCATAAACGGACAGCTCTAATGGCAAAGGACTGCAAAGCTGTAATTGCTGCAAATATAGTTTTCGTACAGTTTGATTAATTGAAAATGAAGATGAAACTTATTGCAATATTAATTATTTCACAAAGTAGAAGGCAGCTGGGAAAAGTAAAAAAAGAATCACCCCAGATGGGACTTAAAACCACGATATCCAGCTCAGAAAGTCAGGGCCGTGGGCGTTTGGCCAGTGGGGCAACCGGCAGACCTGAGCTTATGACCGGGACACTTGACTCACAATGGAAGCTCAGCAAATTATAAGCAAGCCTGCAAAAGTGACATGAATGGATCTGTGTAATCTATGGTAAAATGCATCTTGGGGCCGAGATATTAACACTCACAGTCCAGGAGAAGATGACATCCATCCATGGATCTCGGTCAAATGCGTTCATCGAGTTTCCGCTATGCCTTTGGCTTTTAATGTTTGTACTTAGCTATAGAGTGGCAGGAACACAAATGAATGGGAAGTTTTAAAAAAAAAAAATGCATTACAGCAATACGTCACACATGACTATGTAAGGGAATAGATGAAACCCTGCATACATCACTATACTAGTGCAATTCAGTACAAAGTGCACTGACATGATTCGTATGATTCCTGGTTTATTTGGAAAATTTAGGTCCACCATCAGCTAAGTGTTTTATTTATGATGCAAATTGATGACACTATTTGGCAGACACAATATCAGACTGAATTTATTTTATAATTTTAAAGGTTTAAATACAGTTCTGGGTGTTGGACATCCTGATAGCCTTAGAAATCTATAATGCTCCCCCTCAAGAGAGAGTAAACGACTGCAGGGCATTACAAAGGTCCAGAATGGATTTTTCATTTACAGATGTCTTCTCTGGCTGTCGTGACCAGTATCTCACTCCGGACCAGTGGTGGATCTCGTACTCAGGCACAGAGAATGGGTCCTTCCGCCCAGTGGATCTCCTCATCTCCTCAGCCACTGATTCCCTCCAAGCTGATGGGGTAACTATGGTTGGCAGAACTGGGGTTTGCTGTTCACTGTCATCCGCTTGACGTTGATGTACCACTTGCTGAGGCTGAGGATGGTGGTCTTTACGTATCATCACTGTTAGGCCTCTGCACACCCATTTCTTTTGCTGACCTGTTGCACAGAAACATTTCTCTTTATAGTAAACTGTAACATGATTATAGCAATTATTTCAATGTTGTTCAGTCAGTGAGAATCATTTACATAGTGTTACATAGTTGTGTTTTCAATTAACTCCAACTCAGAAGAAAAAAGGTCTGAAATACATATGTTTGAATTCTGACTTCTGATTAAAGTCTGACTTTTTCTTTTTATTCTGATAATATTCCTTCACCGCCCCAGCATCCATGTCTCCATTACCAGTGCCAGCCTGGTTGGAGGAAGGTGTTTTAGGTGAAGATCCTTCTTCTCCCCATTCGATCACCTCATCCCATTTATCCCAGGCTGCCCAGTACTCGTCATCAGCCCAGCTCACGGCTTTTTCCATTCGCCTAGTGCTGAGAGGACAAACAGCTTTCTGTCAGACAGGTTATACGACAGCACACCAGACAACAGTAAAAACCTCTTAAAGACCAAATACATAAGCTGGTTCAGTCAAGTATTTATATTAAATAACAAAACATGGTACTATTACCCAAGTATTATCAAAGTAGATGCCCAGAACATTTTAATGTCACATAATACATCCATCAATCGCCTCCCCTGGTCATACAGTATCACCTAGCAAATGTTATCCACTTAATGCAAACAAAGGGTAGGGTGAGTGCTCTTGACCTTCTGAACATGGTAACTGGTATTTGTTGCATCCATCCATCCATTTTCCAAACCACTTATCCTACTGGGTCACGGGGGGTCTGGAGCCTATCCCGGAAGCAACGGGCACGAGGCAGGGAATAACCCAAGATGGGGGGCCAGCCCATCGCAGGGCACACTCACACACTATTCATGCTCACATGTACACCTACGGGCAATTTAACAAGTCCAGTAAGCCTCAGCATGTTTTTGGACTGTGGGGGGAAACCGGAGTACCCGGAGGAAACCCCACGACGACATGGGGAGAACATGCCAACTCCACACACATGTCACTGCACCACCATGCCACCCCTGTATTTGTTGCATCTCATTATCAATTCACATAACATCAAATGTTATATGCATGAAAATCTGTAACTTATTTAATTTAGAGAGAAATTGCCACAAAAGTTTAGAACTTTTCACTCGCCACCCCCCAAGTAGCAAAATCTATCTATAGCAGGGTATCAGTGCGTGTTAGCTCAGTGTTATGCCACGTACGGTCTGCCCCTGTCCCTGGGATAATTCTTTTGTGGGTGACCTGCCTTTCTTGTCTAATGTGAGTCCAAGATATTTGAAGTGTTCAACCTGTTCAGCCGTTTTATTGTAAATTAGGTAGGAGTCCATTCTGATGGTGATGTGTGTAAAGTATGAATGACCAGTTCTTTTGCCTTGTCCACGTTCAGTTCCAGGAAGTTGTCGGAGCACCATTGTATGATATGTGAAACAGAATGTTGATAGGCTATAATTGAATTACTGACAGTAATTCAATTATAATTATTACAGTAATTACAGACCCAGTATAGCACTATCATCAGAATACTTGTAGTAGGTGGTGATAGGTGAGGGGCTAATGCAGTCATTGGTATAGAGTGTAAAGAGGAAGGGGCTGAGGACACACCCTTGAGGGCGTCCAGTGTTGTTGATCACAGTTGCTGATTTGGCTGTGCCTATCCTTACAATCTGTGGTCTATTGCTGAGGAAATTATGGACCCAACGGATGAGAGATGGGGATATGTTCAATTGAAGAAGCTTCTTGATCATCTGGTGGCGTTGAATGATAATAAAAGCGGAACTGGAGTTAATGAAGAGGACAGTAGCGAAGGTGCCTGGAGATTCAAGGTGTTGGAGAAGGGAGTGGAGGAGACATACTACAGTATCCTCTGTTCCGCTCTTCACCCAGGAGGCAAACTGGTCTGAGTCCAGCTGCGGTCTGACAGCTGGCTGGATGATATGGAGTATAATTTTCTTTAGGCATTTCATTATTATCGATGTGAGTGCTACTGGCCGGTAATGATTTAGCTCAGAGGGACGAAGTTTCTTAGCACCCGGGACGATGGTAGAAGTTTTCCAAATTGCAGGAATGGTCACCAATCTATACGAGTTCCAGAAGATGGAATGGAGGATGGGAGCTTGTTCTGTGGCGAATAGCTTCAAAACTTTAGCTGGTACACGATCAGGCCCGGCGGCCTTGCCAGCTTTGCATCTGCTTAGCTGCTGCCTCACATCCTCTACAGTAAAGGGAGGGTTTGTAGGATCATCAGAGGGAAGGCCATTGAGCAGCTCCTCACAGACAGCAGAGTAGTCCTGCTTATCGAACATTGTATAGAAGGAGTTTAAGGAGTCAGCAAAAGTTGTAAGATCAGTGCCTATGGGATGAAGGTCATGGTAAGGTATTTGACCAGTGTGTAACCAAAAGGCCTGTTTGGTGTTCATTGTACTGAACTCTTGCTCCAGTCTATTCTTATATTTGAGTTTGGCATTGATTATCTCATTCTTTACTTGTCTACTGAGTGACTGGACAGAAGACCAGTCCTTGGATAGAAATGCTTTGTGTTTTCCTTCAAGCTGTGCTTAACATGGGAAGTGATACTGGGTTTGTAGGTAGGATATCTCCAGACAGTTCTGGTGGGAATAGTGGAATAAATACAAAACTTGATGTAGTCTGTAATTACAGAAACTTTATGGTTTTGATCACCCTGGAAAATGTCCCAATCTGTACATGCAAGTGAACCTTATAGTCGTTCAATTGCCTCCTCCGACCAGAGGGTGGCCAGGTGCACATGCGGTTTAATGCGCTTCAGTTCTGGTTTGCAGTGAGGTAGCAGGAAGACAACATTGTGGTCATTGTGGCCAAGTGGAGGATGTACACGCGCGATGAAGGCGTCAGAGATGTTACTGTACCATAAGTCCAGAGTATTAAGCTTCCTAGTGGGAATATCCACATACTGATAAAAAGATGGCAAAACAGCGTTGACATTACAGTTGTTAAAATCACTCGCAGTAACTCTGGGGCGTCGCGACATCTTGCCGCCATGGAGGTGGCGTCCTCACACACTAGCTCCGCCGCTGCCTTGGTGTTGGCGCTTGGTGGAATGTAGACACAGCTAATTACTACAGTAGGGAATTCCCACGGAAGGTAGAAGGGGCGTACAGATAGAATCAGCATCTCTGTCAGGTGTACAAACAATGCGGTGTACTTTAATATTCGTGTACCACCGCTCGTTGACAAAGATGCAGACCCTACCAGCCCACTTCTTACCTGACTGAGACGTCCTGTCAGTCTGCCAGATCATAAAATTAGAGAAACTAACCTCAGAGTCTGAGATGGTGTCATCAAGCCAGGTTTCAGTCAGGGCAATAACACAGGTGATACCGCTCCACCTGACACTTGGCATGCAATAAGTCCATTTTATTCTGGAGTGAACATACATTAGCCAGTATGATGGGGAGTAGCGGTGGTCTGAAGGGTCTCCTCCTCAGCTTGGAGCGTACACCTCTTCGCCTACCTCTTTTCCTTAGGCGAAACTCCGGAGGAAGAGCAACTGCTGGCCTTGAGGTGATAGACGACCGCAGTTGGAGAAGCTCCCCTCTACTGTAGGTGAGTGGATTGTGTCCGCTCACTCTTCCGGGTGGAGTCATGAGGGGATTGTGCTGGATCCATCGGGTTGCCCCAGGAAGGCACGCTGCCCGACTCCTGGGGTGCTCATCCCTTGCACTGGTGCTCCTGGCCACCACTGTAGGAAGTCGTTGTATAGGAAGTGGTTGTAGTCTTTCACTGATCCCAGGGAGGTTCAGGTCAGGGGACTGAGATGACCATGGCAGAAGCTTCATTCTATAGTCAGCTAACTATTTTTGTGTTGATTTGGACATGTGCTTAGGATCATGGTCCTGTTGGAAGATCCAGTGACGGCCCAGTTTTAGTTCCTAGTGTCAGTATTGTGTATGAATAAAAATACAAAAAATATCCCTTTGTCCACTGGTGTTCCCTTGTTGCCCTCACCCTGTTTGTCCCTTTATCCCATTCCCCTTTCCCGTGAATACTGTTACACTCCAACCCTAGACAGGATATCATAACAGCATCTTACCTATAGTTTTAAAAGAGATGAGGGATATTATTTGTCGACCTTTAATAATTTCATAAATCTGTATCTGTTGTTGTGGTACCTTCTGATTGGAAGCATGCTAATATAACACCCATATTGAAAAGGATAGAAGTAATCCATCAAACTATAGGCTTCTCGAAAAGTAATGGAAGCTATAATCTAAGACAAAATGGTAGACTACCCTTGGTGTGTATGTTGATGCTGCCATGTCCCACTCTCACAAATGTGGGGAAGCAATTAAAAAGGCCAGTAGGATATTGGGTTACATCTTTAGCTGTGTGTAGTTTAGGTCAAGGGAGGTGATATTTAGATTATACAATTCCTTGGTATGAGCCCACCTAGAATATTGTGTGCAGGTTTGGTCACCTTACCGTTAAAACCATAACTGCTGATTTGAACTATTTGTGTGTTTTAAATGCACAATATTGTTAAATTCATAAATCCAGCTTACCTTAAAAAGGACATTGCTGCCTTTGAAAGGGTTCAACGTCGGGCTACAAGAATGATTCCTGGTCTTAGAGGAATGTCTTATGAGGAGAGGTTAGCTGAGCTGAATCTATTCAGCCTTGAGCAAAGGAGACTAAGGGGGGACATGATCCAGGTATGTAAGATTCTAATAGGATTATTTTTTTCCATTACTGCAATTTGTCACACATGATTATATAACAGAACAGATGAAACCCTGCCTACATCTAACTTTCTCCCAGGGATTCACTATCCCAGTGCAATTCAATACAGTCAGTATCTACTGAGATATATTTTCTTTTTCATTGCATTATTGATGGACATAGAGGACAGAATTTGGCTGAGACAGCATTAGCTTGAAATTTTTATTACATAATAAATAGTCTTAAAATTCATAATTTTCACGACAGTGAAAAAGCCATCAGGCCATTGCAGAAGCCCAGGATGATATTTTCATCAGTGACTGTCTTTGGTGGCTGTCG
Organism: Brienomyrus brachyistius; assembly: GCF_023856365.1. NCBI lineage: Eukaryota > Metazoa > Chordata > Actinopteri > Osteoglossiformes > Mormyridae > Brienomyrus > Brienomyrus brachyistius. The sequence goes on from NW_026042348.1 coordinate 1,177,020, forward strand.
TGACCAGTATTTTTCTCTAGGCCAGTGGTGAGTCTCATATCCAGGCAGGTAGAACCGGTCCTTATGCCTTTTGGACTCCCTGTGTTCCTGAGTAACAGGTTCCCTCCAAGATGACATGTTACACAGAACTGCGGCTTCTTCCTCCCTGTCATTTACTTTCTGCACGGCTTGTTGAGGCTGAGGCTGGACACACAGATGGAGTCTCATCCTCAAAACCAGTTTCTTTTGCTGGCCTGTTGCACAGAAACATTTCTCTTCATTGTACATTGTAATATAATTACAGCAACTATTCTGCTGTTATTCAATCAGTGAGAATCATTTTCATAGTGCCGACCAATTTTTTAAACTTCAATTATGATCAGACTCCAATTCATGTAAAAAAAAAAAAGCTCTGAAATACATACGTTTGAATACTGGCTGCTGGTGATGTTCCACCCCAGCATCCACATCTCCAGTGCTGGTGCCAGCCTGGACAGAGGGAGGTGTTGTGGGTGAAGACCCTTCATCTCCCCAATCAATCACCTCATCCCACTTATTCCAAGCTGCCCAGTACTTGTCATCTGTCCAATCCACTGCTTTGTCCATTCTCCTAGTGCTGAGAGGAGAAAAAGGTATCGGTCAGACAGGTTGCACTACAGAACACCAGACAACAGTAAAAACCTCTTAAAGAGCAAATACATAAGCCGGTTCAATCTAATAATTGTACTTAATAACAAAACAGTACTATCACCTAAGTTTTATCAATGTAGATGCCCAGAAAGTTTTACTGTCACATATATACACGTACTTGTTATAGTGGCAGTACACATATGAACAATAATGCTAATATACTCACTGCAGCTACAGGATATACATATACAGGGCATATGGCATACCGAGCATTCTCCTGTATGGTATTAATTCTTGTGGCGCCCCCCCTCCCCCGGTCAATAAAATGTATCGCTTGGCAAAAGTTATCCACTTAATACGAACCAGTGTTAATTTTGACAAATTTTTATTTAGTTTTAGTTATAGTCTTTTAACTAAAATGTAATTTAGTTTCAGTGATAATTTGGTCATCTAAAATATTTTAGTTATAGTCTTGTTTTGGTCATCTAAATTTCATAAGATTACAGTTGAGTAAACCAGTTGATTTAGTCGACTAAAATGAAAAGTACAAAGAATAATGTTTAAAGTTTCCCTTCGATTTCTGAAAGTCATTATGTTCACCAAAATGAAATTAAACCAATGTTAAGGAACGGTGTTAAGGTCTGACTGTGCAGTGCACAGTGACAAAGATTTCACTCTTATTTGAAACATAAACATGTTCATTCACCTGGAAACTAAAATCAGTAATGCCATTAATGCAAAAATAAAGAAAAAGTTCACAGGCTATAGTGCCACCTGGCCTGCTCTCTCTGAATATTAAAATAAAAATATTAAAATAAATATTGGCAATATTTTTATTTGCTACTGTTCGCTGTTAAATGTTTCACCTGAAATTCTCAAATATGTTCAAAGAAAAAGACCAATAAGGGATTTATACCCATTATCAAGAAAAAAAAATCCAAACATTGAAAACATACCTCTCAACGGTAGCAGGAATTGCAACCATTCTATTTGAACATTTTCAACATCAAAATAATTACCCCAAGGCAACAATTTTATGAGTATATAGAGCCAAAACACCTCTCTTTCAGGTGATTTCATGTTCGTTGAAGTTTCCGCTTTTTAACAACTGTATAAAGTAATGTTATATGTTATATAAATCAGGTGAAACAAAAAAAAGTAGTACGTTTTCATGGTTGCCAGATCTTAAGCATCTGGCATGATACGCTTTCAGACTCACGCAGGAAATATTACGGCAATCTTACTGTATTATACCATTATAAACCTAAAATTACGTCCAATTTACACGGTTAAATACAAAAGCAGACTATTTACAAGGTACGAACTGTTACATACGTGTGCTGACAACTCGAACTAAAAATCTCACTCCAGCCAGCTAGCCGAAGTTGGCAACCCCGCGTTTTATTTGAAATGAAAAGTAAAATACGCCGTTCTCGCCCGAAACCGCTTGTCATTCCGTTTGCGTTATATAAAAATAAATATAAAGCTAATATGATAAGAACATGTCACGTTTTATACGTTTCGAAATAATAAGACCGCCCATATCCTACACTGTAAAAAATTAATCATGAAGCTTGTAATTTTCATTTAAAAAATTGATGTAATTATTAAAAATAATGTGCATGTTTAATTAAAAAAATAGGTTTTCTGTGTTTCTTATAATATATTGAGAACATTTCACTAATAAAATCAAGAAAAAAAATGTAACTATTTTTTTAAGGAAATGAGTGCAATTTTTAGGCTTAATTTGAGGAACCGTTTAGGCTAAAAATTTGAGGAAAAAAGGCTTCATATTTATTTTAAGAGAATTGGTCCAATTATCTGGGTTTGATTGAGTCACCTTCATTTGAATCTCAACAATGGCTGTGGTCAGACGGCGTTTTGAAGGAGCAGACGATCAGTGTAAAATATTAAGAGGTAAGTTAAGCCCCTTACTATTTTTTACATTTTATTTTGATTTCTTAAATAAGCTCCTCAGGACACCGCTTATTCACGCTATAGTACAGGAATTGTTTTACATTGATTTTTGAATCTGAACGACATTTTGGCATGTGAAACAGTAACTATGTTCAACCAGGTCTTTTAAAATAAAGGTTTACAATTATGCGATGTTATTTGATGTGAAAATCTGAGCTCGAGCTTATTAGACATAACTCCTCACATGCACGTGCTGAGGCTATATGGACATGTTGGTCGCTAAAGCAAAAATAATTATGGCCATGCATCGAGCTTGATAGATGGGGCAGTTTCTATGATTATACTTAACTTTTAAGACTGTTGATGTGTTTATATATTCGCTTCAAATTGTAAAGATATATTAAATTAGCGTTTAATCATTTCACGCAATATATGCATTTTTTTTTCATTCATCCTCGACGTTAGAAGGCGCCCTCTTAAACTAAACAAGTCACAAACACCATAGAAGCAACACGATTGCGTTTCAGGAATTGATATGGACATAACCATGCTTTTGACTAGTTGAAGAATACAAACATCTTTGCAATCATTAAGGCAATATCAGTCTCCACAAAGAGTAAGATATATATATAGCAATTTACATTTTCTCCTTGATTAATCTATGTAAAATTCGACCTGAATGAAGTTATTTGAACACATTTGAGATTTACTATAATGCAAATTTATTTAAAATTAGTCTTTAACGATATTTAAAAATGTTTAGACTTGTTTAGCAGTATTGGGTTTCTAGGCTTAAACCATTCCAATTTCATGATTTTGGTGATTAAAAATATGTAATAAAAATATTCCACAAACATTACATTAAATGTAAACCCTTATAACTACTTTTCCTTATGAATAATAATTTTAACAGCAACTTCTGAGATGACAATGGAGCTTGTGGTGAAAGAAAAAATGTCAAAAACCCTTGCTCTCCGAAGACATGAGGTGGTTGAATTGTGCCCAACTTGCAGAATTTAAAGATCACTGGCCTGCTCTGTTTGACATTCTCCAGGTAGGGATTTTATATTTTGTCATTAAATACCGTCACAGACAATAATGTGGTTGTCAACTGAACATAATTATAATCAGTGTTTGTGTGTTTCATTTTTTAGATTAATGAAGAGTTTAGGAGAATTACTACTCTGCACCTTGAGACAACATTTATTAAGATGTTGGATTACTACACTCCTAAACTTTTCACAATATTTTCCTGCAAAGGAGGAGCACTCGGACAGATTTTGAAGAAGAAAACGGGTGCCATACAGCAGGTATTTTAGTTGGTATTTTTTATCATTATTTGATTGATATTTGCTTCATTATTATTGAGTACTATTACTAATTTCTACACTTTTGGTGCCTTAGACCTCACATCAAAACATAGAACAGACAAGAGATGTTGTCCTCCGTTGCTTGGTCTATTACTTGGGTGAAAAGGAGGAAGACCTCATCCAGGAGTACAATGTAAGTGTCTAAAACTAATTCAGATATTTGTTTGCAGAAAACTGCAATTAGCATTTGTTTTCCTTTACAAAAACAGAAATACATCTTAAACATAAGTACGTTCCTCATGCAAAAACATTCTTGCACTAGTGTCAGTGTCACGCAACGTGCCGAACGGGTGATCGCTCAGGCAGCGCGAGGGAACAGGCAGGCAGGCGGAAAACAGGGCAAACTGGGGGTTTATTGGGGAATGCGGGTCGACAAACACCAGGTAACATCAATGACAGACAAAGGACTCGGGTAAGACATGGACTGAAATACACAGGACTGAGCAAAGTAACTAGACACAGCTGGGTACAATCGGGAAAGAACACGTGGGTAATCAGGGGAGCGTGGCACACAGGAGGAGTGGATGAGCTGGGCATGAAAGAAGGAGCGCCTAGGAGGAGGCGACGGACGGGACGAGGGAAACGAGACCTGGAACAGAAGAACAAAATCAACGAGAGACGGGAAACAGGACCAAGGCACAAAACAGGGCTAGCGACAGGACGTAGGAGTTGATAAAGGGCAGGGAAGGCGGACAGACAGACCAGGAATGGGGTCAGAGAGGGAACAGGTGGAACAAACGGGCCAGGAGTGAAAGGAGGGAACACCGGGGAACAAGGAGCAAAGAAGGGTGGAACAGAGGGACGAGGAGCAAAAAACGAAGGGACAAAGACAGGAGGGAGAGTCGAGAATGGAGGGGCGAAAGCAGGAGAGTAGGGCGAGAAGGAGGGGGAATGCAGGGTCGGCTGAGGGAGCCCCAGTGGGCGACGGGAGGTAGCCAGAGGGGCCGCAGGAGGCCGGAGCCGGAGGGGACCTCGGAGGGGCCAAGGAGGCAGGGCGAGGGACCGACAGGGGGGACGAGGAGGAAGTCGAAGGGGGAGCTAGGGAAGGGGACGAGGGAGCTGAAGGGAACCCTGGTGAGGGCAAGGAAAGGGGGGGAGCCGCTGTAGGCGGCGACGTCCTCTGACGCGCAGGAGCGGGATATATGATACTATGATTCTGCTGTGGGTCCTCACGACCCAATTTTAATAGTTTTGTTAATATATTTTTTTTTAATTTGCGAATACAAAAAATGTCGTCTTTACTGCAAAAAGTCATCCCTTATGTGTAATGTAATGCTTTTTTTTGACCACTGGATGTCGACATAGAGCCTGGAAAGCCGGTCAAAGTAAGTGTGACACCTAGCGGTAATTACAATATTTATTGTTAAATCAATGTAAAAAAAAATAAAAAATTAAAAATGTAATGACTTGTACTTTTTTTATGAATTTGGATCTCTTTAGAGCAAACATGTTCATATGGTTTGCTTTTATAACACTCTAAGTAATTGCGCAAGTGCAATTACTGCCATAAATTACTGCGAATGGGGAAACAAGGGCGGGGGGGGGTGACCAATGACAGTTTGATGATCGTTGCTGTAATTGGTCCTACCTTGTTGCCAAGCCATTTCCAAAATAAAGAAGTGTGTGTTTATGTCCAGGGGAGTCGGGGGGGGGGGGGGGGGGGGAGTGACCAATGACAGTTTGGTGATCGTTGCTGTAATTGGTCTTACTTTGTTGCCAAGCTGTTTCCAAAACAAAGAAGTGTGTGCTTATTATCTGGCACGAACCCTGAGGAGAGGGTTACTTGGAATTCAATCATGGCAAGGTACAGTGCTCAGGAGGTCGTCGACTTCGTTACGGGTGAGGAAACCAGCAGCTCCGATGAGGATAGTGTACAGCCCAGCAGTACAACACAGGAGGTTGAAGAGATCTGCGCCGAGGACGAGATCTTTCCCTCCCGCAAAAGTGAAATAACATGGACAACCAGAGCAGAAGATCGTGCTGCAGGTAGACTGCCAGCACGACACATCCTGAGGACACCTCCAGGACCAACGAGGCAGTGCGTGTCACAGGCAGGGGACATTATATCTGCCTTCAAAGCTTTCCTGCCTAGATCAATAGAGAGCATCGTTGTCAGCATGACAAATATAGAAGGCAGAAAGAGGTTTACTAGCAGCTGGGTGGACATGACAACTGTTGAATTGGATGCCTTCATCGGCGTCTGCATTCTAGCAGGCGTATTCAAGTCCAAAGGAGAGTCCGTCGCCAGCCTTTGGGAATCGAAATTTGGGAGACCAATCTTCCCAGCGATCATGAGCAGGGTGCGGTTTGAGCAGCTGACAGTGACCCTAAGGTTTGACGACAAAGGATCGTGGGCAAGTAGAAGAACGGGTGACAAGCTTGCACTTATCAGAGACATCTGGGACCTGAGGTCAGGAAATCTCCCGGCGATGTACAATCTTGGCAAGTACGACAATCTTGGTACGACTTGACAGTGGACGAGCGCCTGGTACCATTCAAAGGTACGTAAAATGTGTTATTTTTTATTACCGATCTACAGTTATTATATATACATTGCTTCAAGTTTATTGTTCAAATATAGATCTCATGTTCATTAGCAATGAATCGTAATGTATCATTGATTTCGACCAGTTACCTTTTTCATGATTTGTGCCCGAGTAGTTAGGAGTTAGATTGTAACGGGTTACCTAAAAATGTGTACGTTGTATCCGATTGCTTCATTTGACATCAAATTGATATTCCCCCGATGCGTCCTTGCAGGACGCTGCTCCTTCAGGCAATATATGCCTCGCAAGCCCGGGAGGTACGGACAAAAAATCTGGGCGCTGTGCGACACCAGGCCAAGCTACTGCTGGCGAGTGAAGCTGTACACGTGAAAGCCTCCGGGGGAGGCACGGGAGGTCGATGTGGGTAAAAAAGTGGTGTTGGAACTGTCTGAGGGGCTGAGGGGGCACACCATCACTCTTGATAATTTTTTCACCTCCTTCAGTCTGGGACAGGAGCTCCTCAAGCGCAACATGACAATGGTAGGCACTGTGCGCTGAAATCGTCCAGAGCTGCCGCCTGCCCTGCTAGCAGCTAAGGGCAGGCTTGTACACTCTTCAAAGTTCGCATTTTCCCAAGGCACCACACTGGTGTCTTACATGCCAAAAAAAAACAAAAACGTGATTCTAATGAGCACGTTCCACACCAAGCCAAATATAAGCCAACGGCAAGACAAAAAGCCAGAAATGATAATGTTTTACAACAAAACGAAGGCAGGGGTTGACACCATGGACCAGCTCATTTCCAACTATTCGTGCAGAAGGAAAACCCCTCGCTGGCCCCTTGCAACGTTTTACAATATGCTGGACATTTCGGCGCACGATGCCTACTTCGTGTGGCGGGAGGTCAATCCTTGATGGAGGACAGGATCGAAAAGGAGGCGCAGGGTATTCCTGCAAGAGCTAGTCGAAGCCCTAATCGCTCCCACTGTTCTGCAGCGAACGCGTCTTCCTCGAGGGCCCTTTGCTGCAGCGGCGGTGAAATCGTTTAGGGACACCCAGCCCGGTCCAGTCCCGCCTCCCCCGGAAGCGAAATCTAAGAGAGAGAATTGCAGCCTGTGCCATTATTCTGCTGACCGCAAAACAAACGCGCTGTGTCGCCAGTGTGGGGCACAAGTGTGGAAAGAGCATTATAGCATTTTCTGTAAAAAATGCAAACCATAAACTGTAAATAATAATCACTGTAAATAGTATAGTTTTATTATTCATAGTGTTATAGTGTATGTTGTAGTTGAAGATTGTTTGCCGCACTTGTTTGTGTTTTGTGTTACCCTGTGTTCCTCTTTTCCTGTTTTAAGAATTTAAACTTTTCCCGTTTGTTTCAAGAATTGTATTTACCTCTTTCTGTGTTCTGTGTTCCCATTTAACCTGCAATTATCTCATCAATCTAATTCAGCACTTTTATGTAACCATACTTTTGTTCTGTGTTCCCGTTTTACCCGCAATTGTGTGTTCTCTGGTTCTGTAATTGTTTGTTTTTTTGTTTTCTAAAATGTATTTCACAAGGTTCATGTCTTTTTTATAAAGTTTCATCCCTTTAGTACTGGCTGGCTCATTGTCTTCATTATTTATTAGGATGCAGGTGAAGTGAATGCTGCGACCCAGATTGTGTGTAAACAGTATTTCCAGGCGCCATTTTCTTAGCGCAAACTTTTTTTTTCCGCCATCTTGATATCCTACCGTCCTCAGATACGCCCCCAAACACACACAGTCAGCGCACTACAGCCAACATGTTTAAAAAAATGCTGCAAAACTGCAAATTAAATTGGGTCGTTAGGACCCAAAAAGGGCCAAAGAGTAATAAACTGTAACTGCTGATTTGAACTATTTGTGTGTTTTAAATGCGTTAAATTCATAAAATATAAATTATCGTGCTTGGGGGGGAGCTTCATGTTCATCCCCTCTCTCTTAATATCTCTTCTGGGGCACTAAAAATTTCACTAAATGGTTGTCATCCCCCGCTCTTCCGATCCTGCTGTGTGCCACGCCCCCTCGTGCGGAATCCCGATTGTTGACAAGCAATGACGTTAATAATCAGACTCGCAATAACATGACTAACAGACTTCAATACATTGGACTATTCAACAACAAGGAGAAACACACGAGCTCTGTGGAATTTTAGCAGAAGGAGTTGAATCAGGTGTGTTAAATGAGAGGAAACCCCAAAATGTGCAGGCCCAGCAAACAGCAAGATGTCCTTAGTTCGTCCTTAGGACGTCCCAGGCCTCTAGAGTGCGAGCTATTTGGTCGCACGTGTGACCTAATTTCTCAATGGTGCGACTAAAAAAAATCAAAGGTTGCACCGGTGCGACCAGCCGTTCGAGGGGGAAAAAAAACGAAACTCCGTGACTCTTAAAGTCACCCTGTTGTTCAACAACAGACACACATTAGGCCCATATCGTGGTCTAAACCAATCAGAGATAGTGATGGGCAGATCCCACCCCGCCTCTGATTGGCCGTGGTCCAGATATTCCTGTACGTGTGTGTACGTTTGAAAATGCATGTGATGCAGTCAGACAGAGAGAGGTGAGTAGCCCATCAGGTAAACAGTGCATGTAGCCACGGATTATGAGAGAAGATGAAAAAAACGATTGACAACTTTTTTGTTAAGAATATTAAGTTAGGGCCTGATCCGTCCGAAAATCATAACCAATGCTCTGACACGGAGCCATCAACCTCCCAACTTATAGCAAGCCCAGGTCCGGAGACGGCATTAGATAATGAGCCACATACGATCGAGCCCGAGCCCACTGAAATTAAAAGGGGTAAAGTGTATACATTTCGAAAAGAGTGGCTTGACCAGTTTCCCTGGCTAAGATACAGTAAAGCCGATAATATAATGCGCTGTATTTACTGTAAAGAGTGTGGGAAGACCATGGCCGGCAGTAGTGCACTTGTGACTGGTTCTAATACATTTAGAATTGAAACGCTGAAAAAGCACAATGCATCTATAAAACACATTACATGCCGCGATAAATGCACTGCTCAAGTGTCCCCTCTCCCCGCTGCCTTTCAGCGGCAGGCAGCAGCAAACAGATCATCAGACGAGGCCGAGATGATAATTAAGTTTAACGTTGCCTACAATATTGCAAAAGAAGAACTTCCCTTCACTAAATGGCTTGAACGTAAACCCGACGTACAGCAATGATGTCGCGTGCACCCAATTTATAGGAGTCATCGCAGATACATTGAAAAAAAAGACGTCTGTGCAAATTGCGAACAGTGCGTACATGGCATTCCTGATCGACGGAGACACAGATATCGCCACAAAGGAATGCGTCATTGTGTACGGTCATATCTTGCGGAGAGGAAGACCGGTGAATATACTTATTGGACACATTGAGGCCGAGCAAGCTCATGCCCAAGGTAAGCCATGTCATGTCATGAAGCCTGTGTCAATAATATGCCTACCGTCTCGTTACTGCATTAACCATAATATTCTTATACTTAAAAATGAAAAAATAAATAAATAGACTGCATTATAAACTCTTGATCTGGGTAGTAAATGGTATTATCGTTTTTATTTGTTTAATTACGAATTTATGCTGCCTCAAAGAAAGCATTTGCTGCTCTTGGGGACCAGTGCAGTAACTGGCTGGAGAAAATCATTGCTCTGGGTGCTGATGGTGCTGCTGTTAATTTGGGCAGCAAAGGGGGTGTCATAGCACTTCTGCAGCAAGAGGCAGGTGACCACATTGTGCCTTTCCACTGTATGCCTCACAGGTAAGACTAGAAGATAAGGTATGACTGACACCCTAAAGTCACTGTGAGTTTTTTTCATTTAAATGTAGATGTATCTAAATTTAAAATTTGACTATCTTTTCAGATTGGAATTGGCAATGTTGTCAGTGCAGAGGGACAATCCAATGATGGGGCAATTGTACGACCTTCTACATTTAATTTGGAAGACCTACCATTTCAGCCCAAAATCAATGAGAGAGCTCAGGGTCATTGGGGCTGACTTGGGGGTAAATGTGCTGATGCCCAGTGGGGTGAAGGGGACAAGGTGGCTCCCACATGTTTCAAGGGCCCTGGAGACCTTTTATAAAACCAGGACAGTTCACTGCTGTGTACTACCATATGGACCATTTGGCAGGCTCCTTTGCCAATGCAGAGCTACAAAGGCCAGTGCATTCTTTCAGAATATTCCTTTCATTTTATTTTTTTTAGGAATTTAGTTCATCAGTGTTCTATGTGACTAATTTTTACTGTTGTATGATACAGGTTAAGAAATCAATGGAAGATGCCACTTTTGTGGCCTTTTGCCATTTTATTGCAGACGTGTTCAGTGGCATTAGTAAGTTTAGCCTCCTACTTCAGAGGAATGAGATCATCCTACCTCAGGTAAGGGAGATGAATGTGGGATGTGTAAATTTGAATTGTGTTTGTGGTCATCTTCAGCTGTGTTAATAATACTGCACTGTTATATCTAAACAGGCAGTTTGCGGCCTTGAAAAACTGCTGGTGACCACAGAGGCAATGGTTGTGAGACCCAAGCCTAATGGACAACTGTCAGAGTTCCTGGCTGACATGAGGCTGCAGAGAAGGCAACAGCAGGATGAGGGTGAAATGGCAATCTACAAATTCCAGGTATATGTATGGTTTTGTCTCCTAGAACAGTCCATTTTTACAAATATTTCTAATATCTAACTCAGAATCTCTATTTATGGTTTATGCAACACACAGACAATAACACTCAAAGGAGAGGCATCAAAGCTGGCAGGAGATGGTGTTGCTGCCACTAAACTTAAAAAAGTAATGGATGCAACAATCAAATCCACTGTAAAACATCTGAAAGCAAGATTCAGTAGCCTCCTAGGCAAGTGTAGTCATCTGTCTTATAAACACATGTAGATAAGAAATATTGTTACTTATTTACTAAAATGTATTTGTTCTTAAGACAGGGAAGAGTGCTTCTGAGTCTGACACAACTAAGAGAACCAAGGGGACTTAGTGGACCATGGTGCTGATGACCTTGCATTTCTCTTGGATCGCTTCTCCACAGTCCTGAGAAGGTAGCTGGTGGATTACTACAATATTATGTGTGCTGTTGGTAGATATTTTCTTCATGTGAACACTGATTAGCTGTGTAATCATCATTTTCAGAAATGGTGTAATCACTGAGCTTGCAAAAGAAGAGTTTGTAGGCTTGAAGCTGTTAATTGCCAGGATGTTCAAAGACAAGACCTACCTCAGCCTTTGGGAGCTCATGTTGACCAGAGAGCCCTACTGTTCAGAGTACAAGGTCAGTTTTTGTTAATGTTCTTGTAAGATTGTGTCAGTTTTGCTATCGTACACACATTGCTTAAATAAATCTCTTGAATGTATTTTTTTTTCTCAGAACATCCTTGTCACGCCCTCTCAGGCGGAACCCGCCACCCACTCCTCCTCAGCACCGCCAGAGTAGGCAGGGTTCCCCAGGTGTTCTGAATGTCTCAGTAATGAGATCTCTAGATAAGCCAGGAACACCGACAGCTAAGTGCGAAGTATTATGCCATTTCAATGAGCCTTACCGAGCAGTTACTTGTCTCTCGTGGTCCCACTATTCCTTACCTGTTCTGTATTCCTATTGTGCTTGCCTTACCTTGTCCTCCTCCTCTCCCCAGACTTGCTCCCGTATCTGACACGTCTTACATGCTGATCCCGGCTTCTCCAGTTCCCCTTCCCCCGTGTGGTCGTGTCCTGTGTGATCGTGTAGGACTGACCTTCTGGCTTTCGATCCCAGCTAACGGCTTACGACCATCCTTTAAGGAATACCCCTTAATTGTATTGCTTTCTGCGATCGCATTAAACCATCTTGCTGTGCGCATTTCTGGATCCTCGCCTGGTTATTCTGCCTACGGTCACAATCCTGCACCTTGTACATATTATGCTGGTCCTCCCTGTCTCAGCTGCAGTTTGTGAGAGGCTTTTCTGCACAGAAGAGGATCAAATCAGACACTAGAGCATCCCTTCATTCAGACACAGTGGAAGATCTGATGAGAATTAGTGTAGAGGGGCCAAGTCTGGAAGATTTTGATGCTAGAGAGAGTGTGGCCAGCTGGTTTAGTCAAGCCCAAAGATCAAGAAGGCCAAACTACAGGAGTTGGCCATCCGAGGGGCATGTGACTGCAATGGAGGATAGTCCATAAGACATTGAGCCATGAGATGTTCCGTTTGAAGCCCTTAAAACATTTAATTTAGATTTTTTAAGTTTAAATTTCAGCTCAGTAAAGCACTTTAAGCACCAACACTTTTTCAGTAAGTTACCTTTCTTGTAGAATTGTGCTTGCCTTCAAATAAAGAACTTTATATTGACCAGATTGTTAGTTAATCATTTACAAGTCAATATTGCCTATATGGACAGCGATTTTAAAAAAAAATTATAATAAATAAATAAAGTGAACTTGTAAAACTGCCGTGTTAAATGTGATGTGGTTGAAAATTTGGGTGCACCTAACTTTTGTGCTGGTGCACCTAAGAAAAAGAGTTAGGCGCACCAGTGCAAAAAGTTAGTCTAGAACCCTGCCGTCCTCTTTTTGTCGTCCTCAAAGGACGTCCTTAGGAGATCTTGATGGAAAGTTTTTTTTACGTCCTTAGGATGACTTTTAGGGACGTCCTAAGGACGTCTAGAGGACCAGGTATGGTCCTTTTAAGGACATTTTCAGGACATTCTGTGAACATATTCTGGGCATTAAACCACGTAAATCCCCTTTTCTAAATAATTAACATTTGACATTTTACCAGTAATGCTAGGGACATAAACAAGGGACAGCATGAGGATGCCCTTTGGAGGGCCAGCTCAATGTCCTTTATTGGGTACATTCTTAGGATGACCATGTTACTGACGTGCTGCTGTGGCCAACATTTTACCGCATACTGTGGTCTGTGTGGATCCCAATGTCTCACTGCAGTGATGGGGACACCGTACCGTAAAGTATTGCCGTCCTTCACATAGACATAAAACCGAGGTCCTGAATCTCTCAGGTCATTAAAGATCCCTGGGCATCTTTCCAAAGAGTAGGGATGACTAAAATTGCCCACTGTTGCCTTATCAAATCTGATCTAAGGTGACTTATCAAATCTGTCCTCCTAATCATCTCCGGTATCTAACTGGTAAATTCTCTCCTGCCCCTTCACCACCTTAGCTACTGTGTGGTGAGCATAATGGGGCAGAATGGCTGATGTCACATCATCCAGGTCGGTGCTACACAGTGAAGGTGGCTGAAGCGGCTCCCTATTGCATCTATAAAGCACTTTGCGTGTCTTAAAAAGTTCTGTATAAATGTAACTTTCATTCATTTATTCTTTCATGAAAAATAATGAAATCCATCAAAAACAATTCGTTATGACAACTTGTTGGAATAATATTTAAATAGATATAATTTTGTCTGAAGTATTTCTTTATTTATTAATGTTCCATTAGGATGTCCAGAGGACAGCCACAGGATACCCTTCAGCTTTTCCTTGAAAAAAATATGTTTAAAATTTGTTGAAATATATATTTTTATTGTAAGAACATTAGCAATTTTCTTTAAGATTCTAATTTAACAACTGTCATTAATAAAAATACAACATAAATATTGAGATCACATTTTAAAGGTCTTTTTGTGAAAATTTCATTCTGAGTCATCAGTATCGATGGCCAGATATTCCTTCCTTACTTCAGAACCTGTGCCCTGTAACAAAAACATTTATGAAATGATGATCCCAGTCCATTGATTACTTAATTACTGCTAATTAAAACTAAATAATTATGTGGCAACTATCTTTACAAGTCTAAAATTTGCACAATTATACAATTTATATGCAAACAGAAAATTCACTGAAAAAGTAATAGTAATAGGTTGACATGCAATGATAAGGGCACTGAATATGAAATGTCATTTAAATGTTTACCTTGTGTTTATCTCCACCTTTTCTGTGTGGTGTGCGCCAAGAGAGTCTAGATGCAGACGCCTGTAGAGTGGAGCTCCACTGGAAATACGTCACCTCCACAGGAAATACATGATCTTTAAGGACGTACAGTGGAGCTCCGGTTAGGGGTACACTGTAAAAAATCTTATGTATCTACTTAAAAAAACTATGGCAACAATATTGCACATATTATTTTTAAGCAGTTTTTAAAGCTTGATTTTTTTAGAAGAATTTACTTGAATAAATCATGTAAAAAACCTTAAATTATTTAGCCAGACACATGATGGTTTTAACATTAGTGGAATAATCGTTTTTAGTTTAAGCAGATAAAACAAAATGTACTCATATGTATTAAGGAAAATTACTTAATATAAAAAAACATTTTACAATGAAATGAATACATAATGCATTTTGGTGTTAAACATTAACATAAACCGGGCGGCATGGTGGTGCAGTGGTTAGCACTGTCGCCTCACACCTCGGGGACCCGGGTTCGAGTCTCCGCCTGGGTCACATGTGTGCGGAGTTTGCATGTTCTCCCCGTGTCGTCGTGGGGTTTCCTCCGGGTACTCCGGTTTCCCCCCACAGTCCAAAAACATGCTGAGGCTTATTGGAGTTGCTGAATTGCCCATAGGTGTGCATGTGTGAGTGAATGGTGTGTGAGTGTGCCCTGCGATGGGCTGGCCCCCCATCCTGGGTTGTTCCCTGCCTCGTGCCCATTGATTCCGGGATAGGCTCCGGACCCCCCGCGACCCAATAGGATAAGCGGTTTGGAAAATGGATGGATGGATGGACATTAACATAAACATAAGCAGAAGGGAACAAGACACTACTGGGCACGATCATGAAATCACACGTGGGTAATTAGGGGGCGTGGCACACACGAGGAGCGGACGGGCCGGGCGTCACACACTAGTGGAAGAATAGATTTTTTTACATGAGGAACATACTTATGTTTAAGGTGTATTTCTGTTTTTTTAAAGAAAACAAATGCTAAATGCAGTTTTCTGCAAACAATAAATATCTGAAATAGTTTGACACTTATTGTTGATATGTGTACTGCCACTATAACAAGTACGTATATATATGTGATAGTAAAACTTTCTGGGCATCTACATTGATAAAACTTAGGTGATAGCACTGTTTTCTTATTAAATACAATTATTTGATTGAACCGGCTTATGTATTTGCTCTTTAAGAGGTTTAAACTGTTGTCTGGTGTGCTGTAGTGCAACCTGTCTGACCGAAACCTATTTCTCCTCTCAGCACTAGGCGAATGGAAAAAGCCGTGAGCTGGACAGACGACGAGTACTGGGAAGCTTGGAATAAGTGGGATGAGGTGATTGATTGGGGAGTTAAAGGGTCTTCACCCACAACACCTCCCTCTATCTAGGCTGGCACCAGCACTGGAGATGTGGATGTTGGGGTGGAACATCACCAGCAGCCAGTATTCAAATGTGTGTATTTCAGAGCTTTTTTTTAACATGAGTTGGAGACAGTCTGATCATAATTGGAGTTTAAAAAACTGACTGAATAACAGCAGAATATTTGCTGTAATCATATTACAATGTACAATAAAGAGAAATGTTTCTGTGCAACAGGCTAGCAAAAGAAACTGGTTTTGAGGATGAGACTCCATCTGTGTGTCCAGCCTCAGCCTCAACAAGCCGTGCAGAACGTAAATGACAGGGAGGAAGAAGCCCCAGTTCTGTCTAACATGTCATCTTGGAGGGAACCTGTTACTCAGGAACAAAGGGAGACAAAAAGGCTTAAGGACCCATTCTCCGTGCCTGGATATGAGACCCACCACTGGCCCAGAGAAAGATACTGGTCGCGACAGCCAGCAAAGACCTCCATAGACGAAAACATCATCCTGGACTCAGTAGACAAGTAAAGAATGAGATAATCAATGCCAAACTCAAATATAAGAATAGACTGGAGCAAGAGTTCAGTACAATGAACACCAAACAGGCCTTTTGGTTACTCACTGGTCAAATACCCTACCATGACCTTCATCCCATAGGCACTGATCTTACAACTTTTGCTGACTCCTTAAACTCCTTCTATACAATGTTTGATAAGCAGGACTACTCTGCTGTCTGTGAGGAGCTGCTCAATGACCTTCCCTCTGATGATCCTACAAACCCTCTCTTTACTGTAGAGGACGTGAGGCAGCAGCTAAGCACATGCAAAGCTGGCCAGGCCGCTGGACCTGATCGTGTACCAGCTAATGTTTTGAAGTTATTCGCCACAGAAAAAGCTCCCATCCTTCATTCCATCCTGTGAAACTCATATAGATTGGTGATCATTCCTACAATTTGGAAAACTTCTACCATCGTCCCGGGTACTAAGAAACCTCGTCCCTCTGAGGTAAATCATTACCGGCCAGTAGCACTCACATCGATAATAATGAAATGCCTAAAAAATATTATACTTCATATCATCCAGCCAGCTGTCAGACCGCAGCTGGACTCATACCAGTTTGCCTCTTAGGTGAAGAGCGGAACAGAGGGTACTGTAGTATGTCTCCTCCACTCCCTTCTCCAACACCTTGAATCTCCTGGCACCTTCGCTACTGTCCTCTACGCTACTGTGTGACGTATTGCTGTAATGCATTTTTTTTTTTTTAAACTTCCCATTCATTTGTGTTCCTGCCACTCTATAGCTAAGTACAAACATTAAATGCCAAAGGCATAGCGGAAACTCGATGAGCGCATTTGACTGTGAGCTCGATGAGCTTCTCCTGGACTGTGAGTGTTAATGTCTCGGCCCCAAGATGCATTTTACCATAGATTACACAGATCCATTCATGTCACTTTTGCAGGCTTGCTTATAATTTGCTGAGCTTCCATTGTGAGTCAAGTGTCCCGGTCATAAGCTCAGGTCTGCCGGTTGCCCCACTGGCCAAACGCCCACGGCCGTGACTTTCTGAGCTGGATATCGTGGTTTTAAGTCCCATCTGGGGTGATTCTTTTTTTACTTTTCCCTGCTGCCTTCTACTCTGTGATATAATAAATATTGCAATAAGTTTCATCTTCATTTTCAATTAATCAAACTGTATGAAAACTATATTTGCAGCAATTACAGCTTTGCAGTCCTTTGCCTGTCCGTTTATGACAATATTAGGGGAAATTTCAATCCTGCTATTCCCAGAGGTGGGACTGACTTGATATTTTCTCTGACCTCATGGTGAAGCTGGTCTCACATGAGCTTGATAGGCTGGAGATGTGATGATTCTGTAGGCCAGTCAAGCAGGACAGTTCTCTGGATTCCTCATCTTTCACCAGTGTGCTTTGAATCAGCCTTGCTGCTTGATAGAAGTGCTGACCACAGGGGGTGGCATGAGTTGTAAAACAGAGCGGTAACCTTGCTGGTTCATTGCACCTTGTACTCTGTGTAAATCACCCACCTTACCAGCACCAAAGCAGTCCCATACCATTTTACTCCCTCTGCCATGCTAGGCAGAAGCATGGCAGCTATTCTTTTAAGTTGTGCTTCTAAGGCCAGCATACAAGTTGTATTTTCCCTGTTGAAAAAAACACTGGTAGAGATGGCACAACGAGGCACTGAAGGTTTGAGCCTTTTTAACCATTATATTGAAAACTGGTTCACTACTCGAAGACACAGTGCACATGGGTGACATTTCGTGGTTAAAGTACCACTCCTGATTATATATATATATATATATATATATATATATATATATATATATATATATATATATATATATACAGGTATGAATGCATTTGACTGTGTGTGTGTGTGTGTGTGTGTGTGTGCAAACTGACAGACTGGGAAAATGAATTCAGAAGTTTTGTTTTGTTGAAAGTAAATTCATTTTTAGAAAAAATTAGTCACAAACGAAAACAAAAGAAACTGATGGATATTTCTCTCTTTCCTATCAAGAGAAATAATAATAAAAGCAGACTTAGTTATTGAATTTATATAAAGAATAACAAACTATCTTCCATTCTTTACGGTCCCCTTTGCCAAGTTTAATGCCCTTTCTTGTCAATGACCATCATGAGCCTGCAAGTATATAAGATTCTAACAGGTCGAGATGCTGTTCAGTTGTTCAGGTCGAAATGGCTGCTTCAATATTAGTTTAAATACTAGAACTCATGGCCATAGATGGAAATTAGTGGGAGAACATTTTAAACTGAACTTGAGAAAACACTTTTACACAGCGTGTAGTTAGAGTATGGAACAGTCTTCCTGTTCATGTAGTGCAAGCTAAAAGCCTGGGTTCCTTTAAATCAGAGCTAGATAAGATTTCAAAAATTCTGAACTATTAGTCAAGTTCTCCCCAAACGTGCTTGATGAGCCGAATGGCCTCCTCTCGTTTGTAAATTTCTTATGCTCTTATTATTTTTCAGTCCAAACTTGGTACCTATTTGGAATAATAGATATATTACCCACAGAAATCAGTCCCCGTACCATGAACGTTGGGTAGAGAAGAACGTCTGGTCAGCTTTGCATCTATTGGACATCACAAGAAATGTTCTGTTTTTTGAAAACTTTTGTTTAAAACATAATAGTGTCATGCCCGGCTCGTCCGCTCCTCCTGTGTGCCACGCCCCCTGATTACCCACGTGTTTTCTCCCGATTGTACCCAGCTGTATCCAGTTCATTTGCTCAGTCCTGTCTATTTCAGTCCGTGTCTTACCTGAGTCCTTCGTCCGTCATTGATGTTTGTGAGAGTCAATGCCTGTTTCCCGTCCTGCTCCCAATAAATCCCCGTTTTCCCCGTATCCCGCTTGCCTGCCTGCTCCTTGCCCGCACGATCGCCGCTCTGCCCGCGATCGCTGCCGATCTCCTGTGACAGAATGACGGACCCCAACAAGGCGAAATACATCTCCGAGGAGGAGTACTTCCGCCTCGGAGACCAGGTAGCGTACTGGAGATCCCAACCCGGAATCATTGAGGATCGTCCAGCGTGGAGCCTCGTCCGCTGGTGTGAGAAGACCCTCGGCCAGCTAGCCCTCGACCTAGAAGCCCGCTTGGCCGAGGAGCTGCGCGAGGGTCTCCTGCGGATAGCTCAGCTCCGGACCAAGCGCTCCGTCGCTCCCAGCGAGCGGGGACCAATCCTTCCGCCGTCCGCATTGGCGGACGTAGCTCCACCTCCCGCCGCTACCAAGAGCCGGAGGAGGAGACGGAAGGAACCGGCGATCGCCCCGACGATCGCCTTAAGGGCATGTGCCCTCATCCCGGCAGCCCTCCCAGAGGAGGATCGGGATGTCTCCCCAATCGCCCGGATGGTCCCTAGCTTTGCTAAGCTGTCTCCCCAGGCAGCCTCTCCTGTCCGGAGAGCACCGGTCCCGGCTACGCCGGCGGAACGGCCGCCGCCACCCGCGGACCCCGCTCCCACGCGGCGGCCGCCGCCCGCGGACCCCGCTCCCGCGCAGCCGCCTTCGCTGCCGCCCGCGCAGCCGCCTTCGCTGCCACCTTCGCCTGCTGCAGCTCCCGGGCAGGCGCCCCCACTGCAGCAGCCTGCAGCTCCCGGGCAGGCGCCCCCACTGCAGCAGCCTGCAGCTCCCGGGCAGGCGCCCCCACTGCAGCAACCTGCAGCTCCCGGGCAGGCGCCCCCACTGCAGCAAGCTCCTGTTCCTGACCGCGCTCCTGTTCCTGACCGCGCTCCTGTTCCTGTCCCGGCGCCCCCTTCGCCTGCTGCAGCTCCCGGGCAGGCGCCCCCACTGCAGCAACCTGCAGCTCCCGGGCAGGCGCCCCCACTGCAGCAAGCTCCTGTTCCTGACCGCGCTCCTGTTCCTGACCGCGCTCCTGTTCCTGACCCGGCGCCCCCTCCGCCTGCAGCAGCTCCCGAGGCGCCCCCTCCGCCTGCAGCAGCTCCCGAGGCGCCCCCTCCGCCTGCAGCAGCTCCCGAGGCGCTCCGAATGACTTTACTTCCTGGCCCCGTTCCTACTCCCGCTCTAAGTCCCTTGACCCCGGTTCCCGAGGAGGTCCCCGAAGACTCCACCGCAGCTCCTCCCTCTCTGGAGGTGGAGGAGCTGGAATGGGACCCCTCGGGGACAGAACTTGTAACCCCTTGTCCCTCGTCCCGGCCACGTCGACCCCGACCTAGGGTCGGCCTGTCTGTGTCCCGCAAGGGGAGGGGACACAGACGCAGGGCTGGGGTCCCGCCCGCCCTGCCCCCTGGCTCGCCCTGCCTCGCCTGCGCTGGGGCTCGGTTGGCGCCTGCGGTTCCTGGCCCTCCGGGTCGGCTGTCGCCTGCGGGTCCCTCTCCGGTGCCTCGTCGCCCTGCCTCGCTCCCCTCTCCAGAGCCTGGTCGGCCGCCTGCGGGCTCCCCGACGGCGGCTCCTCGGTTGCCTGCGGGGCCCCTACCTCCGGCCCTCCACCGGACGTCGCCGCCTGCTGCGGCTCCCCCCTCCTCCGGGCCTTTGCCGTGGGCCCCTCCTGCTCCCTCGTCCCCTTCCCTGGTGCTCCCTCCTGCTCCCTCCCTGGCCCCTCCGCGGGTCCCTCGCCCTGTCTCCTCGGCCCCTTCTCGGTCCCCTCCGGCTCCGGCCTCCCGGCCGTCTGCGGCCCCTCCGGCTGCCGCCCGTCGCCCGCTGGGGCTCCCACGGGCTCCCCTTTGTTCCCCCGCCTTCTCTCCCTTCTCTCCTGCCCTGGTCCCACCTTCGTTTGCTTCCCCTTTCTTTGTCCCGCCTGTCTCTGCTCCCCCTCGCTTTGTTCCTCCCGTCTCTGCTCCTCGTCCTCCTCTGTTCCCTTCGTTCACTCCTGGTCCTTTTGTTCCTCCTGTTCCCGCTGTGTCTCCCTTCCTGATCTGTCTCTCTGCCTTCCCGTCCCTTTGTCAGCTCCTATCTCATGTCCTGTCTCTTGCCCTGTTCTGTGCCTCGGTCCTGTTTCCCGTCTCTCGTTGATGGTTCTGTTTTTTTGCTCCAGGTCCCGGTTCCCGTGTCCCGTCCGTCGCCCCCTTCCTTGGCGCGCCCGGAGAAGCGCGCCTTTGGGGGGGGGTTCTGTCATGCCCGGCTCGTCCGCTCCTCCTGTGTGCCACGCCCCCTGATTACCCACGTGTTTTCTCCCGATTGTACCCAGCTGTATCCAGTTCATTTGCTCAGTCCTGTCTATTTCAGTCCGTGTCTTACCTGAGTCCTTCGTCCGTCATTGATGTTTGTGAGAGTCAATGCCTGTTTCCCGTCCTGCTCCCAATAAATCCCCGTTTTCCCCGTATCCCGCTTGCCTGCCTGCTCCTTGCCCGCACGATCGCCGCTCTGCCCGCGATCGCTGCCGATCTCCTGTGACAAATAGTTTATTAAAAAAGAATTTGATATTGTTCTAAAGGCTATTCCAGCTGGTCAGGAAACTTTTAAACAATTCTCCCCTCGTCCTATTTCATAGCCTCCCTCCTCTCCAATTCAATGGTATTATTTTATAAGGAGGGTAAATTCCTAAATAAAATTATTAGACATAATATTATTAGACATTACTTACGAACTATTTCATCACCTTTCCAATAAAAATTCAAATTAACCAGTACACACATTTGCACTAAATATATTTATTATCCAATACCCCCCAAAGTCAGAGTTACAGTTTAAAGTATTCAATGCTATATATCACTGTAATGAATTTCTTCATGCTAAATTTAACTTTGATAATAATACTTGCACCTTTTAAAATAATGACATAGAAACTTTGGACCACTTGTTCTCTTGTTGCTTCTCAACAGGTACAAAATTTCATTTCTTGACTTCCTTTACTTGTAATGATATTATCTTTGGTGTTGTCTTAAATGATGATACGCTTTATCTTTTACTCAATAAAATTATATTGTTGGGAAAATCTATATTCATAAAACAAGATTCTTCAAAACTCCTCCAAACTTTTTTTTTTATCTTCAAAAAAGAACTTTCTCAGTTCTTCACAGCTTTGACGTTAATGAGGAAAAAAGCTGCAGTGAAACTTTTGCAAAGGATAAGGGGCCAAACTTTTAATCCGTAGTACGTGGCGATCATCAGTCGAATTATGCACTGCTTTTTGGAGCTACAAACGTTCCTGTTAACTTCAGGGATAACAAAAAGCCGGCTGATGATCGGGAGATGAACTAGACGTTTTGAGTTGTATGCACGTATGGAATGCAATCCAGCAGGTCAGGTATCGTGAACGAAACACGTAATTTTGAAATTACTCAAGTTGATTCACCCCCCCCCCCCTCCAGCATACGCACACGTACGCAAAATTTGGTCAAATTTTTAGATCCCCACCCCTTCCGTGTAGTAATGTGAATTACTGTTTATGTTTGGTTCCACATAGGATTGTGTTACAGCACGGACGGTTTAGTGTGACACACAAGAGAGCTGAAGCGGGATGTTTTGGCTGTATGTTGAGATTGCACATGGTGTAAGACCAATCTGAGTCGCATGACTTATTAATAAATCTTACTACCCCATTGGGTAGGAAATAGATATTCTGGAGTTGTCGTGAATGAGACCAGAATATAACATGGTGGCAGCGGAGCGGACAGCGGAGCCGACAGCGAAGTAAGCTGCACGGCCGTAGTGAACTCCCGAGATACGCCTGTCGGAGAGCGGAGCAACTAGCGGCTAATCGAGGTAGCACCGCCACGAGGCATGGAGGGCCTTAGAGCGCCGCCGACGCTGGTATTGGACTCCAGTAACCTTTCGCGGACATGGAAGACCTGGAGGGACGAGTTTATGCTCTATGTGGAGCTGACCATGGACTCAGATGGCGAACAGAAAAAAGTAAGCCTGTTCAGTTATCTCGTTGGAGAGAGCGGCAGGGAGCTGCTAGACACGCTAATGGGCGACACGGCGAGAGACCGGTGGACGGTTAAGGACATCATTGAGAAGTTTGACAATCATTGCAATCCTGTAGTTAATGAAACGGTGGAGCGTTATCGGTTCTTCACGAGAAACCAAGGCGCCAGTGAGACAATCGACAGCTATGTGACGGAGTTAAAGCTGCTGAAAAACGTGCAATTTTGGAGTACTAAGGGACTCACTGATTCGTGACAGGATTGTATGTGGACTTCACAACCCCAGTTTGAGGGAGAGACTGCTGCGTGAGAAGAACATGACACTGGATACATGCATACAGCACTGCAGAGCTGCGGAGCTGTCGCGGGAAAACAGCAAAACCATTTCGGGAGCTGCAGTGGAGGAGGTGCATGCTGTGCGTGGAGCTGCGCGCCAGAAACGGATCGGCGACGCAGTGGACTGTAAGCTTTGCGGCAGAACACATGAAAAAAAGAAAGAAAAATGTCCAGCATACAGGAAGAAATGTAAAAAGTGTGGCAGAGAAAACCACTTTGCAGTTAAATGCACGGCACATTCAGAGCAGAAGAGGAGGACGAATGTACACAACGTGACAGCATGTGAGAGTGATGAGTATGAGGACGTTCTCTGTGTTACAGAGGCAGACACACATGGCTCAACTACAAAGATCACGGACAAAGTGAAAGGCACTCAACTCTTTGCAGGCATGTTGATGGGCAAAGAGATTGTAAATTTTCAGATTGACTGTGGTGCCAGTTGTAATGTAATGCCAATCCACATGCTAAGCCCGAACACACAGTTGGAAGACACACAGACTGTGTCGATGATGTACAACAAAAGTGAGATAAAGCCGTTGGGGAAATGCAAAGTTATGCTACGTAACCCGAGAAATCAGAAACGGTATCGGTTGGAGTTTCAAGTGGTTGACACAGACTGTAAAGTGCCGCTTCTGGGCAAAAGAGCCAGCGAAGCGATGAAGCTCATAAAAGTGCACTACGAAAACATCTTGAAACTGGACAGCATTGTTACTTCAGAGCACCCAACAGCCAATGAGGGGAACATGGATCAGATTAAAGCAGAGTACGCCGATGTCTTCACTGGAGATGGCTGTTTGGAGCGAGAGCTAAGGCTCGAGGTGGATGAAGCTGTGAAACCAGTGCAGTTACCAAAACGGCGTGTCCCTATCGCAATGATAAAGCCGTTAAAAAAGGAGCTTCAAGATCTTCAGCGCAGAGGGATCATTACACCAGTAGAATGCAGCACAGACTGGATCAGTGGGATGGTCGTGGTCCAAAAACAGAGTGGGGACCTAAGGGTGTGCATAGATCCAAAATCCTTAAACAAAGCCCTACAACGGAGCCACTTCCCATTGCCAACCATTGAGGACATTTTGCCAGAGCTGTCAAAGGCTAAAGTGTTCTCTGTCTGCGACGTGAAGAATGGATTCTGGCACGTGAAACTGGAGGAGGAGTCGAGCTACCTGACAGCATTTTCGACTCCATTTAGACGCTACAGATGGCTGAGGATGCCAATGGGGATAAGTCCAGCTCCGGAAGTGTTCCAGAGAAAGCTCACACAAGCTTTGGATGGACTGGCAGGGATCTACATCATTGCAGATGATGTGCTGATCACGGGTCAAGGGAACACAGATACTGAAGCAGTACGTGACCATGACGAGAAGCTGAGACAGTTTTTGACTCGGTGCAGGCAGAAAAACATTAAGTTAAACGCAGACAAGTTTAAACTTAAACAGAAGGAGACTACGTACATTGGACATCAGCTGACATGCAATGGTTTGAAAATAGACCCAGAGAAGGTTAGGGCTATAGAGCAGATGCCCAGACCGACAGACGTGAAGGCAGTACAGAGACTGTTAGGTATGGTGAATTACTTAGAAGTTTTGCCCACATCTGTCTGACCACTGCGACATACTGAGACAACTGACTCATAAAGACAGTGAGTGGAACTGGACGACTCGACATGACGACGCATTCCAGAGACTGAAAGAGACTATAGCAGGGGCTCCAGTCCTGAAATACTACTGCCCAGAGGAGGAGCTGACAGTGCAATGTGACGCTTCTGACAAAGGGTTAGGTGCAGCACTCACCCAGAAGGGTAAGCCTGTAGCTTTTGCCAGTAGAGCACTTACACATACAGAGCAAGGTTATGCACAGATAGAAAAGGAGCTGTTGGCTGTAGTCTTCAGTATGGAGAAATTTCACCAGTATACATATGGTCGTAAGGTGGTAGTACACAGTGATCACAAACCCTTAGAGACTATCGTAAGGAAACCATTGTTAAGTGCACCCAAACGGTTGCAAAGGATGCTTATGCGCATTCAGAAATATGATTTGGATGTGGTGTATGTACCAGGTAAAGACATGTTATTAGCAGACACATTGAGCAGGGCATATCTGCCAGAGTGCTCACCACAGGGCTCCAGAGAGGAGGAAATAGAGAGCATTAACATGGTCACTCATGCACACATCTCACCAGACAGACGAAACAGAATAAGGACTGCTACACGAGAGGACAAAGCACTACAGATCCTCATAGACACGATTCACAAAGGGTGGCCGACTGACAAAAGAGACGCTGACGGTGACATCAGACCATACTTCGCGTTCCAGGATGAACTGAGTAGTCAGGATGGACTTGTGTTTAGAGGTGAACGTGTTGTTGTTCCGACTACCATGAGGCAGGAGATCATAGTTAGACTACATTCAACACACCTAGGGATAGAAGGTTGTCTAAGGAGAGCCAGAGAGTGTGTGTATTGGCCAGGCATGAACGAACAGATTAAGACTCATGTGACTAAGTGCGACATCTGCAGGTCAGTTGACTACAGACAACAGAAAGAGACTTTAGTCCCACATGAGATCCCGACTAGACCATGGGCTAAGGTAGGCTCAGATCTGTTCATGTTTGACAACAAGGACTACCTTATCACAGTGGACTACTATTCAAACTTCTGGGAAATTGACTATCTCCCGGACACCAAGTCCACCACAGTGATTAGAAAGTTGAAGGCTCACTTTGCCAGACAGGGCATCCCGGACATTGTTGTTTCAGATAATGGACCACAGTATATGTCCAGTGAGTTTATGAGATTTAGTCGACTGTGGGATTTCCAGCACAAAACATCTTCACCAGGTTACCCTCAGAGTAACGGGAAGGCTGAATCAGCTGTGAAGACGGCAAAGAGGCTGCTGTTAAAGGCAAAGATGGCGGGACAGGACCCGTATCTTGCGACACTGGACCATCGCAACACACCATCACAAGGCCTGGAGACCAGCCCAGCTCAGAGGCTGCTCAGCAGGAGGACACAGACGCTTTTGCCGACCAGGACGAGCCTGCTGAGGCCAAAAGTCATTCCAGCCCGGCGGGAGCTGGAGATGAAACAGAAACGCCAAAAGGTGTGCTATGACCGATCAGCCCGAGACATGGACTCCTTGAAGATAGGGGACAGTGTCAGAGTTCAGCCTTTTGACCGCCATTCCACTTGGAGCAAGGGAGTGGTGGTTGGGACTGTTGACCCGAGGTCTTATGAGGTTCGGTTGGACTCTGGAAGTGTCCTGAGGAGGAATCGGAGGCACCTGAGACACGCCGGCGTGATAAAACACGAAAAGGCCATGACGGACATGGAGGCACTGAGCAGCTCAATGACGGCTCAGTCGGAAGCTCGTGAGCACCAGATCAGGACTGACGAGGTTTCAGGGGGTGTCACAACAAGGTCAGGCCGTACAGTGGTTCTGCCATGTCGGTACAGGGACTATGTTACCTACTGAGGACATAACAACCTTTATTGTTTGAGGGGAAGGGTTGTGTATTCTGTGAAAGTTGGGTTCCCTACAGCTTGCAGAATTGTAAATGTTTAAATAGGGAAATTCTTTTATGTTCTTTGGTGTTTCATATTGTTTTCTCCCTGAGTAGGAAAAAAGGACTTTTGTTTGTGTCCAAATGAAAAGAAAGAACAAAAAGAGAAGGGATGTAGTAATGTGAATTACTGTTTATGTTTGGTTCCACATAGGATTGTGTTACAGCACGGACGGTTTAGTGTGACACACAAGAGAGCTGAAGCGGGATGTTTTGGCTGTATGTTGAGATTGCACGTGGTGTAAGACCAATCTGAGTCGCATGACTTACTAATAAATCTTACTACCCCGTTGGGTAGGAAATAGATATTCTGGAGTTGTCGTGAATGAGACCAGAATATAACATTCCGTGCGGAGGCACTAAAATGTATGGCCCCTAAAAGATCTGGGTTTCCCTTCATTTTCTGTTATTTCTTTTAGTTAAAAAAAGTGCTTCGAAGCTCTATTTTGTATGTTCACCATCGTTTGTCTTTTCTTTATTTTCCCCTTTTATATTCTCAGGGTTTTGTGATACTACTACTTATATATTAATTGTTGCATTGTTTGTACATTTCTAAAAAAAAAAGAAAAAAAAAAAAAGCCGGAGTTCTAGAACGCATTGCGTCAAACTGTCACTCACGTCTTTGCCCCTTCCTATACATACTCTCTTTCTCTGCATTTACCCATTATTTCCACGCCTCTTCAATGACATTCACGACTGATACATATATGCCAAAAATGGATGATCTGGACTACAGTGAGTATATCCGTCTCAAGAAATAGCTATTAAACGCCATAGGCAGAAACCCACGGGATACCCCACCATCTAGCTAGGTACACACATAGTAACGGGACGCTTTATTTCGCTATGTCGGAAACATGCGTGTGACTAATTAAACGACGCTCCTCAAAGCACAATGACAACTTGACTAAAGGTAACCATGCGCCTAGGCACACCCATTCTCGGCTCTATACAATTTGTGGAGCAACGAGCTATTAGACTGGACCTTTTAACTGTATATTATTGTTTTCTGTTTCGGCTGTCCAACAACGGACTGAACTGTCCCGTTGACAGCGAAATTGTTGTGCTAATTAGACAACTGTGCGAAGCGGAGTTACTGGCTTAACAGGATAACTTTGTGAGTAACTTGATGACGTGAGGCGTAACTTTGCGATTAACCCGTACTACAAAAGGTGGTTAGGTTTTAGTCGAGGCATGCTGCTATGGCAGTTTACGCTGCGTCTCAAACCTGCTCCGAGTAGTTTATGTTCTCGGTTAAGTCGAGGTTTCTGCGTAAGCCAGCCCTGTATGAGCACCGCCCCTCCAAGAACAATTTCTCCGAAGACAATGCCAGCGTGCTTGGATGATCCTGTAGCGCGCGAATCGTGAGGGACTCTCTCTGTCAATATGTATGAAACGGAGCAATGACATATAATATGCATACAATGTATCAATGAATAACTGTTAGAGAGTATTCTGAAAACCCAATGGGTGTGCATTGTTCCCTGTTGTCCACTGATCAAAGCACACTGCACTAGATGTGCTTGTCTTGTCTAGTTTTAAAGTTATTAACCTATTCATGTATTGTCCCGTTGCATTTATATGGATACATACGAACATTCAAAAATTAATTACAATTCGTACGTAAAGCAATCTGGGAAACAAAGGGGTGTGCAACAGTCGCCATGAGGCCAAAATGCTAAACCACCATGTCATTACAGCATTATTAGCTATTAACACAATTTGGCACAAATCACGAAATGGTTTGAAGCGCAAAAATAATCGATGTGCATCGTTGTCTGTGTACTGGACACAATTCTCTCATTAAAAACGCCCCACTCTACTTCCGTTAAACGTTATTAAAGCCATAAAACTGAATATCGAATATGAGGCTAACTTAACCACGGTGACAGGTTCATAATCGTTTTCCCACTACACATATGCTTCTGTTTTGTCCTGTTGTAAATCATTTGTTTGTTAAACAATGGCTCACCTTCTATAAGTGTAATATTAACAGACACATTTTCGTATTAGCTGCAAAACAAAGAAACACTGGCCAGACACAACAAATCTTTCATAATGAGTAGAAATATAAATACATAGCCCTGCCACTTGACATGATGTTTTTATATCTCATCTTGACTTGCTGCCATGTATGCTTTCCACTACTATTGTATTTGAAACCGGATCAGTTAAGTTATTGTTAACATTAGGTTTACATTATGACCAACATCACAGTAATGGAAGTTTAGGGAGCATCACATTACTTAACAGCAAATAATAGCTGGGTGACTTCTGAACTGTGTCGCTTCTGTGAGCCTTTGTAGTTATTATCAGTATTTACATTTTTTTCACACAACACTTCATAGTCTAATACTTGGTCGTGAGATATTTTAGACCACGTTTTATGAGCATGAAAACGTACTTATGCATTTACTCGGTCGGCAATACCTTGCCAACAAGCCTGCCTGCTTTTCTTGGCTGCAGTGGTATTGGACTTTCTTTGCAGCGTTGATTTAAACTCCTCATATCCCTGTATAATTATCATGCAGTCTTCCTCCGTGAAATATAGAGATCGCGCCATGAGTCAAACGGCGACTTACGCTGCCGAACGTGCTCCATTTATGTGAACGCGCACAAACTCCAGTTCAGTTAACGCCGATGGAACAAATCAACTTCTTAACTGGCGTCGTAGTACTGATTAGCACCAATTCAGACATCCCGATGAACAAATATGAAGTTCATTTAAACTGTGGTACCTTAAATCCGTCAAGTTACCCCGATAAGCCAGTAACCCTGATTCGTAGTACAGGCCACTGATCACAAACACTCGGTGTAAACGTATTGTTTAACCGGCGCTGTTGCATTACCAGGGTGAGAGGTTGACTTGCTGGTTAGCTATAAAAACAGACGTTAGTGCAGCTCCACGTTAATGGTGCGGTCATCATGGCTTATAAATGCTTATTATCGTTCATCATTGTTTGTGTCAGTAACGATAACATAGACAGGGGTAGGCACCAGGAAAACATCATTGGCTCTTGCATCGATTACTTTTCCCGTAACACCCTTTAGATTGTTTCCCTGAAGGGCAGCAAACCGACAATTTCGGTGTGATTGAGCTGATCACGTGTGCATGGGGAGGGAATGCGGACCACATGACCTTCCCGGCGAGCTCAGCACATCCAGCATCGCTTCGCAAATACAATCAAAATGTTTTATCTTTATTCACACTTTTTATCTTTATTCATTATCTCTACGATCTCACTGCTGGACGAATGCCTGGCATTCAGAGCATTCTTTATTAGCCATTTGCCTTTGGATGCAGTTTATTTGCATGCCCCAAAGCTTCCAGGCATCAGTAATTGCTTCCCACGTTACTCCGGTCCTGGGGTCTTCTGTAACTGCCCTTTGGGATTACATATATTCAGCATATGCTTTTGTCCGAAGTGATGAGAGTTTGGGGTCAGAGCACTTGGGTCTAAGGGACTTGCTCAAGGGCTTAACAATGTTACGATTACTCTGCCATGGGAGTTGAACCAACAACCAAACTGGCAGAGATGGCCAACTTGCTGAGCTCCACACCCGCTGACGATCTCCTTTTCCTGTCTGCTGCAGTCTCCATGGACCTGAGTCCAGAGAAGCACTCTGAACTTGAGGACATCCGGCTGAGGAAAGGAGCCCTTCTGCTGGAGATCCAGAGGCTGCGGGAGGCGCTGAGAGAGGCCCTCATGGAAGTGGAGGGCCTTGAATCCAGCACCAAACGCAGCCAAATCTTAGAAAAGAATAGGCATGTCGCCATGGGAAGAAAGAAATTCAACATGGACCCTAAGAAGGGTATCCTGTTCATGGTACAAAACAATCTTCTCCGGCACACGTCTGAGGACATCGCCCAGCTCCTATACAAGGGAGAGGGGCTGAACAAAACAGCCATTGGGGATTACCTGGGTGAGAGAGACGACTTTAATATCCAAGTCCTCCAAACATTTCTTGGGCTTCATGAATTCGCAGGGTTCAACCTGGTACAGGCTCTCAAGCAGTTCCTCTGGAGTTTCCGTCTGCCAGGAGAAGCACAAAAGATTGACAGGATGATGGAGGCCTTTGCGCAGAGGTACTGTCAATGTAATCCTGGAGTCTTCCAAAACATTGACACCTGCTATGTACTTTCATTTTCCATAATCATGCTAAACACTAGCCTTCATAATCCAAATGTGTGAGACAAGCCCAGTGTGGACAGGTTCATCTCCATGAATCGAGGAATCAATGATAGAGGCAACCTGCCAGATGATCTCCTCCGAAATCTTTATAAGAGCATAAAGAATGAGCCATTCAAGATTCCTGAAGACAATGGGAACAATGCCTTCTTCAACCCTGACAGAGAGGGTTGGCTCTTCAAACTGGGAGGAGGACGGGTTAAAACATGGAAAAGGCGGTGGTTCATCCTGATGGACAACTGCCTTTACTACTTTAAACATACTACGGATAAGAAACCCAGGGTGATCATTCCGCTGGAGAATCTGAGCATCCGTGAGGTGAATGATCTCAGGAAGCCTAACTGCTTTGAACTGTACATCCCTAACAACAGCAGACAGCTGATGAAAGCCTGCAAAACGGAGGCGGACGGCCGCCTGGTAGAAGGAAATCATGTGGTGTACCACATCTCGGTGCCAAACCCTGAGGAGAAGGACAAGTGGATACAGAGCATCACTGCTGCTGTGAGCGCTGACCCTTTTTATGAGATGCTGGCAGCAAGAAAAACACGGATCTCTTAAAACAGGGGTGTCAGACTCATTTTCACCCCGGGCCACATCAGCATCATAGTTGTCACCTTATTCGGCCCTCAGGAAACCACCATGTCCCCCCACAGACGTCCCGATGTCATGTACTTGGTGCCAGAATTATAGAACACACAGGACTATTTGTGCCAGATTCCAGAGGAAGAAGTCAACCACTGTGAAAATGCTGCATTCACCGACGTGACATTGCTTGTGATGATGATGTCTTCACGTTGTGCACCTCTGTCATGGCAGAGAATGGTCTTGATGTTCCTCTGGATGCTTATAAGGCAATTGACCTCTACCTGCGCCTACGAGAAGAATGATCAGTTCTTCTAGACATTGAACGATAAAGACTGTGTGAATATGCTTGGATGTGCTATTGCAGAAAGTATTTATTTCAGAACAAGGAACTTTGCACAAAACGACTGACTATTTGACTATGATCGCCCACTCAAACATTTGGGCCCAGAATTGTTGTTGCAGACATTCTTTGCCTTTATAGTGTGGTCTCACAAAGTAATGTTTAACCTTAAGGTAGCCTGACCGAATTCCAGGTTTTGTTTTGATGCGACTTATTGTTCACTACAGATTTTATCATCGAAATGCCCTGTCCTTTTTTTGTATAAATGTGAAATTAAATGTTATTTGCAGTGTATTCCTGATCTTTATGTCAGAGTACCTTTTTTTCTGAGAATCCACACTGCTGTAAATTTGCATCAACATGATTGGGATTGGGATGGAAAAATTATTTTCCATCTTAACCCATATTCTAAGCATATTGATTTCTGTTGTAAATTTTACTTTTACAGCAGTATGATTTAAGACACTAACAGCAATTCATTTTTCAACCAGTAATTGTTAATGTGATAGGAATTGCATTCAACAGCAAATGCGTTCAGCTTAACCAAATGTATAAATCTTACATATTCTGATGATTCGACATTCCCCCGACGTCTGTGTGATGTATTTCAGCAACAACACGCAGTTAATGAGATCACTATGCGGAATTTAGCCGACTGTTATTTTACTGATTAGGATATATCACCCAAGATTGGGGTATACTATATATCAAGGGTCAGCAACCTTTTTGAAACTGAGAGCTACTTCACGGGTACTGAGCCATACAAAGGCTACCAGAACAGACTTTACCTAAACTTATCTAAACTTCATGTAGAATAAACACGTTTTAAATGCTTTTTTGGATATTGTCATTTTCAAATCTATATAAATACAAATGTGATTAAAGAAGAATAGTAACAAGATAAAATTAAATTTTAGTCGCTGCCCACTGGTGAGTTGTGGTATTTTTAGAACAGGTCCGTGGGCGACTCATGTGGTCCTTGGGGGCATCCTGGTGCCAGTGGGCACCATGTTGGTGACCCCTGTTCTAAATGGTATGTAGGGTATGCAAACTACACCAACGCTTCTGATGTAGCTACATTTAGGCTTATAGTGGAATAATATAGTGGAAGATTCCTTGCGTGAGTGTCTGAGAGCGTGAAAGTCATGCCAGATGCATGGTAGTCGGCAGCCCTGCTTTCCGTGTGCATCTGTCTCTTACTTTAGGTGGCTAGAGATCCAGCATTACTCTGGATTAGGAGCCACTTGCACTGATAATAATTAGTTTCTTTTTCCCCTTGCAGTCTGCTGCTGTATAACATTATGAAATCAGTCCAAAAATCCGCAACCCATGACGTCCTAATATTTACCCGAAACTATGTTTTAAAAATAGCACAATTGGGCATGAACACCGCGGACCTGGAAACTCTGCTGAGCATTGAGAATCAGCGTGCAAAGGCTCTTAATTTGGATATGTTTGTGAAACGTTCTGCTGCACAGCACAACAAAGAAAAACAACTGGTCAGTGATAATGAAAAGTACAATTAGAATTGTTTTAATCATGAGAGTCCAAATGCTTAGATAAATGGTCACTTTTTCAGTGTAAGTATGTTCCTGAGCTCCACGATTCTGAATGATAGTCGGTTTCTCACTGAACCTCCATGCCACTCTGTTAAAATCTCTTGCCACCCCATGTAAAATTTTCTAGATCCACCACTCTGCCAGAGCTAAGACTTAAGAATCTTGAGTATTATTTCAACATAAACTTTGCTTGGGTGCTTCATACTTTAAATTAAATATAAATTATGGCAACGTGCAAAACTATTAAGTAAAATGCAACGTATTTGTTTTTCATTTACGTAATTATATATGTTGATTATGATTCTTTTTAGTTCCACAGTACATGCAGATACTACAATCCAAGCATGCACTCTTAAGTTAATTGCTATCAGTTTATATAAAGATTTTCCATTCGGTGCCTGTTGTAGAAATTTCAGTCAGAGACTAGCTTCTGATATAGAAAGAATGTTTACATTTTTTAGCCGTGGAATAGTTTTTCAGTGCTGCATGTAGTTTCTCTTTATTGTTTGATTAGGACACACTTACACATCAACAAGTGCAGTGGCAGTTGTGATGTTCTCGCATATGAGAAAATACACGGACAACATTTATTAAAGAAAACGAAAGGCTTTATTCTCCATACTCCAGTCAATTGCATGCATAGGCCTACTGCCGCATCTCACTTTGCCAACTTCCGCTTCCGTGCGGCTCAGGAGGATCAGGCTGCAGAACACTGGAAAGGGGTCCACAGCTCAAGGGGACCACCAGAGGACAGATGGAGTGGAACCGAAAACCAAGGGATTTGCCAGTGACTGGCACTCACTGTTGTTTTCGACTACAATAAAAACAGCTGTACTGGCTAAATAATGAGCATACAAAAGGAAAAAAACACATGGATAGGAATAAAAAGGTAATTAAAAATAGAAAAACAACCGAAGAGTCATTCACACTGAACACGCGTCTCTGCTCTCAGGACGATGATCCTGCCAACTGCGCCAGACTGTGACAGACCGAACTACAAAACTGTAGACTCAGTGGACAGCTGACTACGCCACCCTAGGAATTTCATCCAGCTTTCCATTGAGACTACAGTTTTGCAGTCTGTTCTGCCAAACAATGTATTAAAAAGTGCAGTGTTATACATGACACTGTAATTAATTCAATTCAAGAGATGTACTATAGAGTTCTTTAACGTGCTGGAAAGTCTCCATTCCTTCTTTAGTGTGTCTCTTGTAAACCATCATAAGTTCATGGACACTCAGAAGAAATTAGGATTGGAGCAAAGTGAACTTGTGCAACTGTCAAACACACGCTGGGCATGCCAGGTTCGTTCAGTAACGGCTGTGCTTAACAACTTCCATGCCATAATTGAGTGCGTCTCCACTATCAACACACCTATTGCGGTGGGATTAAAGGCAAAACTCAGTAAATTCTCCTCAGTGTATTTGCTGATAGTAGATCCTTGAAAACAGTCTGTAACCGCATGTTTACACAGATACCTACAAAAGGAGACCATAGATATTGCCCAGGCACAGACATACAAAGATGCGGTGGTTGAGACTCTGAAGCAGAAGCGCAGTGATGCCACTGCTACTGATATTCATGCAAGGACAAAGGCTTTGTGTGAGGCAAACCAGATAGCTGTTTTGGAGCAGTCTTCTGGACGGAGGCAGAAACGAAAGAAAATTGATGGATTTGTTGTTGAGTCAACCTGTGGGGCATGCAGTGAAGTCTGTGGCTCTTCTGTGTCAGAAGAGCTTAAAAGGAAATTGTTGTTTCCTTGTCTGGACAGAATGATCTCTGAACTTGAGAAGCGTTTTTCTGGTGTTAGTCAGGAATTGCTTAATGGGATTCAGGCGTGTAGTCCAACCTCAAACCAATTCTTGTCTGAGCCTCATTTGTCAGCCCTGGCACTGCATTAGCATATTGAACTT
Organism: Brienomyrus brachyistius; assembly: GCF_023856365.1. Lineage (NCBI taxonomy): Eukaryota > Metazoa > Chordata > Actinopteri > Osteoglossiformes > Mormyridae > Brienomyrus > Brienomyrus brachyistius. The sequence goes on from NW_026042348.1 coordinate 1,212,568, forward strand.
CAGTTAGAGGAAGTTGCAGTTGCCAAAAACTTTTTGAAGCTCAAGAGTGAGGCTGGTGCCATTCCAGATATGTTAACATTATACAAACTTCTGGATAAGAAGATCTTCCCCACACTGAAAACTGTTATTCAGGTTGCCCTAACAATCCCAGTTAGCAGCTGTAGCTGTGAGAGATCTTTCAGTGTCTTGCGTCGGCTCCATACCTGGCTGAGAAGGACCATGGGTCAAAGCAGACTCCAGCACCTGGCTGTGATGTCAGTTGAGAAGGAGATGCTTGAGAGAGTTGACCACCAAAAAGTGACAGACAGATTTGCCAGCCACAAGGTGAGGCGACATAGGATAAAATAAAAAAACAAATCTGCAGAGTCATAGTAGTATCTGCAGTAAAGACCTTTTCATACATTGCATACATTGTACCATAGGCAAAGTTGCCTCCATCTTTATATTTTTTTTTGTTAATATTTTGTACATTTGTCTATTTCACACTGTTCTATTTTTTGAGGGGTATTTTTATGTATCTGTATTATATTATACATACACATTACTTTTCACTCACTATTAGCATCATTCATTACTCTCCTCCAGTAATTAAGGTTAGGATATGTATTTTTTTATTCCAATCCATTCTTCTTTTGCAGTTGTGGTCTTTTGCAGCATTTAAAAAAAACTTTATCAAATTTGATGGTCTTGTTAAAGACTTTTCCAAAAAGTGTTTTGCTTTTCTTACACAAATGTTGGAATTAAATTGTTGAAATGTACAAAACAGTCATGTCATGTTTTTTGACAAGGACCCAGGCACAGAGAAACTCTTAGGATTTAATAAAGAAATTTGCAGACTTGCACAGAGATGGTAAAATGATGACTGATGACGGAGACGAAGACAACAGACGAAAAGGACAGGGAGGAACAGGGGTTTAAATGCACAAAGGAGACAGTCAGATAGAACTCGGGACAACTGGAGACATTTAAGGATGCGGGGACTGAAAGAGGCAGGGAAAAAGTCTCATTGTGACGAGTAAAGTGTATCTTGCCTTGCTGGGCAGCTCTCTGGGTGCTCAGCACCCCCAAAGCTCTGAACCTAGAATCGCCCCTGGACTACAGTTTTGCAGTCTCTTCTGCCAAACAATGTATTAAAAAGTGTAGTGTAATACATGACACTGTAATTAATTCAAGAGATGTACAATCAAGTTATAATAGTGTGATTATCATAATCACACAAATATATGAATTCCTCCGATGCTGAATTAAACTACCCTTCATGCTGTCCCTTATGTGAATTAGTAAAAATTTCCACACCTTTTTCACCATAGCCAACCATTCTCTCCATAGTCATATGCAATTCCAATTCCCCCTTTTATTTATTTTATGGCAGACAGACAGCAGTGTTCCCCCTATCATTATATTAGGGTGCCCCCCGCAGAAGGTCAAGTTCATCTTATTTAATTAAATTTTCTATATAGCGTCAGATCACAACAGAAGTCATTTACTGTAAGGTTACTTTTACTATAGAAGAGCTCTATACATTGTCCTTTTAATAAACAGATTAAATAGCCTTTTGTTATTTATCTTATTTGCACAACAGCTTGTCATTTTTGTCTCTATACCAGAGGTGCCCAATACATCGATTGCGATCTACTGGTCGATCGCAAAGACTGAGTAGATCGCATGACATAAAAAATAGAGGAACAATGACATCAACCATGGATCAACCGCGCCAGCTGCTGCGAAACTCCAGTAAGCAACCGAGTCGCCTCCAATTTATTTCTACTAAACTTAAGAGAGGGTATAAAACTGAATGGGGGAGCAGGACCAAGTACGAAGCCAATAACCTACCACTTCCATACGGAATGAAAGGAGGAGTATTTTTCCCCACAAGATCATATTCGAAGTGCGTTTGTTTCATCTGTCAGTCTACCATTGCTATTCCGAAGAAGGGAAATGTGGAGCGGCATTTTCGGACTGCTCATAAAAACTACGGCATTAACTTCCCTCCGAAAAGCGAGCTGAGAAAGAGAAAGGTGAAGGAACTAAAATCCCAGTTCAATGCAAAAATGCTTCATTTATGCCAAAGGGAAATTAATAATAATGATAAACAATATTCAATAATAACAATAATACTAACAACAATAAATAATAACGAATATTCTAAAAAAATATATACATAAAATCTATAAATAACAATATGTTTTGCATTTTTATAGTAGATCATTTTGACTTGGTCATTTATAAGTAGCTCGCAAGCTGAAAAAGTGTGGACACCCCTGCTCTACACTTTCGCGCATGGCGGAGTTCCGTCCCGATGCGCGATCACAGACACGTGCGCGCACACACAGGTGAGCACACTCCCACCAGCGGACAGAGAGCGCGCGTCAGAAAATATGTAGCGTCAGCCACCTGAAAAGCAGAGAAAAATATCTGCGTTTTTTAAAGGGTGATAAAGACGTTTCACAATGGAATTTTCTGCTTTAAACTATCACCATTTTATGCTATCAGCTATCGTTTTTAAAGCCTAACAGTTAATATATTTTCAGCTCGAGCCAAACATCCGCAATAGGCTGCCAGGAGACCATCTTGTAGCCTGTATGCGGATCTCAATAAATAGGCCTGACGTTTCCGACTTCCCATATCAAGAGGCTCTAGAAATGTTCTCTTTTTTCCCCTTGTCCTGTCCGGCAGCTTTAGCAGAATCATGGTCTGAATGCACTGCTGTGCCAAACATGCTTGCTTTACCATGAGGGGCTCTATAAACTCTGTATAGGCCCCTCATGTTGATCTATTTCTTTTTATTTTAATTTTATTTATTTATTTCAGTTTTAACACATGTAAAAACATTGCAGTGGGTGAGCTGGCCGTAGTGGAGGGACATATTAGGAGGGGAAAAAAGAAGGAAAAGGAGAAAAAAAGACAGGAAAAAGAAAAAAAGGAGTGATAGATTCAGAAAGGAATAAACAAAAGTATAGCGTGCAGAAAGTAACACAACTATACAAGCATATAAAATCTTAGTGTGTGCTTGGATGGGTGCGTGTGTAGGCGGGGATTGTGATGGTGATAAGGGTTTTTTTTTTTTTTTGTGACCAAATTTTTATTAGAGATTTTTATAACAAAGAACAAAATGGAACAAAACAGAACATACTCCACCCCCACCCCACCCCCAATACACCCTGAGACAGCAGTTCAAATATAAAGAAACAAAAAACCAATAAAGGTCACCGGCACACTCAGCCACGGAGAGCACAGATAAAAATTGAGGATAAAAGAAATAACACACTTATACCACTGAAAAATGTTAGAATTAGGAAAGTAAAAATCAAAACAAAAAACAAGGAATATGGCCTCAGGACATGACCTGCAACCAATCTTTGACCAGCTGCACGTCATGGACCCAGCTCTGGATTGTAGAACCAGACGAGTTGTTAATCCGGGCTGCAGAGAGTTCCAGCAGAAGCAGATCAAGAAAGGTGGACTTCCAGACAGAAGGAATGGCACGATCAGGAGACTTCCAACGAGAGGCTAATAACAACTTAGCCGCTAAGGAGGCAGACATCAGAAGCCTCTGCTGGAAGCGAGAGAGAGAGAGAGAAGTCCAGGAGAAGAAGGACCATGGGAGACAGGGGGATGGGAGAGGAAAGAACTGAAGAGAGAGATCTGGCCACATAATCCCAAAGAGCAGCCACTGGAGGACAGTCCCAGAACATATGGAGAAAGGTACCAGGGACCTGGAGGGGACAAAGATGACATAAGGGGTCAGGCTCTAAGCCCATGAGATGGCGTTTCCTGGGAGTGGGATATAATCTGTGAACAAACTTAAATTGTGTTTGCTGGTGATTGGGATTTTTAGAACAATTTTTAATATTATGAAAAATAACACTCCAAGATAAGACGGGGGTGGGAGAGAGCTCCCCCTGCCAGACAGCAATTATGGGGAGAGGTTTATGAGAGGATTTGCGGAGGAGGGAATAGAGACTGGACACGGGCTTAGAAACAGGAGAAAGGGACAGAGCAAATCTGCACAGCGGGTGAAACGGAAGAGGTGAGGAAAAGGAGATATTACAGGCCCTAAGCATGGACCTCAGCTGGAGGTAGAAAAAATATGAAGAAGAGGGAAGATTAAATGTGACCTTAAGAGACTGGAACAATTTGAGACCCGAGCTATCAAAAATATCACCCAGGGTGGAGATACCTGACTGAGACCACGGCGAGGAAGAGATGGGGCGGCCTCCAATGTTCAGGACAGGATTATGGAGCAACGGAACACTGGGGTGCCATTTTGGGAAGGGGCCCAACAATTTCTCAACCCTTCTCCATGTGCGAAGGGCCTGACAGATAATCGGACCGACTGAGGCAGAGATGGATTTGAATTTAACAGGGAGGAAAGGGAGCGAGGCTAGACGATGGGGGAGAACATATTCTGCTTCGATAGGAAGCCAGGCAGGGGGATGCTGGGGAGGACTGATCCAGCTCCAAACCGGCCTTAGAGTAAAAGCAAGGTGGTAAATTTCGAAGTCCGGTAGAGAGACGCCTCCATCCAACCGGTCACGGATTAGGGTAGAGTGTCTGACGGAGGGTCTCTTGCCATCCCAAAGAAAAGTAGAAATAGTAGACTTAACTGAGGCCCAGTACCCAGGTGGAGGGGAGAGGGGAAGCATGGAACTCATAAAATTAATTCTAGGGAGCACGTTCATCTTAATAACAGCCAGCCTAGCCCGAAATGAGAGGGGAAGAGAAGACCACGAGGAGATCGAGGCTTTAATGCCCTCGAGAGTGCGGCGGAAGCCAGCAGCTGTGAGCTCTGCAACTGATGGGTAAATGTCCAACCCCAGGTATCTGAAAGACCCTGCCTGAGGAATAGAAGGAGGAAGTGAAGAGGAGCGGCAGGCAGGATTCAACGGAAGGAGAGAGGATTTTGCCCAGTTAATCCTATAGCCAGACAGGGATTCGTATGACTGAAACAGGCTAAGGACATGAGGGAGATCCACAGGAGCATTGTCGAGGTAAGGAAGCAGATCATCAGCGTATAAAGAAACTGTCTGAGGGACACCTTTCACTAGGATGGGGGAAATAACATCTGAGTGACGGAGAGCGGCAGCCAGAGGCTCCAACGACAGATTAAAGAGTAGGGGGGAGAGGGGACAGCCCTGCCTGGCCCCCTGAAGAAGCCGAAAAGGAGGAGAAATGTTAGCATTAGTCAAAAGGACAGAAGAGGGGGAGGAGGAAAGGGTCTGGACTAGGTTGGTAAAATAAGAGCCAAAACCCATTCTATGCAGGACCCTCCACAAAAATGACCAATTCATCCTATCGAAAGCCTTCTCTGCGTCTAAAGAGAGAAGGGCGGCAGGGAAGGGAAAGGAGGGAGCAGTGTGAAGTACATGGAGGAGGCGACGGATGTTGTCGGCCGCGTGACGGGATTTAATAAAACCAGTTTGGTCTGGGTGAATCAATTTGGAAATCACCGCCTGCAGTCGACGGGCAAGCACCTTGGCAAGCAGTTTGATGTCTGAATTCATAAGGGACAACGGGCGATAGCTGGAGCAATCTGTAGGGTCCTTACCTTGTTTGAGCAACAAAGTCATCAAGGACTGATTAAGAGAAGGATGGAGATGGGAGGCAGAAATGGCAGAATTCAGCATGTGGAAGAGCGGAGTAGAGAGCTGCTTCCAGAAGGCAGAAAGGAGTTCAGGGGGGAGGCCATCGGGCCCTGGAGACTTCCCAGGGCTCATGGAGTCCAGAGCCTCTTTAAGTTCTGACATTGAAAGGGGAGCCTCGAGCATAGAGGCTTCTGGGCCTGAGAGACAAGAAAGTGGTACAGAGTCAAGAATCGAATCAGGGTCAGAGGGTGGAAAGACAGTGGGAGAGGAGAATAGATCTGAGTAAAATTGAAAAAAGCTACTGTTAATTTCCTGTGGGTCAGTGGTGAGAGCTCCGTCCTTGGTTCTAACAGAAGAAATTGAGGAGAAAGAGTCACATTGCCGGAGCCTGAGAGCCAACAACTTACTGGGCCTAGCACCTGAGACATAATATCGTGACCTAGTGCGATGGACCATAAACTCAGCGCGGTGTGACAGAAGGACATTTAGCTCCGCCCTGATGTTTAAAATGAGGGTCTCATGATCCAGATCAACCACTACAGGACGAGCACTCTCTAAGTGAGCTAGCCGCCTTTCGAGATCACAGATCTTCCGGTGACGTTCGCGAGCCAGGCCACTGGCAAAAGCAACCGTGGCATCGCGGAGAAAGCCCTTTATTGCCATCCAGCAGTAGACTGGGTCATCAGTTGAGCCTGTATTAATTGAAATAAATTCTTCAAGTCTAGGAGTCAGATAGGCTATATATTTAGAGTTTTGAAGCAAAGAAGTGTTGAGCCTCCATCTTGGGGCCCGAGGAGAAAGAGTAGGTACAGCTAAGTGGAGGAGAGCACACTTGTGGTCAGACAAAGAGGAAGAAATCAGAGAAGCATTAGAAACAGCAGAGGCAAGAGAGCGAGAAACAAAGATATAGTCTATGCGAGACTGGGATTTGAAGCGAGGTGAGAAGAAGGAAAATTCTCTGGCGGAGGGGTTAATTAGGCAGAATGAATCGACCAAATTCAAGTCCTCCACGAATTTACACAGGGAACGTGTGGAGGGAGGCACCCGGCTACCCACGAGAGAGGGAGATTTATCAAGGACAGGGTTGTGGACAGCGTTAGCATCAGTTCCAATAACAAGGTCAAATTCCTGAAATTTAAGAAGGTGGTCAGAAAGATCCCGAAAGAATGAGGCGCGTGGGGGAGTGGGCGCGTATGCGGCAACAAAGCAGACCTTCCCAACCCCCAGGTCAGAGAGGGCGTAACAGTACCTGCCGTCAGCATCCCCCCCAGAGTTAAGAATATGAATCTGAAGGGACCGCTTGACTAATATGGCTACTCCACATCTACGTGAGGAAGCTGATGAAGTGGAGATAACCCTGTAGAACCTGGAGGCCGCCTCTCGCATCTCGCTGGAGAAGGTGGGTCTCAATTAAAAAGGCAAGGTCGACGTGCTGCCTCTTCAAAAAATCAGTCACACTGGACCGTTTTTTGGGAGTATTCAGAGCCCTAACATTCCAGGAAGCTATATTTATATTGGCCATGATCAAAACAAAACAGACAGTAAGATGTAAACAAGGAAAAAAAAACAAGTTAACAAAATCTCAATATGCCAGACATGAACCAGAAGCTGAATGTGCCGGTCGATGAACCGTGACTTCAAGAAGTAAGTCTCAGGGAAAAACCCCTTCCCACCCCCCCAAGCAGACACAAAAATCCCCCAGACCCATGCTCCGGACAGGCAACGCAGCAGTAACATAGAAGACATTAAAAAACTAATCGGGACTGCGGCCAGGTCCAGAACAACCACCCTCCCGCCCCCTCCGACCGAAGTCAGAAACTGCGCGCACGTGGCGCCCGAAGCTAAGCCGCAAAACACACTAACTCCGCGCACACGTCCCCCAGCCCATTCTGAGTAACAGAGACACAGATAAAACAGACCCCGTGCCACTGCTGCTGCCCCGTGTACAGAACAGGAAAAACGGCAAATGGGAGTAGTCAGGCAATAGCACTAAAGCAGACATCCAATTAATAAACTAATAGAAGCAGGCGAAAAGTGCAGAGTAAAACAAAAACAAAAACATCCCATAACAAAACAATATACAGGACCCACAGCGATCGCAGAAAAATTAAAATAAATGTAAAAATAAATGAATAATAATAATATATAAAAAAGAAAACGGCAAACCCAAAGGGGAGCGAAATAATTATACGGGAAGAGTCCCAAGAGACTGAAAATGATCCATGGCGGTATTCGCGTCCTCCGGAGTAGCGGACATGACCTGCTGGCTTCCAAAAGACAGCTTCAGGCGCGCAGGGAAAATCAGGAAAGGAGAAAGACCCAACTCCTTCGCTCTCCGGATCGGCGCGTTCATCGCCTTCCTGGCTGCAGCCGTCTTGGCGCTAAAGTCTTGAAAGAAGAAAATTCTCCCACCTTCAAAACTGAGGTCCTGGACTTTGCGGGCTTCACGTACCACAGCCTGCCGGTCACGGAAGTCCATGAAGTGCATGAGGATGGGAGGCGGACGAGAAGAGGTATCGGACCGGCCATGCAGCCTGTGGGCATGGTCAATGGCTGGCTGGAAATTAGGGAGATGGGGGAAAATAGCTGGCCAGAGGCTGTTAAGAAAAGACCGCATATCGCCCCCTTCGCGCCCTAGTTTAATCCCAACTACTTTAAGATTAAGGCGACGGCTGCGGTCCTCAATCTCAGTGATTTTAACATCCAGGGAAAGTAGGCCCTTATTAAAATCAGCCAGCTCCCTGGAGTGTCGATCGGTCACAGACTTCACAGAGGCGACTTCTTTTTGAATAGATTTAAAGTCCGCCCTCAGCGAGTTCAGGTCAGCGCGGAGCTCCGAATGGTGTTGCTGGAGCGTGCCATTTAAGGAGTTCACCTGTTCGGAAACGAAGTTCTTCATTTCCTCAAGAAAAGGTGCCAGGAGAGGGGAAAGGGCCTCTTCAGAAGCGCCGCCATCAGAGCGGGGCACTTTCTTCTCCGGACTGGAAAGAACTGGGCGAGGTCTGCGCTGATTAGCAGCCATCAGGAAAAATAAAAGAATGAGCGCCGAATTCGTACAGAATTGCGAACAGGTAAGTGGCAAGGGGACTGACTAAAGGGCAAATAGGTGGATGGGACGCGCGGACGAGCAGAGTTAGGCAGCCATTAGCGACGAGCGTCACGTGACCTCTTGGTGATAAGGGTTAATAGGAAACACCTGTGAGGGGAAAGGAGGAACAACATAAATTGTCAGCGAAGGAGTAAGAAGGGGGGCCCCATATGCTCGGTGGTGCTTGGAGTCCATGCTGCAGCTGCCAGATGCGGAAGCGCGTGCGCTGGGGGAAAATTATTGCATTGGGGGGACATACGGCGAGTTATTGAGGTGCGCAGAGTTGGGAAGCTAATGACGCCGGTCAGCGATTGGTGGCAGTGACGTGGATTCCAGGCGCCACAGGAAAGGTTTGTGGTTCCTTCTAGGAGTTGGATTATGGTTCCTGTTGTGGGTTTTGTTTTTGGGGGATTGGGCTGTCTTCCCCCGACTAGTTACTTTAAATAATATTGTTTGATATGAATTGATTTTTTTTTTTCTTGTGTATTTATGTGTTATTTAGGAGGAACCACATGTGATTTGGGTGTTCATGGCCCTTGTGTTGATGTGAGCTGCCCAGGCCTTTTTATTGTCCACGTGTGAACTTTAGCCGGGTGTTTTAGCTGAGTGTGAAGTGTTTTCCCAAGTGTTTTAGAGATTGCTGTGCTGAGGTCATTGTGTGGGGGGTTGTGGTGCTGCCTGGGTGCTCTATTCACTTATTGGGTCAGGAACACTGAATTGTGGAATCCTGGTAATAAAGGCTTATTGCTATACTTCTGTTGTGAGCTGTTTCTTATACCTGGTGCCCAGTATAGTCGAGTCACAAACCTGCATCATTGGGGAAAAGTGATCCTCTCTTACAGTATTGTAGCGTCAGATAGTGTTACTGTAAACTAGGTAAAGATGAAGGTAAATGACATACTGAGAAGATGGAGTCGAGTTCAGAAATTACGGTTAAATGATTGTAAGTTTGCTGGTTTAGAGAGAAGACTTGGATTGAGAGAGAAAGACGGAATGTTCCACTTGTCATGTTAGATTTAGCAAAGAAACTGGCCCTGTGTCAGTAACCCGACCATATCACTTACAACTTAATATTATTATATTAAACAGGAGGGATTATCCTTGGTCACTCTGATGTACCAAATTCAACACAGGAGAGACTTCATACTAATCTGTAGGAAATAATCTAAATAATCTATCAAATCAAGAGCTTTAGTATGAATTATCTAAATAAAATGGTTAAAATGAGAGATTTTGCCTGAAGCCTTGTCTGAAACATCTTGTCTATCTACAGAGATGTCAACTCTCATCCAACCAACTAGGGGCTGCAAAGACTCTAGAGGTGTATATTTTTGTCATATCTCACAGGTGCTTTTAAAAATTCCAATTATTTATGAATCAGTATCATATTTTCAATTGCTCTTTTGATGAGTTTTTTTAAAAAAACAAATGCTTTGGGTCCCCGGTGACCCCAATCAAAAGCACCCAATTCCACATATACAGTTCTGACAAACTATTTATTCAGTTAATGTTTGCCATGGGTCCTAATTTAAAGAATCACACAGTATCATGGTGTCTAGGGGCACTCTGCCAGTCAATCTGAAGAAGACAGGTAGAGATTTCCACATAGGCTCTGTAGACAATCTGACATACCGCTGTTGCTAAGGTAACATGATGTTTAAAGTCCATCCATCTTCTGCACCCACTGGTTCTGTTAAGGGTGGCAGGGGGGTCCAGAGCCAATCCCAGACACTATGGGCACAAGGCGGGGAACAACCCAGGGTGGGGCGCCCATCTGCCATGTTTTAATGGATACTGGGCATAATTTAAAATAACCTTTACAGTCCTTGTTTGCTATGTTGCATATACAGGAACACTACACCCCCTGCCGATTAATGTTTGAGTACTAAATACCGTTGTATCATTAAGGAAGGTTTGCTGCTGATCAGGTGAGATTACTGTGTTCATGTGCTTTATTTATTCATGCCTCTTATAATGTATAATCAGTCATGCACCTGTATGTGGGAAGCTGAGATACAGCCTTGCAGCATCATTACAAGGTCATTACTACTATATGACCATAACGTTTTTCCCCATCATATTAATGTGGATTTGGATAAAAATGTCTTGCTTTTAAATATAATTCATGTGTATTTCAGTTAACCAAAGCCTCACTGTAGGTAACAAAGGAGAGACATTTTACAAAAAGGGGTTTTAATTGCCGAGTTCAACACGTGACAACTACTCAGTAATGACTGGCTAAGATTCTATTACAAACTCACCGTGTGTAGGGCAAGTACAGCATTATGGATAATACATCAGGACTCATACTGAAATTCCCTATATTTGGATATATTATGTAACCTAAGGGTTTTTAGGAATGTTGAAACACACATATACAAATATATCATATATGAATTTGGATATGGGTGCGGCTGCAACTGCAGAGGCTTGTAGTACATATTCTGCAAAATATTTACAATTGTTGCAAATATTATGTACAAACCATAAGAGACTTGAATGCAAACATGGGTTTTGTTGGGAAAATATCATTTCATGAAATACATTACTGAGGAAACTGTATTTGCTATTACTCATATTTAATACTTTTAAGCACACACACATCAAAAGGAAAAATAAACTATTATAACAATTCATATAGCGTGCAATAATTAAACATAAAAAACTATAGTATAGAAAAATCCAATAATACTATCGGACAACATGGCCATGGAAATGTAACAGAGAGCAGTGAGCTGGAGACCAGAGTCTTGACCCTGAGGAGTGAAATAAAATATTTAATTTCTCTGTTGCATCGCAAACCTGACAGATACACTACTTGTCAAAAAGAAAAGAACTTACTTCCTCACACATTTCTACAAGGATGTTTTTGTCAAATCCCTCCAACTCACTGCAAAACAACAGATCAAATTCACATATTATGACATAAATAAAAATATAATATAGATATATAATATAGACAGTTCATGGTGCATTTTGTAATACTCAAGACACACCAAGGCCATGCACAGTGCATACTGATAAAAGGGAGGGGAGGGGGGGGGAAACTTCAATACATTCTCTGTATCTGAAGTCGAACAATTCAAGGTGGTCTATCTTACAACTGTCATGCGCCGCTTGTCCGCTCCTCCCGTGTGCCACGCCCCCTCGTTAACCTCGTGTGGAACCCCGATGTCATTCGCTGTTTCCAGTTGTTTTCATTAGTCCTATGTATTTAACTCCGCTTCAAAATATGTTTCCCCAGTCCTGTCATTTAAGTCGCTACTTCTATTGCCCCGTGTTCCTAGCTGGTTTCCCCAATAAATCCTTTGTTTCCCGATTCTCCGTCTTCCTGCTCCTGCTTCCCCGATCCGTGACGTGACAACAATCAACATGAACACACCACAGTCCACAGAACCAATCTGTCAAGGAACATCCTGCGAAATACAATATAGTACTAACGAAGACATTTGTTAAAATTCTAATACAAATATAACGACAGAAAATGCTGAAATCCACTTTACCATGTTTTTCAAGTATTTTCCAGTGTCCTGGGCTTATTCGGTTTGTCAGTTTGCTGCAAAAAGAAATTTGGAATAGTCAGGGACACAATAAGTACATCTTTTCATGTAAACGGGATTAAAACTCTATGTAGGAATTAATGGACAAACAGAAGACCTTTTGTCACATTTGTAAATCTTTCACTGTAGCGCGGCATCTGGCTGTGAGTGTTACCCAGAGCGTATGACAGTCTCTGCCCCAACTGTCAGCAGGAATGAAGGAAGAAAATTATGATTAAAAAAGACCTAACAATACAACTTAACTGTTATAACATTCATTGTACAATATACTATACATATGATAAGGATCACATAACTGCGTGGTGCGCAAGTACGCATTCCCGTACACTCGCGGCAATTCCTTGTTGTAGCAGCGCAAATGCGTATTTATTTTATGTGCATTCACGCTGTTATGACAAAAAATTACCGTGCATCTTAACATTTATGTAGCTAATTTTTACTTCTGCAGGCATGAAGGCTAAAACACACAATGATTTCTTGTCATAACAGCGCGAATGTACATTAAATAAACACGTATTTGCGCTGCTACAAGACATTACCGCGCGTATCGGTTTAAACAGCGAATAAGTACTTTCACACCAGTTATGTGCCCCCTGCATATGATCATTTTTGCATATAAAATAAAGGGCGAGACAAGTCTACACACGTATTCACATTTATATAACGGTTTTATTACCTTGTAAATCATCTTTAGGATTTGCAAACTGCCCAAACACTTTTGATGTAGCCAGTTTTAGGTTTTAAATGGATTAATAGAGATTCTCCATAAGATTTATTGCTGTGTGCGTTTGAATCTTAAAGCCCGAGTCTCGCGCCAGATGCGTCAGAGTTGGCAACCTGCTTACAGCCGAATCGGACCTACGACCGGTCAGTTGGAGCCGAACGCGGCCGAAAGTCACCGACGAGCTGCATAGCACCGCATTGTCTGTTATGGTACGAATGGGCGTCCGTGACAACAGCTTAATTACTTTTGAATCACATGTACTTATCTTCTCACACTTCTTCCGATCATCTGAGGGAAAGCTTGTATTTTGAAGAGAGTCTTCACAATGGAGAACAACGACAGCAAAATAGTTAAGATTAAAATTAAAATCATAATTAAAGTGAAAATATCAACGAAGGAAGGTGTGATAAAGAAGGAAGAGACGGAAAAGCCTCGATTGACACGGAGGGTGCCTGACATGCCGAAGGTAAAGCCCTGGCTCAAGAGACTTTATTAGAGCACTTTAATTAGAGCATAAAATGTGTTATATCAATAATCTTTCCTTGTTTTAACAACCGGCTGTCCAGACTGGAAGAGAAGAAAATCACCGGGGCCAGAGGGTTCGTCCGTGGAGCGGGAGGGACAGGCTACCCACGCTGGAGGAAGAAGGAGCGACGAGGAGGAGGCCCCAGCTGAAGTTCCTCCGTCGTCCGGACAGCAACGGCTCCTGCGCCCTGCGAGCAGAGAGAGGCCAGGGGCAGCGTCAGCAATCCGCCGAGCAGCAACTCCTGCAACGAATGCACGGACTCATGGGTTATGGACGGAAACGGAGGACTGACAGAGACATTATTGGTGACGGACTTGTGGGTTATGGCCGGGGACGGAAGACTGACAGAGACATTGGTGATGGACTTGTGGGTTATGGCCGGGGACGGAGGGATAGTAGAGATGTTGTTTAAGGATTATTATAGATATAGGATAGGATAAGATAGGATCGGATAAGAGGCTTAGATGAAATAGATTAAGATAAGATAAATTAAAACATAATAAGATTAGTTAAAATATAATAAGATAGGCTAAGTTAAAATATAAGATAGGTTAACATATGATGATTAAAGTTAAGATAAGAGATTTACAATAAAACATATATTTACTTTTCAAACTGTGTCTTTGTCATCTCTTCAGTGTTGTGTCTGTCTCTTAAGTGTTTGATAATTTTGCACCGTTAATTTATATCTGACACTCCTAAATGTCAATAAGCAGAGACGGAGGAATGGGAGGAAGGTACGGTTAAGTTAAAGGAAATGATAAAGTATCAAAATCACAGTGTTACCTTATTTTGACGCAGAGAAAGTAATTTCAGTGTTACTACCACCTATGAGTTAATGGCTGCAAATGTTGGTGTTAGAAGTGCCGGTAAATAACGCGGCGTAAGTTTAACTCCGGTGTGTTTCTGAAAAACGCGCCGCCTTCTAACTGCTGTCATTCGGCGAACGTATAGGAGACTATTCTGGTAAGTAACAAGTAAAGTGGTAATTTAACGTAATGCTAACGTGCATTACCAGTTAATAAGTGTTTTACTATATCATACCATGCATACTTTATAGTTTTAGTCCGGTGCACTCTGTATCCATAACTAGCTAGCTAATGTTAACATGACGCAGTACAGTCTTCCAGCTTGGGGATTCCCACACTGGTCCGCGGCCAGTATTCCACAGGGGGTTTGCGGAGGAGTTGGTTGCAAAAGCAAACGATCCCTTCATATTCATGCGTTGTGTTCTAATGTGTAAATAAAAGATAACGATCAAATTCAATGTTTATGTCCTATTATACTAGATAAGACTGTAAAATAGTTTGCCCTGTATATGGATGCCATGCAGTCAGAGCATGATCAAGACAGGGTGTGAGTGTGGAAAAAAGACAAATGTAACAGTATTTGAGGGAAGATTGAGAAGGAGGGAAATGTAAGGAGAAGGAGGTTCCTAGGAGCTCCGAGATGTGTTTGGCTGTAATAAATCTGGAATATAGCTATATGACATAGTTTTTGCTAACACCAGCATTTATTTTTTAGGTTTGTCGAGCTCCGTCAAAACAATTAGAACGAGTCCATTATGTAACTGGAACCCCTCTCACATGTAAACACAGTGACACGCTACAGCGTTGGTTTGTTGTCTGAGGCTGATACTGACCACAAACACATTCTCAAATTTCACTGCACCAGTCACAGCATATGCAGGCAGAAAAATGACAGCAAAAAACGTTCAGCATTAGACTCTAAAACTGTCTGTAATGTCTGTGTTTATCCAGTGGACCATGGTGACGGAATAGGGTACGAGTAAATGCATGCTGGGAGATTCATGGAGTCAACTTGTGGTTTGTCGGCTTGTCACGGCAGGATCTGTAATAACTCCTAAGCATTTGGTCAGAAGGCGCACACGGTAATTTATATTTATTGTATTTACTTGTTGTCTTGTATTGAAAAGTGGAATTGCGGGGATGTATGAGCCGCTGTTTAGCGGTAACATCATGGATCTTTTAGAATGTCTTGTAAGATTAAATGTAATGCAGGAATTTAATAATATGTTTATTTTATAGTTTTTCACGGTGTCTAGAAGAATAAAGACTGAATAAACTTCAACATCTGTCAGGCGCATGTTTTCTGTACCAAGTTAAGAACTTTGGGAGCTGTTATATCTTCTATAATAAAGGTAACCTTACAGTAAATGACTTCAGCTGTGATCTGAAGCTATATAACAAATTTTATTAAATAAGATTAAATTTATCTTCTGCGAGGGGCACCCTAATATAATGATATATATAATAATTATAATATAATATAATTATATAATTATAATAAATATAATATAATTATAATATAATAATACACTGCTGTCTGTCTGCCATAAAATAAATAAAAGGGGGAATTGGAATTGCATATGACTATGGAGAGAATGGCTGACTATGGTGAAAAAGGTGTGAAAATTTTTACTAATTCACATAAGGGACAGCATAAAGGGTTGTTTAATTCAGTATTGGAGGAATTCATATATTTGTGTGATTATGATAATCACACTATTATAACTTGATTGTACATCTCTTGAATTGAACTAATTACAGTGTCATGTATAACACTGCACTTTTTAATACATTGTTTGGTAGAACAGACTGCAAAACTGTAGTCTCAATGGAAAGCTGGATGAAATTCCTAGGGTGGCGTAGTCAGCTGTCCACTGAGTCTACAGTTTTGTGGTTCGGTCTGTCACAGTCTGGCGCAGTTGGCAGGATCATCGTCCTGAGAGCAGAGATGCGTGTTCAGTGTGAATGACCCTTCAGTTGTTGTTTTTCTATTTTTAATTACTTTTTTATTCCTATCCATGTCTTTTTTTCCTTTTGTATGCTCATTATTTAGCCAGTACAGCTGTTTTTATTGTAGTCGAAAACAACAGTGAGTGCCAGTCACTGGCAAATCCCTTGGTTCCCGGTTCCACTCCATCGTTCCTCTGGTGGTCCCCTTGAGCTGTGGACCCCTTTCCAGTGTTGTGCAGCCAGATCCTCCTGAGCCGCACGGAAGTGGAAGTTGGCAAAGTGAGATGCGGCAGTAGGCCTATGCATGCAATTGACTGGAGTATGGAGAGTAAAGCCTTTTGTTTTCTTTAATAAAAGTTGTCCGTGCATTTTCTCATATGCGAGAACATCACTACTGCCACTGCACTTGTTGATGTGTAAGTGTGCCCTATTCAAACAATAAAGAGAAACTACATGCAGCACTGAAAAACTATTCCTCGGCTAAAAAATGTAAACATTCTTTCTATATCAGAAGCTAGTCTCTGACTGAAATTTCTATAAATCTTTATATAAACTGATAGCAATTAAACTAAGAGTGCATGCTTGGATTTTAGTATCTGCATGTACTGTGGAACTAAAAAGAATCATAATCAACATATATAATTACGTAAATGAAAAACAAATACGTTGCATTTTCCTTAATAGTTTTGCACGTTGCCATAATTTATATTTAATTTAAAGTATGAAGCACCCAAGCAAAGTTTATGTTGAAATAATACTCAAGATTCTTAAGTCTTAGCTCTGGCACAGTGGTGGATCTAGAAAATTTTAAATGGGGTGGCAAGAGATTTTAACAGAGTGGCATGGAGGTTCAGTGAGAAACCGACTATCATTCAGAATCGTGGAGCTCAGGAGCATACTTACACTGAAAAAGTGACAATTTATCTAAGCATTTGGACTCTCATGGTTAAAACAATGCTGATTGTACTTTTCATTATCACTGACCAGTTGTTTTTCTTTGTTGTGCTGTGCAGCAGAACGTTTCACAAACATATCCAAATTAAGAGCCTTTGCACGCTGTCTGTCAGTTTGCACACACACACACACACACACACACGAACAGTCAAATGCATTCATACCTGTATATATATATATATATATATATATATATAGTCAGGAGTGGTACTTTCACCACGAAATGTCACCCATGTGCACTGTGTCTTCGAGTAGTGAACCAGTTTTCAATACAATGGTTAAAAAGGTTCAAACCTTCAGTGCCTCGTTGTGCCATCTCTACCAGTGTTTTTTGCAACAGGGAAAATACAACTTTTATGCTGGCCTTAGAAGCACAACTTCAAAGAATAGCTGCCATGCTTCTGTCTAGCATGGCAGAGAGAGTAAAATGGTATGGGACTGCATTGGTGCTGGTAAGGTGGGTGATTTACACAGAGTACAAGGTGCAATGAACCAGCAAGGTTACCGCTCTGTTTTACAACTCATGCCACCCCCTGTGGTCAGCACTTCTATCAAGCAGCAAGGCTGATTCAAAGCACACCGGTGAAAGATGAGGAATCCAGAGAACTGTCTTGCTTGACTGGCCTACAGAATCATCACATCTCCAGCCTATCAAGCTCATGTGAGACCAGCTTCACCGCGAGGTCAGAGAAAATACCAAGCCAGTCCCACCTCTGGGAATAGCAGGATTGAAATTTCCCCTAATATTGTCATAAACGGACAGCTCTAATGGCAAAGGACTGCAAAGCTGTAATTGCTGCAAATATAGTTTTCATACAGTTTGATTAATTGAATATGAAGATGAAACTTATTGCAATATTTATTATATCACAAAGCAGAAGGCAGCAGGGAAAAGTAAAAAAAGAATCACCCCAGATGGGACTTAAAACCACGATATCCAGCTCAGAAAATCAGGGCCGTGGGCGTTTGGCCAGTAGGGCAACCGGCAGACCTGAGCTTATGACCGGGACACTTGACTCACAATGGAAGCTCAGCAAATTATAAGCAAGCCTGCAAAAGTGACATGAATGGACCTGTGTAATCTATGGTAAAATGCATCTTGGGGCCGAGACACTAACACTCACAGTCCAGGAGAAGATGACATCCATCACTGGATCTCAGTCAAATGCGGCAATCAAGTTTCCGCTATGCCTTTGGCATTTAATGTTTGTACTTAGCTATAGAGTGGCAGGAACACAAATGAATGGGAAGTTTAAAAAAAAAAACATTTGCATTACAGCAATACGTCACACATGACTATGTAAGGGAATAGATGAAACCCTGCATACATCACTATACTAGTGCAATTCAGTACGAAGTGCACTGGCATGATTCGTATGATTCCTGGTTTATTTGGAAAATTTAGGTCCACCATCAGCTAAGTGTTATATTTATGATGCAAATTGATGACACTATTTGGCAGACACAATATCAGACTGAATTTATTTTATAATTTTAAAGGTTTAAATGCAATTCAGGGTGTTGGACATCCTGTTAGCCTTAGAAATCTATAATGCTCCCCCTCAAGAGAGAGTAAACGACTGCAGGGCATTACAAAGGTCCAGAATGGATTTTTCATTTACAGATGTCTTCTCTGGCTGTCGTGACCAGTATCTCACTCCGGACCAGTGGTGGATCTCGTACTCAGGCACAGCGAATGGGTCCTTCCGCCCCGTGGATTTCCTCATCCCCTCAGCCACAGATTCCCTCCAAGCTGATGGGGTAACTATGGTTGGCAGAACTGGGGTTTGCTGTTCACTGTCATCCGCTTGACATTGATGGACCACTTGCTGAGGCTGAGGATGGTGGTCTTTACGTATCCTCACTGTTAGGCCTCTGCACACCCATTTCTTTTGCTGACCTGTTGCACAGAAACATTTCATAGTAAACTGTAACATAACTACAGCAATTATTTCAATGTTGTTCAGTCAGTGAGAATCATTTACATAGTAGGGAGCAGATAAGCAAGAAGGAAGGTGGTGCTGCAGAATATGTAAAAGAAAACTTGCAGGCAAGGGAGCTCACTGATAAAAATATAGCTAGAGAAGCTACAGCGCCCTCCACAATTATTGGCAGCCCTTGTAAATATTTGTGAAAAGGGTTAGAAAAAATGTACATTTTTCTGAAATAGCTTCATCTCACACTGAAAAAGTTAGAAAAATAATGCAGTCATTGGTATAGAGTGTAAAGAGGAGGGGCTGAGGACACACCCTTGAGGGGGTCCAGTGTTGTTGATCACAGTTGCTGATCTGGCTGTGCCTATCCTTACAATCTGTGGTCTATTGCTGAGGAAATTATGGACCCAACGGATGAGAGATGCGGATATGTTCAATTGAAGAAGCTTCTTGATCATCTGGTGGCGTTGAATGATAATAAAAGCGGAACTGGAGTTAATGAAGAGGACAGTAGCGAAGGTGCCTGGAGATTCAAGGTGTTGGAGAAGGGAGTGGAGGAGACATACTACAGTACCCTCTGTTCTGCTCTTCACCCAGGAGGCAAACTGGTCTGAGTCCAGCTGCGGTCTGACAGCTGGCTGGATGATATGGAGTATAATTTTCTTTAGGCATTTCATCATTATCGATGTGAGTGCTACTGGCCGGTAATGATTTAGCTCAGAGGGACGAGGTTTCTTAGCACCCGGGACGATGGTAGAAGTTTTCCAAATTGTAGGAATGGTCACCAATCTATATGAGTTTCAAAGGATGGAATGAAGGATGGGAGCTTGTTCTGTGGCGAATAGCTTCAAAACTTTAGCTGGTACACGATCAGGCCCGGCGGCCTGGCCAGCTTTGCATCTGCTTAGCTGCTGCCTCATGTCCTCTACAGCAGTGTTTCCCGACCCAGTCCTCGGGGGACCCCGGACGGTCCACGTTTTTGCTTCCTCTCAGCTTCCAGCGTGCCTGTACTTGGTATTCGGTGTTCCTGATTGGCTGGCGGCTGGAAAGGAGCAAAAACATGGACTGTCCGGGGTTCCCCAAGGACTGGGTTGGGAAACACTGCTCTACAGTAAAGGGAGGGTTTGTAGGATCATCAGAGGGAAGGCCATTGAGCAGCTCCTCACAGACAGCAGAGTAGTCCTGCTTATCGAACATTGTATAGAAGGAGTTTAAGGAGTCAGCAACAGTTGTAAGATCAGTTATTTGACCAGTGAGTAACCAAAAGGCCTGTTTGGTGTTCATTGTACTGAACTCTTGCTCCAGTCTATTCTTATATTTGAGTTTGGCATTGATTATCTCATTCTTTACTTGTCTACTGAGTGACTGGACAGAAGACCAGTCCTTGCATAGAAATGCTTTGTGTTTTTCCTTCAAGCTGTGCTTAACATGGGAAGTGATACTGGGTTTGTAGGTAGGATATCTCCAGACAGTTCTGGTGGGAATATTGGAATAAATACTAAACTTGACGTAGTCTGTAATTACAGAAACTTCATGGTTTTGATCACCCTGGAAAATGTCCCAATCTGTACATGCAAGTGAACCTTATAGTCGTTCAATTGCCTCCTCTGACCAGAGGGTGGCCAGGTGCACATGCGGTTTAATGCGCTTCAGTTCTGGTTTGCAGTGAGGTAGCAGGAAGACAACATTGTGGTCAGAGTGGCCAAGTGGAGGATGTACACGTGCGATGAAGGCGTCAGAGATGTTACTGTAACATAAGTCCAGAGTATTAAGCTTCCTAGTCGGAATATCCACATACTTATGAAAAGATGGCAAAACAGCTTTGAGATTACAGTTGTTAAAATCACTGGCAGTAACTCCGGGGCGTCGCGATATCTTGCCGTCATGGAGGTGGCGTCCTCACACACTAGCTCCGCCGCTGCCTTGGTGTTGGCGCTTGGTGGAATGTAGACACAGCTAATTACTACAGTAGGGAATTCCCACGGAAGGTAGAAGGGGCGTACAGATAGAATCAGCATCTCTGTCAGGTGTACAAACAATGCGGTGTACTTTAATATTCGTGTACCACCGCTCGTTGACAAAGATGCAGACCCTACCACCCCACTTCTTACCTGACTGAGACGTCCTGTCAGTCTGCCAGATCATAAAATTAGAGAGACTAACCTCAGAGTCTGAGATGGTGTCATCAAGCCAGGTTTCAGTCAGGACAATAACATAGGTGATACCGCTCCACCCGACACTTGGCATGCAATAAGTCCATTTTATTCTGGAGTGAACATACATTGGCCAGTAGGATGGGGAGTAGCGGTGGTCTGAAGGGTCGCCTCCCCAGTCTGGAGCGTACACCTCCTCACCTACCTCTTTTACTCAGGCGAAACTCCAGAGGAAGAGCAACTGCCGGCCTTGAGGTGATAGACGACCGCAGTTGGAGAAGCTCCCCTCTACTGTAGGTGAGTGGATTGTGGCCATTACCCATGATTGGCTGAATTCATGTTGCTATGTGCATATCTTGTGTCAGCAATTAGACGCGCTGCTGCATTGACTGGGCGTTTTCTTTAGTGCCCCAGAAGACATACTAAGAGAGAGGGGATGAACATGAAGCTCCCCCCAAACACGATAATTTATATTTTATGAATTTAACGCTATCGTGCATTTAAAACACACAAAATCAGCAGTTACAGATTATTAAAATCAAATATCCTTTCCAGCAGGAAGGGCAGTGCCCTAGCGCCCCCAACTGGTCAGCCTTGGCTGTCCTCTCCTAGTTCTGAGAGATATGGCAAAATATTTTTTTTATATCAATGGATGCTGATGGTTATTACAGTATAATTCCAATCAGAATTTCTTATTCAGCGGTATGATTCAGGTATGTACCGGCTTCACCTTTAAATTTCATATGTGCAATAACTGTACGTTCGTTGTTTGTTGGCTGTGGGGACACTTTATATTTTTACATTTTTAAATAAAAATGTATGATTATCTACAGTGAGTAATTTTTACACTTTCATTAAGCTAGATCCATCCATCCATCCATCCATTTTCCAAACCGCTTACCCTACTGGGTTGCGGGGGGTCCGGAGCCTATCCCGGAAGCAATGGGCCAGAGGCAGGGAACAACCCAGGATGGGGGGCCAGCCCATCACAGGGCACACTCACACACCATTCACTCTCACTCACAAATAGTGAGTAAATAGTGACTCTGTCCTTATATTCATGTAATAAATATACAAATGGAATAAGATGGTAATCTGCCTGAGACATAAAGAAGGAAAAAGACAATATTACAGACCAGCCGCATATAATGATCAATTTCACCCAGACAAACATTACAAGTGGTTTCCAGTGTATTTCCATTCAGCAGAATACGACTGGCTTTCGGTGATCTGCTCTTGTTCACTTTTCTCCTCCTCGGTCATTTTTGTTAATTTTTCTCCCAAACCAGATAAACTGTTTATGACTGAGCCATAAACATTAGACTGCTTTTAGTATGTGATGGGTTTAACAGTTTAGGCCACTTAAAAAAAAAAAAAATTGGTTCTCGTCCCCGCCCGACCCGCCGAAATGCCTCCAACCCGGTTTTATTTTTTTTTTATTTCGTAAAAATCGCATGGAAAATGCCCAAGAATGATGAAATTTGAATTTCCCGCGCATTCCACATCGACGATTGATCCACATTGTGTAATCCTAGTCTTGGAATGGTTTCATGAACCTAAATTTGTCTCTACCTGAGATGGGCTGGTGCAAAGATTTAAGTCTGGGGAAGTGATGTGGTACATGTTCTTAAGTACTTGTTTGTAGAGTTGCATTTCCTTGTTCAACCATTCAGGTTCCTGTATTTTGTAAATTCCTCGTGTTTTAACACTTTCTTTCTAGATATATATTTTAAAATCTTGGTTGTTCATTTAGAATGGGAATGACAAACAGAAAATTCATTTCAAATAGTATCATTTTTATATTCACGAATGAAACATCAGTGTCATGCCCGGCTCGTCCGCTCCTCCTGTGTGCCACGCCCCCGGATTACCCACGTGTGTTTCCCGAATTGTACCCAGCTGTTTCCGTTTGCTGTCAATCAGTCTTGTGGATTTAAGTCCTGGTCTTACCTGTTTGCTTTGTCTGTCATTGATGTTAGTCTGCGTCTAATGTTCCCGGCTCCCCGTAGCATTAAATCCCTGTTTTCCCCGTACCTTGCCTGTCTTGCCTGCTTCCTTGCCTGCCTGCCTTTCCGTGAGCCTTACCCGTGCAAACGTCGCGTGACAATCAGCATAAAGTATCCAAATCCATAGTTGGGAAGGCATTTATGAGATACACATGGATCAAGGAATTTACATTCTTGTATTTTCTTACATTTAATATATTTGAAACGCAACAAACGAAGAACTGAGGCGTACTAAGTAGGTCTGCTCTCTTTGGTATGTATTTTCAAATATGTATTTTCTTACATATTTGAAAGTCCAAACAGTCAATCAAAATTTGTAAAAAAAAAAAAAAAATCCCGCCCACCCGACCCACCCCCTCCAAAAAAAAGGTAGAGAACCAATTTTTTTTTTTTTAAGTGGCCTTAGTTGTAGCTGAACAGAACCGCAATGGCAGATTCCTGGTCACTTCCTGATTTTTGGTGTACTAGTCGGAGATACTTTTAGCTTTAGAACGAAAGAACCACGGCTTATTAGAGAACAGAGTAACAATTATCCATCCATCCCTTTGGGTCTTGGTCAGTCACGTGTCTGCACTGTCTGACACGCCCCCATTCGCCATTTTTAGTGTATCGTGGATGTAAACACATTTGGTTAAACTTGATATTCAGTGTTTTTTTTTCTACACAAAAATGTAATGTTTTATGTAATCAGTAATAATCAATTTTCATTACGAAAACACACTAGTAATTTAGGTGTTTACGAAAGGAAGAGAGTCAAGAACACCACAAAAATATCATTGGACATATATTTTATTTTAAATATGACCAATAAGGTTAATTGCCAAGTAGAATACAGGCTCGATATACAATGAGTTTATACAGCTCCTTCCAGACATCATGTGAAACGTTAGAAACCGTACTTGCAAATGTTTCTAAACTTAAACTATAGTTGGGCATTGGTTTGTCAGTGGACAGCAGTGACAGCCTTATCCTGAACTGTGTCTTATAATCCACGCACGCGAATATACACATACATGCACTGACAAACGTGTCATTACAATTTTGCTGTTTACTTTTGTCTTTAAAAAGCATTCACTCTGTAACGCTAATTTAACACGAACAGATTAACCAATTTCGGCACCCTCTGTAGTTAGGCTAGCTTGCTAGCGTAGTTTAATTAATGTGAAAATACTTCAGAAGACAAAAAAATGCATATTCAGTAATAATACAAATACAAAAAAACATCTAGCTTGCCTTTATGAAAATGCCGAGAGCAAACACGCATTAAGGGAGATATCGTGTTGACAGTGATCTCCTTTCCTCTTACCGCTGCGACACAGGCCACCCGACGCCTCTTCGTTACCTCCTCTACCTGCTGTCTGTATCCCCTTTTCCAAGTGGGAAACCGAAAAAAATGTCATGCGGTGCTACACCTTTCTGCCATTTCTTCCATGTCACTTAGTATGACAGCCTTTCACACAGCATAAGTGTCCCATCTTAAAAAGAATAATGCCACAAGCAAATGCTGCCACTTGAGTTATATACATCCAAAATGGCGATTCGACCCACAATACACTGCGCCTTTAGCGAGTGACGTCACCTGTCAATGACCTACCGAAAAGCTGTAAAAACTATCAATTTATATAATGCCTTGAAGAATGCTTTGCAAATGAGAAAGGATGTGTACTGCTCGTTCTTTAAAGTGTAGTTTGTATGTGTTATGCATCTTGCATTATGTTTGTATATTGTTAAAAAAAAATAAAAAACAACTCTAACCATGAAAAAAACACGTAGACAGGGGAGAATATGCAAATTAACAATTAATTATATTACTGCAAAATAATATCATCAAATATATTTTTTTAGATTTTGCAAGGGGGGGGGGGCTCTGGGCTGCAGCCCAGGAAAGCCCGTGCATGATGACGTCAGTGGTTCTAGAATCTACAATATTCGAATGACGCTCACCTATCCTGCGCAGCTATAAAACTTTCATTTGCGTCCTGCTTTGAGAAACGATGGGTGTCAAACGATCACGTTCCGACTCTGACTGTGAATCTCCTCCCAAGAAAAGGAGAGAGAGTACGGAAGGCGATTTGCGGTTTAAAGGGCCTCGCAAAGGTTGGACGACTGGCTTTGATAGTTCATGAAAATTACACATAACTTATTTATTATTAAGAAAGCAATGTAAATCTTTTTAATAAGGCTTGCTGCAAGAACAGATGTAAACAATGTACTGGACCTATAGATTAAACAAATAAATTAAAGCAATAATTAATTCATTAATTGATAAAAATTGCCACTGAATGTTTTTTGTAAACAAACATGTACCCAAATTGATTCAATATTGTGGCTGCTTTGATTCTGAACCTGAGCCTATTCTGACTGTAGCATGTAATAGGCACACTAAAGATAATACTGAATGAACAGACCAAGTTCAGGGTAGGCATGCAATAAAGAAATATTAATGCACGGTATTTAAAGTTAGTAGTGAAGTTTCTGCAACTGTGTTATCGTATAGAAAATGCTGTGTGGACTCTTTCTGAAGTGTACCTGCTTAATGTTGTAGAACATTTGGAGGACCTGTACCACCAGGGGGAGCTACTGGGAGAGGGTGGTTATGGAGCCGTGTATGCCGGCACTCGCAAGGCCGATGGCTTCCCAGTAAGTCTCCAAATGGTGTAGTCATGACATGCATAGCTATATCTCTCCAGAGATCCCTTTTATTATACCTGTTAGATGCAGCTGTAAAAGCCTATGTTTTCTCAATATATACTACACTAAATTTGTAAAAAATTTTTCCCTCTAGGTGGCCATCAAACATGCCCGAAAGGATGACGAGGAGCTAGAACTGGTAAGTGTTTTCATTCATGGAGCTTGGTTTATTTGCAAGAATTTCTGCCTTAATATATGTACACCCTGCCCTCCCATTCATAGCCTGGACTTGACGGGCCCATCCCATTGGAAGTGGCGCTAATGATGCTCGTCAGCCATGAGTCATCTTGTGCCAACGTGCTGAAGCTCATGGACTGGTTCAGTGGACCAGAAGATTACATTATGATCCTGGAAAGGCCGGATCCATGCCAGGATCTGTACGAATTCTGCGATAGCAAAGGGGGCTACCTCTCAGAAGATGTTGCAAGGCACGTGCTGGTCCAGGTGCTCCAGGCTTTGCGTCACTGCCAGGACTCAGGCGTCTTCCATCGCGACCTCAAAACAGAGAATCTGTTAATCAGGACGGACACTTTGGAGGTTAAACTAATTGATTTTGGCTGTGGAGACAAATGGAAGGACACCCCCTATGTGGAATATTCAGGTCAGTAAGGGAGGCTAATTAAAAACCTGTCAAACTAACCCCTGTTTTTAACAGCAAGTAGCAGGTAACCTGGACCTGTGATAACTCCCTGCAGTGGAGTTGGATGTGTATTCTTCGGTCCTAACCTAACTCATTGCAGTAAGTCATTTGCCTTGTTATTTCAGGAACAGAGGACTTTGCTCCCCCAGAGCTGTTCCTGAGTGGGGAGTACCTAGCTGGCCCCACCACGGTCTGGTCTGTAGGCCTCACACTTTATGAGCTAGTGTGCGGCTACTTGCCCTTCCGCAACAAGAGGGCAATCATCTCAGGCTGCTTGATATTCCCCTCATGGGTCTCTCCTGGTGAGCTGCTTACTTTTTGTCCCACGACTAGAGTCTCCTGACAGGGAGTGTTCTTTTTCTGACTAACTCTCTGACTCTGCCAATCTATTCTCCAACAGACTGCTGCAGTCTGATTCGCCGGTGCCTGAGGCGTAAGGTGGCGGATAGGCTGACATTGGAGGAGATTCAGGTCCATCCATGGCTGCAGCAGACGTGACTGCTGACCTGAAGGTCAAACAAGAAAATATTGTTTTGTTAACCTTCTGTAATCATGATCATCTTAAATAATGCGCAACTGTCAAATAAAAGATTTACTTTCACAAATGCTCTATATAGGTGTTTCTCATTTGTTCTGATTTCTTGGTAACAGTGGTTAGTTGATGCACAATATCCTGGTTCCCCGAATATCCAAGTCATATCATAATGATTTGACCTGAATTAAAACAATGGTTGGGCCAGAGGGAATCCAGACATCTTGGGGTGATACGTGTTCGATACCTTACTTCGGATGAGCATGATTGATTGAGAGTCGGAGTCTGTTATATTTTACAAGTAGAACCTTTGCTGAGCACCACATTCTGTAACAGCTACAATGATTTGCACAACAATGGCTTTGCACCTGCCTTAGAGCCAAGGTCATTCTTGCTGCAAACACCTTCATTCTGTCTCTCATGCTTGGCCTCAATGTCTTAAAGGTTGTGTAAGCTAAAGCTAATGTTGCTATGCATAAGAAACACTAAGTGTTAATAATTCTGTACTTGTCTGGAAAGAGATTATGTTGCATGATTTCGCCACACCAGCCTCTGTTTCTCATTTGGTCAGCACATTTCATCAGAACAATTCTCTGCATAGCTTAGCATTTGCTATATCATGCTGAGCAGAAGGATGTCACACTTCTGCTCCAGCTTGTGGGAGCAGTTCTTCACTGCAGTTCTTCTGGAACCACTCAGATCACACATATTGCCAGAAGAGCACTTACCTTCTGGCACCATTAATGAAAATTCCCTGTCGAATGCACCTTTATGATGATGCTGAAGATGGTGGCGCGCACAGTCGCAGTGGCTTGTGGCTCTTCATGTTTAGTGCTACTTCTTTGTTTGTCGCGCATCTGTGCGTATCCAAAGCGATACAGCCGTCAGGAGGTACTGGCCATGGGCCTCAGCACGCAACAAAAAATCACAGAGGAGCCTCGCCGCTCTTACAACTTTCCAAACGAGATAGCGAGACCTCCGGGTGCTCTGTGAATTGTTATCGCCACCGGCAGCCGGAGACGTGAGCGTAAGCATAAGCGGGGATGTCGCTCCGGCTTGCTAGCGAGACTGTGGAAAGACCCCCACAAACCACCTCTCCCGAATATGTACATCAGCAACGCGAGATCCATTATCCACAAAATGGACAAGCTGGAAGTTCTTATGGAGGGGAATCGCTACGTTCGCGACTGCTGTGTTTCAATAATATCGAAACCTGGCTTCACCCACTGATCCCCGGACGCAGCCGTACAACTAGAGGGCCGCACCATGCACCGCTGGGACAGAAAGAAAGACTCCAGTAAGAACAGAGGAGGCTGTCTGTGCATTCACTTACATAAACATTGCTCTAAAGATAGTTTAACCATACATACACACTGTTTACCGGACCTAGAGTCCATCTCTATTAAATGCCGTCCTTTTTACTTACCGAGAGAGTTAACAGTCGTGCTAATCACAGTTGTGACTTACTACCCAATGCTAACGTTAGCTTAGCTCTCTCTTTGTTGTCAGACACCATTCATAAGCTACAACAGGCTCAGCCCGATGGCGTACACATCATAGCTGGTGACTTTAATCAGGCAAACTTAAAGTCCGTTCTGCCTAAGCTCTGTCAGCATGTAAAGTACCCGACCAGAGGGGAGAACATATTAGATCATGTTTATACAAACATTAAGATTGATTAAGACCAACATCACATGGCCCGAAGAAGTACTTTCTCAGCTCCTCAGCAGGGTGAACCCCAGGAAAGCCACTGGACCTGATGGTGTTCCCAGGAAAGTACTCAGAGCCTGTGCTGACCAGCTCTCACAGGTCTTCACCATCATCTTCAATCTATCTCTGACACATGCCACCATCTCAGGCTGTGTGAAATCCGCCACCATCATCCCGGCACCCAAAAAATCAGTCACACACAGTCTAAATGACTTCCGACCAGTCGCACTAACACCCATCATCAGTGTTTAGAGGGGCTGGTCCTAAACCACATCAAAACCCACCTCCCTGCATCTTTTGACCCCTATCAGTTTGCCTGCAGAACGAACAGGTCAACTGAGGATGCCATAGCGATCGCCCTTCACATCGCACTGAGCCACCTAGACAATCGGGAGAGCTACATCAGAATGCTCTTCATCGACCTCAGCTCTACCTTTAATACCATCATCCCCGACATCCTGATCTCCAAATTGCACAACCTGGGACTCCCCCCACTCACCTGCTCCTAGATCAAGGACTTCCTCACAAGTCGGCCCCAGATAGTAAGACTTGGACCCCATCTCTCCTCCACCCGGGCACTGAGTACAGGCTCCCCACAAGGCTGTGTGCTAAGCCCACTACTCTACACCCTGTACACCTCTGACTGCAGACCGGCCCACTTCCCGGATCCACTTCCCCTCCACATCAAGGGCGACTGCGTGGAGAGGGTCCAGACCTTTACCTTCCTGGGCACCACAATCTCTTCTGACCTCTCCTGCACTGAAAACATCACAGTTGCCATCAAGAAAGCCCAGCAGCATCTGCATTTCCTGAGAGTGCTCAGGAAGAACAACATCAGTGAGAAGCTGCTGGTGACCTTCTACTGCTCCACCATTGAGAGCATTCTAACATAGAGCATTCTAACATACTGTATCACAGTATAACTTTCCCGCTGCACTAAGGCAGACTGGAGGAGAAAGAGATCAAGACAGCGCAGAAAATCATCGGCTGCCCCCAATTTAGCATTTCCAACTAGCCTCAGCATGTTTATGGACTGTGGGGGGAAACAGAAGTCGCCGGAGGAAACCCCACAATGACATGGGGAGAACATGCAAACTCCACACACATGTAACCCAGGCGGAGACTCGAACCCGGGTCCCAG
Source organism: Brienomyrus brachyistius (assembly GCF_023856365.1). NCBI lineage: Eukaryota > Metazoa > Chordata > Actinopteri > Osteoglossiformes > Mormyridae > Brienomyrus > Brienomyrus brachyistius. Next base: position 1,242,571 of record NW_026042348.1, read on the forward strand.
AGGTGTGAGGCAACAGTGCTAACCACTGCACCGCCATGCCACCTCCTATGCAATAACCGATTAACATATTAAAAATTCAGTAACAAAAAAACCTATACAGTGTTATCTCAGTATTTGAACTCATTAGAACTCAAATTTCTTAAAAATCGAACAAACCAGTTAAAAAAAATTACCTAGAACTCAATCTGAATCTCAGAAGTCAAACTGTGAATGCCGACCTAAAATAACTTGTACGCACGGGGAAATGAGTCACACAGCACGGCTCTCAGCGGAAACAAAGGGTAACGCTTCAGTCTCAGCCTTGCATGCGCTGTGATAGAATCGTTTGTTGGTGATAGTGCTTTTTTTATTAAAAATATCTGGTAATACACTGAACTTTATATCATTTTGGTAGCCATTGCTCACCAAAAAGTTACGCAATAGTTGTACAAATGTTACAACCTAAAAGTTTGCGATTTACGAACAAATTAACGAATACGGAGAAATAATAAAAATAAACAATGAACCTTCAGTCATTATGGAAGGAAATTTTCCTTCCAAAATATAACCCCCTCTCCTCCCCCCGGAAAAAAATCCTCTAGCTTCGAATATTGTCAGGGGCCGCGGTTAAGGCGCGGTAAGCGAACGGGCAGCAAAGCGGACAGGAAGCAGGTAAGGAGACGAAAGTCGGGGAAAACGGGTATTTATTAAGGCTGGGGGGAGAGCGGGACAGAACACTAGTACTCACACCGACTAACATTAAGGCTGTGGGGAGCACGGGACAGAACACTAGTACTCACACCGACTAACATTAAGGCTGTGGGGAGAGCGGGACAGAACACTAGTACTCACACCGACTAACATTAAGGCTGGGGGGAGAGCGGGACAGAACACTAGTACTCACACCGACTAACATTAAGGCTGTGGGGAGCACGGGACAGAACACTAGTACTCACACCGACTAACATTAAGGCTGTGGGGAGCACGGGACAGAACACTAGTACTCACACCGACTAACATTAAGGCTGGGGGGAGAGCGGGACAGAACACTAGTACTCACACCGACTAACATTAAGGCTGTGGGGAGCACGGGACAGAACACTAGTACTCACACCGACTAACATTAAGGCTGTGGGGAGAGCGGGACAGAACACTAGTACTCACACCGACTAACATCAAGGCTGTGGGGAGCACGGGACAGAACACTAGTACTCACACCGACTAACATCAAGGCTGTGGGGAGCACGGGACAGAACACTAGTACTCACACCGACTAACATTAAGGCTGGGGGGAGCACGGGACAGAACACTAGTACTCACACCGACTAACATTAAGGCTGGGGGGAGCACGGGACAGAACACTAGTACTCACACCGACTAACATTAAGGCTGTGGGGAGAGCGGGACAGAACACTAGTACTCACACCGACTAACATTAAGGCTGTGGGGAGAGCGGGACAGAACACTAGTACTCACACCGACTAACATTAAGGCTGTGGGGAGAGCGGGACAGAACACTAGTACTCACACCGACTAACATTAAGGCTGTGGGGAGAGCGGGACAGAACACTAGTACTCACACCGACTAACATTAAGGCTGTGGGGAGAGCGGGACAGAACACTAGTACTCACACCGACTAACATTAAGGCTGTGGGGAGAGCGGGACAGAACACTAGTACTCACACCGACTAACATTAAGGCTGTGGGGAGAGCGGGACAGAACACTAGTACTCACACCGACTAACATTAAGGCTGTGGGGAGCACGGGACAGAACACTAGTACTCACACCGACTAACATTAAGGCTGTGGGGAGAGCGGGACAGAACACTAGTACTCACACCGACTAACATTAAGGCTGTGGGGAGCACGGGACAGAACACTAGTACTCACACCGACTAACATTAAGGCTGTGGGGAGAGCGGGACAGAACACTAGTACTCACACCGACTAACATTAAGGCTGTGGGGAGAGCGGGACAGAACACTAGTACTCACACCGACTAACATCAATCGACGGACGAAAACTAAGGCAAGACATGGACTGAAATAGACAAGGCTGGGCGAAAATAATCGGACACAGCTGGGCAAGATCAGGGAAGCACACGTGGATAATCAGGGGGCGTGGCACACACGTGGATAATCAGTGGGCGTGGCACACACGTGGATAATCAGGGGGCGTGGCACACACGTGGATAATCAGGGGGCGTGGCACACACGAGGATCGGACGAGCTGGGCATGACAAATATGCAGATTAAGTCTTGGACAAGGTAAGTGTATTTTTCTATTTTTTTTTATTACTACTGTAAGTGTTATTTGTGCATCTTTTTTCTCATATTGTACACTCAATTTTTCTTTCTCATTTCTTTAAATGTTTTGCTTTTGTTCCTACAATAAATACAAACCCTTAGTATGACTCAAGGTAGTAGTGCTGTGTCTGGGTTTATCAAAAAGGTGACATTGGCTTGTTTTTAACTTTACACATTGTTTGGATAGATTTATTTTCTTACTTTACAAATTACTGCTTTGATAAATGTGCTTAGATGTGTTTAGTATATGCTCTTCTTGTTTTATCCTGTTCATTTTGTGCTCAAATGCAAAAAAAAAAAAAAAAAACATATTTAGGTGTAAATTTTTGGGTCTGGGAACGAATTCATTGGTTTTCCATAATTACTTATGTCATAATGTCCAGAAAATTTGGTCTTTGGTTTTTGAGTTATTGCTGAGATATCATTACTCATCTGAAGTGTGTATCAAAACCACAATTCCTGACAATGCTGTTAGCAGTAGCAGAATAGCAGTTAGTTATCAATGCATGGTACGGGGTTATCTTTTTTTATGACGGCTACTATTGCCAGAACTAGCTCTGGAAATATAATTTAAATTGCTAAGTTTTAAATGACTATTAAAAATGAATAAAATGACAATGTTGCCAAAGTAACTGAAAAAAAGAGAATTAGGCCTACAGTAAAAGAGCTTTCTTCAGGGTCTGCGGAACTTACTGCAGGCAGCTATCGCGAAGCGAGGTCACACAGTATTCAAAACAATCTCTTCTTGCCTAAGACATAACAGACCCAATATGCCTCCCCTCCCGGGCTACCAATGTACAATTTTACTTCCACAAATGCATAAGTTACATACAAGCAGTACTGTTTAAAGGGAACGTGGGAATGTAATAAACAATTGCTATGCTCTCAATTTATAGTCTATCAGAGCCTTTGATGCAGCTATTGTGTCTTTGCTTGAAAGTGTGTATGTCCACCCTGTTGCTGTCACAGATTCAACTACTAAATGCACATCCTGATTATCCGTAACAAGTCTATCAGGATGGCATGGGAATGAATAGGATGGAGATGCTCCATGAGGATGTAAAAAGCTCAGTCTCAACTCTCCAGTGCTGGGCATAGCTTCTTCTACACATCCTAGCCACCAATCATCATCATATGCAGCCGCAACGTAACCTTTGGTGCTTGTAAAGTCAAGTGAATCCATAAGTATGCACTTACACTGGACTGATTTGCACACCTCTGATGAATGCAGGGCATTTATTAGCCATATTTACTAGCCATGTGGGCCTTTTCAGTGGTGTGGCAAGTACAGGTGTCTGCAATGACATTAATGAAGCTTCCATTAAATTCCATTGTAGCATATTTGTAACTGTCACGACCACGGCGGAGGTAAGCGGTGATCGTGTGGGTTGGCTGGTTCAGAGCAGGCAAACAGGCAGGTATCAGGGCGAAGCTGGGGTTTATTGTGGAACGGGGACTTGGAACAGGAAACAAGACTACCATCACCAAACCACAACTAACTACAATGACGGACAAGGGGAACAGGTCAGACCAGGACTTAAATACACAAAGACTAATCAAAGGAAGTGGACACAGTAGGAGACGATCAGGGTAGTACACGTGGGTAATCAGGGGGCGTGGCACACACGAGGAGCGGACGAGCCGGGCGTGACAGAAACCTTAACTAATGCTGTTACTTACACCTCTGCTTGTTATACTATTCCATGTCAGTTTGGCTGCCATTAAAAAGGCCCATTAGTGATATGAAACCATGTGACGCTACGTTTACATCATGATCTCTCAGCAACACCTTAAAAACCAAAGGCCACATTTTCTGGAGATGTTCATGACATTATGATCTAGCTTTAGTAAAAATGTATCAATTTTGAAATATAGATTTTTTTTTTGTTATTGAATTTTACTACTTTAATCAGTTATTACATAGTAATTATTCATATGGGATGGCATATAATTTGGTCAATCTATAGAGCTGGACAAGGTAAATTTAGCCAGTCAAAGTCATAGCCCCCCTCCCCCCAAAAAAAAATAAGTTAAAACTTTGTTTGCCTAAATCTCCCCCAATATTGATCCCTGACACGCCCAATTTCAGTTTCATGAGTTACTCATGTGACCAAATCAGCTGCCAAGTTTCGTTAAAATCCATGATGATGAGGTCCGAAAGTGTGATGATTTGACATGGTGCCCCATCCCGCAGCTGAATCAATGTTGGGAGACGATCCTGGCGCTTGCTGGAGTTTCTGCTTGGTTTTGTAAATGGACGGCACCCAGTGGCAAGTCATTGGTACTATTGGTACTATTGGTACAGAGAGAAGCAGATGAGCCCCTCTGTCCTGTCTGGTGACTGTGTGTGGATCCCCCTACAAAAGCACATTTCTGTATATAAGTCAACTATCTCCTATTACTGTGCCTTTGTTTCCTCGTCTGCACACAGACTACACCCGACTGAACCACATTTCTTAGGATATCCGAAGATGGCGGCGCGTGCACACGCAGCGGCTCAGCACTCCGTAAAGCGCTTCCCGTTCTTAGGTATTTTATGGTGTTTGTGGGGACGTGGCTCGGTTCGACAATCCCGGAGGAGGCTATCCAGCTACCCGGACGCACTATACACGCGCCAACAGGGCGATCGACTCCGGTAAGAGCAGAGGAGGTGGACTGTGTGTGTACACAAATAACAGCTGGTGCACAGATGCTAAAATCACTGACACTCATTGCTCCCTGGACTTGGAGTATTGGATTGTAAGGTGTCGCCCCTTTTACCTACTAAGGGAATACTCGGTTGTTATGATCGCTGCTGTTAATATCCCCCTCAAGCTAACACTGCTATAGCTCTGGGCTACTTGCTAACTCCTATTAGAAAGCAACAGAGTGCCCATCCGCCAGGGGTGTGTATAATAGCAGGTGATTTTAACCAAAGCGAATCTGAAGACTGTGCTCCCCAAATTGTACCAGCATGTTCAGTGTCCAACAAGAGGAGCTGACACTGCAGACCATGTGTACAGTAATATCAAGCAGGGTTTTACAGTATCAGCTTTCCCTCATTTGGGCCAGTCTGACCACATCTCCCTGTATGTAACTCCAGCATATAGACCACTCATTAACATGGTGAAACCAGCTCCTAGAGTAAGATGAGGGTGGCCAGAGGGAGCATCTGAACAGCTGCAGGATTGCTTTGACCACACTGACTGGTCCATATTCGAGGATGCTAACATCGACACCTACATCTCCACTGTTCTTTACTATATAAAATACTGCATGGACATTGTCACCAGCACAAAACAAAGTTGTATCTTTCCCAACAACAAGCCATGGATGAGCAAAGATGTTCGTCTTCTGCTAAAGATGCGTAACATGGCCTTTAGGTCGGGTGACACACAACAATACAGCATTGCCAGGTCGGAGCTGAGGAGGGGCGTCAGAGACGCAAAGGCGACCTATAGAAGGCGGATTGAGAGCCACTTCGGCAGCTCCGATCCCAGGCGCGGATGGCAAGGGATACGGCACATCACAGACCAAAACAGCAGTATCAACTTATCTACCAGCAACAGTGTTCCTTTGGCCGAAGAGCTCGATCACTTCTTCGGCCGCCTTGAGAGGGTGGCTACAGAGACTGTTACGGCCCCAGCAGCAGCCATCAACAGGCAGGAGCTCATCCTGCAGAGTACTGATGTAGAACGGACACTTCGCAGTGTCAACATACGGAAAGCAGCTGGTCCTGATGGCGTCCCAGGGCGGGTGCTAAGAGACTGTGCCGTGGAGCTGGCTGGGGTTTTCACAAACATCTTTAATACATCTCTGTCACTGTGCTCTGTTCCTGCCTGTTTAAAAACCTGTACAGTAGTGCCATTATCAAAACAGACCATAATAACATAATTTTTTTTTTTTTCATTTTCATCCTCCACCCCTTCCGGGGTATGGGCCGCCAAAGGCAGATCTCCAGAGGTTTCTGTCCTGGGCCATTCTTTCTAGGTGACTCCAGGTGTAGCCCATCCTTGTCATTTCTGCCTCGAGGTCTCGTCTCTAGGTGTTTCTTGGACGGCCTCTCTTCCGCTTGCCTTGGGGGTTTCATCTGAGAGCCTGTCTGGTGATGTTGGTTTGTGGTTTGCGGAGGGTATGCCCTATCCATCCCCATCTTCTCTTCCAGATTTCTGCTTCTACTGAAGGTTGGTAGGTCTTTTCCCATAGGTTGGTGTTACTGATGGTGTCTGGCCAGCGGATGTGGAGAATCTTTCTGAGACAGGTGTTGATGAACATCTGGATTCTTCGGATGTTGGTTTTGGTTTCCTCCAGGTTTCGGTCCCGTACAACAATACTGACTTCACATTGGAATTGAACAGACGGATCTTGGTGGTCAAGGTCAGTTCTCTGGAAGCCCAGATGTTCTTGAGCTGGATGAAGGCGGCTCTTGCTTTGCCGATCCTTGCCTTGACGTCTATATCTGTTCCACCGTGCTGGTCGATGATGCTGCCCAGGTAGGTGAAGGACTGTACCTCCTCCAGGGAACTTCCATTCACGGTGACTGGGTTGTTGCTGTTGGAGTTGGTCTTCAGAATCTTGGTCTTCTCCGTGTGGATGTTGAGTCCAACCTGTGATGATGTGGTTGCCAGCACATTGATCTTCTCTTCCATCTGCTGCTGACTGTGGGAGAGAAGAGCGAGATCGTCTGCAAAGTCTAGGTCTTCCAATTGGCTCCACAAGGTCCACTGGATTCCATTTCTGCATTCACTGGTGGATGTCTTCATGATCCAGTTGATAGCGATGAGGAAGAGGAACGGGGATAACAAGCACCCCTGTCGGACTCCTGTCTTCACTTGGAAAGTGAAGAAAACAAAGGAACTCATCATTGATTTTAATAGGAAAAGGGTGGATCACCAGCCTCTGGTGATAAATGGGGAAGTTGTGGAGAGGGTGTCAACATTCAGGTTCCTGGGCACATACATATCGGAGGACCTCACCTGGACAAATAGCACAAATTGCTTAATCGGGAAGGTGCAGCAAAGACTGTACTTCCTGAGGGTTCTCAGGAGAATCAACCTGCCGGTGTCCTTCGATCACTGCTCCATTGAGAATAATAATAATAATAATAATAATAAATTGTATTTGTATTGCACTTTATATTCTAGCAATTATATTCAGGCTGATACAGTTTGTAAAAACCCTGTAGCTTTGAGCTTAAGGACTTCTGGAAATCTAATAATTCAATGAATCTAAATGGTGGTGAGTTATTTGTGTTCTCTACTGTGAACACCCGTGTACAATAATCATTAAATTCATTTACTATATTAATTTCATTTTCAATTATAAAGCCCTTACTATCCTGTAGATGAGTGATTTCAGCTTTTAGAGCTTTTTTGGAGATAAAACATTGGAAGAAACTTTTAATGTCATTCTTAGCTTTCAGTCTCATACCATTAAAGTTTGCCGTCCTCACAATATATTTTTTTCTTTTGGATTTTGCTCTTCTGACACGAAAATTAGCCTGAAATTTAACCATGTTATGATTACTACTGTCCAGTGGTTCTAAAACCTCTAATTTTCCAATCCTATCCTGGTTATAAGAGAAAAGAAGATCAAGAATGGCTTCTCCCCCGGTAGGGGTATTAAACTGAGTAAAAAAACAATCCTGTACCACTCCCACCATCTCGAGTTCATTTACAGAAGAGCCAGAGACTGTGTCCCACTGTATCCCTGGTAAATTAAAATCACCCATAACCACCACATCATTTTTATTACTCATAATCCTGATGTCGTCATATAACATTCTGCTTTCCTCTGCAGCTACATTAGATGTCTATAACAAACACTGACAATTAGGCCATTTGAGTCTTTAGCATCTATTTTAGCATCTGTCATTTCCGTACTGGGCATCTTCCCAGTGGGCTGAGGGCTACGGGGACCTTCAGAATTCATTATGCCCCCCCGCTCCCCATTATGTACTGGGGATTCCAAAGTGGGGGGGGTGGGTTTTAGTCCCACCTAAGATGACTCCTTCTCTTTATCATATTGATTGTTGCGATGAACCAAGGCAGTAGAAAGTGTAACAGGAAGCTTCATCACCAAACCAGGTCTGAGGCTTAGAACGGCCATGTCCTCTGCTGGGTCTCACTTTGTCTGTGGCCAACAGCTTTTACCTGCTTGTCATGCTTAAATCAGGCATCGCTTGAGGAAGGCTCATGCTGCACCTCACAGGGGCTTTATAACCTAGGGGTCTCTGAAAAGAAGCACTAAGTACCATTATGTGTGTCCAGAGCCCCTTTGCTGTTTAAAGTGGACACACTAAGAAAACACTCACACAGCCCTGACTGTGCAGCAGAGTGGCGCAGAGGAAGTGTGCTGGGCCCATAACCCAGAGGTCGATGGATCGAAACCATTCTCTGCTATGTTGTCTCTCTTTTCTTATGCCAAGTTTAAGTGCTTCACAGCAAATTGCTGATCTTTCCTTCATTAAGGCTCTTATCCCCTAGTGTTCAGAGGTTTTCAAAGGGGGGTGTTTTGCCCCCCTTTCCTCAGCTCTTCTTTGAAATTCTGCTTCTAAGGTCAGCATCCCAGACACCTTTTCACTGATGCTGATGACACTGATAGAGATGGTGAAACATGGCACCAAGATAGAAGAATGAGTGAAGCACCAAGTACTCTAAAGTGTGTTATGATACCCTTTGCTATTTAAAGTAGAAACACTGAGGAAAGACTCAGCTGGTCATTGTTCTACTACCTGCAAGCCGATCATTAGTGCATCTCCAGCCAACCGCCTCTGCTGTTTTACAAAATTCACAGCTAATAAGCTCAAAAATTTGTCAGACTTTTTCATTTTCTGTCGGCGTTTAAACCCCTGAACACTAGATGGCAGTGTTGTAATCTATCTTCAGCCATCTGACTCATCCACTCCAACGTAAACAGAGCCAAAAACCAAAATGGCAGTGCATGCAGAAACAGCGGCCTGGAGATTTTCAATGCTACGCTTTTGTTGTGTAATACTGGTTTCTTTGCTTCCAGCACCAGAATTTTTTCTTTATTTTTATTCTTTTTTATTTTTGGTGTATGTATCTTTAGCTTTTTAATGTATTTTATCTGTATTTATACTCTGTAAGTGTTAGTCTGTAGTTTTATGCTTACTATGGCGTCTACAGGCTTGCTCCAAATGACATCTCATTGTATTTTCACAGTGACAATAAAAGCATCTCACCTTATCCAAGGTTGGAGGTTGGATAAGGGCGCACCGCTAAAGTTTAGCTTTAGCAAACCTAGCAAAGAGTGCTTCGTTACAGGATGCAAGACGGCCAGGCCCACGGGCAGCCTGGCCCACTCATTTCTGATTGGTCAGAAATTACACTGTCTCTCAGATCTGATTCGTTGACTATTTCCTCTATGTATTTCTGCGTCGTCGTGCTCCGTGAAAATTAGCAACACTTGAGTCGCTCGGGCTGGCCGTGGGAGGGACCATGACCTGGCCGTATTGCAATCTGCAATGAGGCATCGTTGAACTCTGGCGCATCTGGCGCGAGACCCAGGCTGTCAGATCATATGCAGGGGACACATAACTGGTATGAGAAATGTCTTGTAGCAGCGCAAATGTGCATTTATTTTATGTGCATTCGCGCCGCAATGTCTTGTAGCAGCGCAAATGCGTATTTATGTTATGTGCATTCGTGCTGTTATGACAAAGAATCACTGTGCATTCTAGCCTTCATGTCCAGAACGAAGTACAAATTAGCCACATAAATGTTAACATGCACGGCAATTTTTTGTCATAACGTGAATGCACATAAAACAAATACGCATTTGCGCTGCTAGCAAGGAATTGCCACGCGTGTACGGGGAATGCGCCATGCGCCCCTGACCATATGTATAGTAGGCCTATATTGTACTATAAATTATATATTTAAGTCGTATTGTTTGGTGCTTTTTAATATTTTAATCATAATTTTCTTCGTTCATTCCTGCCGACAGTTGGGGCAGAGACTGTCATACGCTCTGTGTAACACTCGCAACCAGACATGGCACAACAGTGAAACATTTACAAATGTGACAAAAGGTCTTCTGTGTGTCCATTCATTCCTACACAGAGTTTTAATCCCGTTCACATGAAAAGCTGCAGTTATGTTGTCCCTGACAATTCCAACTTTCTACTTGTAGCAAACTGACAGACCGAATAAGCCCAGGACACTGGAAAACACTTGAACAACATGGTAAAGTAGATTTCAGCATTTCTGCTGTTACATTTGTATCAGAATTGTAACAAATGTCTTCGTTACTATTGTATTTTGCAGGATGTTCCTCAGCAGGTTGGTTCTGTGGACTGTGGTGTGTTCATGTTGATTGTGGTCAAGTCACGGATCGGGGAAGCAGGAGCAGGAAGCCGGAGAATCGGGAAAGAAGGGATTTATTGGGGAAAACAGCTAGGAACACGGGGCAATACAGGTAGCGACTCCAATGATAGGACTGGGGAAACATACTTTGTTGTGGAGTTAAATACATAGGACTAATGAAAATAAGTCTAAACAGCTAATGACATCGGGATTCCATGCAAGGTTAATGAGGGGCGTGGCACACAGGAGAAGCGGACAAGCAGGGCATGATAATTGTAGGATAGACCACCTTGAGTTGTTGGACTGTCACTCAGTACCGGAAGGTGGAACACAGTTCTGCATACAAAGGTCGGCGTCAGTTGACCTGCAGCGGCATACCTGTAAGTTTACATATCTGCAAGCTGCCTGTAAACCCTGCTGACTAGTTTGTACAAAAAATGAGTCTATGACAGGTTACTGGTGATTTTATATGACATTATTAGGAATACAATGCATTGTATATGAAATAAAGTTACGTCGAAAAAGCAGACGTACTGGAGCAAAACTAAATATACTAAAAACGTTTGTTTATGAAGGGTGTTTGAAAAATGTCATTTGCTATTATTCACCAAATTTGATGTCGTTAGTGTAATTTATGTTGAACTTTAATTGTAAATTGTGACAAAGCCAGACGTGTGGCGGCAGATTGGAAGCCATATTCTAAAACTACAGGAAAAACTGTAGAACATGCACTTGTTTTTTGTTAAATCACCTAACAAAACATTTTAAAATGTCGCCCAGTGTATTATATGTCTATGTTATATCTTTATTTAGGCCATATGTGCTCTTGATGTGTTATTTCTCAGTGAGCAGGAGGGATTAAACAAAAACATCCTTTTAGAAATGTGTGAGGAAGTAAGTTCTTTTCTTTTTGAAAAGTAGTGTATCTGTCAGGTTTGCGGCACAGAGAAATTAAATATTATGTTTCACTCCTCAAGGTCAAGACTCTGGTCTCCTGCTCACAGCTCTCTGTTACATTTCCATGGCCATTTTGTCCGATAGTATTATTGGATTTTTCTGTGCTATATTTGTATGTGTAGTTATTGTCTGCTGTATAAATCATTATAAATGTTTCTTTTCCTTATGATGTCTGTGCTTAATAGTATTAAATAGGAGTAAAAGAAACTGCAGTTTCCTCAGTAATGTATTTCATGAACTGATATTTTCCCAACAAAACCCATGTTTGCATTCAAGCCTCTGTCATGGTTTGTACATAATATTTGCAACAACCATTATAAAAATTTTGCAGAATATGTACTACAAGCCTCTCCAGTTGCAGCCAGACCCAAATCCAAATTCATATATGATATCTTTGTATATGTGTGTTACATAATCCAATGTAGGGAATTTCAGTGTGAGTCCTGACGTCCTATGCGTACTGCTGTACTTCCCTACACAAGGTGAGTTTATATCAGTCACAGAAACATCTTAGCCAGTCATTACTGTGTAGTCGTCACATGTTGAACTCTGCAATTAAAACTCCTTGTTTTTGGTCTGTGAGGGTGTAAAATGTCTCTCCTTTGTCACCTACAGTGAGGCTGACATTTGGTTAACTGAAATATACAAAATATAAATTTAAAAGGAAGACAATTTTATCCAAATCCACATATGATGGGGGGAAACACGTTATGGTCATATGGGTGTAATGAACTCTGTTCATCTGTTCACTCTGATGTACCAAATACAATACAGGAGAGACTTCATACTAATCTGTAGAAAATAATCTGAATAACCTACCAAGTCAAGAGCTTCAGGATGAATGATCTAAATGAAAAGGTAAAAGTGAAAGATTTTGCCTGACTTTCTCCAGCTTTGTCTGAAACATCATCTCTATCTTACAGAGGTGTTAAATACCGTTATATCATTATGGAAGGTTTACTGTTGATCACTTGAGATTACGGTCTTCATGTGCGTCTTTTTATTCATATAAACCCTCGTCTTTAATGTATAAGAGCAGGGTATCCGTAGATTCTTAAAAAATGTTACACTGGATTTTCCAAAATTAAGGCCTTAAATATCTTTAAAAATGACTAGTAGTCCTTAAATCCAGAGTTCAAAGGTCTTAAAATACCACATTCCCAGTAAACAAGATTGCTATATGTTTTTCTGGTAATCTATAAAGAATTTGGTGAATTTCTAATTGGTCTTTTGCATTTTTGTGTATGAGATGGGAATGAGCGGAACCGGCAGCATTTCCGTTGTGTTTGTGGGAGGGGCGCTATTTCAGGGACGCACATTAGCAGTTTGTTGCTAGTGGACACGTCATTCATGGAGAAGTGCAAGTTTAACGTTAACTGGGTTGGATAATGCCACATTTGCGACATGGTTAAAAGCAGTTCCAGGTAATAGCTATGAGACCCCCTGTATGCTGTGCAAGAAGCTTTTTAAACTTGGTTCAGTGGGAGTTAAAGCTGTAGAGTCACATATGCACAGCGTGAAGCACAAAGCTGCTGCCATAACCCGCCAACAGACGCCTGCCATTTCTCACTTCTGTTCCGTCTCAACAGTTTCACAGACTTCAGCTCCATCTCCGAACCCAGCAGCGACCGCCACATCAGTTACAGTGACAGACCTCAGGACTACCTTTGGGTCCAGCGCTACCCTCCAGGCAGAGGTACTGTGGTGCCTGCACAGCGTAACAAGACACCAATCCTACAGCGCTAATGTGGGAGTTGGGGATGTGTTTCTGTGTGTCCATTCATTCCTACATAGAGTTTTAATCCCGTTTACATGAAAAGCTGTAGTTATTGTGCCCCTGACAATTCCAAATTTCTATTTGCAGCAAACTGACAAACCGAATAAGCCCAGGACACTGGAAAATGCTTGAACAACGTGGTAAAGTGGATTTCAGCTTTTTCTGTTGTTACATTTGTATGTTTCCCGACTAGGAAATCGCAATAAACTTCACGTGTGGTAAAGACAAAACAGCCTATTTCACAAGATTTGATTTGGCTCCTGACATCATTAAACTCCGCGTGGTCGATGTCAACAGTGGCAGTTTTACTTTGATGTTTGATGAGACCCTCAACCAAACAACTAAAACCAAGCAACTGGACCTACATGCTCGTTACTGGAAAGAGAATCAAGTCCAGTCCAGATAGCTGGGATCCCAATTCATGGGTCATAGAACACCTTAGGATTTACTACACCACTTTAAAGTAAGTTATAAGCCAACACTAATATCTAAATCTAAATACCTGTAGTCTAACTATAGCTGTTTTGTTTTGAAATGATGCATTATTATTATTCTTGCATTCGTGTTGGAATCTGTAACAGAGAACACATTTTATTTTTCAACTGGAAAATGCGTAAATCTAAAAAAAACAACACATTTTTGAAAATTTCACAATAAAATATGACTTTCCCGTGCAGCAGTTCTAAGTTTTACTTGTTGTGATAGATGATCACCTAGTCTATATATGCTTGATAAATGACACTCAGTTTTTCATCAGCTGCTTTCAGTCTCCATGGATGGACCAAATGTAAACTGGAAGTTTTTAGAACTGCTTCATGAAGAACAGCATGAGCAGTATGAGGGCACTCAGCTGATTGTGGTTGGGAGCTGTGGCCTTCAAACCCCATATAATGCCAGCAAATGTGGTTTCTCCTTATGGCAGCTAGAGGAAGTTTGAAAGCCATTTGTATTCTCTTCCATAGTGTGCCAGCAAGGAGAGAGGACTTCACTGCTTTTACTAAATCTGCAAAATTTCCACTTGCATCCTGTAGCCACCGATGGCTTAAACTTACCAGTAGCAGAGAGAGCCCTGGAGGTGTGGCCGTCTCTGACCAGGTACCTGGATGCAGTCAGAATGAGGAAGCTACCAAATCCAGGAACTGCATCGTTTGACACCCTTGAAGCTGCTCAGACAGACCCCTCATCTTCGCAAAGCTACATTTCTACATTTCTGCTATCACCAGGACCTTCACTCCTTTCTTGACAAGACATCAAACTGATGAACCAGTGATGCCATTCTTAGCCACAGACTTGGCTGAGTTGATGAAGGTAATATCCTAGCATTGGACAGGTTGATTTATTTACATTTCTCCCTGAACATAATCTGTCCTCAGGTTAGTGTTTTACCTGATTAATATGTGATTAATATGAATGATTTATTAATTATATACAGATACTCATACCCACACATCCATCCATCCATCCATCCATTTTCCAAACCGCTTATCCTACTGGGTCGCGAGGGGTCCGGAGCCGATCCCAGAAGCAATGGACACGAGGCAGGGAACAACCCAGGATGAGGGGCCAGCCCGTCGCAGGGCACACTCACACACCAGTCACTCAAACACGCACCCCTACGGGCAATTTAGTAAGTCCAATTAACCTCAGCATGTTTTTGGACTGTGGGGGGAAACCAGAGTACCCGGAGGAAACCCCACATGTGACCCAGGCGGAGACTCGAACCCGGGTCCCAGAGGTGTGAAGCAACAGTGCTAACCACTGCACCACCATGCCGCCCCAGGGTGCACCTTGACATGAGAAATTACAATGGGAGGCAAATGGTAGAGGAGCTAGACAGTAGTGGTTACATCACCAATGACAAGTCCCCTCTCACCAGGATCAGCAGCGACCATATGCTGAGACACCGGGGCACTAAAGGGCTTTGAGTCCCAGGGAGCGGACATAAATACTCATTTATTGGATCGAGGCATCATCCATCCATCCATCCATTTTCCAAACCGCTTATCCTACTGGGTCGCGGGGGGTCCGGAGCCTATCCCGGATGCAATGGGCACGAGGCAGGGAACAACCCAGGATGGGGGGCCAGCCCATCGCAGGGATCAAAGCATCAGATAAATGTAATTTATGCATTAATAAGATATTCCTACAGAGCAATTTCTAAAAGACATGGCAGTGCCCTAACATCTCATGTAATAAACCCTTTGGCATCATCTGCTGCCTTATTCAGCCTAACCCAATAGTCCAGAGGATCCTCCCTAGCATCTGACTTGGTTGAACAAAAATCTACTGGAGGCATCCCAGAATGCACAGTCAAATAAGAATGCTGCTTCAGGACACTAAGGACTGCATCCACATCTCCAGTGGCAGTGACAGTGTCATTACTATGCAGCCATGCTCTGACCACATCTCTGGCACATCCCATCAGTCTGCTTGTGCCTGCAGCAGGGATGGGTGAACCTAAGCATTCAGAGGTTTCCCCAGCAGATAGACTATTTTGCATCTTAGAGAGGGCACTGAGGTAGAGATTGGTAAACAACTTCACAATATTATTCTTAACCTGCCAGATCTGGATTATCCCTTCTGTCAGAAATCTTGCAGGCAGAGCCCACTTGAAGCAGAGCCGAGAGGTAGGGCTACATGTTAAACTAAAGGCAGAAAAATACTTGCTTTTCATTACACACTTATGTACGTACGTACAGCCGCGGTCCGTATCCTGCGTTCTTTGCGTCGGTTTTTGTGCACGTACTCAAAAATTAACGGAACGTATACGGAGATGCAATACCTGCGTAATTTATAGGGGGCAGTGTTGCGAGATCTGCAGTCAACAGTCAAGATGTCCACGTTTGAGGACCTGTTGATTGAGCAGGTCCGCAATTATCCTCATCAAAATAACGTGTAATAATAGATGGCAAGAGATTTCAAACATCCTGAATTTTAATTTGGAAATTTGTAAAAACAAGTGGCAACAAGTGCGAGACCGGTATGTTAGAGCGCGGAAAATGTTAGTCGCGAAACGAAGCGGTGATCCTGCTGACCTGATGTTTTGCAATTATCCACCGTCTGGACTGGATGAAGTGTCACCTCAACCACAAAACTACTGAGACTAATTTCCCTAGAATTGACACGGTAAGTGTTTTTTTTACTTATTGTTCGGAATAACATCCATCCATCCATCCATCCATTTTCCAAACCGCTTATCCTACTGGGTCGCGGGGGGTCCGCAGCCTATCCCAGAAGCAATGGGTACGAGGCAGGGAGCAACCCAGGATGGGGGGCCAGCCCATCGCAGGGCACACTCACACACCATTCACTCAAACATGCACTCCTACGGGCAATTTAGCAACTCCAATTAGCCTCAGCATGTCTTTGGACTGTGGGGGGAAACCAGAGTACCCAGAGGAAACCCCACGACGACATGGGGAGAACATGCAAACTCCGCACACATATAACTCAGGCGGAGACTCGAACCCGGGTCCCAGTGGTGCGAGGCAACAGTGCCAACGACATGGGGAGAACATGCAAACTCCACACACATGTGACCCAGGCAGAGACTCGAACCCGGGTCCCAGTGGTGCGAGGCAACAGTGCCAACGACATGGGGAGAACATGCAAACTCCACACACATATAACTCAAGCGGAGACTCGAACCCGGGTCCCAGTGGTGCGAGGCAACAGTGCCAACGACATGGGGAGAACATGCAAACTCCACACACATATAACTCAAGCGGAGACTCGACCCCGGGTCCCAGTGGTGCGAGGCAACAGTGCCAACGACATGGGGAGAACATGCAAACTCCACACCTGATGAACCAGTGATGCCATTCTAAACTCCTGCACCACCATGCCACCCCAGACTTTAACTTGATTTATTTAAAATATTTCCTAGAATTGCGTATACTAAATTCAACCCAAAAAAGCGAGTGCAAATTATTGCATCATTTAATTTGAGTAAATTCTACAGTTTATTTATTTGCAGTTTACGTACTGAATTACAGTGCATTGCAGCATTTTATCAGCAAGGTTCTCATAAATATTGCCCTACTTTCTACAGTATTGTACTATTTTACTGATAAACAGTGTTACTGTGATAATTTCACTGTTTATTACAGCAGGGGTGCAGATTGAACCCACAACCCTGGAGGTGTAAGGCTACAGTAGGAGCAATGGGCCACTATTGATACTGTGAGAAATGATGTATTTTTAATCATACACTATAACTGACGTGCCGCTACACTGCTTGTGTATGCTCTGCACCTTGTCTTTCTCCCTTACTTGTCTTTCTTGTTCTCCACACCTTGTGAGCTTCAACATGAGCTGATTGATTGTTTTTCATAAGGCCCCAGGTTAGTTAGGTCCAGTCTCCTGGAAAATCACTAGAATGTGTCCATGGCTTTGGAAGCTAAGATCACCTTATTTTCAGGGAGAGTCCTGTAATATTTATTTTAATAAATTATTTTTATTGATAAACCTTCATACTGATAATCCTCTTTTAGTGGTCCTAAAAAAACATGATTTAAGACACATTTCACGATTCAGTAACCCTACTTGTCCAATAGATGGCAGTGTAGTACTTCGACTAAGACGTACTATGGAAATTGCTGGTAAAATATAAAGCTCGTTTTCCATTTTAAACGTTTGTCTGACTGAAATGCCCACATGTTGTACATATGTTATTGTACTATACGTCTAACCTTCAGCGTTATATACCACACCTACCTCAGTTATCTGCAGCAATAAAATATGGATGTGTAATTGGACAGCTGCAAGTCAAGTTGTAGAATCGATTATTTTTCTAAACGTTTATCTGTCTGATTTTACAGTAAAGTATGCATGGAGGCATGGTACAATAAGGTGTGAATAAGTTGAAAATATACATGAAATATAATAAAATAATAAATATTTGTAAACATTTAACTAGATAAAGACAGCTTCACAGTACTTATATAACCCTGCACAATTTAGAATATCATCACGGCTCCCTGGAAATGATCAGTTATCATTATAGTACAAATAAGCAGTTATCCAGACATCCCAAGTCTCCCGCATATTGACAGCGGCTCCCTGATGCCCCTAAATTAAATAAATATATATTCCGGAAACTAGAGCAAGCAAACAAGAGCATGCACGCGAGACAGTAGCGCGCACGAATGAGCAAGTAAATGAGCTAGGAACGAGCGAGAGAGAGAAAGAGAGAAAGCGAGAACGTGCGTATGTGTGGATCCCTATATGTGTGACTCTTCATGTAGCCAGTGCTAGACAGACAGCATTCTGATTGGTTTACTTAGCCATATAAGCCAATCATATTTCAGTGCGGGCGGGCTTTTATTTAACTCCTAGAGAACCGAAGGTATCGGTTCCATGGAGCGTCACGGCGGAGGGAGAGTGTCTCAAAAAACGAAAATATAAAATGCATTTCACCTCAGACTACACAAAAACGTGTCCTTGTTTAATAAGGATGAAAAATAATGACAATGTTACGCGCTGAACTGTTTGCAACAGTGATTTCAGCATTGCTCATGACGGTTTAAACGACTGTAAAAGGTACGTCCAGGTGAGTTTAACAAGTGTCATTTAATTTTCTGTATTATTCAGGTAAACACTGGTTAGACACTTGGTTAGTTGTCATGAAAAGACCAAACTCCCTGAAGGCTTTTGTAAAGTAGCAATGGAATATAATTAAGGAATTTACATATAGTAAAAGAATAATCTACTTATATTATTGTCAAAATAATACATAATATTGGCCGTCGTAATTCAGTGCGTTGCCTAGATTAAATTAATGAACATATATATATATATATATATATATATATATGAGGCAATACAGAAATTCTGTTCTGTAAAATTAAGTTTGTTGAAAGCTAAATAAATTGCCGTGCATAGGATACAGTGAAATTAGGTTGGTAAGAGCTTTTTTTAACGTTAGTACTACTAAATCTCATTATGGCGGCGTCAGTCAGACGTAAACACGCGAGAGTCTGACTGCGGTCAACGACGTTGTGTGGCGCCAGCGGCAGGCGGTTGTCATGGTTATTTTGCCACAAACCGGCCGAAGTTCGCGCCCTTTGAGTAAGAGATGTACGACGTTCGAGCTCCGGCAAACAAAACCAAAGCCGGATTTATTTAGATAATTTCTGCTTAAACTTTATTAAACTAATACATGTATGTTCCGTGGTAATTTTTGTACTTATCGATGAAGCTGGGTTTTGATAGTTTAGAAGTTAATTGCGACTTTTTAGCTGGTTAGCTAGTTCTTGCTAGTTGGTACTAGCATTGCACTGTGTTTTCGTTGGTGTACCTCTGGGTTTTTTGTGTCTGTTAATCTATTAACTACTACAGGGAAGTTTACATCGTTTTTGATAGTGAGTCAGACATACCTGTGTATTAATATGTTTTTCGGGTTGTGTGATTTCCATACATGTATATAGTTGCCACTTGGTTTACCATAGCTTGGTGTTAACTACAGATCTGATTTGGGATTCTGAAATTGCCCTGGTGTGCAGCACATGTCACACTGTCTTCTGATTACTGGTTGCATTTACAACATGCCACATTATATATAAGTCACAGTATTTTGTGTGTCAGGTATAGAGATAAATATTTTTTAGGATGAATTCAGTTAAACTAATTGAGAGTTAGCTGTAGTAAGCTGCCCTACACACAAACGCTCTGACCCCAGAGGTAAGCTGCTGTTCACCCAAACGCCCTGACTCCACAGGAAGGCCAACCGAAGACCGTGACCCCAGAGCTAAGCTGACATGTACCCAAACACCCTGATCGCAGAGTTAAGCTGTCATCTACTCAGATGCCCTAATTCCAAAGGTAAAGCTCTTATCCAACCAACTGCATCCAACCAAGCGCCTTGACCCCAGCGTTAAGATGACATAAACCCAAACACTCTGATAAAAGAGGTATGTTTTCATCCACTCAGGCTCCTTGATCCCAGTGGTAAGCTGCCGTCTACCGAAACACCCTGATCACAGAGGCAAAGCACTGTCCGCCCAAACACCCTGATCCCAGAGGCAAAGCACTGTCCGCCCAAACACCCTGATCCCAGATGTAGGCTGCCATCCACGCAAACACATTGTTCCCAGAAGTAATCTGCCATTCACCCAACCATGCTGATCCCAGAGGTAAACTACCTATCATCTAACCGCCTTGTTCTCTGGGGTAAGCTGACATTTACCCAAATACCCTGATCTCAGAGACAAGCTGCTGTCCACCCAAACACGCAGGCGCCTCAGGTAAGCTCACATCCACCCAAATGCCCTAACCCCAGAGGTAGGCTGCCTGTGACCCAGCCCCCTGACCCCTGAGGTAACCTCGCTTCCACCTAAACACTCTGATCTCAGAGGCAAGCTGACATTTGCCCAAACACCCTGATCACAGAAATAAGCTGCCATCCACCTAAACGACCTACCCCCAGAGGTAAGCTGACATCCATCTAACTGCCTTGATCCTAGGCTGCCCCAGTACGTCTAGGTGGTGACAATCCATCCTACAGGGTTGACATGATGTGCTTTCCTGAAGCACACAAAGGACACCTTGGGTTTTATGTAAGTTTGCTTTCTTTTTCTGTGCTTGTGTTTTGTTTGGTTTGGATTTTATTTAATGGCATGTACAGAATTTACTGAGCACTTTTTTGATGTTGATCACTGTTAGCACATATTCATCAGTATTAACATTATTAACATTTTATTTTATCTGTTGTGCTGTTTATTCTGTGATTGACCTATTGTTCCTAAGGTTACTGCTTTTATGTGTTTTAGGAAGGTGTATGACAGTGTTTTAGCCCGACCCTTGTGCAGAGGTCGGAAGTCTGCGGGTGGGTATGTTCCTTTTTGAACTTTTTCTTTTTGTCTTAACTTTTTATTGGCATGCATATAAGGTAACATTTTATTTGTTTTATTGGCCATGTAATTAGATTTTAATGGTGTATAATTGTATTTGCTGGTGGAATTGCTCTTTTGCCTGTTTTAAGGGTAATAGTTCTGCAGGTAGTTCTATTTGTTAAATGTTATCCTTAAAATTCTTATTGTACTGGGTTGGCATTGATTTGCATGGTGTTTCAGCCTTTTTAGATTGTGATTTTGTGTTAATGCAAGTAGTACAAGCATAATATTATTTAAAAATCGGCAGGGTGCAGTCTGCGGGTATCGCTTCTCGGCCTTTTGGCTAAGATCAAGTGGATTTTACTGACTTTTTACTGCTTTTTTTACGGACTGCGTCGGGTTTTTTAGAGGAAGGCACGGTGAACCTAAGGCGTGACCAGCAGGTGGCTTGACCGCCGCTGCCACGGGGCGACCCGTGCCTTCCTTTTTAGCCTTTTATCCCTGCTTTTATTTCTGTTTTTATTAGGCTGGGGATCCCGCAGTGGCTGGTGGCTTGTCCGCCGCCCTGCTGGGCAAACTGATTTTTATTTTTAGCTGCTTTTATAGTTTAGCTCTGCTCGACTCATCCCAGATTGGCGGGCGGCGGGACCACGGCGGCGGAAGGACTCTGCTCCAGCGGCGACGTCGGTGGACCTTCCCGGATGGCAACGGCCGGCGGACCATCGAGGAAGCCCTTCAGCGGGCCGTGGCTGGTAGCAGGCGGGGGCCTGCGGAATACCGCCCGGTTCTGCTGGAGGGCTGAGGGGGAGGTGGGCACCTTCCCCGACCGGCTGGCCTTCATCCGGGAGGTGGCCTTTGGAGCGTTGGGCCTTCAGATGCAGGACATCCTCTGCGTACAGCGGAATGGGCCCTTCCGCTTCTTCGAGGTCACCTTGTCCACCGACGAGAGTTACACCAAGGTTCTGGAGCGGAGCAAGGAGGGGGCCCAGCACCCCCTCCTCGGACGTTACAACATCGAGCCGCTGTGGTGGCCCGACAAGCAGGTAATAATGGTCCATTGTTTCAACCCACACATTACTGCCGGGGCCGTCACCCAGTTTTTAAAAAAGTATGTGGACCTCCTTCCTGGCCACAGGGACATCCGGGATGAGCTGGGGATCTGGACTGGCCGACGCCAGTTCCAGGCCCGCCTGCGCCCGGACGCTAATGGCGCAGGCGGTTTTAGCCACCCCCCAGCCTATTTTACTCTACAGGGCAATAAGGCATACCTTTTTTATCCTGGACAGCCTCCCTTCTGCCGGCAGTGCCACAGCTTTGGACACACCCTGGAGGGATGCGCCAACCTGCGCTGCCGCAACTGCCTGGAGTCGGGGCACATGGCCAGGGACTGCAAGGGCCCCCGTCGCTGCATTCACTACAACGGCGAGGACCATCTGGCTCGTTCCTGCCCACAGAAAAAGACTACATATGCCGACGCTCTGTCGGGTAACAGAGCAGTCGGCACGGAGAATGGTGGGGGAGCTCTAGCCCCCACGACTGGGCAGGAACAGCCGGCGACGGGGGCAGGAGGAGAAGCCCTGGTCGAGGTGGAGGAGGCCCCGGCGATGGTGACATCCATACTGGAGGGGTCTCCGAACAAGGTGGAGCAGCTCGCCCTGGCTCCAGGCGTCAGCAGCAGGCGAAAGAAGAGCGGTGCATCCCCCCGGGGGAGGAAGAAGAGCAGAAGGGAGGCGCAACCCGACGCACCCAGCCCTCCGGCGGCCACCTTGCCAGCAGTGGCGGCCGGGGACCAAGGCCGACAGTGTCCCCCCTCCCCGATGTTAGAGGCCCTCCCTTTCCTGATGTACCCCCTGTGCTGCTGTTGGTTGATTCTCAGTGTTAGTAGTTTGTGAGCCATGCCTGCCATGGACCCCAAAGGGGGGCCGTGCCTGTGGCGGGCTGGGAGTGGAATTTCCCTGGGTCATAGGGTTTTTGCCCTCCCTCCTAGGCTGGATGGACAGGATTGTGTGTGGGACTCCTTGGAGTCCCAAAGGGGGAAATATATGGAATATTATTTAGCACTATATAACATAGAATACAAGTATTATGATATTATTAAAAAGTGTGTCAAATATCCATGATGTAATCATTACAATATAAACATTGCTTTGTGTTGATTACAATATAATCAACTGAGTATGTATTTGCACCTTTTGTTAGTCTGAGATTCTGTTATCTACTTTATGTTAGTCCTGAATCTATGAATATTCTTTTATTAACGTATATTTTATCACAATGTTAAAGGATAAATATATTATCAACCTTTTAGTTAGACAATGTGTAAAAGGCTGAAACTGCCTAGGTTTACTACTGAAGGAAGGGATTCGCCTGAGTTCACCCGAAGTTCACGGCTGAGCATTTTTAAAAAACCAAGTGGAGCTGCTCGTGCCACCATTATGTTCAGCCGAGAGACCAAACGGTAAAAGAAATGATGGACAAACTTGTCACCTAGGGGTGTGGATTAAGGGAAAAAACAATTATTGTGAATGGCTGAAGGAATGATGATGCTTAAGTGACAAGATATTGTTAAATGATAAGAACTTATAAAAATTGGTGTAAAACA
Source organism: Brienomyrus brachyistius (assembly GCF_023856365.1). Classification (NCBI taxonomy): domain Eukaryota; kingdom Metazoa; phylum Chordata; class Actinopteri; order Osteoglossiformes; family Mormyridae; genus Brienomyrus; species Brienomyrus brachyistius. Next base: position 1,266,332 of record NW_026042348.1, read on the forward strand.
GTACTGGACACACTTTTACGTGTCCAGCCTTTGTTGTAACTTTATTGTTGCAATAAAGACTGAATTCTGGATACTGCACAAGCGGACCTCTGACTTCTGATTTGGCGGGGAAGGAGAAAAAACCACGACAGCATCTCACTCAAGGGCGCTGATTGGCTGAATTCATGTTGCTATGTGCGTATCTTGTCATAGAAGTTCTAGAATTTTCAAGTATTATATAACTTTGACCTATCACCAGTGGAGCTCATTCTTGATCAAGATGGCTAGGTAAGTGGTAGACTTCTATACAGTTCTGAACTAGGATTAAATATTGGCACTTGATTTTTGAGTCCCCCAAAATACATTTTGCAGGGGGGTGGGGGCGGGTCCCCCACAAAAGAATTAGCGCAGTGATGGGGACGGGGGCAGGGCGTTCCTGGGTTAACACTGATCAACCGGCTAACATTGACTGCTAATGACAATTTGCTGAACAAGAGGGCAAGGTGGTCTTCCACAATGCACTGCTACACTGTTACTTATAAATTTTGGTACTTGGGGAGTGGCAAAGAAAAACCAGTTTTAAACTTTTTTGGCGATTTCTCTCGAAATAAAATCAGTTACAGATTTTCATCCATAATCATCGTTATCGTCAACGACATTTATTTTTAGACTAAAACGAGACGATATCTAAATAAAAATGATTTTGCGAGACCTAAGATTATAACGAAGCGTATTTACACTTTCGTCAACAAATAAAAACGAGAGGAAAATGTTTGCCAGAGACGACATACAATCAGAACTAATGTAGTTCGCATAAGGCAGGGGTATTCAGCTAAAAGTTAAAGAGGTCCATTTGGAGAATTTCTTGAAGCGAAGGTCTGGAAGATCATAATGTCTAACTCTTTAGTGTGACATATTAAGTATCCTATTAGTTGTATCAACATTGCATGTAATCAAAATCTAACTATCAAATTAATTCAGTACAATTCAAAGACTTTTTGACAATATTTATTGTTACGTGACATAGAGCTGAACATACATGTATGAGTGCCGATATGTTTTATAATGTTCTCTCATTTACTAGGTTTAAAATGACAAAAGTTTTTAAAGTATACAGGACTGCATTTCAAAATTAGATAAAATAAAGTGCTTAACTTAAACCGTAAAACCTTAATACAATCGTTTTTATGTCATATATTTTACTGTTCATGGATTTAAGTATTGGTTTCTATACTGTAATTCCACACCGGTAATTAAATTAAAGTCTCGTTTTAATATAAATACATACGAACTTATCACTTCAATCGCAATTAGAGTAGGATATGGGCGGTCTTATTATTTCGAAACATGTATAAAACGTGACATGTTCTTCTTATATTAGCTTTATATTTGTCGGAGTAACAACGCAAACGGAATGACAAGCAGTTTCTGACGAGAACAGCGTATTTTACTTTTCTTTTCAAATAAAACGCGGGGTTGCCAACTTCCGCTAACTGGCTGGAGTGAGATTTTCAGTTCGAGTTGTCAGCACACATATGTAACAGTTCGTACCTTGTAAATAGTCTGCTTTTGTATTTAACCGTGTAAATTGGACGCAATTTTAGGTGTATAATGGAATAATGTAGTAAGATTTCCGTAATATTTCCTGCGTGAGTCTGAAAGCGTATCATGCCAGAAGCTTAAGATCTGGCAACCATGAAAACGTACGTTTTTTTTTTGTTTCAACTGATTTATATAACATATAACATTACTTTATACAGTTGTTAAAAAGCGGAAACTTCAACGAACATGAAATCACCTGAAAGAGAGGTTTTTTGGCTCTATATACTCATAAAATTGTTGCCTTGGGGTAATTATTTTGATGTTGAAAATGTTCAAATGGAATGGTTGCAATTCCTGCTTCTGATAGCCGTTGAGAGGTATGTTTTCAATGTTTGGATTTTTTTTTCTTGATAATGGGTATAAATCCCTTATTGGTCTTTTTCTTTAAACATATTTGAGAATTTCAGGTGAAACATTTAACAGCGAACAATAGTAAATAAAAATATCGCAAATATTTATTTTAATATTTTTATTTTAATATTCAGAGAGAGCAGGCCAGGTGGCACTATAGCCTGTGCACTTTTTCTTTATTTTTGCACTAATGGCATTACTGATTTTAGTTTCCAGGTGAATGAACATGTTTATGTTTCAAATAAGAGTGAAATCTTTGTCACTGTGCACTGCACAGTCAGACCTTAACACCGTTCCTTAACATTGGTTTAATTTCATTTTGGTGAACATAATGACTTTCAGAAATCGAAGGGAAACTTTAAACATTATTCTTTGAACTTTTCATTTTAGTCGACTAAATCAACTGGTTTTACTCAACTGTAATCTTATGAAATATAGTTGACCAAAACTGAAATATTTTAGATGACCAAATTATCACTGAAACTAAATTACATTTTAGTCAGAAGACTACGACTAAAACTAAATAAAAATTTGTCAAAATTAACACTGGTTCGTATTAAGTGGATAACTTTTGCCAAGTGATACATTTTATTGACCGGGGGAGGGGGGGCGCCACGAGAATTAATACCATACAGGAGAATGCTCGGTATGCCATATGCTCTGTATTTGTATTTCCTGTAGCTGCAGTGAGTATATTAGCATTATTGTTCATATGTGTACTGCCACTATAACAAGTGCATATATACGTGACAGTAAAACTTTCTGGGCATCTACATTGATAAAACTTAGGTGATAGTACTGTTTTGTTATTAAGTACAATTATTAGATTGAACCAGCTTATTTATTTGCTCTTTAAGAGGTTTTTACTGTTGTCTGGTGTGCTGTAGTGCAACCTGTCTGACCGATACCTTTTTCTCCTCTCAGCACTAGGAGAATGGAGAAAGCAGTGGATTGGACTGATGACAAGTACTGGGCAGCCTGGGATAAGTGGGATGAGGTGATAGATTGGGGAGATGAAAAGTCTTCACCCACAACACCTCCCTCTATCCAGGCTGGCACCAGCACTGGAGACGTGGATGTTGGGGTGGAACATTACCAGCAGCCAGTATTCAAACGTATGTATTTCAGAGCTTTTTTTTAACATGAATTGGAGACAGTCTGATCATAATTGGAGTTTAAAAAATTGGTCGGCACTATGAAAATGATTCTCACTGATTGAATAACAGCAGAATAGTTGCTGAAATTATATTACAATGTACAATAAAGAGAAATGTTTCTGTGCAACAGGCCAGCAAAAGAAACTGGTTTTGAGGATGCAAATTCATCTCAGTGTGCAGCCTCAGCCTCAACATGTGGTCCAGAACGTAAATGACAGGGAGGAAGAAGCCCCAGTTCTGTCTAACCTGTCATCCTGGAGGGAACCTGTTACTCAGGAACACAGGGAGTCCAACAGGCATAAGGACCCATTCTCCGTGCCTGGATATGAGACCCACCACTGGCCCAGAGAAAAATACTGGTCGCGACAGCCAGCAAAGACAGTCATTGATGAAAATATCATCCTGGGCTTCTGCAATGGCCTGATGGCTTTTTCACTGTCATGAAAATTATGAATTTTAAAACTATTTATTATGTAATAAAAATTTCAAGCTAATGCTGTCTCAGCCAAATTCTGTCCTCTATGTCCATCAATAATGCAATGAAAAAGAAAATATATCAAGCATCTCAGTAGATACTGACTGTATTGAATTGCACTGGGATAGTGAATCCCTGGGAGAAAGTTAGATGTAGGCAGGGTTTCATCTATTCTGTTATATAATCATGTGTGACAAATTGCAGTAATGGAAAAAAATAATCCTATTAGAATCTTACATACCTGGATCATGTCCCCCCTTAGTCTCCTTTGCTCAAGGCTGAATAGATTCAGCTCAGCTAACCTCTCCTCATAAGACATTCCTCTAAGACCAGGAATCATTCTTGTAGCCCTACGTTGAACCCTTTCAAAGGCAGCAATGTCCTTTTTAAGGTAAGCTGGATTTATGAATTTAACGCTATTGTGCATTTAAAACACACAAATAGTTCAAATCAGCAGTTATGGTTTTAACGGTAAGGTGACCAAACCTGCACACAATATTCTAGGTGGGCTCTTACCAAGGAATTGTATAATCTAAATATCACCTCCCTTGACCTAAAGTACACACAGCTAGAGATGTAACCCAATATCCTACTGGCCTTTTTAATTGCTTCCCCACATTTGTGAGAGTGGGACATGGCAGCATCAACATACACACCAAGGGTAGTCTACCATTTTGTCTTAGATTATAGCTTCCATTACTTTTCCAGAAGCCTATAGTTTGATGGATTACTTCTATCCTTTTCAATATGGGTGTTATATTAGCATGCTTCCAATCAGAAGGTACCACAAAAACAGATACAGATTTATGAAATTATTAAAGGTCGACAAATAATATCCCTCATCTCTTTTAAAACTATAGGTAAGATGCTGTTATGATATCCTGTCTAGGGTTGGAGTGTAACAGTATTCACGGGAAAGGGGAATGGGATAAAGGGACAAACAGGGTGAGGGCAACAAGGGAACACCAGTGGGCAAAGGGATATTTTTTGTATTTTTATTCATACACAATACTGACACTAGGAACTAAAACTGGGCCGTCACTGGATCTTCCAACAGGACCATGATCCTAAGCACATGTCCAAATCAACACAAAAATAGTTAGCTGACTATAGGATGAAGCTTCTGCCATGGTCATCTCAGTCCCCTGACCTGAACCTCCCTGGGATCAGTGGAAGACTACAACCACTTCCTATACAACCACTTCCTACAGTGGTGGCCAGGAGCACCAGTGCAAGGGATGAGCGCCCCAGGAGCCAGGCAGCGTGCCTTCCTGGGGCAACCCGATGGATCCAGCACAATCCCCTCATGACTCCACCCGGAAGAGTGAGCGGACACAATCCACTCACCTACAGTAGAGGGGAGCTTCTCCAACTGCGGTCGTCTATCACCTCAAGGCCGGCAGTTGCTCTTCCTCCGGAGTTTCGCCTGAGGAAAAGAGGTAGGCGAGGAGGTGTACGCTCCAAGCTGAGGAGGAGACCCTTCAGACCACCGCTACTGCCCATCATACTGGCCAATGTATGTTCACTCCAGAATAAAATGGACTTATTGCATGCCAAGTGTCGGGTGGAGCGGTATCACCTATGTTATTGCCCTGACTGAAACCTGGCTTGATGACACCATCTCAGACTCAGGTTATTCTCTCCAATCAAATCTGGTTATTCTCTCCAATTGTATGATCTGGCGGACTGACAGGACGTCTCAGTCAGGTAAGAAGTGGGGTGGTAGGGTCTGCATCTTTGTCAACGAGCGGTGGTACACGAATATTAAAGTACACCGCATTGTTTGTACACCTGACAGAGATGCTGATTCTATCTGTACGCCCCTTCTACCTTCTGTGGGAATTCCCTACTGTAGTAATTAGCTGTGTCTACATTCTATCAAGCGCCAACACCAAGGCAGCGGCGGAGCTAGTGTGTGAGGACGCCAGCTCCATGACGGCAAGATATCCCGACACCCCGGAGTTACTGCGAGTGATTTTAACAACTGTAATGTCAACGCTGTTTTGCCATATTTTTATCAGTATGAGGATATTCCCACTAGGAAGCTTAATACTCTGGACTTATGTTACAGTAACATCTCTGATGCCTTCATCGCGCGTGTACATCCTCCACTTGGCCACTCTGACCACAATGTTGTGTTCCTGCTACCTCACTGCAAACCAGAACTGAAGCGCATTAAACCGCATGTGCACCTGGCCACCCTCTGGTCGGAGGAGGCAATTGAACGACTATAAGGTTCACTTGCATGTACAGATTGGGACATTTTCCAGGGTGATCAAAACCATAAAGTTTCTGTAATTACAGACTACATCAAGTTTTATATTTATTCCACTATTCCCACCAGAACTGTCTGGAGATATCCTACCTACAGACCCAGTATCACTTCCCATGTTAAGCACAGCTTGAAGGAAAAACACAAAGCATTTCTATGCAAGGACTGGTCTTCTGTCCAGTCACTCAGTAGACAAGTAAAGAATGAGATAATCAATGCCAAACTCAAATATAAGGGTTGGCTGGAGCAGGAGTTCAGTACAATGAACACCAAACAGGCCTTTTGGTTACTCACTGGTCAAATACCCTACCATGGCCTTCATCCCATAGGCACTGATCTTACAACTTTTGCTGACTCCTTAAACTCCTTCTATACAATGTTCGATAAGCAGGACTACTCTGCTGTCTGTGAGGAGCTGCTCAATGGCCTTCCCTCTGATGATCCTACAAACCCCCCCTTTACCATAGAGGACGTGAGGCAGCAGCTAAGCAGATGCAAAGCTGGCAAGGCCTCCGGGCCTGATCGTGTACCAGCTAAAGTTTTGAAGCTATTCGCCACAGAACAAGCTCCCATCCTTCATTCCATCCTCTGAAACTCATATAGATTGGTGATCATTCCTAAAGTTCGGAAAACTTCTACCATCGTCCCGGGTGCTAAGAAACCTCTGAGCTAAATCATTACCGGCCAGTAGCACTCACATCAATAATAATGAAATGCCTAAAAAAAATTATACTCCATATCATCCAGTCAGCTGTCAGACCGCAGCTGGACTCATACCAGTTTGCCTCCTGGGTGAAGAGCGGAACAGAGGGTACTGTAGTATGTCTCCTCCACTCCCTTCTCCAACACCTTGAATCTCCAGGCACCTTCGCTACTGTCCTCTTCATTAACTCCAGTTAAGCTTTTAATATCATTCAACGCCACCAGATGATCAAGAAGCTTCTTCAATTGAACATATCCCCATCTCTCATCCGTTGGGTCCATAATTTCCTCAGCAATAGACCACAGATTGTAAGGATAGGCACAGCCAAATCAGCAACTGTGATCAACAACACTGGACCCCCTCAAGGGTGTGTCCTCAGCCCCTTCCTCTTTACACTCTATACCAATGACTGCATTATTTTTCTAACCTTTTCAGTGTGAGATGAAGCTACTTCAGAAAAATGTACATTTTTTCTAACCCTTTTCACAAATATTTACAAGGGCTGCCAATAATTGTGGAGGGCGCTGTAGCTTCTCTAGCTATATTTTTATCAGTGAGCTCCCTTGCCTGCAAGTTTTCTTTTACATATTCTGCAGCACCACCTCCCTTCCTGCTTATCTGTTCCCTACTATGTAAATGATTCTCACTGACTGAACGACATTGAAATAATTGTTGTAATCATGTTACAGTTTACTATGAAATGTTTCTGTGCAACAGGTCAGCAAAAGAAATGGGTGTGCAGAGGCCTAACAGTGAGGATACGTAAAGACCACCATCCTCAGCCTCAGCAAGTGGTCCATCAATGTCAAGCGGATGACAGTGAACAGCAAACCCCAGTTCTGCCAACCATAGTTACCCCATCAGCTTGGAGGGAATCTGTGGCTGAGGGGATGAGGAAATCCACGGGGCGGAAGGACCCATTCTCTGTGCCTGAGTACGAGATCCACCACTGGTCCGGAGTGAGATACTGGTCACGAGAGGCAAAGAAGACACCTGTAAATGAAAAATCCATTCTGGACCTTTGTAATGCCCTGCAGTCGTTTACTCTCTCTTGAGGGGGAGCATTATAGATTTCTAAGGCTAACAGGATGTCCAACACCCAGAATTGTATTTAAACCTTTAAAATTATAAAATAAGTTCAGTCTGATATTGTGTCAGCCAAATAGTGTCATCAATGTGCATCATAAATAAAACACATAGCTTATGGTGGACCTAAATTTTCCAAACAAACCAGAAATCATATGAATCATGTCAGTGCACTTCGTACTGAATTGCACTGCTATAGTGATGTATGCAGGGTTTCATCTATTCCCTTACATAGTCATGTGTGACGTATTGCTGTAATGCATTTTTTTTTTAAACTTCCCATTCATTTGTGTTCCTGCCACTCTATAGCTAAGTACAAACATTAAATGCCAAAGGCATAGCGGAAACTCGATGAGCGCATTTGACTGAGATCCAGTGATGGATATCATCTTCTCATGGACTGTGAGTGTTAATGTCTCGGCCCCAAGATGCATTTTACCATAGATTACACAGATCCATTCATGTCACTTTTGCAGGCTTGCTTATAATTTGCTGAGCTTCCATTGTGAGTCAAGTGTCCCGGTCATAAGCTCAGGTCTGCCGGTTGCCCCACTGGCCAAATGCCCACGGCCCTGACTTTCTGAGCTGGATATCGTGGTTTTAAGTCCCATCTGGGGTGATTCTTTTTTTACTTTTCCCTGCTGCCTTCTGCTTTGTGATATAATAAATATTGCAATAAGTTTCATCTTCATTTTCAATTAATCAAACTGTATGAAAACTATATTTGCAGCAATTACAGCTTTGCAGTCCTTTGCCATTAGAGCTGTCCGTTTATGACAATATTAGGGGAAATTTCAATCCTGCTATTCCCAGAGGTGGGACTGGCTTGGTATGTTCTCTGACCTCACGGTGAAGCTGGTCTCACATGAGCTTGATAGGCTGGAGATATGATGATTCTGTAGGCCAGTCAAGCAGGACAGTTCTCTGGATTCCTCATCTTTCACCAGTGTGCTTTGAATCAGCCTTGCTGCTTGATAGAAGTGCTGACCACAGGGGGTGGCATGAGTTGTAAAACAGAGCGGTAACCTTGCTGGTTCATTGCACCTTGTACTCTGTGTAAATCACCCACCTTACCAGCACCAATGCAGTCCCATACCATTTTACTCCCTCTGCCATGCTAGACAGAAGCATGGCAGCTATTCTTTGAAGTTGTGCTTCTAAGGCCAGCATACAACTTGTATTTTCCCTGTTGAAAAAAAACACTGGTAGAGATGGCACAACGAGGCACTGAAGGTTTGAGCCTTTTTAACCATTGTATTGAAAACTGGTTCACTACTCGAAGACAGTGCACATAGGTGACATTTTGTGGTGAAAGTACCACTCCTGGCTATATATATACATTTATGAATGCATTTGACTGTGTGTGTGTGTGTGTGTGTGTGCGTGCAAACTGACAGACTGAGAAAATGAATTCAGAAGTTTTGTCTTGCTAAAAGTAAATTCTTTTTTAGAGAAAATTAGTCACAAACGAAAACAAAAGAAACTGATGGATTTTTCTCTTTTCTTTTAAGAGAAGCAATAATAAAAGAAGACTTAGTTAGTTATTGAATTTATATAAAGAATAACAATCTGCCATTCTTTGCGGTCCCTTTTGCCAAGTTTAATGCCCTTTCTTGTCAATGACCATCATGAGCCTGGTATCAGTTCACACACACACACACACACACAAACACACACACACACACACACACACACTCACAAGCAGGCAGGACAACCTCCCAGATGCCACTCTGAGAAGTGTAATGTTTGTGATCGTGGTTAATCTTATGCTACATTAAGGCCCCATAGTTAACGATGGGGATTAAATCAGGCGATGAAGACAGCCAGGTTACAATTTCATCACCTTCCAAGCTGGTTTTAAGGTGATGTCATGGTCTGTGCCTATTCTTGAAGTTTCAACTTGTGAGCCTTATGTATTGTATTAAGCTGATGTCTTTGTCAAAGTACGCATGAAAGAAAATAAGAGTATTTTACTGGGGAACGAGGATCATGACTACAGACTGTTGTGTGTCTGGCTGTAGTACCAACAGCAAGAAAATCCCAGATAGAAAACTTTAAACCCAAATCTAAGTTTGTTCTTAGGTCCTACAGGCTTGTTGGCTCAGGGTGTCGTGCTCTTAACATCATGGCTGAGCTCTGCATGTGATATGCATGTTCTGCTGCTTGTTTCCTTGTGCCTGTGTGTGTCTGTGTCTGTCAGTGAGTCCTATGATGCACTGACCTTCTTGGCAGAATATTCCCCTTCCTTACAGTATGTCCTATTGTGACTCCCCTATGATCCTGTACTGAATAGATTATAAAATGCATGGACATAATCAAATGCTACATCTTCCTTAACTATTCATTTAAAATTTTTTAAATGATTTATTTTTCCACTTTCACGTTTAGTAGTCACTCCATAAGAGCTGTCCTTTAACGTGCTGCGCAGTGTCCCTGGATGCTTTGCAGTCCACTGCAAGGCTTGGTCTTGAGGAGTCAATTCATTATGAAATGACTCCCAGTCTGAGCTGTGAGCTAATGCACAATAACGAGAAGCCAGGTAGTGACTCTTGGTTGTTGTAGTTGTTCTCTTCTGACCAAGGAGGTGTTCCACTAAGCAGGATTTCTCAGTTAGCAGAGTTAACTTGAACTAGAAGTCATGATTGTTCAATAGGAATGCTCCTTACCTTTTATTGGACAATTATGAGTGAGCCAGTGTCTTGTTTAATAAGAGAAAATCTGTATCCATCTTCTGAATTATTCAGAATTATTCTACTTCTAAACAAACAGTTATCCTCAGAGGCAGCATAACATCCTGGCAGCTGCTCAATGCAGCATTGAAAAGCACTACAGAGAGTAATGAACTCACAGATGTAATGAGCACAGAGCATCACCAGCACGCTGCTCTCAGCAGTTGAGGACATAAATTTTTCCCCACAGAATACTCTGCTTGTGTAGTGTTTGTACTTGGCCTGATACTGAAGGGGCATAAGTGATAATTAAGTGACATGATAATAAAGTGCATTGCTGGGTGTCTCTTTGCCAATCTCACATGAAACAGTACTGTGATGCAAGACAGGGAGCTCGCACTCCCTCATTCAGAGAAGGGCACAGAGTGCGGCTGTGGAAACCAGCGCATGTGCAAAAAGGGCATTAGAAATTCTCTGCACCCATCGAGACCCATCCTGGCTGACGGGAAAGCATGGCATGCTGCCCATTTCGCCTCAGTACCCAGTGGACTTCCCAAATTTCCAGTCCTGCCAAGACTGGTCCTGAAAGAACAGTTGAGCTTGGAATGGCCTAAGGAACTGGAAGCTGTGCAGCCAGGGCACACAAACCATCATCGGCTCAAGGACTATGGAACTTCACAGAATTAAACAAAGAAATGAAATGCATGTTCTGAGCGTGATTTTCTGGTTAGAAAGAGATACCTTAAAGGAAAAGATAGATTCAGTATAAAATATATAACAGTTGTTCATAGATCCTCTTACTGTGGTCCTCAGTGAATGGAACATTTCTAATTGTAAATGATTTCTGTTGGAAGCAAAACAGGCAGTTCATAGTGAAAAGGTTGTGCACTTACAGGAAGGCACAAGCACAATGTTTTTTTGTTGAACTTACATTATTTTTTGTCTGGGGTGTAATGACCTTATAGGAAGAAATGTTACAGGTAAGGCGTGTCTTTTATAGAATACAGTGCTGCTGCAGGAAGAAGAATACATAAGTAAAGGGGGGATGTTGTGTTCAGTTAGTAATTGTTCTGTTTTCCATATTACTGTATGTCACAAGAGGGTGCTGTAAGGCTGTTTGATTCGACTTCAATTCCTATTCCAAGAGTCAAGAATGGATAGTTGATCCCAAGCAGCAGTTTTCCAGATTATCAACTTCAAAAACTTAAATATATGAGAGAAAAAAAGTCTTTGTAAAATTAAGAAGTATATAATACTATGAATGACAAGGGGTCTTAATACTTTTCATTTAATTTTATTAACTCAATCTTTTGCTGGCAAGTATACCTTTTAAATTATATACATAACAGTACAACTGCATTATTTGTGTTTTGTATGCACACTTCATACAAAGCAAAAGGTTATGGCGGCTACTTCATTAATAGTGTTTCTTATTGATACTTTACAATTCCGTTCTATTGCCCAACTCCCAAAGGATCATACAGTTTTATTAAAACATAGTAGTCTACCGAAATGTCGATACTAATCACACATTTGAGTGACATAACTAAATAGACATATGTTGACACACAGACACAGATAAAAACAATTAAACTCCCTCTATGTGAAAATGACATGTGACACACGTCCTCAATGTTAAAATCCATGAGTGTAAAAAATGACCATCGTTGCTAATGTTATATCTCAGGTCTCAGATTACTTCGTTAAGTGTCAATTAAACTGAAAAAAAAATCACAGAAAAAGGCAAGCTTATTTGCCGACATTTAGTAACCGACAAGCTGATTAAGGAGGACTAAACCTGTACCTGGCTTTCCTGTCAGCTCCTTGGGGATGGCTAATCTTCAAATTTTATTACAAATACTACAACTTTATTTTGTGCCTTGCTTAAAGTAAAACATCTCCAGACTACTAAATACCGCATTAATGGTGACATTTTTAAACTGATTCCTTCTTTCGCCTCACTCTTCTCTATGTGACGGGTGGGCGTGGTTGATCTAGCCGGCTCCCGATTGGCGGGAATTCGGTAGCTCCTGTGTCATGTGACTGGTAGTAGCGTAGGCAGCACCGCCATAGATTTGAAACCCTGTGTGCCTCGTTGGGCGATACGCGATGTTGGCGCGGTAATTGTGAAATAGAGGATTCATAGATATGATTTAGTGAACCGACTATTTTCGAAACTGCAACAACATGAGGAATGTTAAAACTAGAAAACAGGGAACATTTCACAGGTAAAAAAATCTGCGGTACGGTCAAATAAGATACATAACATGTATACTAGCCTGTCACACTGACGGGATACTAGCATTAGTTTTTGTTGAGAATACTATGAACAGTACTACATAAATTTGGGGGGGGCAGTAGTGGTGGGCTTGTTTATTTATTCTACATAATTGTAAGATATAAATGCGTTAATTAGTAAAGAAGTTATGGCTAAAAGATCTTTCCATCTACACCCTGACATGTTGCTTGTTTATGTCTAATTATCGCTCCAAGATGGTGGCGCTGCTGACACGTTGTGGAAAAGCGAGATGAGGCATCTAGGCTTTCAAATTCATGAGCACCACGATGTACTTCGTTTAAATGGGAGGTTCACCCCAAAACTATAAAAAGATATTTTAGAGGGGCCTTAATGCTATCTATTCATCAAAGTTCTGCTGGGAGTTGTTCAGGTTTGGAAATGTCAGCCGTAGAAATGTCGGGCTTCTATCGAAGTACACTACTCGTATCTCTGCGCATTAGACACAAGCACGAGCTGCCTTGCGTTATCTGCTGCGCAGTGATATTATTGGTGTGTGGAGTCGGGTAGAAGGAAATAGTTCGTATATTAAACTGCTCGCGACGAAGTCTGTGGATTTTCTTAACCTGTTCCTGATTTCTGGTAAGAGATATTGCTGTTGAATTTTTCAAATACGTTGTTCTGGCGCTTTAAGTAGTGAAAGCAAAATTGAATCTTATTATATTGCTTATTCATTAATAAGTAACATGTATACTGCCCAATGTTTTGATTTAATAAATATTTAAAATTAATAAATATTTCAAAAACACTTCAACATTTAAAATAGTTCATGATTTTCAGGAGCAGTACAGTGGTTAGCACTGTTGCCTCACACCTCTGGGTTCCAGGTTCGAGTCTCGGCATGGGTCACATGTGTGCGGAGTTTGCATGTTCTCCCCATGTCGTCGTGGGGTTTCCTCTGGGTACTTCGGTTTCCCCCCACATTCCAAAGACATGCTGAGGCTAATTGGACTTGCTAAATTGCCCGTAGGAGAGCATGTGTGAGTGAATGGTGTGTGAGTGTGCCCTGTGATGGGCTGGCCCCCCATCCTGGGTTGATTGATGGATGGTTTTCAGGTCACACCGCCCCCTCAGAGCCCACCAATCAGTGACTGTCTCGGAGTGTGATGTAATACACAAAGTCCGCACCACCCACTTTTCAATGAGCAGTAAAAACACACCAGCTTGTCTGAGCAGACAGCGGCTCTTATCAGATAAGGGGAAAAGGATGAGATATCAAAAGTAAAAATAAATATATCACATTTGGTTAATATCAAATGAAAACAGCCCTGCAATAATATATTGGATTCTAGGATATCACCTATTAAAAGGGTGAATCTATTCTAGCAGACCATAAAAATCCAATTATGAACAGTGAAAATGGGCATAATAGGTCCCTATAAACGACAGGTTTCTGTCCATGATGCTGAAAACCAGGATTGGCAGATTTCACATTACAGCGATTCCCCCACTATATCGCGGATTTTCCTCCGATGCCTCACAATTCTCTGCGTATCCCGTACATTGTTTGTGGTCCGATTGTTTTCGTTTTGTTCTAAGCCCTACGATGGAAGACGTTGACCATTCAGGAGAAGGTAAAACTTCTGGATGTGCTTCGGGAAGGAAAGCGTTATGCGGACGGCGTTCGCCATTATGGTTTGAATGAATCAACAGTACGCTACATGAAGAAGGATGAAAAGAATGTGTAAGAGTCATACATGTTTTAATTTTTATATATTCCATTACATATATAGAGAGAAAGTTGTGTGTGTGTATATATATTAAAAATTATTATTTTATTATTATTATTATTATTATTATTATGTTACTCATATCCTTAGCCCGACATTTATCATAGCCCGATATATGTGTTTTAATGAGTTTACATGTGTTTAAAGCATGTGGGAGGGGTATTTTAAGGCTTAAACTTCAAAAAAGATTTATATGATCCTTCTGTATCGTGGATTTTCACCTATCGCTGATGGGTCTGGAACGCATCTTCTGCGATAGGCGGAGGATCAAATTTACCTTTTTATCCTGATTTAACTTCAACCCTCTTATTTTGTTAACAGAGTGTGCGGGGGGAATACAAAGGATTACAGTGGGTAATAGGTGATTTATACTGACCTTAATTATCACCCAAGTGACTCTGGACAATTAGCTCAATAATGCTTCCCAAACGTTTCTCTCTTTTTCACTAGTTACACTTCATTACACCGAAATCAAGGAAGAATCAAATGTACAAGCACATTATACAAAATATAAGATGCAAACACATAAAAAATATTTTGTAAAAACATTAAAAACAGATTAATATATATTGTGCAATTTGAAACTTTACATTTATACCTCACTTAGAAGATGCAGGTGATGACCAGCCCAACCAGCAGTTCCGTCTGGTTGTACAGAATACCTACTCAATTAAATTTTGAGGTCATGACTAAACTAAATTTCAGCTCTGCCTTTAACATCAGCAGTTAGATGAAACTGATCATTCCAGAGGGAAATACAGTGAAGCCATGAAACATACTAGATGCAAATATATTAATTTTCACATACACTTGAGCTCAGTGAATTCAAGCGCATCATACACTGTAAAAAAAAATAAAAATTCCACCAAAAAACGGAAAATGTACTGGCAGAAAATTACCAGCACATTTTCCGTTAAGTTAATGGACTCTTCCTTCATTTTACAAATATTGTAAATTCAGTTTTCCACAGTTTCTTAAATGATAGCTTATTTTAATTTAAAATTTTTCATTCTGCCAATGCAGATTTGTTTGTTTAATAAATGGTGTTGTTCATAAAAGTACAACAAGTAATTTGAGAATATAGTGATTCACTACATTGATTATTTTTCATAACTCAATGGCCCATAAACATACAGTTATCCATCTGAAGCTGGATTTAAACCAGCAAACTTTGGATTACAAGCCCAAATACTTGAGCTACTGAGCCACACACTTACATTGACTCAGCTTAAGTTGCAGAGACACAGTGGACTTTCTGTTGGATGTCAGACAGAACGGCAAAGGACCCCTCACTAACAGGAACCTAAAACACACAAACACTTGGGAACACTTCAAATGCGTGATCTGACTCTGCAAGGGGAGAACATGTTCATGTGGAGTCTTGGCTTTTCACAATGTTTCATTCCTACGTATAGCTAAGGTTTTTTTTAGCCGTTGTCACTCTAAGGTTGCCCATTAATGGTTTGGAATTGGGAATGTAAAGCTGTTTTGTTAGCATGTCTGCCTTACAATTCCTTTACTGTAAGTCGAGGCCTGCTGGAGCTCAATTCTGCTTCATGGCACTTGTATTTACTCTTTATTTTGTATTACATTATGTGTGAGACTAACCCCTTTGTCTACCTCTCCATTCCTCCTGTCGAGCTCCATACAGAACTAGTGGAGAAAAGGGGTGCTTGGAGGGGGGGACGATATCTCTGGATGCCCACTTAAGAAATATCTGCATTACCTTCCAATACACCTTCCAAACTTAAGTGGATTGAACATGGGTGCTGTTGAATTAATAAAAAAATGCACTGTATTAAAATTATTTTGTTTATATAACATAAAATTGCACTATAAACATGAAATTTAAATCTGTTTATATATTGACAAAATAATAATTCAGAATTTTGAACCCTCATTGAACAAAATTAAACCTAATATGGACAAATGGAAAGCATTGAAATTATCCTTATGGGGGGAAAGTTAATGTTACTAAAATGGTTGTGGTGCCTCAAGTTAATTATCTCTCTATGATGCTTCCATTTAATATTCCGGAAAGGATATTTGAACAGTACAAGAGTATAGTAAAAGATTTTTGTTGGGAAAGAAAAAACCTAGGATTAAAATTACTTCGTCCAGAGACAAGGGAGGTCTAGGATTGCCAGATGTTAGATTATATAGCATGTCATTTGAAATAGCCAAACTCTACTATCACTGGAAGAATGTGAATTCTGATGTGGACTGGATAGCTATCGAGAGCGATTTGGCTTCACTATTTCAACCTCTGCACATTCTGTCACAATGGGGGGACAATATAAGAAACACAAACCCGATAATATTTTTTTCGAGGGAGTGCTGTAACTTTTTGGTTTGAAAAATTTGAATTACAAAATAAAATTGCTCTTAGAAAGTAATTTCATGTAACCACTAGTCTTAAAATTAATTACATCCAACAGTACATTTTTTAGTGTAGGTAACTATTACAGTCATGGCCAAAAATATTGGCACCCCTGCACTTGTGTCAAAAAACACACCCCTTTTCCTAGAAAATTGTTGCAATTACAGATGCTTTGGCATTGTCATTAATTTCTCTTGTTGGTACTTGAAGAAAACAAAAAGAGGAAGAAGGAAAAACAGGAATCGGAGACATTCCACGCAAAAGGGCATCTGCCCTTCTCATATTGTCTCAAAAACCCAAAGCCAGTCAGAGTGGTCTGGGGGTGATTGTACACCCAAATAGGCTATTTCATTCATGTTGATCTTAGTCTTTCTCATGATGGTGGATAAATCTGGGGTGGCTCTTGTGGTCCTCATATGAGGTCTTTGGTGCACATTAAGTGAGGCAGATACAGGCCACCCATTGTGTCCCTCTGTGCCATTTAAATGGGCTTGCAATCTGAAGAGGTCTGCAGGTCACAGTGATTTAACACTGGTCCACTTTTTCTTATGGCCTTGAGCCAGGTCATGACAATATCTTGTGTAGCACTAATGACGTAATGGCATCTGCTCATGTTATCTCATAACTTGAAGCAGTTTGTGCAGCAAAACCCACACGGCACCAACAAGACATTGAGAACAATCCCAGCAGCCCTCGGCTCTCTTACCCAATGCTGTTATAAGGGGACCAAACTTCTTTAAATTTCGCTTCCACAGTGGCTTTAGAAAAAAATAAGCAAATCACGCAATGCTATTAAAATTATTAAAACATAGAAATTAACAGTCAGATATGTTTTGTGATTTTAAATGAGCAAGTGATATACTTGATATAACATGAATGTATTTCTTATTTCTTTTTTTTTGGGTTTTCTGTGGTGAGAAATGAAAGCTACAGGCATGTAAATATTGCTTCCTGTAGTAACTTGTAAAATGTTCCTCATTGTTAACAATCACATTACATGTGAAGGTGTCAGTCAGTGGAAACACATAGTGAGGCACGCTGGCCAGCCATTGTATTCGTTCAGGACCAGCCCATCAAGTAAAGGTTTCAGCACCACGGACAGTGACCTGTGTTAAACTGGCCTCAGGTTCCTACATTGGCTCTATGGAATTTTCTGTAAATAATTAAATGCCACTGGCCCCCTACATGCGGAAATGTTTCCCCCTCCCCCAGACTTCTTCAGAGAGCTTTGGAGGACATTGTCTGCACGCTACCAGAGGCAACTAAGAATGTGCTTGAGTTGGGAGGAGGCAGTAGTCCCCATTTTTCCCTCCTGCTGTAGAGGGTCATCGGGAGGAGGTGGGTTTGCTGCTCTCTTTCGTGTCTCTTCAGCAGGTGGCTCTTAGAGATTTGTCTGAGAAAGGTCTGTACCAGGCTTGTGTTAAAGTGCTGCATTTTCGGGCACTGAGTGGACTGGCGGATTCTAGGTGGTCAGGTTTGTTGAGGCCTGGATCTTCCCCGCGGGGATGTTGGAGGTCCCTGTACAAGCCCCCCATTGAGAAGCACACGGTGGATCTTCAGTGGCAGATTGTGCACGGGGCAGTGGCCACAAACAGACAGGTGATGCACATTGATCCCACAGGGTGGGAATTGGTTTTCTTAGCTAATCTGTTTCTTTAAAACAAAGAAATGGATTGTTTACTTGTGTCTTTTATTCTACATCATAGATAATGCGAACCTTCATATAAGAGGTAATATTTTGCTCAGTATCAGTTCAAGCTCAAATACTTCAGGTTTTTTATTTGACAAAACACATAAAATAGTCGTGCAAAGTCATTGATTTATTTTTAAAACTATTGCACTGTGATATATTTAACATCATATTTTCAGTTCTGCCAAATCTCATATTGACAGCTTAGTGGTTTTCCAACGGCTTGTGGTGTCACATGGTGGTCGAAAATGATATTACAGACTTTTGTTGAAATTCCTTAAAATTCATCTGGAATGTATTGATTTATGCTGTAATTAATGATGCAAATTAACACAGATGGGGCCATTTTGACCCAAAACAGCTAGTTGGAGGGTAGCAATCCTCCAGATTGCAAAGGTCAAGATACTAAAACCTGGAAAAGTACAAAGGACTGGAGCAAAAGAATAACAGTGAAAGCTGTCAGAAACAGGCAGGAAACTCTGCATGGATGTTTTTGAAGAGGTAGACGGGTCCAGTTGGCTGTATTAGTCAGTCTGCTAAGAAACATAGTGCCAACAAGCCCATGGCCCCGTTTCATGTAAAACTTCGTACAGGAGGCTGTTTGTGCAGTTTAGTGCCTTTGTTAGCCTCGGCTCCTGTAAATCACATAAGCACACCCACCACACCCCCAGGAGCATTCCGTGTGCCCCCACCGGCCAACCTGCCTGTCCCCCCCAACCCACAGACCGTCTGTCGTTCTGAATTTTATCCACATGGCTGCTGACCAAGTCTAAGGTAAAATTCCATAAATTAAATTTTCAGTAAGATACAATTTTTTCCTCTAATCTGGGAGACAGTGCAGAATTATTGGAGTCGGTCCTAACTCTGTCTTGAATATGTACCCAGCAGGCACCTAGGACTCGTATCTCCCTCTGAGAATTTCTTCTAATGCGCTCAGCAGCAGAAATTCTCCATCCTAGATGAGCCTGCAAAGTTCTGTAGAAGTTAAATATACTTTAGTCAAATAAAGGATGAGACAATTTACTTAAAGCATGATATAGTTCATATTGCTCTTCAGGCTTCGTGATAAAATATTAAAATTATGGAGTACAAAGTTGTACATGCAAAGAAAACAATGCAGAGCGGCAGGGCGCCTGGCCCAGAGGGTCTAATGGAATTTATCTTAATGTCTTTATTCTATTTTACTTTCATTTTTACCATATTATTCATTGTACTGTTCTTTCAATTTTATTTCTATTTTGTTATTGCTAATACACCGGATCTGAGTGCCTCATTTTGTTCCCTTCATGTAGAACACGTTTTGTAATGACAATAAAACATCCTTATCCTCATCTAAATCACACTGTCTACCTACTAACCTGTTTAAATAATATAATTGGATCTCAAACGTTAATTGTCACTCAATTACCCCCTCAGCCCAACAGTACCACAAACACCCAACATGCATGGACATTTTCTCCTAAGTTGTTTTCCCTGCCTGGAACAATACCACAGCAGTCACATGGACTGATGTTTTAAAACATTTCAGAAACCTTGCATTGAAACTTGAGGTCTTTAGAAGGGATCAGTCCTGGGTGGCAAACTTGCCATCACAAAGGTTTTTGATTAAGGGATTCATGATGCCAGGTAGCCATCTTTCACAAGCTGGTGGGCTGTGCCACTGATGCCTTTGCTTTGGTTTTATATGTCTGTCCTGGTTTGTGTTCTTGCCACTTCAGGTTCCCTGGTTTTGGTCTACATTCCTCGGTCCTCTGCTGTGGAGTCTACCTTCTGCTTCACCTCATTCTGGAGTCGCCCATCCAGTCAGCGGCCCATGTCCCCCTGGTTCCCTGTTTCCAGAGGTTGGTCTGTTAGTCTCCGGGGCCAGGGGGCAGAAATCTGCCATGTTGGATGGGCGGCCCAGGTTGGGGTGCTCCATCATAGACTGGAACATGAAGGATTATAAATGGTTTTTAACCAGTATGTACCGAGTGTGCGTCGTGACGAAAAGAATGTCATGGGAACATTTAGGACTGACTGCAGTATTAGTTCAAAGCATGATTGTGTTTTTCTTATTTTTTATTGATTTATTTTTGGATTATTAATTTTTTAAAGTAACTTGATTCCGTTAAAAGGGGTTTGTCCGTTTGCTTTAGCAGAAGTTCTTGTAAGTATGATGTTCACCTTCCCTTTTCATAGTCTAGTCTTTGCCAAGTTTTATGCTTATTTCCCCTGGTTAAGTTAATCTGACT
This sequence comes from Brienomyrus brachyistius, assembly GCF_023856365.1. Classification (NCBI taxonomy): domain Eukaryota; kingdom Metazoa; phylum Chordata; class Actinopteri; order Osteoglossiformes; family Mormyridae; genus Brienomyrus; species Brienomyrus brachyistius. The sequence goes on from NW_026042348.1 coordinate 1,286,953, forward strand.
TGTGTGTTTAGGAGGGTCATACAGGCTTTTTGTTTGTAATGGAAGCACAGGGTCTGTACTTGAAGCTTATTTGCCATGTTAATGGAAGCATTTTACCTTCCTCTCTAATCTCTTTTTTTCTTGGCTCTCACTGCAGTCTCCTCTATGCCAGGGTTTCTCAACCCAGTCCTTGGACCCCACTGCAAAGATCCACAGTTTTGCTCTGTCCAAGCTCTCAGCACAGCAGTAAAAGGTGACTGTTTGGTTCATGCATGCAGGGATCTGGGACAGAGCAAAAACGTGGAGCTGTCTGGTGTGCTGAGGAATGAGTTTAGAAATGCTGCTGTATGAAGTATTAAACCATTTGACCGGTTGGATAAATGTTAAAATGTTTTCTCAAAATATAAAAAGAGATAATCTTCTGTTTTGCGTCTAATTACAAGCAAAACTGTTTTTTGTTTTTATGTCACTCTAGTACTTGATATCTAATTTTCAGTCTTCTGGCAATATAATCTGGTGAATGGGGAAAGACTTCCAGCAGGGGCTCCGGTTTCCTCCCACAGTCCAAAAGTGTGCAGGGTAGGTTAATTGGCAAATCTAAGTTGTGAGTGTTTGCGCCCTGCAGAGTGTTGACTCCTGCCCAGGGTTGGTTCCTGCCTACGCCTGTTGTTCCAAGGACAGGCTCCAGTCCCCCCTGCGACCTCAGTTTGGCTTGCTGTCTTCCCCGCTTGGTTTTCTTTGGTTTAGGTCTTTACTAGCCCCCTCGTTGCTTTGACTTGTGTGTAAGTTATGTATGTGTGATTGTACTGCTGTATAGGCAGTGACTGCTATTTTGTTTTGCAAGTGTGTGTTGGACTCTGTTTATTTGGTTAGGGAGTGAGGTGGAGTGTTTGCCTTTTGGTTTCCTTTTCTTTTGCACTTAGTTGAGATTAGCTGTGGGTCGCACTTGATAGTTGGGGATTTTGTTTGTTATTTTGGCTGTGGTCACTCCTAAAGTCTTTTGCACCAGGTTATTTGTTCAGTGTCAGTATTATACATGAAAAAAAATTAAAATACAAAAAATATCCCTTTGTCCACTGGTGTTCCCTTCTTTCCCTCACCCTGTTTGTCCCTTTATCCCATTCCCCTTTCCTGTGAATACTGTTACACTCCAACCCTAGACAGGATATCAAAACAGCATCTTACCTATAGTTTTAAAAGAGATGAGGGATATTAATCATTGACCTTTATCTTTGCTATTTCAGAAATCCGTATCTGCTACCTTCTGACTGGAAGTATACACTGTAAAAAAAAGGCAAAATTTGTCACAGTTTTAAACCATTTTATATCAGCCAATTTGACTACAGTATAATTATTTTTTTCTTCTTATGTTAAATGACAGAAAAGTTTTATCAAAACTACATTGCATAAACATATTTTTACGCACAGTTTGTAAAATAACAGAGAACCCCCTTCAGTGAAACTGGTCAATTTCTTTTCTGTATTTTTACAGAAATTAAACTTATGGTCATATGCTTTATCTGTAAAATTTTAATGGTTTTATTGTACCAACATGTGTTTTAGTAAATTGAAGGCACAACAGCTGTTTGCTATAATTTTGCTTTCATTAACTTAAATTTTACATTCAGTGTACATAAAATCTACATCGTTTTACTGTCATAAACCAGATATCCACCATAATTGTACTGTGTTGTTGGATATATACGAAATGGTTTGCACAGAGCTAAGGTTATAAACATAAAAAAATGACTTAAAATTAGAAAATATAAACCCTATATTATAGGGAATATGCGAGTCATCGAATTGAATTTGTAACGAACCCAAACTACAGTAGCGTCAGAGGCTGTAAACGGAGAACAGATCACCACCAGACTGCAGCTACAATTACAAAGATAATTTTATTCAGTACAATTCATGCAGCGACCCATCGGGTCGGATCTGGATTCACAAAGAGTTCGGTCCCGCTTTCTCCCCGTAGCACACCACCCCTTTTTAAGCGTGTGTTAACCCACGCTACCACACAGTAAATCCCGCACCACACAACATCCCCATTAGGGCGCGGCACACCAATAGCACTGCAATGCACAGTAATCCCCACACTTCGGGCACAGGCAAGCGTTACGGGACCAGAACCGCCTACTGTATATAGTCCTGTCCCGACCCTAAGCGGTTACACTGCGCATTTAAAACACACAGAACAAACATACAATAAAGACATAGTTAAAACAGAACACCCCCCTCCCCCCGGGGATCAGGACCCTCCCCCGGGGAAGGAACAATCACACCGGTCCGTCACCTAGAACGTCCCACGGAAAGGGAATCCCACCCCCCCACCGCCAATCCGTCCCTATGAGGGTGCCGCTACTCCCGTCTATCAACCACCCCGTCTAAGCAGTGGTCATAGCCTCCTACCCCCACTGTCCTGACTGTCCTCGCCCTACCGCACCGGGAACTGTCCCTACAGCCCACTCTCTGGCTTCACAGCCAGCAGCCCTAAACGGCATGCGAGCGGCACCTCCCTCCCGGGACCCAACGCGTACGGTGCCTACCTGACCAAATCTCCCTAACGCGCCTCCCACTCCCTCTATTAACCCCAGATCCCTCACAACCCAGGTGTAGCCACTTAATTAACTATTACCTTCCACGCCCATCCCTCACCCTCCACACGCACACATATCATCATTACACAGTATTTGAGGGATGGAGGGATGAGAAGAGTGGGATAGAGGGAAATATAAGGAGAAGGAGGTTCCTCGGAGCTCCGAGATGTGTTTGGCTGTAATAAATCTGGAATATAGCTATATGACATAGTTTTTGATAACACCAGCATTTATTTTTTAGGTTTGTCGAGCTCCGTCAAAACAGTTGAATTAGAATGAGCCCATTATGTAACTGGAACCCCTCCCACATGTAAACACAGTGACGCGCTACAGCGTTGGTTTGTTGTCTGAGGCTATGATACTGACCACAAACACATTCTCAGATTTCACTGTACCAATCACAGCATATGCAGGCAGAAAAATGACAGCAAACAACATTCAGTATTAGACTCTAAAACCGTCTGTAATATCTGTGTTTATCCAGTGGACCATAAACTAAAATATGCTTTTCTATTTCAGATTCTTTCAGATGTTTTAAAATAATAAATAAATAAATCATAATAATTAAACCATGTATTACTGACTATCAGACAACTTCAACAAGTTACCACATGGATGCAAAATCAAAGATATTCATTTGCGCCTGGCACTAACCATGTACTCCTTCACAGTACTAAGCCATAGAAAGGTCCCCAATGAAACCCCTGCATTCCTGCATCGCAGATACTCTAATCTCAGCATTTATAAGATTCTATTTGTACTGCCTGCCAATTTTTATATTACATGAAACTAAAAATTGAGAAATATCTATATGCAGAAGTAGTTTTTCCTGATAAGAAGGATGACATCAAGACAGTCAGCATTTACACATCGAATTATGACATATCTGAGTAGCCCAGACTGTCCGGAAAACAAAGCCGTACAGCATATGTGGCTGACTAATGTACATGCAGTGTAATAAGCTTATAATCAAATGGATAGAAAAACGCTCAATAATGGACAGGATTCAAAGGGTAAATAAGGTGCATCATGTGGAAGAGAAGTTAGGTGGCGTTGGGGTGCATTGTGAGTTTCATCTGGTAGCTAGAAGGGAACAAACAGGGCTTTTTTGGCGGGGGGGGGGGGGGACTTCTCCGGGGGCTACATCGCTCTACCTTTTTTTTTTAAATGATTTATTTAAAAAAAATCTTTTCTCCTTACACTATAATGGCAGGTTTAGGACTAATACAGTACAGTCATAACCAGTGTCAAGGATTCTATGCATCGCTACACAGAGACAAGTCCATATATTGAGCCCAAGGCTAAAATTGTGGTTTACTTACAAGTGCACTTTGCTGGGCAGTGGGGGTGTTTGTCCTTCTCTGCTCACATTTTGCCCTCTTATCCTGTCTTCTCCTCCGCAGCCCTTCCTCCTTCTCTCTGTTGCTCCTATATTCCCTCCCCTCCAGTCATCTATGTTCTCCTTCCTCTGCGGTCTCTCCTCTTCTCCCATTCTTCAGTTATACTGTCTTCTCCGCTCTCCCTGTATCCCTCCTGTCTTCTGGTCCTGTCGTCTCTTCTCCAGTCATCCCCTGCTTCTCAGTCATCTCTGCATCTTTTCTCTCATTTATTTGCTTATTCTTTGATTGTTTGTGTTATTCGTTAACCCACCACCCCATGCTGGATGAGTCTTGATGTTTTTTGTTCTTTTTAAAGTTAGGCTTCTTCCTTTGTTTTTGTGCCATATCTTCTGCCCTCTTCTGGTTGCGGCAGTGCATGACACGGGTGGAAAATAGGGTTTATTACAACACACACATGAAAACCAAAAGGATCAGCATGGATTCAAAATAAACAGCAAATGACCAGGAATGAAATAAATGATGGAATAAACACAACTAGAGAACTATATACATACATACAACATACAGCTATAATTCTGCTGCCCTCAGTTAAATGTATGGCTATTCAACCTATGCAGCGAGCTAAACATAAAGGAGATGGTTCCAGGAACGACAGGACACGTCGCTTTGTCTTTGTGTCTCTAACTGAAGACCGTTTCTCCTCTTTTAATTTGTAAGACTGTGAACATACAGTAAAATAATACATAAGCATCAGCATCGACTTATTTTGTACCCAAAAACAGTAGTTAGCAACGTAGCCTTTCATCCGCTTTACATTCACCATAAACATTTTTTCTTATAAATTCAAATAACCTCATAAGTAATAAGAAAGTAACAAATCTTACAAAAAATAAAGCTACACACTGATTACTTACAGATTATGGCTCAAAGAACTCCCCAACAATGTAAACTAGGCTTAAAGTTGTGAAGCTTGTTTGCTCCTCCCGGCATTTTCGCACACAAAAAATAACTAAAGAAGAAACTACAAAACTCAAAGGGTAATACTCCCCCCTAGTGGGAAAACTGAGAAATGCACCAGCCAAAGAAACCCAATAAAGCAACAAGAGAAGGGCAGAATACTCCCCGCCTGACATCCGTGGGATGTCATCCTCAACCGACATGCAAAAGGCAAGTAAAATACAAAGAAACAAAGTTTCTGCTTTTAAGTACAATCATTAGACACCAATAACACAACCTCACTTATAGGCCTTATGTAACACCTGTGTACACCCTTGCGGAAAATCTTCACCTCTATTTTCCTCACAAGCCCATCCTCACTGGGAAAGGTTTTGGTGATGAGTCCAAGTGGCCAGTTGTTCCTATGGTCGAGTGCCTCTTTTAAAAGAACAATATCTCCTGTTTGTAGGTTAGGCTTTACTGTTTTCCATTCGCGGCGGTCCTGAAGTCCTGAGATATATTCTTTTTTCCATCGTCTCCAGAAGACATCAGCAAGGTACTGCACGCGCCTCCATTGGGCTTTGAACAGATCACTGTTGTCAAACTGACCTGGTGGGATTGGTGGAGTCGCAACCTTTTGCGTGAGCAACATGGCAGGGGTAAGGATGACTGGGTTATCTGGATCTGCAGAAACTGCTGTTAACGTACGAGCATTCACTATTGCAGTGACTTCAGCCATTAATGTCACCAGTATTTCATGGGTAAGCTTTGCATTCCTGTGTTCTAGGAGCATCGCATCAAGGATTTTACACGTGACCCCAATCATGCGCTCCCAGGAGCCAGCCATATGCGACACATGAGGGGGGTTGAAAATCCATTTGCAGCCAGAATCTTCAAGAAAGCTGTTTAGCTTGCTGTTGTAGCAGCCTTGTTTGTCTATTTGCAGCTCTTTGCAGGCACTCGCAAAATTTGACCCACAATCCGACCTAAGAAGTTTGACTGCACCTCTAATGGCAAAAAACCGACGCAGGGTATTGATGAATGACGACGTGTCCATTGATTCTACAACTTCAATGTGAATGGCCCGTGTGCTCATGCACGTGAATATGACTGCCCATCGCTTTGCATCCGCCTGTCCACCACGTGTTTTTCTGACAGTGACAGGCCAAGCCCCGAACACATCAAGCCCTGCATGTATAAAAGGAGGGTCAGTGGACAGCCTGTCCTCTGGTAGCTCAGACATAATCTGTTCCTGCTGTCTGCCTCTTAGCTTTCGACAAGTCACGCAGTTGAATATCATTTTGCTTATTGCTCTTTTCCCTCCCACAATCCAAAAGCCTGCAGCTCTGACTGCCCCTTCAGTAAAATGTCTGCCCTGATGGCATACTTTCACATGAAAGTGTCTTATAATGAGCTGGGCAAGGTGGTGTTTTGCAGGGATGAGGATAGGATTTGCTTCATCTGAAGTCAACTGTGCTCGTCTTAGTCTCCCACCCACTCTGAGGATTCCATTTGTGTCAAGAAATGGGTTCAGTTTGCTAAGTGGGCTTGAACATTTGAGGGGCATACTCTTTTCAAGCTGTCTTATGTCCTCTGCATAGACTTCTCTTTGGGCAGTGCGAATGATAATGGTCTTAGCTTGACCAAGCTGCTCCTCCGTTAAATGCTCCCTACAACTGTGCCAGCCCTGACAGGAGCCTTCTATGTTCTGCTTAAAAGACTGAACAATGTGTCGGAGTTTGGACATAGCTTTCAGTAGCACGTTCCAACTTGAAAACCTTTCGAATCTGGCACTACTGAGAACATCCTTTGCAAGAGTGGTAGCACAAGTAGTTACCTCATGACGCAGTTCATTGTCAGTCTCCGGATCTACAAGATCAAACGACTCTGTCTGAAATTGACCTATTCCTGACTTGGTAAGAAAAGCGGGTCCACTGAGCCATGTGGAAGTAGAAAGCTGCTCAGCAGGTAATGCGCGCGTGGCTTGATCAGCAGGATTTAAGTGAGTGGGCACATAATGCCACTGGTGGGCTTGTGTAGATCGCCTAATGCGTTCCACTCTGTTGTGCACATAGATGTGAAAACGCCTCTTTGTGTTGAAAATGTAACCGAGGACTACTTTGGAGTCTGAATAGAAGCTCACCTGATCAACTGCGATGTCCAGCTCGTCCATGACTAACTCTACCATCTCAACAGCCAGGACCGCTGCACAGAGCTCAAGTCTGGGTATGGTGATGTCTGGTCTTCGGGCAAGCCGTGCCTTGCCGAGAAGGAAGCCCACTTCATTATGACCATCTCTCTCTGTGAGTTTAAGGTAGGCAACGGCGCCCACTGCCTTGGTAGAGGCATCACAGAAAACATGGATTTCCTTGGTTACTGCTGCAGACAGTGGTATTGACGTGAACATTCTGGGGATCTCCAGTTGTTGTAGATGTTTGAGGGAGTGTTTCCACTGTTGCCACTGTTGTAATTTGTCTTTAGGGAGTTCAGTGTCCCATTCACAAATGTCAGTGGAAATGTCTCTGAGTATGACTCTGCCCTCTACAATGACAGGGACAGCAAAGCCAAGTGGGTCATACACACTATTAACGACTGACAATACTCCACGCTTAGTGAAGGGCTTCTCATTGACAGTTATCTGGAACTTGAATAAGTCTCTAGACAGGTCCCAGCCCAAGCCCAAGCTTCTCTGCATGGGTGGGGTAGTCTGGCCAAGGTCAAGGCCCTGCATGTCAGCTGCAAGATCCCCACTTGGAAAAGTGTTTGTGATGGTGGGACAGTTGGAAGAGATTTTATGCAGGCGTATGTTACACTGAGCCAGCATCTCCTGAGACCTACAGAGAATGTTAATGGCCTCATCAGCGGAAGGGAATGATTTTAGTCCATCATCCACATAAAAGTGGCGTTCAATGAACTCTCTTACATCATTACCGTGTTCTTTTTCTCCCTCCATCGCTGTTCGTTTCAGTCCATAAATAGCCACTGATGGGGAGGGGCAGTTCCCGAATACATGGACTCTCATCCTGAATTCCTGTACTTCTCCATCCAGATCATGGTTTTTAAACCACAAGAAACGAAGGTAATTGCGGTGGTCTTCTCTGACAACGAAATTGTAAAACATCTGCTCCACGTCGGCCATGACTGCGTAAGGGTCGGACCTGAAACTATCAGCACTCCCACAAGAGTATTATTGAGATTTGGCCCTTTTAGTAGCACATCATTGAGGGAAACATTGTTATATTTCGCACTCGAATCAAAAACCACCCTAATTTTCCCTGGCTTTTGAGGGTGGTAAATTCCAAAACTAGGGAGATACCAACATTCTTGTTCTGGAGCTAGAGCTGGAGCTGGTTCCGCGTGGCCCTTACTGAAAGTTTTGTCCAAAAACTCAATGTAATGCTCCTTCATTTCCGATTTCTTTTTTAGCGTTTTGCGGAGTGACATTAAGCGACTGAGGGCTTGGTCCCTATTGTTGGGTAAACGCTGTCTGGGGGAGCGGAATGGGAGCGGAGCTACCCAATTGTTCGCCTCATCTTTAGTGAAGTCTCTGTGCATAATTTCCAGGAACAAAGCATCTTCTACTGAAAGAGCCGCTTTGTCATCATCCACTGTTTGCTGGAAAATGTCTGCCTAATTCCGCTTGTGTCTTCTCAAATGTAGAACGGCTTTCTGTGTATTTGTCTTTGATATAGATTTTGTTTTCACAGGGGTTAAGGAAGGTCGGACGCCCGTTATTAAGAATGTCTGTCTTAAAGGAGTTTACTGTGGGTTTGTGGGCACCTGAGAGGCAGACATCGCCTACAACCACCCATCCCAAATCGAGGCGTTGACCATAAGGTGCACTGTTTGGACCATTTACCTGACTGCGAACCTTGTGAGCTTGGATGATGTCCCGGCCCAAGAGGAGGAGAATGTCCGCGGCTGGGTCCAGAGGAGGGATCTGTGAAGCCAGTGCCTGTAGATGAGGGTGAGCCAACGCAGCCTCAGAGGTGGGTATCTCATCTCTATTATCTGGAATGTGGTCGCATTCTGTCAGTGTGGGCAGCAACATGGATACTTTCCCATTTACGTCCTGAATAACAAAATCAGTTGCTCTGCGTCCTGCAGCCTCTGATAAACCTGCACATGTTTTCATGGTGTATGGGAGCATAGTGCCATTCACATTAAACATGTCGAAAAAAGCAGACCTGGCTAAGGATGAATTGCTTTGATCATCCAACATGGCGTACATCCTCCTTTTCTCTTCAGGGTTTGTGCAGGGATACACGTCGACTAAACAAATCTTAGAGCAGGATTTACCCTTTAGGCCTGGGCCACACACTTCTGTGCAAGTAGTTGTGGTTACAGAGCTTGTAGTATCGGCCTCCCCGCCTTGGCTCTGAGGCAAGAGATTAGGGTCCTTGGTTGTCCACGGAGGTGGACCAGCATGCATGGCAGCCACGTGAGCATCACTATTACATTCTGAGCATTGGATAATGGCCTTGCAATCTTTAGCTCGATGACCTGTAGAAGAACAACACTTATAACAAATAGCATGTTCTTTGAGGATGCTTTTTCTTTCATCTAATGTTTTTGACCTAAAACCCCTGCATTTGACAAGTGAATGGGGCTTGCGGTGAATAGGACATTGTTTGTCTGGGTTGAGAACAGATGTTTGAGCTGTGACGTTTGTTTGACTAATATCTGTTCTGTTCACTGCAACCGGAACTCTGTATTTAGTTGGTTTCACCAATGGCTTATCAGGTTTTGGAGCTACTATGTTTGAACTGTGTAACATAAAGCTAGGATCTGTTTTCATTTCTGCATAATCATTTATAAACTGAACAAAATATGAGAAAGGTGGGTAAACTGCACCATTGTCCCTTTTGTATTTTGTCCCTTGTTTCACCCAGGACTCCTGGAGTCCGTAGGGGAGCTTTTCAACTATCGGGTTTATTCCCCTTGGGGTGTCCAGAAAGCTAAGGCCTGGTAGATAATTTTCACTTTGTGCATATTCTAGCTCCAACAAGAGATCTGCAAGCTCCTGCAATAAGTGAGTGTCCTTATTAGATACTTTTGGAAAAGACTGTAAGCGTTGGAAAAGTGATGCTTCGACTACCTCTGGAGAACCAAAACTTTTGTCTAGACGTTGCCACAAACGTTGAAGACCTGCTTGTGGGTTGTTCACATGGACCGCCCTGATCCTCAGAGCATATTGGAGTGACTCCCCGCTGAGCCACTTTGTGAGGAGGTCGAGCTCTTCGCTGGACTTGAGGTTGAGGCCTTCTATGGCGTTGCGGAAGATGGACCTCCAGGACAAGTAAGATTCAGGACGGTTGTCGAAGACCTTGAATCCCGCTGTCAACAGGTCACGGCGTGCTAGGTAGGCTGTAAAATCTGAGAGTTCAGTCTGTGGAGGCATTGAAGGTTTAGGCTGGGTTGAAATGTCGGTTTTTCTGCGTGTAGGAGGGGATTTTGGTTGCTCCTGCTCTACAAAATCAGTGAGATGTTCACCTGGAGAGGAGGCAATGGGTGGTTGACGCTGTTGTAGATGCTGAGCGTCATAATTACTGACCAGTTGTCCTGTATCAGGCTTTCTGTCTTCGTTAACTTCCAAGCTGCAGTTGGCGAAGTGAGCGTTCACATAATCGCAAGCGCGTCTGATGGAAGGAGGCGTGATAGAAGAGACTCCTTGTTCTGTGAGGTCGACGGCGTCATGCTCCTCATCTGCTGCCGCTTCCAGGACATGAGCTGCGGCGAGTGCTGCTTCAGCCTCACCCTCCTCCTTCAGAGCGTTTAGTGTTGCCTCGATGCGAGCCTTCTCAACCTCCATGTCGATCTGGCGTTTAGCGTACTGTGCTCTGGTGCGGGCGGCTTCTGCTTTCGCTCTGGCTCGGGCTGCCGCTTGACTGGTGGATGAGCGACGCGAAGAGCGTGACGAGCGTGACGAGCGTGACGAGCGTGAGGGGCACTCTGACCGTACTACCATCTGGGAGAGAGGCGGCTTCTGCTTTCGCTCTGGCTTGGGCTGCCGCTTGACTGGTGGATGAGCGACGCGAAGAGCGTGACGAGCGTGAGGGGCACTCTGACCGTACTACCATCTGGGAGAGAGGCGGTGAAGCTTCAAGCAGAGACATCTTGGGTGCTTGCTAGGTAGACAATCTTCTTACTCTGCTGCCCTCAGTTAAATGTATGGCTATTCAACCTATGCAGCGAGCTAAACATAAAGGAGATGGTTCCAGGAACGACAGGACACGTCGCTTTGTCTTTGTGTCTCTAACTGAAGACCGTTTCTCCTCTTTTAATTTGTAAGACTGTGAACATACAGTAAAATAATACATAAGCATCAGCATCGACTTATTTTGTACCCAAAAACAGTAGTTAGCAACGTAGCCTTTCATCCGCTTTACATTCACCATAAACATTTTTTCTTATAAATTCAAATAACCTCATAAGTAATAAGAAAGTAACAAATCTTACAAAAAAATAAAGCTACACACTGATTACTTACAGATTATGGCTCAAAGAACTCCCCAACAATGTAAACTAGGCTTAAAGTTGTGAAGCTTGTTTGCTCCTCCCGGCATTTTCGCACACAAAAAATAACTAAAGAAGAAACTACAAAACTCAAAGGGTAATACTCCCCCCTAGTGGGAAAACTGAGAAATGCACCAGCCAAAGAAACCCAATAAAGCAACAAGAGAAGGGCAGAATAATACTAACGAAGACATTTGTTACAATTCTAATACAAATGTAACGACAGAAAATGCTGGAATCTACTTTACCATGTTTTTCAAGTATTTTCCAGTGTCCTGGGCTCATTCGGTTTGTCAGTTTGCTGCAAAAAGAAATTTGGAATAGTCAGGGACACAATAAGTACAGCTTTTCATGTAAACGGGATTAAAACTCTATGTAGTAATTAATGGACAAACAGAAGACCTTTTGTCACATTTGTAAATATTTCACTGTAGCGCGGCATCTGGCTGTGAGTGTTACCGAGAGCGTATGACAGTCTCTGCCCCAACTGTCGGCAGGAATGAAGGAAGAAAATTATGATTAAAAAAGACCCAACAATACAACTTAACTGTTATAACATTTATTGTACAACATACTATACATATTATCAGGAGCGCACATAACTGCATGGTGCGCAAGTACGCATTCCCGTACACTCGTGGCAATTCCTTGTTGTAGCAGCGTATTTATTTTATGTGCATTCACGCTGTTATGACAAAAAATTACTGTGCATCTTAACATTTATGTAGCTAATTTGTACTTCGTCTGTGGCATGAAGGCTAAAATGCACAATAATTTCTTGTCATAACAGCGCGAATGTACATAAAATAAACACGTATTTGCGCTGCTACAAAACATTACCGCGCGTATCGGTTTAAACAGCGAATAAGTACTTTCACACCAGGTATGTGCCCCCTGCATATGATCATTTTTGCATATAAAATAAAGGGTCGACTTACGCAGGGTTGCAAACTTTGGTCAGCTGGTTGGTGTGAGATTTTCAATTCGAGACAAGTCTACACACGTATTCACATTTATATAACGGTTTTATTACCTTGTAAATAGTCTTCAGGATTTGCAAACTGCCCAAACACTTTTGATGTAGCCAGTTTTAGGTTTTAAATGGATTAATAGAGATTCTCCATAAGATTTATTGCTGTGTGCGTTTGAGTCTGAAAGCCCGAGTCTCGCGCCAGATGCGTCAGAGTTGGCAACCTGCTTACAGCCGAATCGGACCTACGACCGGTCAGTTGGAGCCGAACGCGGCCGAAAGTCACCGACGAGCTGCAGAGGATCGCATCGTCTGTTATGGTACGAATAGGCGTCCGTGACAACAGCTTGGTTACTTTTGAATCACATGTACTTATCTTCTCAAACATCTTACGATCATCTGAGAGACGGTTTGCATTTGGAAAACTCACAGCATTTAAAAAAATGGACAAGCAAGAAATTAAAGTTGTTAAGATTAAAATTAAAATTAAAATCAAAGTTAAAATAACACCCAAGGAAGGGGGAACTTTTTCCCCAAAAAACGAGGCACTGGAGAAGAACATCGGCGAGAGCGTGGAGATGGTGAAGATCATTAAGAAGGATGACACGGACAAGCCCGGATCGACATGGAGGGTGTCTTACATACCGAAGGTAAAGCACTGGCTTAAGAGACCTTATTAGAACACTTTCATTCCAGCTTAAAATGTGTTATATCAATCATCTTTCCTTGTTTTAACAATCGGCTGTCCCAGACTGGAACCGAAGAAAGTTTCCGTGGCCAGAGGAGTCGTCCATGGAGCGCGAGGGACAGGCCACCCCCCCTGGAGGAAGCAGGAGCGACCAGGAAGAGGCCCCAGCTGAAGTTCCTCCATCGGACAGACAGCAACGGCTCCTGCGCCCTGCGAGCAGAGAGAGGCCAGGGGCAGCGTCAGCCATCGGTGGAGCAGCAACTCCAGACAAGAATACGTGGACTTATGGGTTATGGCCAGGGACGGAGGAAGGACAGAGACATTGTTCCTGACGGACTTGTGGGTTATGGCCGGGGTAGGAAGGATAATAGAGATACTGTTTAAGTATTATTATAGATGTCAGATAGGATAGGAAAAGATAGGCTAAGTTAACATATGATAAGTTAAAATACAATAAGATAGACAATAAGTTAAAATATCATATGATAGGCTAAGTTAAAATAAGATAAGAGCTTTACAATAAAACATATACTTACTTTTCAAACTGTGTCTTTGTCATCTCTTCAGTGTCGTGTCTGTGGTTTGATAATTTTGCATCGTTAATTTATATCTGATACTCTCCTAAATATCAATAAGCAGAGACGGAGGAAAAGATACGGTTAAGTTAAAGGAAATGATAAAGTATCAAAATCACAGTGTTGCCTTATTTTGACGCAGAAAGAGTCATTTCAGTGTTACTGCCACCTATGAGTTAATGGCCGCAAATGGTGTTAGAAGTGCCGGTAAATAACGCGGCGTAAGTTTAACTCCGGTGTGCTTCTGAAAAACGGTAAGTGACAAAACTGGTAAGTAGCAGGTAAAGTGGTCATTTAACGTAATGCTAACGTGCATTACCAGTTAGTAAGTGTTTTACTATATCTTACACTACGTACTTACACGTACTTACACTACGAAATCAAACCCCTTAATTTTTAAAATTAAAATTACGTTAATTTTGTCCTTAATTATTGCTATATGTGAAATTAAGGGAAAAGGTGCAATGATTAAGGCCAATTAAGGGGTAAAACTACTGAATTTCCTCCTTACTTTTTCAAATTTGCCTCTTAAATTTACTCTCAAAAAATCCTTATTTCACCCCTTTTTTATAAATTAAGGGGCAATTTAAGATTGTTTCAAGGTCTGTAATTACATAACATTGCCCTTTAATTCTGATTAATTAAGGGGCAGTTTAAGAGTATTGCAAGGTTCCATTACTACTTAAAATTACTTACATCTGTCCTCAATTCTAATAAAGGGAGTTTAATATTATTATAGGGGTCCACAAACCATTAAAATTCTTTATTTCACCTATTAATTTTTATTAATTAAGTGATTATTTAAGACTGTTTTAAGTTCTTAAGCACTTAAAATATCCTTATATCGCCACTTAATTTTAATTGTGTGCTCAAATGTTTATGTAAAAATAAAGCATAATAAATCACAAACCAGTATGACAAACGTATTGTTTTATTATCATGCATGAATGAATTACAATGAGAAAAGCTTCCTTCCTTTTACGGGCCGCTTGTCCCCTTGGGCTTGGAAAGCCTTCGCTGGGCTATAAGTTCCGTCTTCATAGCCTCTTCCTCCTTTACATTTGTTGCTTCCTTCTTCCACTGCTTTTCCCTCCTCATCTGTCTTCTCTCCTCTCTCTCTCTTTTCCTCTCCCTTCTTCATTCCTATTTCCTCTTCTGCTCTTTGCTCCTGCTGCTTACTTGACCCATCTATGTATTTTTTCCTCCATTTCACTCTTTCTCCTGCCTATGATGGTAAAGAAGAAAAAAATATTAGGAGGATGGAGCTTCTTCAAACATGCAATTACTACAACTTGTACATCAAAATGTATTGACATTCGGATCAGTCAGTAAGATGTATGAGATAAAAAACAAACCAGCCAGTGAAAGAGTTTATATAGCCTTATTCTTGTTATTACAGGGTTTTTGAGGGTGTCTGCAAATCCATATTATGTTATATATATAAGGTATTTGCTAAAGATGGACTCGCGGCCATGTTAAAATGTGCTGATGTTTCTTTACATTAACCTGTGTCAGTAAATGCTGGGTGAGGACTTGGACTCACAGTGGTATAGAGGTATAAGCAAGGTGTGTCTTAATAACCCTCAGTTTTAATCCCACAGGTCCTTTTGAAATACAGTGTATATTATTAATAATCATGATGCTCTCATACAACAGGCACTGTGGACAGGTTAATGTGCCCTGCAGTAATTTAACATGTCTGGCTTTTAAATAGAACAGACTTTACTTCCCCTTCTGTGGTAATTATGAATCTGCGAATCTGTATATGAAGCTGAAGAATCAACACAAAACATTTGCAATTGTCACTAATTAACCCAGAAGCAAATTCCCCCTTAACACCGTATATTTTACACTGGTATATTTGTGACTCCATTCTGAGAGCACAGTGATATCCACAAGCATCACAAACCAGCCAATCACAGGTTGGAGAATTTAGCCAACTGGTCCTGTGTGTATATTAAATGTTTAATGTACATGACAATAAAACGTCATGCTTTTTAAAGCCATTTAAGGCGTTGTTTGTCAATTAAACCATTTTTAATGCTATGTAAGACCAAATTGGTTTAATTACTTCTAATCCTAATAATGTCCCACGGAAACCCAGTCTTAGAGCTGTCCAGAAAAAAAATATTTTGATGATATTTCAAGGAAATTACTTACTTTGTAAAGGCGCTTAATAGGAGGTTTGATGTCCTGGAGGCAAACCTCAAGTACTTCTGTTCTTTCTACAAGAAACCACAAACATTTCAGGTATGTAGCAATTTGAAACATTGTTCAAAATTAAGTTCAGTTCACTCCACACAAGCAATAGCTTCCATTATTTCCATTCCACATTTAATATTTCGGAATTAGGTTAAATGACTGATATTTTAAACTATATTTGTCAAACACTGCGCCCACTAACAGGTGAATAATATTGATTACCTGGTAATAATGGCACCTGCTAGTAGGTGGGACCTATTAGGCAGCAAATAAACAATGTGTAGGATATACTAGGATGCAGAAAAGTGGACAAGCCTAAAGATTTGAGTTGACAAGGGCCAAGTTGTGATGGCTTGATGATTCGGTCACAGCATCTCCAAAACTGTAGGGAAATACATGAACGGGTGACGGAGGCTCATTACATGGCAGATAGTACAGCAAACCTTCAGAGGTCTAGAGGTGTTGGGGAAAGCGCCCGGCGTTTCCACCCCAACTCCACATTCATGAGACACACACAGGTTACAGTTTTACTTGCAAGGGTACCCACACTCTCTGCAATGCAAACTACAGCAGAATGTGTTACAAAGGGTGGTTCCCCTTGGCTTCTTTATTTATAGTCAATGGGGGGCGCAAGAGAGGGAAGTGAGATTCTTATCTAAGTAGGCAGCTGTTAACCACTTACTTAGAGTACAATAGCTAAGAGTATGTGGCTAGAAGATAAGAAATAACGTATACATATATATTTACACTCATTGCTGATCATACAGAAATGATTAACAACTGTTTCTTCAACCTAACACAAATATTTACAAGGGCTGCCAATAATTGTGGAGGGCGCTGTAGCTTCTCTAGCTATATTTTTATCAGTGAGCTCCCTTGCCTGCAAGTTTTCTTTTACATATTCTGCAGCACCACCTCCCTTCTTGCTTATCTGCTCCCTACTATGTAAATGATTCTCACTGACTGAACAACATTGAAATAATTGCTGTAGTCATGTTACAGTTTACTATGAAATGTTTCTGTGCAACAGGTCAGCAAAAGAAATGGGTGTGCAGAGGCCTAACAGTGAGGATACGTAAAGACCACCATCCTCAGCCTCAGCAAGTGGTCCATCAACGTCAAGCGGATGACAGTGAACAGCAAACCCCACTTCTGCCAACCATAGTTACCCCATCAGCTTGGAGGGAATCAGTGGCTGAGAGGATGAGGAGATCCACGGGGCGGAAGGACCCATTCTCTGTGCCTGAGTACGAGATCCACCACTGGTCCGGAGTGAGATACTGGTCACGAGAGGCAAAGAAGACATCTGTAAATGAAAAATCCATTCTGGACCTTTGTAATGCCCTGCAATCGTTTACTCTCTCTTGAGGGGAAGGCTGACAGGATGTCCAACACCCAGAATTGTATTTAAACCTTTAAAATTATAAAATAAGTTTGATATTGTGTCAGCCAAATAGTGTCATCAATGTGCATCATAAATAAAACACATAGCTTATGGTGGACCTAAATTTTCCAAACAAACCAGAAATCATATGAATCATGTCAGTGCACTTTGTACTGAATTGCACTAGTATAGTGATGTATGCAGGGTTTCATCTATTCCCTTACATAGTCATGTGTGACGTATTGCTGTAATGCATTTTTTTTAAAAAAACTTCCCATTCATTTGTGTTCCTGCCACTCTATAGCTAAGTACAAACATTAAATGCCAAAGGCATAGCGGAAACTCGATGAGCGCATTTGAGTGAGATCCAGTGATGGATGTCATCTTCTCATGGACTGTGAGTGTTAATGTCTCAGCCCCAAGATGCATTTTACCATAGATTACACAGATCCATTCATGTCACTTTTGCAGGCTTACTTATAATTTGCTGAGCTTCCATTGTGAGTCAAGTGTCCCGGTCGTAAGCTCAGGTCTGCCCGGTTGCCCCACTGGCCAAATGCCCACAGCCCTGACTTTCTGAGCTGGATATCGTGGTTTTAAGTCCCATCTGGGGTGATTCTTTTTTTACTTTTCCCTGCTGCCTTCTGCTTTGTGATATAATAAATATTGCAATAAGTTTCATCTTCATTTTCAATTAATCAAACTGTATGAAAACTATATTTGCAGCAATTACAGCTTTGCAGTCCTTTGCCATTAGAGCTTATTTATGACAATATTAGGGGAAATTTCAATCCTGCTATTCCCAGAGGTGGGACTGGCTTGGTATTTTCTCTGACCTCACGGTGAAGCTGGTCTCACATGAGCTTGATAGGCTGGAGATGTGATGATTCTGTAGGCCAGTCAAGCAGGACAGTTCTCTGGATTCCTCATCTTTCACCAGTGTGCTTTGAATCAGCCTTGCTGCTTGATAGAAGTGCTGACCACAGGGGGTGGCATGAGTTGTAAAACAGAGCGGTAACCTTGCTGGTTCATTGCACCTTGTACTCTGTGTAAATCACCCACCTTACCAGCACCAATGCAGTCCCATACCATTTTACTCTCTCTGCCATGCTAGACAGAAGCATGGCAGCTATTCTTTTAAGTTGTGCTTCTAAGGCCAGCATACAACTTGTATTTTCCCTGTTGAAAAAAAACACTGGTAGAGATGGTACAACGAGGCACTGAAGGTTTGAGCCTTGTTACGTGCCGTAAGGTTTGGGGGGGGATTGTCCTGATCGTTGTCCGGCTGCCTTCGTCTCCGCCTCCCGGACCTGGCCACGCCCCGAGCTATACGCTACTTCCGTATTTATGATTTAAAAGGCCGTGGCGGGAGAGTAGCGGCAGCTCTGCTCACAGTTGGTTGTTGCGTTATTGGTTTGCTTGTGTTCTTTTGATTGATCGTGTATGGCAGTTTTGGTTTTCTGGTTTTCGTCTCTTGCCTTATCCCTCTGTACCTTTGCCTTTGGTTTTGACTGCTTTCTGGTTTGTGATCTATTGCCTTCCTCCTGACTCCTCTCTTGCTTCGCCCCTCGGATACTGTGTTTCGGCTTTGGTGTTCTGTATGTTGGTTTCTGTTAAGTGCGTAGGGAGTGACGGCTGTTTTGTTTTGCGTACGTGTTGCTTATTCTGTGTTTTGGTTAGGGAGTTAGGATTAGTCTGTGTCATTTTCTTTTCATTTAGAGTTAGCTTAGTTTGGGACGTGTTCGTTAGTGGTGTTTTGTTTACTGTTTTGGCGGTGTCACTCCCGAAGTCTGTTGCCCTATTGTGTGTGAAAGTCTTTGTGAATAAACATAAAAAAAATACAAAAAAAGATCCCTTTGTGTCCCGTGTTCCCTTTTCCCATACCCTGGTTGTCTCGTTTTCCCCTCTCCTTTCCCTTTACCTTTCTGGCGGTCCTCAACCCTAGACTGAGGATCGTAACAGCCTTTTTAACCATTGTATTGAAAACTGGTTCACTACTCGAAGACAGTGCACATGGGTGACATATCGTGGTGAAAGTACCACTCCTGACTATATATATACATTTATGAATGCATTTGACTGTGTGTGTGTGTGTGTGTGTGTGTGTGTGTGTGTGCGTGCAAACTGACAGACTGAGAAAATGAATTCAGAAGTTTCAACTTGTGAGCCTTGTGCATTGTATTAAGCTGATGTCTTTGTCAAAGTACGCATGAAAGAAAATAAGAGTATTTTACTGGGGAACGAGGATCATGACTACAGACTGTTGTGTGTCTGGCTGTAGTACCAACAGCAAGAAAATCCCAGATAGAACACTTTAAACCCAAATCTAAGTTTGTTCTTAGGTCCTACAGGCTTGTTGGCTCTGCATGTAATATGCATGTTCTGCTGCTTGTTTCCTTGTGCCTGTGTGTGTCTGTGTCTGTCAGTGAGTCCTATGATGCACTGACCTTCTTGGCAGAATATTCCCCTTCCTTACAGTATGTCCTATTGTGACTCCCCTATGATCCTGTACTGAATAGATTATAAAATGCATGGACATAATCAAATGCTACATCTTCCTTAACTATTCATTTAAAATTTTTTAAATGATTTATTTTTCCACTTTTACGTTTAGTGGTCACTCCATAAGAGCTGTCCTTTAACGTGCTGCGCAGTGTCCCTGGATGCTTTGCAGTCCACTGCAAGGCTTGGACTTGAGGAGTCGATTCATTATGAAATGACTCCCAGTCTGAGCTGTGAGCTAATGCACAATAACCAGAAGCCAGGTAGTGACTCTTGGTTGTTGTAGTTGTTCTCTTCTGACCTGGGAGGTGTTCCACTAAGCAGGATTTCTCAGTTAGCGGAGTTAACTTAAGCTAGAAGTCATGATTGTTCAATAGGAATGCTCCTTATCTCTTATTGGACAATTATGAGTGAGCCAGTGTCTTGTTTAATAAGAGAAAATCTGTATCCATCTTCTGAATTATTCTGAATTATTCTACTTCAAAACAAACAGTTATCCTCAGAGGCAGCATAACATCCTGGCAACTGCTCAATGCAGCATTGAAAAGCACTACAGAGAGTAATGAACTCACAGATGTAATGAGCACAGAGCATCACCAGCACGCTGCTCTCAGCAGTTGAGGACATTAATCTTTCCCCACAGAATACTCTGCTTGTGTAGTGTTTGTACTTGGCCTGATACTGAAGGGGCATAAGTGATAATTAAGTGACATGATAATAAAGTGCTTTGCTGGGTGTCTCTTTGCCAATCTCACATGAAACAGTACTGTGATGCAAGACAGGGAGCTCGCACTCCCTCATTCAGAGAAGGGCACAGAGTGCGGCTGTGGAAACCAGCGCATGTGCAAAAAGGGCATTAGAAATTCTCTGCACCCATCGAGACCCATCCTGGCTGACGGGAAAGCATGGCATGCTGCCCATTTGGCCTCAGTACCCAGTGGACTTCCAAAATTTCCAGCCCTGCCAAAGACTGGTCCTGAAAGAACAGTTGAGCTTGGAATGGCCTAAGGAACTGGAAGCTGTGCAGCCAGGGCACACAAACCATCATCGGCTCAAGGACTATGGAACTTCACAGAATTAAACAAAGAAATGAAATGCATGTTCTGAGCGTGATTTTCTGGTTAGAAAGAGATACCTTAAAGGAAAAGAGAGATTCAGTGTAAAATATATAACAGTTGTTCATAGATCCTCTTACTGTGGTCCTCAGTGAATGGAACATTTCTAATTGTAATTGATTTCTGTTGGAAGCAAAACAGGCAGTTCATAGTGAAAAGGTTGTGCACTTACAGGAAGGCACAAGCACAATGTTTTTTGTTGAACTTACATTATTGTTTTTTCTGGGGTGTAGTGACCTTATAGGAATAAATGTTTCAGGTAAGGCGTGTCTTTTATAGATTACAGTGCTGCTGCAGGAAGAAGAATACATAAGTAAAGGGGGGATGTTGCGTTCAGTTAGTAATTGTTCTGTTTTCCATATTACTGTATGTCACAAGAGGGTGCTGTAAGGCTGTTTTATTCGACTTCAATTCCTATTCCAAGAGTCAAGAATGGATAGTTGATCCCAGGCAGCAGTTTTCCAGATTATCAACTTCAAAAACTTAAAAATATGATAGGAAAAAAGTCTTTGTAAAATTAAGAAGTATATAATACTATGAATGACAAGGGGTCTTAATACTTTTCATTTAATTTTATTAACTCAATCTTTTGCTGGCAAGTATAGCTTTTAAATTATATACATAACAGTACAACTGCATTAGTTGTGTCTTGTATGCACACTCCATACAAAGTAAAAGGATAGGGCGGCTACTTCATTAATAGTATTTCTTATTGATACTTTACATTTCCTTTCTACTGCCCAACTCCCAGAGGACCATACAGTTTTATTACAACATAGGAGTCTACCGAAATGTCGATACTAATCATACATTTGAGTGACATAACGAAATAGATATATGTTGACACACAGACATAGATAAAAACAATTAAACTCCCTCTATGTGAAAATGACATGAGACACACGTCCTCAATGTTAAAATATCCATGATTGTAAAAAATGACCATAGTTGCCAATGTTATATCTCAGGTCTCAGATTACTTTGTTTAATGTCAATTTAACTGAAAAAAAACATCATAGGAAAAGGCAACCTTATTTGCCGACATTTAGTAACCGACAAGCTGATTAAGGAGGACTAAACCTGTACCTGGCTTTCCTGTCAGCTCCTTGGGGATGGCTAATCTTCAAATTTTATTACAAATACTACAACTTTATTTTGTGCCTTGCTTAAAGTAAAATATCTCCGGACTACTAAATACCGCGTTAATGGTGACATTTTTAAACTGATTGGCTTCTTTCGCCTCACTCTTCTCTATGTGACGGGTGGGCGTGGTTGATCTAGCCAGCTCCCGATTGGCGGGTATTCGGTAGCTCCTGTGTCATGTGACGGGTTGTAGCGTAGGCAGCATCGCCATAGATTTGAAAGCCTGGATGCCTCGTTGGGCGATACGCCATATTGGCGCGGCAATTGTGAAATAGAGGAGTGATATCTCTTAGTGAACCGACTATTTTCGAAACTGCAACAACATGAGGAATGTTAAAACTAGAAAACAGAGAACCACATTTCACAGGTAAAAAAATCTGCGGTACGGTCAAATAAAATACATAAAATGTTTACTAGCCTGTGACACTGACGGGATGCTAGCATTAGTTTTTGTTGAGAATACTATGAGCAGTACTACATAAATTTGGGGGGGGCAGTAGTGGTTGGCTTTTTTATTTATTCTACATAATTGTAAGATATAAATGCGTTAATTAGTAAAGACGTTATGGCCAAAAGATCTTTCCATCTACACCCTGACATGTTGCTTGTTTATGCCTAATTACCGCTCCAAGATGGTGGCGCTGCTGACACGTTGTGGAAAAGCGAGATGAGGCATCTAGGCTTTCAAATTCATGAGCACCACGATGCACTTCGTTTAAATGGGAGGTTCACCCCAAAACTATAAAAAGATATTTTAGAGGGGCCTTAATGCTATCTATCCATCAAAGTTGTGCTGGGAGTTGTTCAGATTTGGAAATATCAGTCGTAGAAATGTCGGGCTTCTATCGAAGTACACTACTCGTATCACTGCGCATTAGACACGAGCGCGAGCTCCCTGGCGATATCTGCTGCGCAGTGATATTATTGGTGTGTGGAGTTGGGTAGAAGGAAATAGTTCGTATATTAAACTGCTCGCGACGAAGTCTGTGGATTTTCTTAACCTGTTCCTGATTTCTGGTAAGAGATATAGCTGTTGATTTTTTCAAATGCGTTGTTCTGGCGCTTTAAGTAGTGAAAGCAAAATTTAATCTTATTATATTGTTTATTCATTAATGAGTCGCTATATCATGTATACTGCTCAATGTTTTGATTTAATAAATATTTAAATTTAATAAATATTTCAAAAAAACTTCAACATTTAAAATGGTTCATGATTTTCAGGAGCGGTGCAGTGGTTAGCACTGTTGCCTTACACTTGCCTGTCCCCCCATCCTGGGTTGATTGATGGATGATTTTCAGGTCACACCGCCCCCTCAGAGCCCACCAATCAGTGACTGTCTCAGAGTGTGTTGTAATACACAAAGTCCGCACCACCCACTTTTCAATGAGCAGTAAAAACACACCAGCTTGTCTCAGCGGACAGCGGCTCTTATCAGATAAGGGGAAAAGGATGAGATATCAAAAGTAAAAATAAATATATCACGTTTGGTTAATATCAAATGAAAACAGCCCTGCAATAATATATTGGATTCTAGGATATCATCTATTAAAAGGGTGAATCTATTCTAGCAGACCATAAAAATCCAATTATGAACAGTGAAAATGGGCATAATAGGTCCCTATAAACGACAGGTTTCTGTCCATGGTGCTGAAAACCAGGATTGGCAGATTTCAAATTACAGCGATTCCCCCACTAAATCACAGATTTTTCTCCGACGCCTCACGATTTTCTGCGTATCCCGTACATTGTTTGTGGTCCGATTGTTTTCGTTTTGTTCTAAGCCCTACGATGGAAGACGTTGACCATTCAGGAGAAGGTAAAACTTCTGGATGTGCTTCGGGAAGGAAAGCGTTATGCGGACGGCGTTCGCCATTATGGCTTGAATGAATCAACAGTATGCTACATGAAGAAGTATGAAAAGAATATGTAAGAGCCATATATGTTTTTATTTTTATATATTCCATTACATATATAGAGAGAAAGTTGTGTGTGTGTATATATATATATTACATATTATTATTTCATTTTTATTATTATTATTATGTCACTCATATCCTTAGCCCGACATACAGATATATGTGTTGTTTTAATGAGTTTACATGTGTTTAAAGCATGTGGGAGGGGTATTTTAAGGCTTAAACTTCAAAAAAACTTCTGTATCGTGGATTTTCACCTATCGCTGATGGGTCTGGAACGCATCTTCCGCGATAGGCGGAGGATCAAATTTACCTTTTTAACCTGATTTAACTTCAACCCTCTTATTTTGTTAACAGAGTGTGCGGGGGGAATACAAAGGATTACAGTGGGTAATAGGTGATTTATATTGACCTTAATTATCACCCAAGTGACTCTGGACAATCAGCTCAATAATGCTTCCCAAAAGCTTCTCTCTTTTTCACTAGTTACACTTCATTACACCGAAATCAAGGAAGAATCAAATGTACAAGCCCATTATACAAAATATAAGATGCAAACACATAAAAAATATTTTGTAAAAACATTAAAAACAGATTAATATATATTGTGCAATTTGAAACTTTACATTTTGACCTCACTTAGAAAAAGCAGGTGATGACCAGCCCAACCAGCAGTTCCGTCTGGTTGTACAGAATACCTACTCAATTAAATTTTGAGGTCATGACTAAACTAAATTTCAGCTCTGCCTTTAACATCACCAGTTAGATGAAACTGATCATTGCACAGGGAAATACAGTGAAGCCATGAAACATACTAGATGTAAATATATTCATTTTCACATACACTTGAGCTCAGTGAATTCAAGCGCGTCATACACTGTAAAAAAAAAAGAATCCACCAAAAAACGGTTTTAAGTTAATGGACTCTTCCTTCAATTTACAAATATTGTAAATTCAGTTTTCCACAGTTTCTTAAATGATAGTTTATTTTCATTTTTAATTCTTCATTCTGCCAATGTAGATTTGTTTGTTTAATAAACGGTGTTGTTCATAAAAGTACAAGTAATTTGAGAATATAGTGATTCACTACATTGATTATTTTTCATAACTCAATGGCCCATAAACATACAGTTATCCATCTGAAGCTGGATTTAAACCAGCAAACTTTGGATTACAAGCCCAAATACTTGAGCTACTGAGCCACACACTTACACTGACTCAGCTTCAGTTGCAGAGACACAGTGGACTTTCTGTTGGATGTCAGACAGAACGGCAAAGGACCCCTCACTAACAGGAACCTAAAACACACAAACACTTGGGAACACTTCAAATGCGTGATCTGACTCTGCAAGGGGAGAACATGTTCATGTGGAGTCTTGGCTTTTCACAACGTTTCATTCCTGCTTATAGCTAAGGTTTTTTTTAGCCATTGTCACTCTAAGGTTGCCCATTAATGGTTTGGAATTGGGAATGTAAAGCTGTTTTGTTAGCATGTCTGCCTTACAATTCCTTTACTGTAAGTCGAGGCCTGCTGGAGCTCAATTCTGCTTCATGGCACTTGTATTTACTCTTTATTTTGCATTACATTATGTGTGAGACTAACCCCTTCCTCTACCTCTCCATTCCTCCTGTCGAGCTCCATACAGAACTAGTGGAGAAAAGGGGTGCTTGGAGGGGGGGACGATATCTCTGGATACCCACTTAAGAAATATCTGCGTTACCTTCCAATACACCTTCCAAACTTAAGTGGATTGAACATGGGTGCTGTTGAATTAATAAAAAAATGCACTGTATTAAAAATTATTTTGTTTATATAACATAAAATTGAACTATAAACATGAAATTTAAATCTGTCGTGCAAAAATAGTCATGCAAAGTCATTGATTATATAGGTTTTTGATTAAGGGATTCATGATGCCAGGTAGCCATCTTTCACAAGCTGGTGGGCTGTGCCACTGATGCGTTTGCTTGGGTTTTATATGTCTGTCCTGGTTTGTGTTCTTGCCACTTCAGGTACCCTGGTTTTGGTCTACATTCCTCGGTCCTCTGCTGTGGAGTCTACCTTCTGCTTCACCTCATTCTGGAGTCGCCCATCCAGTCAGCGGCCCATGTCCCCCTGGTTCCCTGTTTCCTGAGGTTAGTCTGCTAGTCTCCGGGGCCAGGGGGCAGAAATCTGCCATGTTGGATGGGCGGCCCAGGTTGGGGTGCTCCATCATAGACTGATACATGAAGGATTATAAATGGTTTTTAACCAGTATGTACCGAGTGTGCGTCGTGACGAAAAGAATGTCATGGGAACATTTAGGACTGACTGCAGTATTAGTTCAAAGCATGATTGTGTTTTTCTTAATTTTTATTGATTTATTTTTGAATTATTAATTTTTTAAAGTAACTTGATTCAGTTAAAAGGGGTTTGTCCATTTGCTTTAGCAGAAGTTCGTGTAAGTATGATGTTCACCTTCCCTTTTCATAGTCTAGTCTTTGCCAAGTTTTATGCTTATTTCCCCTGGTTAAGTTAATCTGACTTATGTGTTTAGGAGGGTCATACAGGCTTTTTGTTTGTAATGGAAGCACAGGGTCTGTACTTGCAGCTTATTTGCCATGCTAATGGAAGCATTTTACCTTCCTCTCTAATCTCTTTTTTTCTTGGCTCTCACTGCAGTCTCCTCTATGCCAGGGTTTCTCAACCCAGTCCTTGGACCCCACTGCAAAGATCCACAGTTTTGCTCTGTCCAAGCTCTCAGCACAGCAGTAAAAGGTGACTGTTTGGTTCATGCATGCAGGGATCTGGGACAGAGCAAAAACGTGGAGCTGTCTGGTGGGCTGAGGAATGAGTTTAGAAATGCTGCTGTATGAAGTATTAAACCATTTGACCGGTTGGATAAATGTTAAAATGTTTTCTCAAAATATAAAAAGAGATAATCTTCTGTTTTGCGTCTCATTACAAGCAAACTTGTTTTTTGTTTTTATGTCACTCTAGTATTTGATATCTAATTTTCAGTCTTCTGGCAATATAATCTGGTGAATGGGGAAAGACTTCCAGCAGGGGCTCCGGTTTCCTCCCACAGTCCAAAAGTGCGCAGGGTAGGTTAATTGGCAAATCTGAGTTGTGAGTGTTTGTGCCCTGCAGAGTGTTGACTCCTGCCCAGGGTTGGTTCCTGCCTACGCCTGTTGTTCCAAGGACAGGCTCCGGTCCCCCCCGCGACCTCAGTTTGGCTTGCTGTCTCCCCGCTTGGTTTTCTTTGGTTTACATCTTCAATAGCCCCCTTGTTGCTTTCACTTGTGTGTATGTTATGTATGTGTGATTGTATTGCTGCATAGGGAGTGACTGCTATTTTTAGTGGTGCAACGGATCACAAAACTAACGGTTCCGATCATATCACGGATTTTGAGTCACGGATCGGATCAATTTTCGGATCAGCAAAAAGGGGAGGAGTCAAATGTAATTTGCTTCTCATTTATTACAAGAACAGTATGGCAAGGAACTTTTGGTTTTATCAAAAATAACTAAAATAAATTACAAAAATAAAACCAAGAAATAACTGAAAAAGCTGAATAAATACAATTTTTAAATAAAATTCTCAGTACTTGAATACTTCAATGCAACAATTGAAAAACAACCTGAGAACTGAAAACAGGCCAAACCTTATAATAACAAATTTTTTTTCAAAAAGATGAGGATGTCTACATTCTCTGGGGAGAGAGTAGACCTCTTAGCTGTCACTATGTCACCTGCTGTGGAGAATACCCTCTCACTAGGAACTGAAGTGCCAGGCACAGCAAGGTAGTGTCTTGCCATTTTTGCAATGTGAGGGTATTTACACTCATTGTGTTTCCACCACGCCAGCGGATTATCACCATCCACTGGCAAACTGCTTGCTGCCCTGTATGATGCTACCTCCTCTTTGATTGTGTTGTAAAAAGTTTTCTCTGTGTCTGACTCTTTCACAAATGTATCCCCAAAAAGCTCTTCTATGGCAGACTTCTTTTGTGGAGGAGATGCATTTGGCCCTGTGTCTTCTTCAGAGGGTGTTGGCTCTGTGGCTTGACCCTGCAGAAAAAATTACTGAGTTATTTAACTATATTTCTTGTTATATATTTCATAGGCAATCAATAACATATGCTGGTAATTTTCAAAATTAAGATCAAATATTCACATAAATAATAGTTAAAATATTTTATAACTTAATTATATTAATATTAAATAATATGAATAACTGTATTATTTTTTACCTCTTCAGTAGCCACAATCTCAGTTGTGAGATCAGTGTATGTCTTCTCGCGTAGGGCTGGTTCTATGTGAGTCAGGGACTTGAACCTTGGATCAAGTGCAGTAGATCTGTGAAGATAATCTTGTATTTCAGGGGGGTTGGTGTATCTGGAAATCAGGTCCCCTCTTATGGCAGCCTTAACATCTCTGGTAATGCTGGTGTCTTCCTCATTTGCACACATGGATTGTATAATTCTGGTTTTCAGAGGTAGGATCATGGACACAGATGGTGCATTTTCAGTACTCAATAGGGTTGTGACTGTTTTGAGAGGTTTGAGGAGCTGAAGGACCTCCTCTGCTACTTTCACATCATCATCAGACAAGGTGACAATGTCTCTGATATTTTTTTTCAGTGTCTTTTCTGTCAGTGCAGAGTATACTGCTGCCTGCTGCTCAAGATAGCGCTCCAACATGTCATATGTGGAATTCCATCTTGTAGTGACGTCGTGTATGAGCTTGTGGGCTGGTAGCTGTAGCATTTCTTGCTTTGTTTTAAGGACATGAGCTGCTGTTGTACTTCTGTGGAAAAAAGAAACCACCTTCCTAATCCTCCCAAGAAGGCGATCCATCTGGTTAACTGAGATTCCTCTTTGGCATGCTAAATTTATCACATGTGCAAAGCAAGATATCTGTGGCCCTAGTCCAGCTTCTGTCACTGCATTTACTTGGTTTCTGGCATTATCTGTGGTGACTGGGATATTGCTACATGCATTGTGTCTCTAACTTCCACTCAGCTACTGCTTCTATCAGGATTTGCGCTAGATTTGTGCTTGTGTGAGTCTCATAGAGGGGGCGTGTCTGTAGCACCGGACTTTGCATCTCCCATCCCGCTGTTATATAATGGGCAGTCACAGTCACGTAGCTTTCGGTAGCCCTTGATGTCCACCCGTCTGTGGTGATCGAAATAGAGGATGCATCTGATAAGTCTGCGACGATTTTGCTTTTTTCCTGTTCGTAAAGTTCAGGCATGACCTTCATGCTGAAATGTGTGCGCGAGGGTATTTCGTACCGTGGCTCAAGCACTTTTAGGAGGTTTTTAAAACCCTTGTTTTCAACAACAGAGTATGGCCTCATGTCTGCCGCGATAAACATCCCGATAGATTTGGTAATAGCTTTAGCCCGCTCTGATTCTGGTGCAAAGTGCTGCTTAAATGCAGCGGTGAGCAGCTGTTGCTGTGGTTGCTTCGGTTTGCATCCTGTCTGCACACCGGGGTGATGTCGCTTCAGATGCGTGGCCATACTCGATGTATTGCCACTTTCATACGGCTTTCTCGTGCCACAGTGCCTACACACTGTAACTGTTTTGTCCACCACCCTTCTTCCGTCATCATTATATTTTACAGGAAAGCCAAAATGCTCCCATACAAAAGATTTGAATGATGCGGGAGGCTTTTCGAGTTCCTCTGTTCCGCCGCTAGCCATCGTTGTTGACTGAGTCACATGTTCCGCTGACGTAAACACGATGTCATGCCCTGCTGGTCGGCTCCTCCTGTGTGCCACGCCCCCTGCCTACCCACGTGTGTTTCCCGGATTGTACCCAGCTGTGTCTGATTATTTTCAATCAGTCCTGTGTATTTCAGTCCTTGTCTTACCCGAGTCCTTCGTCCGTCATTGATGTTGTCAATGTCTGTTTCCCGTCCTGCTCCGGTTTCCCCGAATAAACCCCCGTTTTCCCGTATCCCGCTTGCCTGCCTGCTCCTTCCGCACGATCGCCGATCTGCTCGCGAACGCTGCCGATCTCCCGTGACACATGACTTCTGTGTAATTAATTATTTATTATTTAAGCAATATCAGCAGAAAACACTGTTTTATCTGCGGTTATTTTTTTTTTATTTATCTAAAAGTTTAAAAAACGAGTTAATCCGCGGATCACGTACGTTCCGAACCGTGGGTCGTAATCCGTACGGATCACGGATCAACCGCGATCCGTTGCACCCCTACCTTCTTGGGAGGATTAGGAAGGTGGTTTCTTTTTTCCACAGAAGTACAACAGCAGCTCATGTCCTTAAAACAAAGCAAGAAATGCTACAGCTACCAGCCCACAAGCTCATACACGACGTCACTACAAGATGGAATTCCACATATGACATGTTGGAGCGCTATCTTGAGCAGCAGGCAGCAGTATACTCTGCACTGACAGAAAAGACACTGAAAAAAAATATCAGAGACATTGTCACCTTGTCTGATGATGATGTGAAAGTAGCAGAGGAGGTCCTTCAGCTCCTCAAACCTCTCAAAACAGTCACAACCCTATTGAGTACTGAAAATGCACCATCTGTGTCCATGATCCTACCTCTGAAAACCAGAATTATACAATCCATGTGTGCAAATGAGGAAGACACCAGCATTACCAGAGATGTTAAGGCTGCCATAAGAGGGGACCTGATTTCCAGATACACCAACCCCCCTGAAATACAAGATTATCTTCACAGATCTACTGCACTTGATCCAAGGTTCAAGTCCCTGACTCACATAGTGTTGGGGAAAGCGCCCGGCGTTTCCACCCCAACTCCACCTTTTATTGAGACAACACACTTTATAGTTTTTACTTGCAAGGGTACCCACACTCTCTGCAATGCAAACTACAGCAGAATGTGTTACAAAGGGTGGTTCCCCTTGACTCCTTTATTTATAGTCAGTGGGAGGCGCAAGAGTCACGCAGAATAGGGAGGTGAGAGAAAGTTCTGGTTTTGCTAAGGTGGGAATGCTATTATTAATATAATCTAAAGTATGAGGCTAGGGGAAAACAAAATAATATATATACATATTTACATTCATTGCTGATCATACAGGAGTGATAACAAAATGATTAATAACAGTTTCTTCAACCTAACAGTCCCTCCTGTTTATCATGACAGTATGATCAAAAACATCAGTATTGTACAAGTTGCAAAAGCATTTCCAGTACAACTGTCATTTAGATCACATCATCATCATCCTAACTGTGGAGTACAGAAAACCATCAGGAGTCGTTCCTCCTGTTTATCATAGAAAAACATCTAATTCCGTTACTTCAGGTCCGAGCCCTGCACGGGTGCTTTCAGCTCAGCCGTCATTATGAATTACATGTCTTCTTCATCGCTATCGCTGGAAACAGGCTCTGTCTCCATATTCTGAGTAAGGGAGAGAAACATTGTACTGTGTGTCCGAAAAGCAGCATTAAGACATGGTATAACAGTTATAAAACAACAGAAAAACAAAATAAAAAACAAAACAAAAGAAAATATAAGTGAAACAATACTTTGGTACCCTATACCTGCAAAAGATGCAGCACATTTGGCCTGGGACATATTCATGGGTTTTCCATATACAGTGGGTCCTTCACTATGAGTAGGCATCACAGAACAAACATAGCAATTCGTCACATTTTTTGCTGTTACAGTGTCATGTACATATCGATACCAGTAGTTCTTCATGAACGGGTGTGAGTGGTCAGCAGGCAACGGGCGCAGATGGAAGTCGTCATGGGTCCATCGGCGTAGGTGTTGCAATGGAGCTAGTGGGAGCAAAGTCCAACAACAAGAATGACCCCTAGAGTCACCTTACCACATCCCCACCCCGTCAGAGCCATCCTAATAGAGTGCAGTTCAGTTGTTTTCTTCACCGGGTTGAGACAGCAGCACCCTATTGGTTACTGTGCCTTTGTAGCGGACTTCCACTGCTACTCTGTCGCTGAGGCCTCTGATAAGGGCTTGATGGGTTTACAGTGACTTTTGTGTATCCAGGAAGGTCGTCCTGCTATTTTCACAGCTGTTGGTGTTGTGAGGAGGACTTGATAAGGACCGTCCCACCGGGGTGTGCTCCACTCCTTCCGCAACAGGACCTTGACCAGGATCCAATCCCCTGGCTGCAAGTTATCCTGTTGGTTAGAAACAGAATTTACTGGCAGACTACTGGGGCTATGTTTTTGTTGTGATGATAGCAACTTTCGCATCCAATTAGCCAATGTA
Source organism: Brienomyrus brachyistius (assembly GCF_023856365.1). Taxonomy (NCBI): domain Eukaryota; kingdom Metazoa; phylum Chordata; class Actinopteri; order Osteoglossiformes; family Mormyridae; genus Brienomyrus; species Brienomyrus brachyistius. The sequence goes on from NW_026042348.1 coordinate 1,319,040, forward strand.
TTTTCTCTGTCCGCTTTCCCTATATCACTCATTTCGGTTGCTAGGGGAAACGGCCTTCCGTACACTATCTCAAAAGGTGTTAATCCTGCAGGAATGGGAGTTATTCTCATCCACAATTTTACTAGAGACAAACATTCTGGCCACGGCCTTTTTGTCTCTTCCATTGTTTTTCTGAGCCTTGTTTTAATAGTGCCGTTAGTTCTCTCCACTAAGCCTGCACTCTGAGGGTGATAAGCACAATGATTCTTAAGCGTAAAACCTAATGTTTGTGAACAAAGGGACATGGTCTGATTTACAAAATGAGTCCCATTGTCTGATCTTATAATATGAGGTATGCCATAAGTAGGGAAATAATGGCCTACCAAACATTTTGCAACAGTCATTGCATCACAGTGCTTTACAGGGTATATTTCTACCCACTTAGAAAAGGTGTCTATAATGACTAGACAGTACTTCTTCCCTTGTGACCAAGATAATTCAATAAAATCCATATGTACAACTTGAAACGGGTACTCAGCTACAGGGAACTGGCCACGTTTTGGTCTCATGTTACCCTGTGCATTATGTTTACAGCAAATTAAGCATGTTCTACAAAATTGCTTTGCATAATCAGAAAAATTTATAGCATAAAAGTATTGCTGGATAATATGTACCATCCCTCCTGTTGAGACATGAGTATTTCCATGGCTCACTAAGGCAGCTGTTTTGTATAAGTTTTTTGGTAGGATGGGCTTGTCATTCATATAGTAAACTTTCCCTTGCTGTATTGCTCCTCTCTTGATCCAACTCTGTATTTCTGTTTTAGGAGCATGAATCTGTGCATCACACAGCACATCACTATCTATGAAAAGAATGTCTGCCACTGATAAGGTGGGCTGTTTCAGGGCCGCTTCTTTGGCAGTTTTATCTGCAAAGTTCTTTCCTTTAGCTATTGTGGAAGCATCGGTTTGGTGTGCTTTACATTTGCACAGTGCAAGGCGAGTCGGTAATTGTACAACATCTAATAATCTAAGTAGTAAGTTTGTGTGAGTTAGAGACGTTCCCTGCGATGTTTTAAAACCTCTATTTTTCCACACTCTTGCATGGTGATGAACAGCTCCAAACACATATTGACTATCAGTGTATATAGTAAGTGACTTATTTTTGAATAGCTCGCATGCCCTAATTACAGCATAGAGTTCAGCCGCTTGTGCTGAACAAGCAGGTGGGAGTGCATTGGCCTCTAACACTTCAGTAGATGTAACTACAGCATACCCGACCTTATTTATTCCCATATCATTTTTTGATGCTGATCCATCTACATAAACAACCATTGAATCTGATATTGGGGTCTGTAAAATATCTGCTCTGGGTTTTGTTTGCTCTTCCACAACTGCTTTGCACAAATGTGGCTCTCCATCTTCCGTTGTCGGAAGAAGGGTGCTAGGGTTAAGAGGACCACATCGCTGTATAGTAATGTTTGACTGTGAAAGCAGGAGTGAGACTAAGGTCAGATGTCTAGCATGTGTGAGGAACGGAAGCGGCGTCTGCAGTAAAACTAATGAAACTGAATGTGGCACCTTCAGGGTGAGTGGGTGACACAACACTAATTCTGCTGATAATTTTACTGCTTCTGCAGCAGCTGCACATGCTTGCAAACATTGTGGAAAACCAGCTGCTACTGCATCTAATCGTTTAGAATAGAATGCTAGTGGTCTTTCCTTTGTCCCGAACGGCTGTGTTAATACCGCTTTCATATAACCTTGATTAGCATCAACACATAAGGTAAATGGTTGTTGATAATCTGGTAAGGCAAGTATCACATTTGTTTGTAGCATCATTTTTAAGTTTGTGAATGCCAATTCTCCTTCTTTTGTCCACTGAATTTTATCTTTTAAGGCCATGTCTTTCCCATAAATTAAGGTTTGCAGAGGTTGAACGAGTGCGGCATAATCAGGTAGCCATTCTCTGCAATAATTACAAAGTCCTAAGAAGGACATCATTTGCTGTTTAGTCTTTGGCTTTGGTGCCTCTTGTATTACCTGTTTTCTAGTTTCTAATAATGATCGACCTTGTTGGGAGAGTTTATGTCCAAGATATATAACTTCCTCCCTGCAATATTGTAATTTTTGTTTTGATGCTTTATGTCCTGTATCATATAAATGCTGTAACACCAACAGTGTGGCTTCCTTACAATGCTGTTTTGTATCTGAAGCAATTAATATATCATCTACATACAGTAGCACTTGACTATGGGATGGTATTTTACAGGTACTCATAGAATATCTAAGGGCCATGGTATATACATGTGGACTTTCTGAAAACCCTTGAGGGAGTCTAGTATATGTGTATTTTTTTTCCTTATAGGTGAAACCAAATAAATGTTGAGAATCAGAGTGCAATGGTACTGAGAAAAATGCATTACTGAGATCAACTACTGAGAAGTAACTTTTATCAGGGGTTAATGAGTTGAGCAATAAGTGTGGGTTGGGCACGTCTGGTGCTGCGTGTTGCACTATGTTATTAACTGGTCTTAAATCCTGCACCATGCGCCATTTCCCTGTATGTCCCTTCTGGACAGGGAAGATAGGAGTATTGCAAGTGGCCTCAGGAGCCTCTCGCAATATTCCTGATGCCAACATATCCTGCACTACAGGGGCTATACCTTTCTCTGCCTCAGGTTTTAACGGGTATTGTCTAACTACCGAGCGGTGTTCTGATTTCACAATTACTTTGTATGGTGGGAACCCCTTTACCAGTCCTACATCAGTGGGGGAGGACGACCACAACCCTTCCGGGAGGCGATCTAGATCTGGACATGATCCCCCCTCCAGAACAGAAAAAATTTGTCAGGTTGGGTCCTGCAAGTGTGTGGTGAGAGTGGTTTGAACTCTCCATCCCAAAGGGAACCGCCACACATTGTGTTTTTTGTCATAGCTCCAACAGGAGCCAGGTACGGGTTGGTAGTCATTGTAACTGTGCATGGAATCTCGTAAGAACATCTCTACATCCCTCCACTGCATCTGAGGTGGTTTTGATAGAGATACGTGTGGTGTTTCCCCTCTGAACACAGCCTGTTGTTTATTAGATAAGATGACTGAGGCAGCAGAAAAGCCAGTAGTGGAGTTAACATACAAATGTTGTAAGGTAATACAAGTGTCTTGGAGGGCATGAAACGTTTTGTCATAGGCATAATCTGGTCCTGGGGTGCCTTTGCACCACATAGTGACGTGTAAGGCATCGTCAGGCATGAACTGGGTTTGTTTAGGGGACTGCTTTTCTCTAGTTTTTCGCAACAATTCTCGTGTCTGTGCAGTTCCCCCTAGGTCCAGTGACCAGTAATATTGTGGTGCTCCGGTTCCTTGCACAACATAGGCTTCCTCATTTATGATTGCTTTCATGCCAGAGTTTGTGGCAACTACACTAATGCCCATCTGTACCATAAGGTCACGGCCTAACAGATTGACAGGGCAAGAAGGGCTTATTAACACTTGTGCTTGACATTCAATCCCAGTTTCCTTATCTTTTACTGCAACTGGGTTTGTTAGCTGATGACTGTCTGTTTGGCCTCCTGCTGTTTTTATATTTATGACAGATGAGGAGTATGTGACTTCAGGAGGACTGGAGGTTAGGACAGTCCTACAGGCTCCAGTATCACACAGGCATTCGTATACTTTGCCATTTATGATTAATTTCCGACTTGGCAAAGTTCCCCACTGCCTTTCTGCTAATAGCTGACATACTGCTTGCAAATCTATTTCCTCATCCAGGAGGTCTTGTAAGGTAACCTCCGTTTCTTCCCTTAAAATGACCTCTGTTTCACCTCGGATAGTGTCGGCAACAGGGGTCTCCGAGGAGGGTCATTGGTCATTTTCGGTGGAGTTTGGATTAAATGGTCGCTTCCCTGACCTGCAGTCCCTGCTTAAATGTCCAGGTTTCCCGCATGTCCAACACTCTGTTTCCTGTGAAAACCCTCCTGTTTGTTTATTTCTAAATCTTCCTCGGCCTCTAAATCTTCCTCTTCCTCTACCTCTGAATCCCCCGCGTCCCCGAGGGTTCGTTTGCACTAGCGCTACCACGTCAGAGGCGCTGAATATTGTATCTGTCTTTTGCTGTTTCTGCGCTTTCTGTGCGTGTTGGGCATATTCTAAGGCTTGTTGGACTGAGCCAGTATTCTGATGTACCCAATGTTTGTCGAGATATTTTCGCAATTCAGGCTTTAGGCCTGCGACAAAAGCTCGTTTTAATTGTTGCTGATACACTCCTCCGTCTTCCTCGTCGTGAGGAATTCCTGAATTTCCCCTGAACACCACTCGCATCCTATCCATAAAATCCTCAGGTTCCTCTCCATCTTTTTGTTTGCACTGCGCTATTCGCCCATAATCTGCGCGTCTCACGAAGACTGTGTCTATCCTCTCTCGCAGGTGTTGTAATGCTTGTATGAGTTCCTGTGAGTTATGTGCTAAGGGCTGATTATTGGCACCGTGTCCAGTGAAGTCGCCTGCCACACGTCCCCATTTATGGGTAAACAACTGTCTTAGGCATCGGTACATTTCCCTGCCGTTCAAATGAAAACTACTTTGTAATTCTAGGATGGCAGTCCAAAACTCGGGTACCCCTTCTTCAACCGGGGGTATTCCTTTTAAAGCCGCTGTTCTATCCTCAGCGGTCCAGGGTCTATATACTGACATAGTTTCGCGTCCTGCATTATTTGGCCCTCGATTTGGGTTTGCCACTTCTACGAGGGGACACTGCCATTCTACCTCCTCTTGTTCTGTGTTATTTTTTGGATGCCATTGTACTTTAGCTGTGGCCAAATCTTTTACAGGATATAGAGAGGGATCAGACCCTCGAGTTAACATGCGAGATGGTTCCACCCCCCCCCCTTGCTTCTTGTCTATCTGTGGCTGGAACCAGCGCCGGTGCAGGCACCGGAATTTGTGGGGGCGGTGGAGGAGCTGGAGGGGCAGAAGGTCTTGCTGCCGTTTCTTCGTCTAGTGTGATTAAAGCCACCTGCAGTTTTTTCTCCTTATTTCCCTTTTTCTGTTGTCTCTTATTATCTCTTAGTTTACTCTGTTCTAACCATGCATCAGAGAAAATGTATTCCTTTTTTCTATCTTGGCCTTTTTTATTATTGGTAGTCTGTAACATCTCCAGTTTTAAGTTTCCCTGTAACTTTAATATGTCTGGAGTATGGAGTTTTCCTTCAAACCCATGTTTTTTCCTCCATCTCTGACTACTTATTTGTCCTGATCCTGGTTTATATCCTTCCATAAACTTCTCATCTCCCTCTAATTTGATTTGTTTACTCTGGTTTTTTCCCATTGTTACCTTTTATTGAATACACTACAAAACATAAAAAATCCTAAAAGCAAGTCCCTGGCATGAGACCTCAGGAGGACACCAACACGGCCTTCTACTGCTCACTATTAGAGCAGCGGTGTTAGTTTTCAGGGATGAAACCCGTCCTTTATCCTTCAGTCACCAGTATGTTGTTGCTTTTAGGGTGGATCGTGTAGGTTAGTCTAAAACCTGTAAGGACACATCCACATAGAACGCCGTACACTCTCTCCCACAACGCCTACTTTCGCTCCCGCTTAATTTCGGCTAAGCTTAACCACATGCATGCCTTGGCCACCTACTCACTTAGGTGCCGTATGTCTCACTTGGCCACCTATTCACTTAGGTGCCGTGTTTCTCACCTATGTAGTGTGCTCTCTGTTCCGTCACCGAGGTCCTTCAGACATCACCAGACGTCGAGCGCAGTTCTAACCACCGGCCTGATGACGAATTCACATCACAGGTCTTTCTTGCACCCGTCTTCGAGTGACTGCCGGCAGTTTTCGGTGTCGCTTCTCTCGGCGTACTGGAGACGTCTTCGGGGTTCCTCGGATCCGGCTCGAAGGACCAAATTCTATGTTGGGGAAAGCGCCCGGCGTTTCCACCCCAACTCCACCTTTTATTGAGACAACACACTTTATAGTTTTTACTTGCAAGGGTACCCACACTCTCTGCAATGCAAACTACAGCAGAATGTGTTACAAAGGGTGGTTCCCCTTGACTCCTTTATTTATAGTCAGTGGGAGGCGCAAGAGTCATGCAGAATAGGGAGGTGAGAGAAAGCTCTGGTTTTGCTAAGGTGGGAATGCTATTATTAATATAATCTAAAGTATGAGGGGAAAACAAAATAATATATATACATATTTACATTCATTGCTGATCATACAGGAGTGATAACAAAATGATTAATAACAGTTTCTTCAACCTAACAGACCGATTTGCTGGTCAGATTTATTTATGAATCATAAACATGTTGTGGGCTATATAAGTAAAGTCAGGGCTCTCAAGTCTTGTGCATTGACTGTGAGACACTTGCATTTCAACCAGTTCACATGCTCACGCGCCGCACCTTATGTTTGTCAAGCTGAGAAGTAAGGGTTAGGGTTATAATTATCAATAAATAATGTACTTCCCTGTGAAACAATGATGCTGGATGTTTATTTGCATATCATGATATGGTGCAGCCTTTTAATAGGTTTCTGTTTTTCTGTTAATCCATTCATGGTGTTGAATAAGTCAGCAAGCATAAGTGTAAGGCTAGTGAGTGACTGGTGTTTTCGGGGGAGACTCCCTAGAGCTGGAGAGAAATACCTTAAGGCACGGGATGAAAAATCCCAAATCTTCCAGGAAAAATGTCAGCATTATATGTATTTGCCACACAGAACAGAACAAAAAATTCCTTAGGGAATCACACGCCTACCATAGTCACTATACTACTCAGAACGCCTGGCAGCCACCAAATCAAACATAGGAAAAGGTCCGGATTTATAGCGTTAGAATGTGGTAGAGACTAATATCCATAACGTACCATCCTAGAACACACTGTGCTCTAAAATTTAAGCCCAATTAAAATCTGAATATTAAATGAGGAAAATAATTTGATTTGTTCTTCTATCCCAAGTTGTGGTCTAAAAGCAATAAGACCACCATCCATTATACCTGCTTTGGGGAAAATGCACTCCTGTAGCCACTAGGGGAGCTCTCACCTCTTCTGGGCCCAGCTAAATAATTATGTTACGCATTCTAACAAGCTTTATTATCTGTGTCAATAAGCCCTGCTTTTACACTAACACTCCTGCTGAGAGGCTAGTTTGATTACCAGTCTTGCCCTTGTCATTAGGAACACATGAGAATTTGCGCAGTGCTGTTTCACAGTGGATTCTCACTGGTTTTCCCCAAGACTGGTACGATACATTTTATTCAGTTTCATACCACAGGTTATTGCAAGAGGGATCAATTGGTTTACTTTTATACTGGTGCAAGGAAACTATTATTATGATGGTGGGTTATCAAACACAGTAGCTGGCTACCTCAGACATAAGACGCCCATTACGTACCTGTGTATCACCTATATGGGCTTGGAATCTGTATATCAATTGAAATAATTATTCATAGCCCAGATAGCATCATATTATTGTTTCAGCGTTGAAGTATAGTTAAATGCATTGAATTATGGTCAGTGTTAAATTATCAGCATTGAAACTGAATTGATTTTTGGTCATTTTTTCAATATTGAAAAATTAATGGTGGCGAAACCTTGATATAAAGCGACTTTTTCAACATTGAAAATAAGATGCTGAGTTAACATCAATATTATTGAAAATAAAAATGGAAAAATGAATTTATGGGGGGCGGCATGATGGTGCAGTGGTTAGCACTGTTGCCTCACACCTCTGGGACCCGGGTTTGAGACTCTGCCTGGGTCACGTGTGTGGAGTTTGCATGTTCTCCCCATGTCGTCGTGAGGTTTCCTCCGGGTACTCTGGTTTCCCCCCACAGTCCAAAAACACGGTGAGGCTAATTGGAGTAGGAACATTATTGTACACGGTGCCATAATCAATGTCCCAGGACAGCGTGGTGGTAACATAACTATGTGCGCAGCTATAAGTCAGAACGGTGCTGTTCACCATCATGCAACCCTGGGCCCATATAACACTGCACACATTATTACATTCCTGGACAGCCTACATCATATGCTCACTAATGTTCACAGACCAGTTATGTCATCATATGGGACAATATTAGTTTCCATAGGACTGGTTTACAGTCGCCCACTCTTCACTGTACTCAACCTCCCGCCTTACTCTCCATTCTTGAATCCGATTGAAGAATTCTTCTCTGCCTGGTGCTGGAAGGTCTATGATCGTCATCCCCATCAACGCATGGCTCTTTTACAGGCAATGGAGGAGGCATGCGAGAATATTGACCAGGCATCATGTCAGGCCTGGATGAGGCACTCCAGGAGAGTTTCCCCGGTGCCTTGGACTAGAAAGCATTGCATGTGATGTTGATGAAATTCTGTGGCCGGACCCAAAGAGACGACAAGAATGATTTTTTTTCTCTCTCTCAGTGAAATTGTATGTTGTCTTATGTTTCTTTTGATGCATGTGAATAAACATTCATACTTGAAATTTAAATCTTGAATTGTGTTTACAGAACTATTTATGACAAAAGTATGACCTCAAATTGACATACCTCGTGCACAGAGAAAGCAAAAGCCAGATGTGTTTTCCATTCCTACCATAAGTGTGTAGTTGGCACATTGTGTGCTTATTAAGATGATGGTTTGTGTTAACTGATTGGTACAAAAATACAATTTTTCCAAAGGTTTGAAGAGTTAAGCACGATTTATTAGCTTTTGCAAGAGACCTACAATGTTTTGCTGATTTGGTGGTTTTTTTATTTGTGTGCAGAGTTTTTGCAAAATAGCCAGTAGTTACAAAAATGTGTTTAAGCCACCAGAAAAAAACGTGTGTGCTTTGATGCACATCCATCCATCCATCCATTTTCCAAACCGCTTATCCTACTGGGTCGCGGGGGGGTCCGGAGCCTATCCCGGAAGCAATGGGCACGAGGCAGGGAACAACCCAGGATGGGGGGCCAGCCCATTGCAGGGCACACTCACACACCAGTGACTCTCACACACACACCTACGGGCAATTTAGCAACTGCAATTAGCCTCAGCATGTTTTTTGACTGTGGGGGGAAACCAGAGTACCCGGAGGAAACCTGACGACGACATGGGGAGAACATGCAAACTCCACACATGTGACCCAGGCAGAGACTCAAACCCGGGTCCCAGAGGTGTGAGGCAACAGTGCTAACCACTGCACCATCATGCCGCCCCCCATAAATTCATTTTTCCATTTTTATTTTCAATAATATTGATGTTAACTCAGCATCTTATTTTCAATGTTGAAAAAGTCACTTAATATCAAGGTTTCGCCACCATTAATTTTTCAATATTGAACATCTGACCAAAAATCAATTCAGTTTCAATGCTGATAATTTATCACTGACTATAATTCAATGCATTTAACTATACTTCAACGCTGAAACAATAACATGATGCTATCTGGGCTATGAATAATTATTTCAATTGATATACAGATTCCAAGCCCATATAGGTGATACACAGGTACGTAATGGGCGTCTTATGTCTGAGATACAACAACAACAACAACAAATTTATTTTTATATAGCGCATTATCACAACATTACATTGTCTCAAAGCGCTTTACAGTATCCTCACCCAAAGCCCCCAGTGAGTAAGCCATAGGCGACAGTGGCAAGGAAAAACTCCCTAGAAGGAAGAAACCTTGAGAGGGACCAGACTCAAAGGGGAAGCCCATCCTCCAGGGGCCGGCAGGGATAGTCAAATAGAGAGAGGAGAGCAAGGAAGATAAGCCAATGCCGAAGCCGAGTCTTCTTCCAATTGCCAGGCAACCAGAGGTAAGGCAGCGGGTCATACATGGAAGATCAGAACGGCGAGCTGGATGCAGGGACGTCACTGGTGGTGGTCGGGTGTGCTGGATATCTTGATAGATTGAGGTCTCCAGGCATCACCCCCCAGGAGGAGTAGGGGAAATAAAATGTACAATTAGGCATAGTAGAGGAGGCTATTGGCAGTGCTAAAAGCTAGGTGAGTACAATATGAAGTGCAATCTGCAAGCTCCGGCAGATATGGCTATGGCAGCATCAGTAGGAGGGAGAGGCAAGTGGGAATGCCGGCATGGGGAGTCCCTGAAATGTCAGCACTCCAGTTCCACAAGAGATTGCAAAGCTAGAGTGACAGCACTGACAATCCAGTTCATCCAAAGCCAATGGCACCGATCCCCACCCAGCTCTACACCTCACACTACAGGTCTGACTGGGAGTGAAGAGTTAGCTAGGGCTAGAACTAGTGTCCCTATACGCTAAACTAAACAGGTGTGTTTTTAGTCTGGACTTGAATATTGAGAGTGAACCTGAAACCCGCACATCCGGTGGAAGACCATTCCACAGCTGAGGAGCTTTGTAGGAGAAAGCTCTGCAGCCTGCCGTAGCTCTTTCTACCCTAGGCACTAACAGATATCCCATGGCTTGAGAGCGAAGCAAGCGTGGAGGGTTGTATGTGGTCAGCAGTTCACTAAGGTATTCTGGTGCAAGGTAGCCAGCTACTGTGTTTGATAACCCACCATCATAATAATAGTTTCCTTGCACCAGTATAAAAGTAAACCAATTGATCCCTCTTGCAATAACCTGTGGTATGAAACTGAATAAAATGTATCGTACCAGTCTTGGGGAAAACCAGTGAGAATCCACTGTGAGACAGCACTGCGCAAATTCTCATGTGTTCCTAATGACAAGGGCAAGACTGGTAATCAAACTAGCCTCTCAGCAGGAGTGTTAGTGTAAAAGCAGGGCTTATTGACACAGATAATAAAGCTTGTTAGAATGCGTAACATAATTATTTAGCTGGGCCCAGAAGAGGTGAGAGCTCCCCTAGTGGCTACAGGAGTGCATTTTCCCAAAAGCAGGTATAATGGATGGTGGTCTTATTGCTTTTAGACCACAACTTGGGATAGAAGAACAAATCAAATTATTTTCCTCATTTAATATTCAGATTTTAATTGGGCTTAAATTTTAGAACACAGTGTGTTCTTGGATGGTACGTTATGGATATTAGTTTCTACCACATTCTAACGCTATAAATCCGGACCTTTTCCTATGTTTGATTTGGTGGCTGCCAGGCGTTCTGAGTAGTATAGTGACTATGGTAGGCGAGTGATTCCCTAAGGAATTTTTTGTTCTGTTCTGTGTGGCAAATACATATAATGCTGACATTTTTCCTGGAAGATTTGGGATTTTTCATCCCGTGCCTTAAGGTATTTCTCTCCAGCTCTAGGGAGTCTCCCCCGAAAACACCAGTCACTCACTAGCCTTACACTTATGCTTGCTGACTTATTCAACACCATGAATGGATTAACAGAAAAACAGAAACCTATTAAAAGGCTGCACCATATCATGATATGCAAATAAACATCCAGCATCATTGTTTCACAGGGAAGTACATTATTTATTGATAATTATAACCCTAACCCTTACTTCTCAGCTTGACAAACATAAGGTGCGGCGCGTGAGCATGTGAACTGGTTGAAATGCAAGTGTCTCACAGTCAATGCATAAGACTTGAGAGCCCTGACTTTACTTATATAGCCCACAACATGTTTATGATTCATAAATAAATCTGGCCAGCAAATCGGTCTTTCATTTTCCACAGAATAAAAAGAACGATAATGTTATCCCGCTGATAATTGCAAGCGCGTTTCACCCCCGGCACTGGCTGGAGACACAGGCAAAAGGCATACAATCTTATTGAGGTACAAAAATTATTCCATCTACTCTGCACTTCTGCATAACTTCCATCATAGTGCCAGTTTTTGCGGTCAGCAAGTTTATTACTGTAAGCGCCTCCATAGTAGTGCCTCTGAGGAACTGAACCGGACTTCCGATGGTGTCTCTCACATGCACATCATACATATATATATACACTCACTCTCTCCGGGTCTTTCACATGATATGTGGTCAGCCACTATATGGGAGGGATATTCAGGCATAAATTAAGGGCATATTTACAAGCCGCACTAGTGTACCTATGTAA